>NC_071288.1:83497970-84179845 GCF_943734705.1 Anopheles coustani
TGGCGAATCTAATTTACAAAAGAAAACACAAAGGCAACTTCCGGGCGTAGCGTAGGCTTTCGTGCGCTCGGTTGAAACCGAAAGTGTGTGTAAACCAAACGTGGCCTCACACCGAACGGGCTACCCGGCGGAGGCCCAAATCGGCCTAGTTCCGCTGGGTTTGTGTGCGGGACGTTGCCGGATGTCGAGCGTATCGTAACAATCATTACTGCGCCTTCAGTTGCCCAGGAGCAAAGTCAACTCGTTTGGTTTAATTGCGTCGGACGCGGCGTACTCCGCAGCGTTTTCTTGGCGTGTGTGTGTGTGTGCATGAAATTTTCAGCCCCGCCTCGCTAAACAATTAGAAGAGTTATGATCCGCGGAGGGGCAAACATTGTAAACCACAGTGATTGTTTGCTCGAAACAATGAAGGCACCTATACACACTCTCACATACACACACAGACACGTGGGGGCTCGCAAGTAATCCCCGAAGGCAACGGAAGGCGCTTGGTGCGATGTTGTAAAACATAAAAGAAATACTGCGGAAATACCGTTAATGTCGTTATTTGAACAAAATGTTTTTCTCTCAACACAATTTTTCAACTGAATCATGTGTGGTATGGTACAATGGTTAAAGGTTATTTTTCACTGAAAAGTGACTTAAATTCTTTTAAACGTAATATCATCCAGCAAAAGATAAATTTGACAGTTGAGCTCTTAAATTACTTCTCCAAGTTACTTACAAGTTTCATCAAATAATAACCGGTAGAAATAAGCTCATTAAAGATATTTTTTATGTAGCAAAACAGTTGAAATAATCAACAAACTCCCTAGTTAAAAACAACGACCAAGGGCGTTGTTCATGCCGTTTTCGTATGATAATCATTACCGAAAGCATAATCCTTAAATGCACACCTAAACACCCCCTTCATCAGAAAGGATCTCGTGACGTAATCTTAGCTAATCTACTGACGAATTATAGTCATAAATTATACCAATTAGTACCGATACGAATCACACTCAGCCAACGTGTACACCGATCGATAGCGATTGCCCAATCGGGAGCGTAGGTCGCGAGATGTTTTGTAATCTGTAGCTAATTTTCAATTCATTATCGCATGTACCATCGCTGTAATCGCCATCAATTATTCAAATGAAGCTGTGAGCTCAGTTTTAGCTATCGATTCTGGCTCGAAATCAGACTCTGTGACTGGACGCAGACAACGGAACTGTGTGGAACTTAGCCAAAGTCGCCACACTTTGAGTTATTCCAATTTCTTGCACTATTACATTAAAATGGCTGAGTTTCTGTTACTCTCTTCAATCATCGCCGGAGAAAATGCGATGCTTCTACCATTTCATTATCCTTTTCGCCACCTTCCAGGTAACTTTGGAGTTGATTAAAAATTGATGTCGTTTACCTTAATTACCCGCCGACCAGACTTTATTAAAGCACACACCTTCTACTGCATTTTTCGCTACCGCCTGTGGTATTTTTCGCATCCCTTTTTCTTGAAGCATGTTTGTGTTCTTTTTTCCCGCTCCTAGCAATGAATTTCGACCCATTACCTCGGGGGGCAGCTGTGTTTTGTGCCATCGGGGAGTGCTTCGAATCTAGAACCCTGATGCTGGGAGTGCCCGCCACGGCTAGCTATTTGCTGTCGCGCAACTTCTCCTACCTTTTTTTTTTTTTTGTTTTTGCCAGACCGCTGCAACGAAGAGGACAACATCGCCGCAGTACCTGCAATTTGGAAACGGAGTAAGTGTGCTTAAGCATACATTATGCATAATGCAACTCGCTCGTTTCCAGGTGGAGCAGACGTCGTTCTGCTACGATTGCTCGCGGTTCCCCGGGGGGTTTCCATCCCGGTTTGTGTTTTATCCCCGAAGGAAACAACAAAAGCTGGAAAACACTGCGCCAACTGCAGTAAACCCCGAAGGGCAAAGGTTACCCTGGAGGATGAGAGAGGTTCCGACCGAAAAGGGAGTGAAAATAAAACATGTTCCGAATGGGGCCAACATTAATGCAGTGCCATTCATCGAACTGATAGGTGATGGTTCTGACCAGGCCACCAAACAAGCTCTCAGTGTGCTGCACAAAAATCAGGTACCTGGTTATTTGTATAAATATTTCCAACAACATTCACACACAATGAATAATGACTCACTCAACTAGCGCGCATTTATTACTAAACGATGGACTGCCAGGATAATTAATCAAACGTTAATCGAAGTGGACCATTGAAAAGCTTTCGTTGTTCCCATGGTTTCGGGGCTCGAGCTTTTCATGTCGAGCGAGAAGAAGATAAAACCACTTCAAGTAAAACTAATTCAGAACCGCGAGTAAAATAAATCAATTACCAGTGGAATCGACTGCCAAATAAATCTCGTGCCCTTCCCCTTTCCCCAATCTCCACCATACATTCCGAGATGGGTCGATCAGCCGTGGGGTGTTAACCCACGCCAATGCTGGGAAAACTCGAGCACCAGCTTACGTCGAAGTGAACAATTTATGTTCCACACCAACCCGTTAAACAATTCTCACTTCATCTGCCACCGTGTTCTGTTCCGATCAGGCTAGCGGTATCGTAGGTGGTGATGATGAAAAGAGTGAGGAAAAATATGGAAAAACCCTCGGCTTTCTCCCGCCGGGCTTCTAACCTCCAAGCGGTGTACTCTTCGCGTGGCACTAGAACATATCAAACAGTGGACGCGCAAATACGAAATGAACAGCTCCAGCTGGGTAGCAAATGCTTCAAACTTTTTCCCCTTACAATCCGAGCTAGAATGTTAGCGGTTTACTTTGCACGAAAGGAAGCCATCGGAGTGCCCCGTGTCATACAGTGTAATGCTTACCATTTGCGCAAACCCGGTCGCCCTTTCGATGGCCGAGGGCTTCGCCTGGGGACTCTGAAAGCCGTGGCAGCTTTGAACGCTCAACACACGCACGGACACATTAGGCACGTTTAAATCTGATCCAACAGCGCTTTCGTTGAACCCGCAATAATTAACCTTTTAATGTAGGGCTTCAAAACGTGTTTTTAATCAGTTTAAAATGGTTTGGTTTCTAGACCTTTTCCGTCATACTTTGTATGAAAAAGAATGTTCACAACGTCTTCATAATGGATGCTTTTCCGTTGAACAACGAACTCTAAAGCTCAAGTTAGTGATTTATATATTTCATCTAAAACGTTACAGGTTAGGTTTAAAAAATATTGGTATGACATTAAAATTCCAAATAAGTACAATATTTTAATTCATAGAGCGCGTTCTATTTTTATTCTAAACCTTATGCGTGGAAAGTTTTAACTAAACTCTTGATACTAAGCTCAGCTTACTATGATTTTACAAATAATATTTACTATCTAGCGGAGCGGTAGCGCCGGTTAGAAAATCGGCCCACGCCGGGGCTCACCACCTCGACGGCGTGGGTTCGAATCCCAACCGAGACCGGACCCTACCCTGTACGAGAGGACTGACTATCCACGTACAACAGGGAAACAAGTCTCGTAAGCCCTTAATGGGCAGGCATGACCAAGAGGTCGTTACGCCAAGAAGAAGAAGATTTACTATCTAAGCCTTCAGCACTCATTGCTTTACTAACCATATTATTTAGAACTTCTTGTTTGAATTGTTTTAGATTACTCTGTTTTACGCATTTGAAAAGACACGTCATCTTTCCAAACAGCACAACTTTTATAACTTTTACACTACGACAAGCAACTTTTTAAAACAATTTCAAGCTATATTAAGCAAGTTCTTTTAATTTTTATCAAATCTTTCACAACAGAAACCA
Organism: Anopheles coustani; assembly: GCF_943734705.1. Lineage (NCBI taxonomy): Eukaryota > Metazoa > Arthropoda > Insecta > Diptera > Culicidae > Anopheles > Anopheles coustani. The sequence continues at coordinate 83,501,748 of NC_071288.1, forward strand.
TACATCGTGCATCCAAAGGTTAATGGATGTCGGATGGTGAATGGAAGCCTCACCGCAATACCCTTGTCGAGCGCCCGTATGTGTGTGTTGATTTACCAAATTGAATTACCTTTAAATTCCAAAGGCCGCGTTAATCCTATCAATCAATCGCCGATCCGCAACCATCGAAGCCCCGCATTCGCGTTCGCCTTTTCCAGGCCACTCCAGGGCCTTTGTAGGGAACGCGAAAACAGCGCAATCACGCAATGGGCTTCGATGGGAAAATCGGGAAAAAGGATTGCACACCGTGTGGTGCGAGTGTGGAAGTGTATCCCGTGTGCCAAGAAGCCAACGAGCTGGTAGAAAATCCCCAACACACTCACCCTATGGGGTGAGAAAGCGGCGAGAGAAAAAACATAGCAAGACTACCAACAACATCATCCTCGCTCCCTGCGCCTTTTTGCGACCCGATTCCATTGCGTTGCAAAACTTTTCCAATAAAATAACATTCGGGCAAATTGAAATGTTTTCGAACGCGTCATTTTACGGATCGGCACTGGCGCCACGACTACATACGGACCGAACGGATGGATTGTGATGTCGAGTTCGAGCGCCACCCCCTTTGGCGCGTATGGGGGAGTGGGTACGCGTCCATCGTGGAACCCCAAAGGCAGCGCCCTCGGTAGCGGAAAATCCGTCACTTCGAAAAACATTACCCCACTCGGCAGAAGGCTCTCTTTTTTCGCCGCCCTCCTCCAAGCGTTCGGCTGATCCAACGGGCTGTGAACGATTCTGATGAATTTTCCAACCGTCAACCGACTAATGTGTTGCGAAATTTTACTTCTGTTCTGAAAAAAAATCAACGATAAAGAAGATAAACCCAACGAACGAGTGGAAAGCCGTGTGACAAAAATAAACAAAACGACCACATTGCGTTTTTGGGGTTTTGTAAGCAGCTTTAAACGACAAGCGATTTGCAGACACAAAAAATAAAGCAGAAAAAAGTGGTTGAAACATCAACACGGGAACTTTGTGACAGCCATTTCATCAACCAGCCAACAGTAAAATGTATTGGTGCTACGTTAAAAAGAAGGGGAAACAACTTAAAAGAAAAAATAGAAAGAATCCGAGCGGAGCGTTTCAAAAAGATTAAAATAGTTGATAGTGGACAACAAACATAAATTTTCATAATTAGCAAAAGTAAAACTTGTAGTAAGTTTATTTTAAAAGTAAAACTAGCTTCATTGATAAACAAATTAGGCAAATAAACAAATTCTTCATCCAATTTTCTTTTGAAACATTATCGAATTCAAAGAAAAACCCATTTCCCATCAACGCAACAGACATTCAATCGTTCGGCTGCATCCCAGGGGAAACTTAGCCACACTTTGAAAAGTTTTGTCATGCACCTTTCAATCCATCGTGAAGATTGATGAGCTTCATGTGTTTAACTCCATCTACCCCAACGGGTGGGTATGGTTTAACAAGTTTTCCTTCACCATGTTGTTTCCCACCTCCGCAAAATCAATATTCATTACTTTCGAGACTCCTTTGGTATCCCTCAACGGTGGTCAACTGGTGGTTGTTGTCTTCCGAACGACCTGTTCGAGTTTGCACCGGGTCGAAAACAACTTCCAATGCAACGTAAAGCTTCGTTTCACACAGTCCCGCTATGGTACGGTGCTGATTTTTATCCAATTTCGTGTACAAAGCAGCCATTTGCACGTCCCTGCCGGCGTTGTGTGGTAACCAGTTTGAAAGAAAGGCACAACAGTAGGAATTTCTCCGACGGAAAATCCCTTCACTGCACTTGAGATTCGGCTCCGATTTTGCGACGATTCAATTTAACCTCTCAAAAGTGAATTAAATCCTAATTTCGAGCGAATGAAGTCGTCGTGCTGAGCTTTCGATTTATCTTTATCTCCGACATGTTCACGATGCCGATCCTGTTGCTTCCACCAACTCCAGAGTGCAGAAACCGCGCTCCCGTTTCGTGTGAAGTTGTACCGGTACGCGAAGACATTTTCAAACACGCTCGTTTTGAAACGTCCTTAACGCCACCACAAAGAATGCCGCTCCCACACGCTAAGCCGGGCGAGTAAACGGATTATTTTATTCCCTGGCAACACCGCGTGTGACCTGGCACTTGTTCCACTCGACGGCACGGTATCGCGCTTGGGTAGGTGATCGCCGTTAAGCAGAGTATAAATATGCTAAAACTATACCCGCCATCAAGTGAAGGAATTTCGGGTACAGCACCGCTGAAGCGGTTCCGGTTCTTACCTTGCTGACAAATGCGCCACCGGGCGAGGTTATCGCTTCCGGAACCGATGCACTTTGCCACTGTATCGTGTGTGCGAAACCACACCGTGAACATATTTTGGGCGGAAAACACTCGCTGGATATTACTTGGCGAAAAAGTGGTGTGGCGATAGCGTCCCAAGGGAAACAACAAAATAGAGTCGTTAGCTCACGTTAACTTTTCCAACACTCGGGAAGGTTAATTTATGTGTGCCGGGTTGAGAGTGAGACGGTTGGACTATTATTTTGCAGCTCTTATGACACACTTCGGTTCGTTGGGAAGCGCAAAGCGTAACGGATGCATGTAAACCTCAAATTGACTTTTGTACTTCTTGAATAGTTTCCTTATTCAAGGAATAGAAAATCTAAAACTTATTTGTTGAATTTAGTAGGTTTGAACTTTTGATATGTTTATTTTAGTGCTGGTGAACGATGATATCTTTTGTTTCTTTTTTCGAACTACTTCACTGCCACTCACAACTTTAGTTTACAAAAATGTCCATAAAGTATAATATTTGTTTTAAATCTTCCAAAGATATTTCTCAATTTTGTAACGTTGTTATTATTTCGTAAAAGCTTTTACTTATTGTGTAATTTAGCTAAACGCGCAACGAAAGGTGAAAATTTCGATTAAATTCTTCTGCATATTAGCCGATCATTGTAAAACGCCGAAAATTAGTGGTACGAACAGCTTATTAAAGCTTATTGAAAATTATTGCAACTTATTACGCTGCGCGTAGGCCAGTTTGCATGATTATTTGATTACCCGTTGTTGTAAACTTGTATCGTTATCAAATTCGTTGAATATAATTTACTTTTTATGGTAAAGTTCGTAAACACTAATTTAAATTTGGACAGCAGATATCAAATAAACAGTAAAACAAACCTTGCATTGGAATTTACAGCATCAAAACCAACAAAAACATGCTCCGTGGCATTTTCCATCACGCTTCGGTTTCACATTGTAACGTCGAGCAGAAAATGAAAACTTTCAACCGCCGGCAACAGACCGTCTGTCAAAAGAAGCGACCATTGCAACTGACTGGGAAAAAGTTTTAGTGACTCCGCAGCAAAGTTTGTCCCACGCGGAGGCCCAGTTGTAACAGCGTGCAGTAAACATTGGTCCGGAATTTGTTATTCGGCAAACATACAAAAAATATGGATCAAAATGTGCCTTTGTGGTAGGAAGTTTTGAATGTGATCGCATCGATAAATTTGACCACCAGCGCTGGCTGTCAAGAGCGTCCACATTCCAGCTACCGGATGCTTGGCATATCATATATTGCACATTGAAAACTGCGATGCAACAATGAACATCAAAAAATCAATTTACCAAAAACACGTACGGGCCAACACTCGGTGGGGGATAGGGGGTGAAGTATACTGTTGATTGCCTGAACATCACCACTGGCCCCACAGAAAGAACACGAATGGACTAATGTTCGAATGCTGCAGTCCGCTGGAACGAACAGTATGCTGTAATGAGTACGAAAGCCCGATAAGGAGGCACCCGTGTGGGTGAAGCGCGCCATGGTAGTCTACATTGGCAGTTTGCAAAACCAGAAAGCAGTCGTCATCCAGCGTCGAAGGACTCGGGACGGAGAGGAAGTTTATAATTTGATAAAAAGTCAACGATAAATTAACGTCCGCTCTTGACGTAGCTGAAATGAATCTCAAACGATGGCTGCACCCGATTGTGTGGCTTAGTGTGGCCTTGGAGTCGGGGTTTCATCTTGAACCAAACGCGCTGTTTGCGACGAGACCCTTTGGAGGAACGCTCGTTCGGCATCGTCTCGTTTCCGAGCTGTCCGACGCATCTGTTGCAACACTTTCTCATTCGGTGAAGCGTTTTTGGGTGGTTGAATGTTTGGAGTGAAATGAGTTGCTGCAGGAACTGGTCAGCAACCAAACACCGGATGCGGCTGTTGTTTGAGAAAAATCCCTGCCACTTCATAAATACCCACCCGGAGGATGGAGTTCCACAGCTCGAGGCCAAACCATCGGACGCTAAAACATCTTAACGGCCAACCCCGGACGGCAAACGCCAACATTCCCATTTGGTCATGCCAGAACCCAACACACATCCGGGCGAAGGCCCGAGCGAGGTCCCACCGGCAAACCTTAAGGGATTATCCGGGCGGGAGCGGTCGTTACCGGCTTGGCTCACCGATTTCCCACCCCTTTGGGAAGCTCCATCGATAACAATCAGTGACTTTTGAATTATTTTACTGGCTTTATCCGCTTACGGAAGTAATAAGTCTCCACTTTGGACACACACCGGTATCTTGCTTCTTTTGCGTACTCTGGAGCTTTACTCCGGAACGAAGGGTTTCTCACTCAACAAAAAGCAAGAAAAACCCTTTTTAAGGATTTGCAAACCCTGATGGGTTCATTCGTTTTTCTCCCGCCCGCACCACTAGTGTTTACGATGGTGGTCAGGTGCTGCTGGCTATGGTCTCTTGTTGGGTTTTTTTTTTCAAAGCATGTCGTGCGGTTTCGGTACCACTGCAATGGGGGCTATGGCGTTTTTGGCTGCGGAGGACCAACCGCACAAATCCAAGGGACTGCAGTCAAGCTGGATTGGGCAGACTCTTGGGATGACCGAAGAGTACGTTGATTGGGATGTAGCAACCACGGGCAATCTATCAAGATTATGCACGACAAACGGTAAGTAACCAACGCAAGCAGTTCTGGACCTAAGCGGTAATGGATGGAAGGTGACATGTTAATTAAAAACCCAGATACGGGAAAAAGGTAAGTTTCACTGGTACAATATCTGTGATAAATTGTGGTCAGGTGGACTAAACAAAGCCAAATTGGAATTCTGTAGCTAAATCAAACAAAACTTATCTTTTAAACAAGTTATTTCACTCGTGTTGACTCTGTTTGATTATTGGGATGGTTTATAGGTCACATTTTTAAAATATTCCTCATTTTCAATTATTCCATCGTTTCTTATTAGGTCGTTTATATTTAAAGTGCAGTTCATTCATCGACAACAAAATGTAAAAACATTTCAGTTCTAATTCTTTAAATTCTCTTCTGCACATGTACTAGATATGTAACACTTAAAAAGGTAAAAAACACACTTTTTAAGGTAAAAATGAGATAAAAAGTAGGAGTAGTTTAAATTTTTTTAAACATTTTCGTGCCAAGATAAACCATCTTTATTATCTTGACATGATTTTAAAATAAAAAATGTTTCTCTGGTTTTCTTATTTGTAACACCATTTGTAACACGTGGAGCAGGGGTTAAGTACAAGCAATATCCCTTTGATTACACTAAGACGCCACGGAATACTTCATACTGTATCCAGTTCAGATAGTGCGTCACGTTCGTGTAGACGCCGGGTACACCGTCCTTGCCGCACTTGGGCATCCCGAAGCTGATGATGCCGACCAGGTACGTTGCACCGGCGTGCTCAAACATCAGCGGACCACCGGAGTCCCCATGGCACGTGTCCTGCCCGCGAATGCCGCCGGCGCAAATATGAGCCTCGCTAATACTTTCCCCACTCGGCACCGGAAACAGTCGCTTGCAGCGTTCGCTATCGAACCATGGCAGATTGATGGTCATCAGCTTGGAGCTCATTCCGGACCCTGATGGATGAAAATGCAAAATTAAAAGCTTGATCTTCACTCTGGTGGCCAAGCATCCCACTACGGAACCTGTGGATGTGGAGCCCCAGCCGGATGCTACGTAGTCCATGGGCAACCCGTCAGGCTGAGGAAGTTGGGCATCGTCCAGGGGCAGACAAATGGGCTTCACGAACTCGTTGAACTCCACGTCCATCACCAGCTTGATGATCGCGATATCGTTGATATGCACCGCCGAGTTAACCTTGTAAGCCGGATGTATACTGTAGCCTGCCACTTCATAGTCCCTTCGGCAGATGGTACTATTACTATTTGGTTGCTTTTTGCAGTCTTTGTTCCCTCGATGACTCCGGAAGTTCCATTCAGCCACGCGCACCCACGTACTGTCAAAATACCACAAGGAAGTTAAAGATCTCTTCATCAGAACGCTAAATTCACATCAGATGGTTGTGCTCGGTGGGGCTTATCTCATGTCAAACTTACAGCCTGTAACGTTTCTTCCGAGCCTCAGAAAAACAATGAGCAGCCGTCAACACGAACGAGCCACCGATCAGCGACCCGGCACAGTTGGTGTGAATCTTTTTATTGCGCGCCTCGAACCCCAACAGAACCAGCCAAGGAAATTTGTCGATCGTCGTTTCATTGCCCCCAAGAATACGGTCGGGAAATGAAATTGGCCCGCACAGTGGATCGTTTGTCATCCGAGGGCAACACACGCGTGGAAGTCGACCATCCGCCAAGCCACACCTCAGTTTCTCCACGTATTCCGTGTCGTTAAGTGCATGATTTTGCTTCCTTAGAATATCTCGCAAGTATTCGCACTCGCGCACCAAAACACACTTCCCTGTGATACCTCCGGGCGTGACGCACTCGTCATTTTTGCTTACACTCCGAGCCGACAACATTACAGCAAATCCAACCAGTACCAAAGCATAACTCCACCCGTACACCATTATTCTCTAGAATGTTTTTAATGTTAGAAGCGATCGCAAACAAACTAAAAACAAGCACACGGATCGTTCCAACTGCGTCGAAAGATGAAACATTACTGGCTCGCAGCTGGTTAGCTCGAAGAGTCGGTTAGCGATCAAATCACCGATAGTGACCCCGTGCTGAGCGAAGCGCGCAGTTAAGAAATTATGCGCGGGGATTTATGCCTATTTGCGGCAACTGACGCTACAAACACGAAAAAAAAGTGGGGAATTCCAAGATGGGAGCGTATGTGTCCGATAACAGAGCATTCTTAAAATCAAAGCACATGGAGAAGGCAGTGTTACCAGTCCAGCGTATGGATTGATATGTTTTGGGAAGCAAAGCACACAAACAAATATTATAATTAACATACAATTCTTCTTCTATTAACAATCGATGCTGACTGAATGCTGAAGATCATTCAAAACAGCAAAAACGTCAAATCTCAATAATTTGCAAAATCTCACTTTACTATTTTTCCATCAAGAAACAAATAAAATGATGTTCTAGACATCAAGTCTGCAATTCAAGACGTTTTTAAACAATCCCTTTTTAGGCGTGGTGAGCCTTAGTTATTCTACTAGATTTTTCTTTTGTGGTGTCCTCTTGTTGATTTGAAACTTAATCCTTATTTAAACTATCGGTATATTATCAAGGAATCTTTATTTATTATGATTAAAGATGATATATAGGGGGTGCCCATGGCGCAGCGGTAGCGCGAGGAAACACCACGCCACAGGTGTGGGATCGAATCTCGAGTCTGGCACCCTCCGGTATTACGAACGGCTGACCACCGATCTATAATATACCGTCTTTCGGTCACACAAACTCTCTTCGGAGAGAGGCCTTGTCCCACTAGGGGGATGTCGTGCCACATAAAAAAAAAAGATGATATAACTTCGACAAAATTCTCCATCGTATTCGTTAAAGAAACTTTTCAAGTTGAACATTATTCGCACCATTGCTTCGAGCGCTAGAATGAATACAATCTTACTCAGTTCTGTGGTGCATGCTCACCAACATCTTCAACATCAAAATAAAGGTGTTGCGAATCCGGTTATTGCAAATCGACTAATCGACGCATTTTTCGATGTTGAAACTTTGGGTTTTTGAGGAGTTCTGGTTCGGACAGCTGCAGCACACATTCGAGCGGATTTTTACAACATACAAAATGTTTACATTTATGATTGGGGGGAATACGCATTGGCATCATCAAAAACAAGCCTTTGCTAGCTAATAACTAACAGAACAAGTGTAATTTGTTGAAATAGGTTGCCACTGTCAAAACTCATTCGGCATCATTTCGTGCTTTTTACTCTTTATCCCATCGACAACGCTCCTGACGAGCGGGGTTTGCATCGCGTTGGGAAAATTTGCATACATCTGAGACCATGTTTTAATTAAAACTTAATTGTTGGGCTAGAGAAACGAAAATGAAATAAAAAATTTGCCGGTTTTTGATACGAAAAAACAAATATGCTAACCTTTCTCGAACATATTAAGAACAGAATGAGTTCCCAGCATGCCTCCCATTCGTCCATCATCATCATTTTCTTCTTCTTCCTCTTCGGCGGCGGACATTAGCAAAAGAAGAATTTTCCTACCCTCAGGCAGCACAAAGTGCTTAAGCATATCCCTTTTTTTAGAGGACGAGGGCTCGTGTGAATATGGACGGCCTCCGTTCACCCGGCAGACGAGCTCCCCGAGCCACCATCGATCGGCAACTTGTCAGCAGGCCGACTTTGCCTCTCCGGTACAAGTGGTTTGCGGTAAATTGAGGTCTCCTTTTCAGCTATTCCGTCCCGCCACCCCCGGGTTGGGAGCGCCAGATTGATTCCTTCACCTCTCTCGGGAGGATAGGATACGTCGTTCGGCGTGTCTGACGTTTGCTTACCGTTGCGTTTATCTCGTCGTCGAGCGTCCCTAAACGGCTAGCCTCATTCCGGCGTCCAATCATGTTTTAATTCAACTTCATCCCTTGTTAATTGGAACGGACCCAACGGTCTATTTTTTTTTGTTCTTTTTAATCTTGTCCGTCGGTTTTCCTCCCGAAGCTCCATATGCACGTTTGATTTTTTGTTTATGAAATTCCCTTCCTCTCGATCATCAATAAGGATTAGCATAGGGCGAAGTGGACCTAGAGTCCACTCGCAGTGAGTCCAGCTAGGAAAAACGGACAGAGAAGCCAACTACCTTTTGCGCTCCGGTGATGAATTTATGGACATCGTGAAAGGGTACCTTCCGTTTCTAGCGCTTTAGAAGTAGAAATAAAAGCAAAAAAACGTATAACCATCAAATCTAAATCTCGATGGACGAACAGTTTTCGGAATGTTCGCCTCACATGCTGACTACTTTTCAAACCTTGCTCTGAGCATTAATCATCCTTAACGAAACCGATGCTTATCGTTATAGCGGGTAGTTGTAGCTGAACTATGTGATGAATAACGTAAAATACCCTATTGGAAGATTAAAGTGGTAAAAAGTTACGGCTTGGGCTAATGAGTTCCTGTAATTTATTTTCTACCCATAGAATTCTGTCCACCTCGGTCAGGTGTAGCATTTCATCGACAAAAAGTTTCCTTTGCAACACTAAAAATTAGTTTAGATCAAAGAGATAAATTTTACTACCATAATTAGTTTAACTACTGCAGATTACTGGAAGGGTCTTGTCACAAAACTATAAGACAGGTGGTACTTTAAGGGCAGGAAACCAAGCATCTAAATGGTTGCGTATGTTGGACACTTCTTATCCAATGTTATGTTTTTGCGGACACAATGCGAAAGAATACCCACATTATCACTAAAGGCAAACAATCCCTCAATGTGTACCGTCCTTAGTTCAACGTGAATACCTTGCACAGTACTAAGGGATAAAATGTAAAGATTATAACACGGTTACCATGCGGTACCTTTGAGACACCATTGTTTCTTGTTATGAACGCTAATTTTTTTTGGCAGAGTTTTCACCATATGCTACGCACAATTCATATTGTTACCAAGCAAGAATGTCGGAGCACAATTAAATGTTACCCATCTGTCCACATGATCATGACAAATGGCAAACAATGGTGTACGCTGACATCCATGAACTATCAGCCATGAGTTGCCAACTCCGCAGCCTTAAATAAGGTCCGCTCGCCATTGAGTGATGTATTGTGATAAGGAACACGCTTGCAATACAACTGTCGTAAAAGAAGCCGCGATTATTTTGAGTAGAAACAATGAAAGGATCACACAAAGCTACCGGTGATGTTGTGGCCACGAGCACGAAGCGGTCGTGATTTGCAGTTACCTGAAATCATCGCATACCGGCTTTCAGGCAATAAACTTCACATCACGGTTATGCTTCGCAGGCGTTAGTACCTCTGCTTATCAACATAGTCAATGTTACCGCCCGTGCAAGTCGACTCTTTTCCTTTCAGTGTAGGTTTAGATAAATTAACACTGCGCCGTATACAATAAAAGCAATACGGCGAGGCCGTTTCTTCTGAAAAATTAATAACTCGGCCAAATAAAGATTCAAATACAGAAAAAATAAATCAATCCCTTTTGCTTAATACAGACATACAAAACAAATTAAACACGTTTATGATACCGAAAAATAGCCATTTACATTGATATTGTAGATTTTTTGGATTCACTGTTAAGTTAAATCATAAGAAGCTTTTTATTCAAATTCGTATTCGTAGTTAGTATTGATTTGGCTAAAACCAATATTCTTAAAATATGTTTTAATTTTTATCCTATGCCTTAAAATATCAATCTTCCATTTCGATTTTTTTTTCTCTGTATTGCAGTGAAAACAGAAACTTTGAAACGCGACGATTTATTGCATGCAGCCTAACCGCTTACCTACTCCATCCAGCCTGGTACGATAATCACGAAAAACGAATAACTCTTTGCATATCCTGCCCTTCAGTATCACATTGTATTACCTTTCCTCGTAAACCAGCCCGATATTGCAATATTTTCCGATTACGTGCTTTGCTCGCGAAAACGGATCCTTTTCCTTACTTCATCATACGCAGAGCACCCAGACATGCTTTGCCGCCGAGACGATAAACGTGTAATCAAAATATTCACCTCTTTTGCAATGGATGGGATGAAATATATTTAAAATGGAAGTGTTTCCACCGGACTTGGGACTGTGAAATTTAACCGGATCCGTTTTTTTGTGTATTCCTTTTGTAACAGGCCTCGAAAGCACTCGGTAAGAAAGCATCAACCGGGCGAAAACACGCGCTACAACAGTAACACCAGGGCGCACGCCAAGTAGAAAATTGCCTCATTTAAATGTGTCTACAGCTCGGATTTGAATAATTTATTTCGTGCGCCGCCGAGGACTTGAATAATTACAAAGCACGGCCGCACGTAATCAGTTCCCGCTTGCTTGTACTCCGGAAAATGAGGCCGGGAAGATGGGGGTTTGAGGATGCGGCCCCAGGCCCGAGACGGATGGACGGACGGGCTTCGATATTACAAGCACTTCATCAGACGATGCGCATTTTCACTCGATGATTTTCCCGCCATCGTTCGTTTTGCGAACTCGTTTGCTGTTTCTCAACGTCCTATTTCTGCTCTTTTTTTTCTGCCAATCGCACACTTATTAAAGGCGACAGAAATGCTTAATTTCATCGCTTTTCCATCACTTTTCATTCGCCGCCGGTGTGAAGTGTTTCCCTACCGAATCGAGGGTTTCTTCTTTTCCATTCTTCTGCAAAAGGCTACACCCCGAGGACGATTCGTGCTCTATCTGATCCGACGCACCACCTCGCGCGCTCCCGCCCACTTTCCCGGGTCTACTTCCGGTTGGCAAATTTTTCAGGTCCCAGCATTTTTTCCCCATCCCTTTTGCATTGCAACCTTACTGCAAGATGAGTGATGCAGAAGAAATAGAGAGCTCGCACCGGAAATTCACATTATGAACGAATGAATTAACACGTTCACAATCGCAAGCTTGTTTCCGGTTGTTGACGCGGGTGGTTTTGGAGAGAAATGTAGCCTTCGTCCGTAACGACAGCAGGTTGGGAGGTTCTTTTGGACGTTTTCAATAAGAGACAAGTAGCGCAAAAATATTTCAGTATTACTGCATAGCAATTACGAGTTGCGAACAAACTATGCAGTGTCACATTAAGGATAAAAGCAGAAATTAAGCATCTTTCAAAAATAAATATACATGTTTCTAAGTGATTGTACCACTTCTGTTGATCATTCAATGTACAATAAAATGGGAAATGAAGTCCTTCCACCTTTTTGCAACGTCATTAATTTCTATGAACCACGATTTCTTAGTACATGACGTTATCGAGGTGAAACATCAAAATGAGAAACGAAAATAATAACGGAAATGGGCTAAAGATGAAGCTTTTCAAAAATTGAAAAATTATACAAGTAATCCCTTCCCCCCTCCTCACCAGCATAAAATGAAGAAGGATTCACTCATTTTTGCAACCCTAGAAGACAACATCAAAGGGCGAGAAGGATAGGACGGTCCGGTTAAGCGGTACCGCGTAAATATAGACGTACTAATTATAACACGATTATGCTGCCATAAATCAGCGACGACGAACAGCAGAAATTGAGATAATGGTACACCGCGCGAACGGTGAAAAAGTTACGCAAAAATAAGACGAAAGAGAAGGAGTTTGGAGCGATAGCACGGAAAAAAACACACACACACCAAGCACCATGCTGATAACAGAACGTTCGCAAACCCGTCCGACAAGCGTCCAGCTCCTGCTGCGCGCGAACGGAAGCAAAAGGTCGATTGCTTAATAGGCAACCGGATGCTGGCGTAAAAAAGGGGTTAACAATCAAGCTACGTGGGCACGATTTTTTTTCCTTGTTGGAGATGGTTTTTATTTTGCTCTTTCCTTCGGACGCTTCTTTCGATCCTTGAATTTCGTTCTGTTATCTTTCTCCATCCCCTTTTTTGTCGGACATCACTCTGATTCTCGCCAGTTTGTTGGTGCATCGTTAGAAGAGGGCTCCCTGCGAATCCGAAAAGCTAAAATGGATGAACGAAAAAGTGCACAGAAGTGGGGAAAAAACTAAAACTGAACAAATCGACAGCAACCTAAACAAAGCGAACGAGGGAGGATGCTAACGGAACCGCAAGGAGCCACGACGACTTGGCCGGCAAAGTGGGAAACAATTGCAGATGCGCTTTTCTTCGACAGCGTGCGGAGTTGCGTTGTGCAACTTGTCCGAGTGTGTTTTTATGTTTCGCTTTTCTTTGTGCCTGCTTTCAGTTATCCACTCACCGACCGATTGAATAAATGATGATGCGACAAATGAAGAAAATGGACCGAACAAAAAAAAACAAAACAAAGGCAGAAACTGACGTCTCGCAGCGATGTGGAAAGTTGGCGCCATCTTCAGCGCCAACATCATCGAGCGTTTAAAATGGTCGCCCGTTTGTGGGGGAGGAAAAGCGCACGAAAAGGAAGCGATAGAGACGCGCTTGAAACGTATTTCCGGTGATTCGATCCATCGAAAGTGAGAAAAGCGGCTACAATCGATCGAAATGAGCTAAGTGTAGCAGATTTCATCACAAAAAACACACCTCATCGTAGGTTTTTGTGGCAAAAAAGTCATGACCGCAAAAATCAATACAACAAATCTTTCCATACTAGCACGAAAAACAAATTATTTTATGTGTTTTGTAAATATTAAGATTTAAATTACCTTCTGCATTGATAACTAACTGATGGTTTCTAATGTTTGCACCAATCAGAATAGAAAGTTAGGATACGCTTCAAATGTCCTTATAGTGAGTTTGTCGTTTTCAAAAAAATCATATCGATGTGTATTTTTACTTAAAACCGGGATCAATAGTTTCGTACCATGTTAGTTACTCTAAGAGTACAGTGCTCCAAATCAAATATATTTAGTTTTTAACTGTTTTAAGTAGTTGCTTTAAAAACTAATTGTATTTATATTATATTCACCGTTCCTTATCATTAAACCATAAGGAAACTTAAAATATAAAAAAGTTGTAAGGACTAGTGTTTGTCAGAATCATTTTACTTTTAATTGTTTGTGAACTAACAAAACAAAACTGGTTATTTTTAGTCTTGATGAGTGCAACCAGTTATAGTTCTTTGAAATTTTCATTGACTAAACTCGATAGATCGAGCATAACTTTGCCGAAAAGCTGCTTAGTGTAAGTAGGTCATTTACAAAACAAATATATTCGAATGTCAGTTGATTGGACATAACAAATATTGCAAACACTCATTACCAACTCACTTCAGACAGCTCAAAACTGTGAACACAATTATCCACTTCTCCGGTATGCCCACCGAAAAGAGCACGAAATGATACGCTTTTTTGTTAAATTGACTCCAATTTGCAAATCCCAACAGCACTAGCTCGAACTGTACAGCAAACGTGCGTAGAGGTTTGGAGAAAAAAATAATATTTCTACATCATTTTGTCCTTAGTGCGAGAATAACGAAAAAAAGGGGCAACGAATAAACGCAACCCACACAGTCCGATTCGTTCCCGCCCGACTATTTAGTGTGTCCCTCCCACAAATCGTATCAAACCGATTTCCGCACGTACATAGTTGGAGCGCTCGACGCCAGCTCAGTTGTTCCGGCTGGTTTTTAAAAACCTTTTCCCTGCTACCTGTCAGTGCGGAGTTGAAAAGTTGGAAAACCGAAAGGCTTGTCGTCTGTAATCTGAGGCCGGTACCGGGCACGTCGGCTGACTTTCCTACACGTACGTATCACGCAAGGACACTCTCGCTGTCGTTTCGTCCCGCACGAAACAACCGGGCTCCGGCTAACACTGCTGGCCGTGGGCGGAGGACAGGCAAAATTGGTCCGAAGTGTTTATGGAATGCTAAACGTTGGTACGTAGTCGGTCTCACCAGCCCGTCATTTCCTTGCCTGTGCCTGGGGCGGAAGGGGGAGGCAAAAAGGAAAGCACTCTCGATGTGCAAGAAAGTAGGAAATATGAATTTTTCATCACATCCATTCATTTCCATATTCAACAAAATAAGCATTCGAATGACCGTAACGAACACAAACCTGCCACAGTCCGACAGATATTTTGGTGATTCGCTTTCCACTTAGTTTTGCCTAGTCGTCGCTAAACTTGCCCTCCGACCTGGGATTGTCTAGTTCAGTAAAGGAAAACCTTCCCCTCGTTTCGCAAGACTATGTTTTAATACTTTTACTTGTATAGTATTGAGTTACAATTACAGTTTATCAATAAAATTGTGCAATTAAGAAACGATTATTATGCGAAATTAAAGCAACATAAAAACATACCAAACTAATTTTAATCAATAACAGCAGAGTTATATATTGGACATTTTTTGCATATTGTTATATAGACTTCAATGTTTTCGTACACAATTTTGCGATTAATAGTTTTCAAAACATGGTTACTCTTATTTCTTAAATATACAGACTTGAAATTGAACTATAATTAAAAGATAAAACTAACATTAACCAAAAACAAACAACGCAAGAATAGTTGTGGTGTTCGCCAAACCTGGGTCCACATCATCAATGAACCCGGCGAGCAAGCTTCTATCTCAAAGAAACCAGTGGAAATGGCAAGGAAAGCCACCAGTACACCCGAGCAAATGTCCATCTTTATTTGTTGCGACCGAACATCCCCGGGAGCGGAGTGTGCAGGTCAGGTAAATGTACTGCGGTCTGTTAAAACTGGATACAAGGAATGTTTTTCACTTTCACAAGGATAAAGGAATCGGTACGGCTTACGGTAAGTTTTCACAATTCGAAGGAAGGTTGAAGGTAATTGACGGCATCAATAATTCACACCATTCCTCCCGTATGCTGTGCTGAGCTGTTTTCGGTTTTAGCGTGGTAAATCTGGAATAAGTGTCGTTTATAGTTCCCTTTCTAAAATCCTAGATTCTTAGGCACTTTATCAATACATTTTTTGCAACATTATTTCCGAGATAATTTCAATTAAAGATTCGAAAATGGTTGATCTGATCAAAAATAAATTTCATTGCTGATTTACAACAAAATTAAACACTAATTAACTGGACAGTAAACAAATGATATGAAATTATTTATTTATTCAAATTTATTCATAACATTGACGACTGATGTTTTGAAACCTTTAAAACACAAATCAAATCTATTTTTACATGAAACATACCAAAATAATTCGACTGAATCAACAAAAACCTTTTTTGCACCGAACGTTGATGGTAGGTTAACTAAAGTTGACAAAACAATCCAACTAAGGCCAAGAACGTGTTGGAGTGTACCACCATCGAGGACCACTGCTTTCATCACCTTCGCCCAATCGTCATCCCGGGACCCTCTTTTAAACACCTTGCACGTGAACGAAACCTTCCCCTCGGGGGTGGAAGCCAAAAACTTTCCACCCCGGGCCGAAGCGCCAAAGTTGACAGTTTTAGTCGACGACCCGTGATCGAAGCGGGAATCGATTTCGAAAAATTCGGATGTCGATATCGAGAAGATATGGTTTGAAAGGGCTTTCCGCTATTCGAGGTTTCCGCTGCGGAAATCCTCCGTGCTAGGGTGGCCCGGACGAAGCAGCGGACATGGGAAACGGTGGGGAATGGCTTTCCCAACGAGCGAACCTGATATGAAAGGCGCTTGTAGTACGAGGTAGAACCGTTGGTGTTCAACGCGACCCACGGCATGGTGTTTGATTCCGTACGAAGTGAAATTTTGTGTAAGCAGTCTTATTTTTTCCTCGATTTCCAAAAAGTAAAGTAAAACGAAATAAATCCCATTCCCTCCCATACCCTCCGTTACCAATCCGCATCGATCCGCCCTTTTTCCCGGGGTGATGTCTGTCAATCGACTTGAGAAAGGATGACATCGACGGAAAATTTTGGAAACCGGTGCCGACGGATTGAGGGAAACAATTTCCTTACCGCACACACACACACATGTGCGAAGCCTAACGGAAGTGTGCCCTTCTTTGCAAAGACACTACCAACAAAAGCTACGCAAATGTGCACATACACTATACACACATGCACGTTTTCTGCAGACGAAAGACGTGTGATAACAAACGTACGCGTCTACAATACCTTCGGCGATCCTTTTTATCTTTTCCTTCACTTGATTCAATCACCATTCCCATACATCACGGTATAATCCTATCGATCAAAGGAGTCACTTCCGATTATGTGCTTTCCGGAGGACACACACACACACACGCGCACAGACAGAAATACGTTTCCTTAAGGTTACAAGGCGGCAATAGTACTTCCTTAGGGAGCAAAAAGATGAAGTCGAAAGGAAAATCTTACTACTTTTGACCCGCACACGGAGGCCAACTGTTGAGCCGGGGTAAGATTTATCCGAGCTGATCCGGGATTGTGCGAATACCGAATGCTCCAGGATCCGGAGCGCACCCGATTGGGAATCAATTACAGACGGAAAACGAATGGCACTGACACTGCTCGTTCCACCAACTTTCGGACTTTTACGTCTTCCAGCGCTCGGTCAAGCTCCGAGGGAGAGAATTAACAGTTGGTCGCGATCCATGTGAGGGATTGTCCTCTGGACGTGGAGGGGGCGAGCAGGTCAAGATCGATGAGCTCGATGATTTTATGAAGATTGATTAGGGGCAGCCGCGGGTGCGCCAACGGAACAACCACTTACCCGTGGCTTCGTCTCGCTTAGACGACGTTTAGTGAATCATGCAGTCGATTAAATCCGTTTCCGGGCGAGATCGGTTGACTCCTGCAGGCGAATAATGAACCGAACCGTCAGCACCATGAGCCTGTGATAGCTGGTGGGGGCTCGATGAAGCAGAAAATTGTTCCCTGTCAAAATGCAATAAACGTTCGCTTGTTCCACAATCAATCCGGGATTAGAATATGTCGTAAGCAAACGTTTGCGGTTTGTGCCATGAAAGGTTGTGCCTTTTAATGTGTGTCGTAATTGATAGCAGATTGACAGACTATTCAAGTGCGGCATTAAAACAATCGTTTCTAATTTTTTAAATTAATGCTAACAGACAACTTTGACATCTTCTCCAGTACGATCGATGCTTCATTAAATTTGATTAGTGATGTCCGCATTAACGAGCCCAATAAAACGACCGATGACAAAGTAAGTTCGAATAATATTCCCCCCGTCATACTTAAATAAACAAAATGAGTAAATAATCAAATAAACCATTAGACCTTCATTTTACATTCAGTTAGGATTTGCCCTGGAACATGCAACCTTCAATTAAAAGAGTGTTTATGTGGTTGTGAACAAAAATGTTAATATCATCATATTTCAATCAACTGAGTTTCCGGAACACATAAAAATGTCAATAAGCGCATATTTTGAATAAATCAAAGTGAAGATTTTTCTACAAATTTTTAAAAAATTTGGATGGAGCAAGTAAGACTTTATAAAAAAAACTTAAACTATAATAAAACGGTTATTTAATGGAATATTCAACTGGAACTTATATTCAACTAGAAACCAAGCCCTAAAAAGTAAATAAAAAAACATGAGTCATCTGGGAAAAGCAAAAAACTTTCAACCCCCTCGATGAAAAACATCGAACTCCAAATTGACAGTCCATCAGATGGGAGAGTGTACTGACAACAAGTAATCGGATTACTTAGTGTAATGTTCATAACCACTAAACGGATGATGCTTGTAACAGTCCGCACAGTGAACGATGGACCCCATACCGGAATTTTCCTCCTACGCTTGCCTTTTTTTCTACCGCCCATTGCAAAACATGCGAGTCGTTATTTTATTATTATTTCCCTATGCATCTGCCGTTTGGTTTGGCATTTTTTTTTTAATTTTCGCCCCACAAGCAGTGGATTCAATTCGTGGTAGGCAAATGTCCATCAGACGGCAAACTCACGTGCCAGACGGGCAAAAAAAAAGATGCCCCATTCGCAGGCAGCTCTTGCCATTACATTTTGCTGCGTCCCGCTGCGGGAAACTCGCACGTCTAATTGAAATTTAAACGCTGGCCATTCGGAAAAGGACGCATCCAGCAAAATCGCGGAAAAATGTCCGTCGTTCGACGTATACGCCCTTAGCCCCTTTTGGGAGGGGGCGATCCGGGAGATTGGTACAATCCGACTCATCAGCACGCAGCTGGCCGTCATTGCGGTCGTGAATGGGAACAGTTTTTCCTAACTATAATTATGGGCTACGATGACCGGGCCTGGGTTTTTTATTCCCCATCCCAGGATTAGGTCCCAACCAGCAGTGAGAGTTCCGAATTCGGGACGCTCTGACGAATGGCCTGAAGGGTTCTCTTCTCCGTTGCACGCCGAGCGAATGATAGCAACGGGAGCAATTTAAAAAAAATGGTACATCAATTAAGTGTTTTTAATGTTTCGCTTCAGCGCAGGACAGTGGTTAGATAGTTATTTTTTCCTTTTCGTTTTCTATTTCCTTTCCTTTTGTTCACCCGCACTCGTATTCCCGTCGAACCATGCGACTCACTTAACTTTTCTTTTCAATCCATTTTTTTCCCTTATATTGCCTTCGTCCTCCGGGGAGCACACTTATCCTTCTGCTTATTTATCCTTGCGTTCACCGAATTCTCTTAATCGCATGCTTTTGCCTTCATAAAGCAGGTGAGCAGAAAAAATCCTTCCTAGAGAATCCACCGACACGGCGCATCGTTTTGCATTCCATAAAATTAATGCGCCCGCTGCGAGAGTGTTGTCTTTCTCGGAAGCGTTGGCATCTTTTTTTTTGTTCTTATTTGTCCTCCGTTTTTTAAACTCAACCACCATCCACTTGCACGGCTGCTCGCAGGAGGTTCATAGTGTTTTTTCCGAGTGCATCGGTCTCATGCACACGCTTGCGTCAGTGACGGCTGCTTTTGTAGTCGGGGTTTGTGGGTTTGAATTGGATTTGAATATATTTTCGTTCGGGAAGTTTTGCGCGTATTCATCGTTTATCCATTTTTCAATCTCTGCATCCAGATGCGATCGTTCCTCTCTTTTGTATTATTTATCTGTTAGTATCTGCTTCCCCTACAGAAAAAAAAAAAAACAAATAAACGTGGAGCTTTATTTTCGTTGAAGTTTTCAGTTTCTCAATCCTAGTTTTGAAGGCATATTTGAATTTTGTTGGCAAAATTATTTTTTTGTTCAAGGTTTGTGGTTAAAAATACAAAATGTTGAATGGCAAATGGTATTTCTTTAATTTTATTTGTCACTCCATTCGTGTTAGGGTAATAAATACCATGAATTCTGTACCTTTTGTCGAAATACTGTGTAAATTAAAAGAGTGCAATTGACCGTAACTGATTACTTTATTTTATTGACATTAAATACTCGTTTACAAATTGCCAAACAGCCAACATTATAAACTGGATTCCTGACTCACTCGATGAAAGAGAGCATTGCAGAAGAGTAACTTGACCTCGCGAGACATTGCAACAATCAATTGGCGTGGCATTGTTTTTCCCTGTAACCGGCATTCCGGAAGCCACAGGAGACCCGTGTCTGTCCGTGTTTCCGTTCTGACGTGCATCGACTGCATTGGTTGCAGTGGATGTTTGTCGTAATGACTATCCAAGCGGGATTCTGTCATGTACCGCCGCGAAAGGACACCGCCAGTGTCGGGGTAGGAAGAGAAGGGAAATCACAACTTGGCGTTGCAGAGGAAATCAACCTTTGGCCAGCAACGGAAGGTCCGTCCGCACGACAGCATCAAAGGGACGGACAGGATGTATCAATTATGTACACACGTACCGGAATGTCGGTGGCTCTGGATGTGCTACACTCCGCCGCCAGCTATTTCCATGCGGGAAGTGGATCGCTAGGGCAGGGCAAATAGTTCGGTCCAAATTGAAGCAGAGAACCGACAACCTAAAGTGGTGAATCAAAGGTGACATTCTATAAGCGGGAACCGGTAGCGTTAATTTTCAGAAACCTCTGACACTTCACGAAGGTTTAGTCTCGCAGTCGAATTATATTCATGTAACGTTACATAGATAAGCAAGTGAACTATTCGTTCTAAATTTAAGATTACAAATACAAATGTTGAATCATATATTGGAGGGTTTATTAATAGCATTGCCTTTGATTTGAATGGATTTGATTGATTTTTTAATTATTTCCATTCTCTACCATAAAACATTCAATTGAAAAACATAACTAATTTGTGTAAACCAAAAGGAGAAATTAGTTATAAAATATGGATTGTTGCTTTGCTTGGAAAAAATACTACGTTGCATAATATTGCAATATTTTGTTTTTGTTCGAGCTATTAAGAAGCTTTTTCTTACATAATCTGAAGTCGTATATAATCTATAATCCTATATAATCTGTTGACCAATTCAAAACAAAGGGTAGTTCTACAAAAATCTAGATTGTTATTTAGTTTCCTTTAGCATAGCGTCACTTTTTCTGATTGACACAATATTTATTTATGATCACATAACTTTATATTAACGCCAATAATTTATGGCTAACGCGTTCATTAGTGTTTTCCAATCTTCCACCTAAAGCCTTTGAACTTATCCAGCCGGTCAAAGGAAAAGGTCGAAGAATGACAAGACTCGTCGCTTGGAATTGATCAATCCTATTGACTGAGCATCTAAAGGAAAGCTTAATAAAAATGCTACATTCCCAATTAATTAGACATCCTTCGTTGTGACGAGCATCGGTGGAAAACTAGTGACACATGTTTTAGCAACATCAACAATCGAAGAGTAGAAAGCCACTCGCCCGCTGGTGCGATACACTAATTATCCGTCAATCAATGGTACCTTCGTCATGGGCTTCGAGCCTGGGAAAAGGTCAAACCCAGATCGAGGGAATCAGGACAGTGCCTTCGCTGAGCTCTGTTTCTTTGCCATGTTGATCTGCCCTGCTAGTGGAATAAAGCCGTCGCTGCACGGTGAATGAAGACACCGAATCGAAACGGGGCAATTAGCTTTATCGGTTTGGAGTGAAGGATTTGTCGCTTCTGGTCAATCGCAACGGCTTCACCGATGGGCAGTGGACCGAGGAAGGGCAGTAACACCTTTGAACTGCGAACCCGGGGCAGTTCGTGCACGAATTGTAATTAGTGGAGAGTTATGTTTTACGTTTTACTATACCGAGCCCGGGAAATGCACATTAAAGTGAGCATTACTGGGTTGGATTAGTTTTTCACCGGGCGAACAAGTGACGGTGGGCAGCGTTCGTCGAAAAGCCCCACCCGGAAGAGAACGAAACGCCCAGCTCATTACAACAATTACCCACAAATGTTTCACCATTTGATGTTGCGCTCCTGATTACAGTCCGTTTCTTTTAATTATTCGCTCATCTTCTCAACCGAAAGCCCCGATCGCCCTGTGATTAAGGTTCACGCGGCAAAAACGGCACGGACCGTAAATGAAGCATTAAATGAAAACTTCATTCCTCGCCGCGCAACGGTGGCGATACAAAATACTATCAATGAGCGTTTCGTTTTTACGCTAATTTAAGCACTAATATAATCACCGAGCGAACCGCGGCACTGGGTGGGGCCAGTGGGTGGCACGGGGGTGCCTGCGTATCCATATTAAATGTGCTGCGCATTATGCTCTCTTCAGCTTAATTCATATTCCACCGAAACCTGCCCGTGTCTCGCGTCCACCCGGGGAGAAACAGCCCCGACAGCCGACGCGAGGCCACCGTGGGTATAATAAAAATTTTATGACCCTTGAAACACCGTCCACCGGTGATATCGGACCGCGAAATTTACTGATAGACACCCGGACACCGGGCGGATAGTTTTGGCGGGCGGTCATAGCGCGGTGCTAAGATGGAACGCGTCCTTTTTGGGAAGGAACGGCCTTTCTGCACTCGTCCTGGGGACCCTTGCGAAGCGTTTCGCCGAAAAACCCAACCCTCATGATTGCGACCAAAGGTGCGCCGACGGGGAAGGGGGGGGAAGCGTGTGCAACGAGACGGCTTGATTTATGGTCCGGAATGAATCCCGCCGAAAATCCGACCAGCTCGCTGCTGCCGGACGACGGGCCGAGGGTCGCGCCCGGGTGGGAGAAACTGCGGAAGACACACCACAAGTCATCGTGTGAACCATCGTGCCGAAACGTAGCGTACATCGGGGGGGGGGAGGGGGGTTGATGCGGTTTCGCCTGTCCCCGGTGATCTCCTCCGTCCATCTCGATCCGCACGATGATGCGGCGGACGTTTGTTTTTTTCCCGTTGTTTTTCCCCTTCTGCCCGAGGGGCCAACGACGACCGAACAACCGGACGGTTGTGTCGTCGTGCAGCTGGACCGGAAACCAACCCGGCCATCGCTCCCGGAGCGTTTCGATGGCTCGCATTCATTAGCATTTCTCCCCCGTCCAGCGGTGGGCTGCGACCGATGCGAAAGCTTTCCCCACTTAAAAGCTTCCAATGCAAATCAAGCAGGCCACGAAGCTAATGGCGGTTGAAAGCATCGTCGTCGGGATCGCTGCTGGTGGTTGTGCCGTTGTTGTTGTTGTTGGTTTGTTTGTATGTTTGCGGACCCGCGGGATTGTTTTTCTCGTCCATTGTCCTTTCGGCTTCCTTCCTTGCAGCCCTGTTTTGCACTTGTCTAGCATTATTTTTCTTCATCTCGCTATCGGTGGCCAAAGCGGAAAGATTAAGTTGAATCGGGCGTGCAGGAACCCGGGTGGCACAGTTAAATGGATGCTTTCGTTCGGCTCAGTTTACCCACGATTGCCTGCCTAACAACCGAGAGAAACAGGAAATAATAAAAAGTATGATACAGTAGCTCGCCAAACTGTTCGTACAGGCCCTGTTTGGTACATTAGTTTCTGCAAAACTCTGTTTTAATTAATTTAAATTTGAACTTAACTCAGCTCAAAGATAGATGTAGATAAATTCTGGGATTTATAAACTATTCCACGTATAGAATTTAGGTTTCTTCATTGATTCCATTACAATTTTTAAAATGGATGATCTGAATGATTCTCCTTAACTTTCCTAATCTATGCTTTATATGCAAAGGTAAAACCATGTTTCAAACCATAAGATCCTAAAAGCCTTTATCTCTTTTCGTTCCATAACTTTTATCATCGAAGTATCTGAGAAATTATACCAACTTGATGTACGTTGGATTTGATTGATATTCGTTGATAATAGAGCAACACGTGATGATAAACAAATTCCTTTGATTTATCTGTAGACTACACCATCTTCTATCCCTTTTAAGAGGATTGGTCAGAGAAATAAGAAAAAAGATCAATTAAATGAGTGAGTAAGTGAGTGAATGAAAAAGGCTAAGAAATAGAAAAACTATGCGAAAACTAGAGTTAAAAAAAAGAGAAAAAATAAATTTGAGTACTTATAACTGCTTAAAATATGACTTTATTTATGTCACCTTTACCAATATTGCAATATATAAAAAAAATTGTAAAAAAATATATTTAAATATACATTTTTTATGTTTGGGATGGATCTAAACAAAGTGGTGAAGATACCATATAACAATTGTATTGATAAAAAACAAGGTTTGTATCAACACTTCATTGAATTACTGTAGAGCCTCAAATGCTATATTATCAAGATAATCACCTTCGTTCCGCGGCCCATCACGACGAGAGGATGCAATCGTTTATATATATCGTTAGTTCCTGCTCCACTCACTCCAACACCCCGGTGTTTGTGTGCTTCACATTTGCATAAGGATTTACGGAATGAAAATTTATGTCAAAGTGCGCCACGGTGGGCGGTATGGCGTGAAATTTGATTCGTTTCTTTTAGTAACTATCTCCTTAAAAAAACGAAAACGGATTGGAACGTGTGGCGGCTAAGTGAGGATACCATTTTTATCCAAAACATTACCGCCAGTTGAAATGAGCTTCAATCCTCCGCTAGATAAAGAGCAAATGGTTCGAGAAAATGACGCGAGAAGCTCATCGAAAAGATTGTTATCGGTCCAAAGATGATGACTTCGAGGAATCTTTAAGATCTGAGACAGTGCGGAAGGAGGAAAATCCGCTCGGTGTACAGGTAACATTGTGAAATATTCATATTTATTGTGATAGCAACGAGCGCAGTTGAACTACTTTTTTTAATAAACATTTTTCACAATCTATACGGAATTTATTCATGAAGGCACGTTTGCTTCCCAATGCTCCGCAATGCTGGTCCGTCACCAAGCGACGTTGTAATGCAGCATGGCTGACAAAGTATGCATTCGAGAGCAAAGCAACAATGGAAAAAAAGAAACGAAAACAACCATAACGGTAGAAAATATGCAATTGTGCCTTTCTGCATTAATGATGGAAAAGATATGAGTGCAGTGCACGGTTAGTTGCTATGGCGAAGGCAAAGTATACCTTTTTGATGAAGCGCTTTTCCATGTTTCAACCCATCTTCGTTAATGAGAATCGATTCATTCTTTATGAAACTTCGTGGAAAACCCACGGGGCTCAATTACGAATGTGAAGCCTGCAGCAAATGTCAATAAAAAATACATTAAAAAAGAACCATGCAGCATCACACGCCTCAAGGCTGGGAAATAATATTTATTTTAAGTTCCATCCAAACAGCATCTCGCGCCGGTTGCCATTGTAAACGTGTACATTGCAGGTGAACATATGGGGTTAGAAACAGTGGCAAACCAATCCATCAACCCTGACCTGCTGTATCGATTCCGACGAAAAGGCTCTCTCAATTCCCAGCAAACAACGGTGGGACGCCGCCTGGGCATGTGCCCTTTTTTTGTATGATCATTTGCCAACGAGCAACTTTGCTTGCGTCCCGGGATGGACATGCATTTAATTTCCCACCACGTCACCGTGTTATCCGCCGTTTCGTAAACAATCAGCCAAACGATGCGACAACCTTTGCTTCCGCTGATGGAGTCATTAACGTCACCGTCGTTAAAATAATTATAAAATTGATTTATTGTATCATTACTTTTAATACGATATTAATGCAATGAATTTTCCACCTTGTCCACTCTGTTTTCTCACAACCCGGGTGGGAAGGTGCTGTAGGTGGGTGGGGTGTTTGGAATTCACTCATACGGAACATGCTCTTTCCGGGAGCACTATGAACCAGTATCGTTATGAACTTATCCAATGTTGATGAAGGTTGTCGGGCAAATCCAAGAAAAATCATTTTGGGTTAATTTAACAAAAATCCTATCGCTGATTTTACTCTGTATCGTTTTTTATTATTTTCCAAAATTCAAATAATAGCAATTATCAATCTGCGTTTTTGATTAGAAACGGCTATTTTACACTTCATAGATTAATTATTATCGTCTAATACAGGCTGAAAACGCTGATCAGTTTTTTTTAGTTTTATTTTGTTGTTATTTTTTCAATATCGTGTGAATAACAAAATTTTAAACTGTAAACCTACTACATGTCCAACTATAATGCTCATCTCAAAGTTTATTAGACTGATCAATTTTATGTTACACCCATTATATTACGGCAACCTCCATTTGAAGAATATATTTCCCCGTAAGTCTTACGACTCATCTCCTCAATGACACATCGATCTGGAATTCTCCTCCATACCGGTCCGATTATCTGTCGAACGGTCAAACATCCCATCCAAAGCCAGATCACCCGTCGTGTTGCACGTTAATGTGTGCAAGTGGCGGTTTTCGGTGGCCTTTTCTCGTTAAATAAATAAACAAACCACCGGTGCGTTTCCCTTGGGATCGCGAACCCCTCGCTTTCACTCGTCCACACGCGCCATCCGTCGTAGTGTTTGCTTTAACGTGAAATGTGCACTGAAATGTGCATTATGCGTACGGCCAGTAAAGAGCCGTCGTGGGCTGCCCGTCCTTCTGTTCACCACCTTTGTTCCCTCGCTCGCCCTAGCCGTCCAAAGCCGAACCGTCAAAGGTCCTCGGTCGAAGGTCTACACTGGCCCTGCTTTGCATATATTGATCCAATCCAATTATCGAGTAGACTAAAGGCTATGAAATATTTATCGGTAGCCATATTCACAACCTCGCGCCCCCTATTTCCGTTCTGCACCCTACTTCCCATAACGCGGTGGGCCACGCGTCATCCGGGTGGCCTAATGATGTTGCAAAATTTGCTAAAAGTCACACTAAAACGCACCGAACACGGGGGCGCACTGGGCCGTGGGCTGGGCCGACGTATTCCGGTCAGCATTATTCAGCTGGCCAACCGGAAGGGTTCATAAATCGTGCTGCCATGAGCAGTGGTCGCGTTCGTGCGAACACGGGAGATCACATTTCCGTTGCGATGTTGGGTTTGGGGCATATTATTTTTTGTTCAGAATCGTTTTGCTCATCAACACGATTATAATGACGATATGTACAAAAAAAGTAACACATACATTCGTGGATAGGCTAGACAGATGCCCCGTAGGTGATATTGATTGTCACAATCAGAAAACTGTATGATACGTTCTCTACATTGACAAGTGATATCACGTCGCGTAACGTCGCGAAACGAAACTTTCGCTGTGCGGCGATGTCGCTTTAGCTTACTTTCTACCAAAGGGCCCAGCGTCAGTGTCATATTCGAATCGTAAACAAACCATCGTCAGTTGGACGAGACGTAAACAAATTGGCACAGTCTTGTTTGCTTGTAGCCGAAATGAAAACAACCTGCACTTTTTCAAGAAAGTGGTGGCAGGGTAACAAATACCTCCTATTGTGGGTCAAAATATACACACCCTTTTGTTTTTTTTATACACGTCCTCTGTTTTAGATTGATTGCTCAGTAAATTCAAAATGTATAAGCACCAAATTCACTTAGAGTTTCTCAAAATGCGCAACTGAACTATTTTTTCCATTACAATGCTGAAAATCAACCTAATATATGGGGCGAGTTTGCGCTCCATTTAAAGATATAATTATAACTGGTATAACGATTATTCCAAGTGTGACCAGAGTAAATGACCCGACACTAAGCCTGACCAGATCGGTAATAGAAAGAAGGACTCTCTTCCAACTTGGCCTCTAGGGTTACAGACGTGCGAATAAAGGAATTCACGACACAACACATTATTATATATTTCCACTTGTTCCCATTTCTGTGTCACGCTAGCTCTAGCGCCATTGTTTTTGGTCTAGTTCTAGCTACTTTGGTCCCGCTTCGTAGCGCCTCGTCACTTGTAAATGTAGACATCGTGTAAGAAACAACACTTTTTCAAGCTATGTACAGGTGTATTTAACCATATAGCAAATATATATTTTAACGGAACCAATTAAGAATTCTTTAAACTACCCGTCTATACAGATTGTAATTAAATTTTTTCAACTAATTATAATTTAACTCATTTTTTCAGCTCATACCATTGTGTCCTTTTTAAAAAAAAACTCTACAAGATGAATCCGTCTTGTTATCTATATTTTTTTGTAAAGAAACCATTTGAAAGTCGAAATTTTGCTCAATCGTTTCATGTTAAAAAAGTTAGAGAAATGGATTAAATTACGATACATATCTACAGGAAAATCACTTTCTTGCTTAAAAAAAAATTTTCTTGCTATAAAATTTTCTCATCTGTGACACGTATAAAAAATTCATCGTTACAGGTTTTCCTATTGAAAACCCATGCCACGACGATGTTTACGTTTTATCATACAAAAAATCAGAAAAAACACGCTTTCGGAATTCCGTTATGCGAAGGGAAAAAGTATATTTGTTGCACCCCATTATATGCCACGACCAATAACACAATAATTACATCATCTGCCAATGGATCACCGTCAATGCATCGGCACGCCTCTGGCCGTATATTTTCAATTAATGAACCATTCCCTAACCGACCGAGCGATCAGATGATTAAGGGCTGTATTGGACAGCAGCAGCCCCGACATAATTTGCAACCGGATGCACCGGATGCAATCTAAATAACACCCCAGCAACCATTTCTGCGAAGTGGTAAAAATGCATTCCCATTTGTCACCGTTCGCCCGATGGAGCCTCCGTTCGCACCGTTTCCATGGACAAAATAGAGATATCAAGGGAGTACCGTGGGTTGACAAAATAAAACACAAAATGTGGAGCTGTGCTCATAGGTACCACCATCATTAACTTGTCCGGGTGGTGGCTAATTAATAGAATAATTGCACGCGAAATGCGTTTTTGAGTTCACCGAAGGTGTTTGGGGAGGACGCGGCACGGTCGACATGGCCGTGGACATCGATGTTGGCAAAACGCTGATTTTATCGATGGTTTGATAATCGCACTGTCGTACACAGATTGTGGCCCGCACAAACCACTTACGCCGACGACCAACCCGGGGTGCACAAATCACGATGCGTGTTGTACAACATTAGTCCCACCGATTGTGTTCCATTTCCGGCGCCAGAAAACCACTCGTAACCCATTACACACCGTTTGGGAGGGGGATTAGTGGTGGCCGAGCGGGCTGGGACAATTAGCACCGGGCATGGCGTACTGTTCAAATGTTTTTTCAGACCTTGCCGGTGCTTCCCGGTGCAATAAAGGTGATGCCCTGGGGTGCCCCGAAAGCCAATTCGGGAGTCACCAACTGGAGCCGCTTTACAATTATGTGCAAATTTAACAGATTTTAAATTGATATCCACTCACTCGCACGGTATGAAGGGGGATGGGATGTGTCAACAGACGGGTCACTATCGCCATGATAGAATCGATTTTTGAACTTTGCCCCACACTTCACAAAGCACCAGGCGCCTCCATTCCCGACGCAAATCTTTTACACCGCACCAGGCGCCTCCATCTGAAGCCACAACCCGGAGGCCGCGGTGGTTGTTCCCGCGTGACTATAATTTATTTTATTTAGCGTTGAATTTAAATTAGACTCGTTAACACACTTGGTGTGTGAATCGCGTTACGCACATCGCTTCGTTCATCTTTTTCACCCTCATCTGCGCGTCATCCGGCGTACGCCTGTCCCGTTTTGGTTCGGCGACCACGTGCATTATGTTTCGGCGTCGCATTCTGCCACAACGCACTGCACACAATTGAACCATCACGATGGTGCCACACCGAACCACACCCCAAAAGTCCTACATCGGATGGGATAAATAATGCGTAATCGATAAATGGGATCGAACTGGGCGATAGTTTAATGAGTGAACAAAAGTAGTGCTTCGCCTTATACAGGCGTGCGCACGCGCTTCCGCTTCAACGCTCGATCGCGTTCCGAACAATCAGGATTATGCAAAGAACGCATAATTGATAAATTGGTCAATTTAATTCAATTCATATCTTAGATCAATTAATTCACAACACATTGGACTCGCACTGGTGTAGTGATTATGCCCGCAAAAGGCTCTGCATGTTTTGTTTCGACGTTTCAATTGAGCTTAAAATCCACAAGAAGCGGTAATGATCTTTATCAAACATTTAGATTTATTTTTCTACAATAGCATGTACTAGTAAAATTTGAATAAATGGATTTTGAAACATGGCAACGAAATTGTAGAGAGCGAACGAAATTAGAAGCCCTTCTTAATTTAATTTTACTAAAATAAATATGTAACATAGCAAAGTTGAATCCTCAATTTTATGAAAATTTGATAGTTAATTTAAACTAACTGCGATTGCGATACAATTCAATGAATATTTATAATTTTCAGGGGAGTGCAGTTTTTTTTGGTAAATTTTTCTATATTTATTACTCACTTCATAATGTAAGTAAAAGATTTTTTTAGGTACTTAATATTAAATAAATTGGAATATTTTAATAAACACATTATTAACGTAGAGCAATCATTGAAGCAACACGATAGCATCTGCAATCTTTCTCAAGTTCTTCCTGGTTTTGACCGTAAACTTTCGTACCACTCTGACCTCCAATGGCAAACATCACGTGTGCGCATAAAGCACCCAAATATGCTACCGGTGTGCTCCATTTCTCTTCGTCCGCTTTACCTTCCGGAGCCTCGGGGATGGGGATCAGAAATAAAAAATCATGAAGCATCATCATTCATCCTGCGAAAAACAGTGAGCGAAAAAGGAACACATCCCGGTGTACATATTAAAACCCTCCCCGAGCATATGACAAGGTGCGAGCATACACGTCCCAACGCTCAGGCAAACGGGTCGAACTATTTTTCATTTGCATCTGGCCAAACGGAGGGAAGGAATGAAAAAGAAACAAAAGTCGAAGAGAAGGTAGAGTGAGCGGACAGCAACAAAAAAAGAATAAAACTGCCAACCCAAGATAACTTGTCGCCGGGCGAGGCGTTTCGATGTCACGGGCCGCCACTTGGGCCACGGACTTTCGGCATCCTCTAGTACATTGAAATACACACACACACACTAACATACACACCAAGGTACCTCCACCGGAAAGGGGCCCACTATTAAGTGAGGAAATATATGAAAGCCTCATTTTTCTGTCGTAAATTCTCCCCCAGATATTAAATATAATGTATCATTTTAATAGTTTTCTTCCGTCCCCAGGGACGTGGTGGAGGTGCTCCCGGCACGTGCAGCTCCTCTAGAAGGTCCACCGGTGCCACTCGTTTCCCTCTTGCACCACCTTACCATGGTAATTCCACGCACCGCTCCCTCCGTTTCCCATGATTTACGTTACTATTTTTATTCTCACTTAACTATGGCACCTTCCCTTCCCAAGACAAATGCTGGGAAACGTTCCCGCGTTAACTTCACGCCCGGAACGGCATCGGGACCGGTGGGAATGCGGTAAGAATGCAATGCCCAACGCAAAGCGAGTGGAGGAAAAATTCTAGTAAATTGTTTCCTCATTCAGGAACTTCATTTTACCGCACCGTGCCGGAGATGATGAAGCCACCCGGCGGACGTTTATGGATCGCAGGCAAGCTTATTGTGACGGAGTGCAACGATCCATTACAAGATCTTCCATCTCTCCTTCTCCTGGTCATCCGCTTTACACATGACTCTCACTTTCTCTCCCTCACTGTCTTCTTCTCTCTCTTTATTTTGGTACCCTGTCCACGTATCCGAATCCAAATCCACCAGACGAATAAAGGGTGTCCCAGAAAGTATAGGCACGATTTCTAAATTACGTTTCTGGAAAACGGATGACGCCAAACAGTTGATTCTTCGGGTGTTTGATTGTTTGCATTCAAACCTACTGGATAATGCATCGAAACTATGTTTTTTAACCGTTTCTGTTAAAATGCGAGGCATTTCCGTCAAAAAGCGCAAAAGCGTTCTGCACAAATGGTGTTCGACTCCTTACATTTCGCTAAGGAAATTGGCGAAATCGGTAGGTGTGAGTATCGGAGCCGTACGAACCGCCATCCAAAAGTTTCGGGAGGAGTCCAGCTTTGAGGATACGCTTAAAAGTGGTCAAAAACCTGGTCCTATCGACCAACAGTTGAACCGGGAAAGAGCAAAAGCATTCAAGCAAAAATAGGAAAGTTCCATTCGCGATGTGGCTCAAAAAATGGGTACGTTAAAAAGTAACGTCCAATGAGATAAGGCAAGATTGAATTTAAAATCGTACAAAATTCAAAAGAAATCGAAACGGACTGCAAATTAGGCTGCATGCATTAAACATCGGGCCCGGAAGCTGTACGACAAGCTGCTGTGTGGTCAACCCCCATGCATCAGTTCGACGAAAAGTCGACCAAGACCAGACCAATAGAGATATTTTGGGCGCTAACGAAGGCACACTTGAGAAAACATGTTAAAGCTACGGAAAACATCAACAGTTTTCAAAAAAAGTGTAAAACCGTTCAAAAGTGTCGAAAACCGTTCACGACAAGTATGTGCTGAGCCATATCGGAGGCGACAGATCAAAAGTGCGGTCATTAGAATACGATTAAATTTTTAAAAATTTTATCTTTCGCAAATAGTCCAGAACAGAACCCAAACACAATTTATGAAACTAAAATTCAGTTTCTGGAACAGGTTTTATTTTTTACATAATTTTGAAATCGTGCTTATACTTTCTGGGACACCCTTTAATTCCACATGCGGCCATCAAAAACACGCGCACGAAGCGTCCGTAGAGAAACGCAATTTTCCAACCCACTGCTAGCAGCTAAGATTTTCATATTTACACACCCATATTGTCGATGTGATGTCGTAAAAATGATGAGTTGTAAAAATGTTAACCTCGTCTGCAAAGTCCCAATTACGTCCAGTACCTTGTTCCAGCCGGAGTTGAGCAGATTTTATTCGCTTGCATAAAAACTGCATCGCCACCAAACACAAATACACACGCACACACACAAACACAATCGTGCACTCGTTGATTGTGCATCCGTGCGCGCTGTAAAATGGACGATCAAAAACGTCTGTCCGATTATTCGTGCTGTCTGTCAAACAATCAGTCGCTTCGCATCAGGCTTCAGCTCGAAACAAACAACGTTGACACGTGTACGTGAGCTGGCTTGTGCCTGTGCCTGTGCCTGTGTGTACAGAAAGAAAAGCGCGTAACATACATACTATAAAATATGTGGCCACCAACAGTGCAGCCGGGCATGACTTGAAACCTCGGTTGAATTTGTTCAATTCGCCTCTCAAACAAGTGAAAGGTTATGTTTTTGCTCGCTTCTGTGTTCTTATCTTGTTGGCGGTTTGTTTTTTTTTTATTTTCTTCGTCGCTTCTCCAGTCATGAACAAAGAAACTCGCACTCGTTTGCCCACTTGCCGCCATATCGCCGTTTACGACGGTTTCACATGGCATCGTTAGTTAGGGTGAAGAAATCGCGTCACCTCGCCTCGTACTTTTGCTGGAATTGATATTTCATTTTTCACGGTTCCATTAAATTTGTTTCTACTGCGATGCGAGATAAATGTTACTATCTTTTTTTTTGTCCATTTTTGGGCTTTAACTCTTTTGCTGAATATAACATTTGTTTCTTTTTCGTATTTTACTCTTTTCAGCTGTGTTACTGCTTAGATTGTCCAGTGAACACCTCCACCGGTTGTAGAACTATCAACACCGGTTCAACATATAACTATGTTGAAAATAAACTTTTTGAGAAAAAGTAAAAAATATGGGTACGTAAAATACCTGGAGAATACTTGAACAAAATAAAATTATCGTAAACTTAGTAAATTTCATTTAAAATGTCATATGGTCATTTGTCGAGACATTTTTTGCTTAGTTTTGTACATTTTGTCCGTTGCCTGTCTAGACAGGCAAACGTGCTTTGTTCGACGTTTAGTTTTAAGATGCGTAATGCTACTTGAATCGTATCTCAACATCGAACTGTCCCCCAAAAAACTCTTATACGTTGATGTCATAGGCGCTTAAAGAAGTTTACTTTTGCCAAACTCCACTACTAGCAATGTGCAGCTCATTTTTCACAACAGCGCAGCAATGGAGCACAACATGCGACGTTTTTCATCAACCTTTTCTATCTTTTGTCCACCGCTCGTTAGAAGCAAAACTACTTTTTCTGTCCGCTTTCTTCGACTTGTGACTTTTGCGAATATTTGTTTACGGGAACGGAACGGACATAACAAACGTAAAGAAGAAACAGCATTCTCATCAAAAAGCGACAGCGATGCTGTTCGCGGTGCTTGTGATTCAGATCTGCAAAATACAAGCACATTTCAGGGAAATTAAAAGCAGCACCACAGAACAACGCACTGCTTTTGCTCAGCTCACAACTTCCACACTACGCTAGTGACGCTGAGGGAAAAATAATGTTTGCTTTTTATGTGTTTTATACTGCTTTCGGTAGAGTTGTTAACCAAAGTGTTGAACATGAGGTTTAGGATTCTGCAGTTGTCTTAAAGATGCACACGTCCTTAAAGAGTAGAAAGAGAAAAAATAATATTTTATTTTGACAAAAAGTTCTATGTTATTTTATGTTCTTGAATAATGTTCTGCGCTGTGAATTTACGTGGATAACTTAATTTATGGAATTAGAAACAAGAAGCTGATTTATTGAGCAAATAAAAAAGTAAATCATCAAGGTCCTAACAATAAGTTACAAAGTTAACTAGTAAAGTATAAGTTCAAATTTGAAGAATTATAAGCTAGCTAATATCATAGCAATGTATTAATTAGTCGAGAAAAGAAAAAGAGCGGGAAACTCTACCGTAAGCTGTTGATTATCTCGATTTATCATTTTTTCATCATCGACCAAACCTACTATGGTAAGCGAACTTCAATGAGTAATATCCACTAATTAAATAAAAGATAAAGAAACCTTAGAAAACCATATTTATAGAACTTATATTTAATTTATAGTAAAAACAAGTCAAAAAAGTCCAAATTTTAATTCTAAAGTGCACCTTTACTGATATATAATAAATAGACGCCATCAGTAGCGTGCTGTTAAGTGCATTTACTGAGAAAACGTTTTCTGGTTCCACTTCCTTTCTGATGCTTAACTTTCCCCTCGATTTTCGTTGCACCTAAAACCACACCAATTTTCACGACACTTGCTGCAAACACTTTTCACAGTAGCAATTCCACAAAATCCTCTATTTGGTGCATCACACGAATGCATCGGCACATCGAACTGTGATAAATGAGCATCCTTACCCACGCACGGTTCCTGATCCGTGTCACGTACGTCTGTGTGTGTAAGCGCTGCCATCTTGCAAGGGAATGTAGTCCCTGCGGAGTGAGAGGTCGCGACAGGCGACCGCAGCTGAACTAGCGAACAAGCGGAGATGTTGTTTGGTGGGCGAGATTCGTAAATAAGATGCCACCCGAAAAGTTTCGACAGCTGCCGTCTGGTGGCGCGAAACGTTGAGGCGTTTTACTGCATCCTGTGTCTTATGACACCCCACCCACCCCCCTGCCTCCGTTGCTTTGCCGATCCCGATTTCGCTCATCCGCTCGGCATTAAAGTTTAATTAATTAAGTTTACCAAAGTCAATTTACGATTATCGTGCCTCACGTGTGTCGCAGCGCAACGTGTCTAAACACACGGCGAAGACGAAGCCAAACCACGAAAAAGGCATCGCCTGCGAGGATGCGGCGTTGAAACGGAAACCGTCTGCGATGGCACTTCATAGTTTATGCATTTCGAATCGCAGAAGCCGAAGAAGACGAAACTCACTATAGTGGATGGTCCTGTGGGCTTTACGTAGATACACTAGAGGACATCCCAGCTTCCTACGGAGGAGAGCATCATGTAATGAGGCAAACAAAGTATTTAAACAAATTTTAAAAGGAACTACAGTAAATCCTTAAGTTAAGTGATGTGCCCACTCGGGGTTGAAGATGCTTCGACTAATTGTGAAGCTTCAGGTGAGAGATTCAATACCTTGAAATCATATTAATTAGGACATCGAAAATAGCGGGCTAAGTCAATCAAAGCCTCGCTGTTAACGTTGGGGAGGGAAAATCGATCAAACAATTACCAGCTCCAACATACCCGTTGGTCTCACTGGTTACACGCACACCCACATGAGATGCCCAATTTGCGGACATTCAACACTGGTTGATGCGTGGATAATTCCCTTCGGGGACTTGTCGCTTCACCACACCAACTCGGGTTGGGCCGAATCGAAGGGATTAGTTCATTAGGCTGGGTAGGACGATGGTTCCAAGTACGTGCTCGAACTTTCTAATACATTTTACCTGAGCCGTTTCAGTTCATTTTGCAAATTACGCTCCTGCTTGCGTGCGGGGCGGAATGGCAAAGTCCTTGCAGGTTGTTTTGAAAGTTACTTATGCTGTTTTTTTTACCTTCTAGTAGTTTATTGCACATTTGTTTCGTAACAACTAGCTGCGGGCTACAATTGTCAAACACTTAATTTTAATTAAATTTACAAGATTAGAGATACAGAGATTTACTAAAAATGTTAAGTTAAGTTTAGTTTTTGTTAGATGGACACGTTTGGATTTTCTTTCATTTATCTTCAGTAAATTATGAGTTAAAGGGCATATTAACATATTCCATCGAAATAGAAAGACCCCACGAGACTTTTAGCTAATCATGCTACGTATTCTACGAGCTTGTTTATTCCTCCTTCTATAAAGCCTACGAACAGTGGTTTAGCGAGCGGACATTTTATATAACCTTTCGATAGACCTTTCATTAAATATTTTATACTTTCTGAGGTCAGACATATTGTAAGGAAGATTTAAAAATTATGATTTTATGCGACATGTAATTCAATGAGCATAGAAGAAATTTTTGATAGGCAAAAAGGATTTCTTTACATCTTTTATTATTTATTTTTCTTCATTAAGTAACCACTATTTGCTCTGTACAGTTTGTCCATTTTATAAATACATTTCGGAAATCAATATAAGTCCTGCTATTTAGATGGGCCAATCAAAAATTGAAACTTGTGAAAGTTTGCGCTTTCTCCAAACATCGATAAATTTCCATTCTTAAAACTACGGATGTTTCAGTGTTCTAAAAGCGTTAAAAACCAAAATTTTGCATGTATTTGATTTTTTTTATGTTTTACCACCCATTTGGTTCATCACTGTGTTCGACGTGCTCATTGAGTGAGAAGCAAACTAATATTCTATGGCCACATTTTACGCCACAAAATGAGGGCGAGCGGTAAACGCGTATGTGTCGATTTTCGCCATGTGCGTGTATGTTTATAGAATTCTAATTTAGTAGAACTGCACATCGAAAGATGGGGAAACATAATGGAGCAGGAAAAAGTTTGACCGGCTCTTTTTACCTTTCCTTTTTGAATTTTCATCTCAATTTGCCCATTACATCAACTCGTTCATGGAAAACTCGTCTGGTACGCTTCCATTCGGCAGTTGGCTAATTTTCGACCGAACATCGGATAAAAGGTTCCGATGTTTTTAAGTCCTGTGTTTGTGCGCTGGCCGGACAGGACGGGTCGGACGCCAGAGTGGTTGCTACTGCTACGAAAACCATTAATACGGAAGGGAAAAACTCACATGCACTTGGACGGAGCGAGAATGCTGAGCAGATGGCCGGGATCTATCTGCACTTGAATGCTTTTAGTCCCGATGAGCACCGAAAAGTTGATCGAAGCTAATGTAAACCGTTAACCATCTACACCCAGCTCCAGTAACTATTGGATGGTGGCAGCTTAGGTGGATGAGCAACTTTGTATGGAAGCTGACTTTCCTCCCTCAAATACAGCTTTGCTTTCGATTAGAGGGTGAATACTCGTAGGTAATATTTTTGTTCTTGCACTTTTTTTTTCTTTGAATTTCGTGCAGGTGAAGTAGGATGGTTTTTAGATTAAAAAACTTTTCTATCAATAGCTTCAAGCATATCGTATTCTGTGAACTTTTTCTGTGGCTTAGCATTTTTTACTAACATTTTGCGAACATTGTATGTTTTCCTACTGACTCATTTGACTACAAATATGCTATTAAGGTAAAATGTTGTATTTCAATCTCTTTCAAGCCTAGTAATCTTCTTTGCTCAATTAACGTTGTGTCTTCTTAAAGTATGCAAAGTCATCTGACAACCGGCGAGAGTTCTCGATAGTCTTTCGCCCAAATCGATTGACATCTGCGACAATGGGAATGACAAACATACGCGCATAACAAAAGCCAAAGTCGCTTTCGTTTGAATGTTAATTATTAAGAAGTTCAGTTCAACTGCAATACTATGGCTTCAAGACTGAGTTAAGACCTTTGTGTGTTAAACTTCCTCTCGTTTAAGTCAAATAGCAAATATCGTCGGTAGCTTTAGAAGACACTTAAACTTATAAAAAGGTACATTTTTATGAATTGTCTAATTAAACTGTGGATGCATAATAATTACTGAAAAGCACTAAATCTCAGGTTTTATTCTATTCGTAGGTATGACCAAATGAATGATTTGAATAAGAAATACGGCAAAAGTTGAAGTATACCAAGCTAATATTAATATTTTTTTAATAAATGCTATGAAGCAACTACACAAGAAAGTAAACAAGTTTACGAGAAAATTGAAAAAAATTATAATTCTAAACAGTGTTATTAGACTTTATAAACTTATTAATCTAGAAAACTTTTTTTTATTATTTCATCCATTATTTCAACAGTGCAAGTCCGAACTTGGCAAACCTTTCAAATCGTAGATCGAATTCCATCGCTTTATTCGCTGTGTGTCAGGGCCGATATTCACTCGAAACACCACTTGCAGCTATAAATACATTCAACAATCACGAAATTGTTTTCATCGATACTATTCGAATGCAATTGAACTGTCGGAATATGAAAAAAAGTCGCCCAAAACCTACCCGGGAAAGGGACTCTAGACAAAAAGCAAAAATATTAACGGAAAACACTCCACGAAAGAGATACGGAAATGTGTGCTCACGATAACAACGAAAAACCAAGCCGGTTTTCCCCGCTTTAACAAATAACGACGCGAAAATGGATATTAAAAACGCCCTCACACATACGCGCATTCAGCACCATCAATAAAAAATAATTTGGTAACTATCGGATTCTTTTTTTTAATTATCAAAATTGCCACGTTCCAACTTCCGCCATGATATGTGGACTTTGCGCCGATCTCGCCGCGGTGAAGTCGAAATTTCAATGCAGACAAATTTCGGCCAACGATCCTTATTGCGACACCGAGCTGGATATTGAATGCCACCGCACACATTGCATATTACGTTACTCGATAGTTTTCCAATTTTATGTTTACCTTTCCTTTCGGTTTTTTTTTTTTTTGGTTTGTTTTTGTTTAAACTCATATTGAATGAGAAAAAGCCCATCTGATTGCACGTAATGTTCCGTGCGGTGGCAAACAGAATGTCCTTTATTCGGACACTCCCATCTCAGTGACACGACACGTCAATGGTTTATTGAATTCATATAACGTACGAACAAAGTTGCGCGGGACATTTTCCATCGGGGTCGGGATTGGAGTCAGTCGGAAAAATGCACTCGGAAAGCAGCAGCAACGAGCGCTGAAACGCCGGAAAGTGAAGTGGAAGTAACAAAAAACCGTATCGGAAATAATAAACGACGCACACTGCAGAGATTCGCGGTTGGTAGCATAATTGATATACATGGAAATTATGGAAATGGAAAAAAGGGGAAATAAAGGCGAGCTGCTTTTCTGTGATGGATATTTTTTAAACTTGTCTGATTTTCCTGGCATGTTTTCTTCTTTTCTTACCGGTTTTTCACTTCCTTCCTTTACACACACACACAAAGTGCAATTACGCTTTCCTTGCATCATCAAACAACGTAGTCAATATGTTTTCCATCGCGAATGGGGATTTAATAGATGCAATTCACAATAGGAAAAACCGGCACCACAACGTTCAGAGGGCGCAACGTGCATCAATGCTGTTTTGGTTTTACGAGCAATTAAGTGCATTCTCCACAGCCCGCGAGAGGGCAGCAAAGGTGAGGTTCAAAATGAAAAAGGCAGGAAGAAGATTCGGAGGCAGGCAGCAACCGACCGGCTACAAAAAGGGCACACCGACACGGGGGTGGATCGTTTACGGGGTGTAATCGATATCGGAATGGAATGAAGGACATGTGTGGGTGAAATGTGTTTGTTTTTTAATCATGCGTGAAACTTTAAGCGGCTTAAAATAAGTTGTTTTTCGGTAACTGCTTACAGGGACGGACTGGATAAAATCGCTGTTTGCTCATTATTGGTCATTACACGATGTATTTTAGCATATGCGGCATATTAACGATTCCATATACCAACATCGCTTATGTGATATATTATCTAGGTAAAGTTTAAATTAATTTATCTTAGAATAACACAAATGTTTCTTCTTTGTTGCTCTTAAACTTAAAAAAATCATTCAAACGCCATGGTCATTCGCCGATTTTCATAATAAAAGTACTAATGTTTACTAACTAATGATTGTTAAACAAGATAAAGCTTATTTTACCACTCTTCTAAGTCATGTTCAGTTCCCATTAGTAATGTTCATGTCATATTAGGTACTAGGATTGTTTTAAAATTCCGTTTTTCGCTGTTTTGTTTCAACTGTTGTTGTTTGTTGCCAACTGGTCGATAGTTGGCGTTGGACTAAAACAACGGTTTATAAAGAACCATTACGAATGACACTCATCTCTTTGATTGTTTATTCGCTTACTCTCATCGATAGAAAGAACCGCGATGCTGTGGGACAAATCCACTAAAATGTGTAACGCCAGACAAGTGTCGTGTTTTGTGCATAAACCCATCGGACAACAATTGAAGATGTTTTTCAGGCACGAATAAATACGAATACACCCACCTCAATGAAGCTATCGTAATACCGGTAACTCAACACAAGGCAATTAAAAACCCTTCAATCGGCGCTAACTCGGCATTGAAGATGGTACAATTATTTACTACAATTTATCACCCCCCGGCGGTGTGGGGGGAAGTGGGGAGTACCGGGTGGCCGGCCGGAAACGGAAACATCTTCAAACAATCGTACCGGACCACCCGGTGTGAAGCCGTCCGACGGTTCGTGACAAGCCACCCGGGGGGTTCTGGCGCAACGTCGGGGAAAGCGGTTGTTGCAGTGCGCTGAAAGCGCCCTGTCGACTATTGCCCACCAGGGAAATAGATGTCGAAAATGGAAGATGAAATGTTTTCAATCCCGAAGCTACCGATAAAATTGCAAGGAAAGTACAAGGAAAATGCGATAAACGTGGAGAAGGAGTTAAAAAAAAAAACACATTGCAACGACGACCAAGATTTGCTAGGGATACACACACGCACATCGATGGACAAATGTCTTATATGATTGTGACACGAACTTTACAAAAAACAACAACCAAAGTCCGTAGAAAAGAAAGGACGAACGAATGAGCACAAGTTATAAATCATTGCTCAAAGGCCACTTGTCCCTTTGTGCATATATGTGTGTACATAGAATATGTGTTACTGTTTTTGTATACCACTAGCTGGCATGTCTCATTGTTGCTATACTTGCCGGCTAGTAGACGATTGTTTTGCGTCGATTTTCATCAGTAGTGATTTTTCCTGACTATCCTAATGTCTTAGATCACGCTCCACGTTCTCGATGTTTAATTAAAGCTGTCTAGGTTATTTACGCATTACCGTGCGTACACACGGGCTTGCGACAACTCTGCGACCGGGGTTTCTGCGACCGATTTGTGCTCACCGGAAGTGGCAACGCAATCAAAAATAGCCCAAGTCGGCCATCTTGCATGTCAAAAGTGTCGCAGAAACTCCGGCCGGCATCGGGTCGCGGCGTTGGACGATCTGGCCAACGTTTTCGTCGCAACTTTCTGCGACATTACAAAAAGACCGTTATTCGTATGTAAAAATGGTCATTGTCGTGGTTTGTTCGAAGAGGAGGAGTTTTCATATAGGTAATAAATATACTGGCGTACTAATTCATGTTTCTATTGCGTTTTTTAATTTACCTATTGTGTTAAAATGAAAGAATGTAAATAATAATTATCATGTAAATGCATATAGCATATTTTTATTTATCTAGAAAGTCAACAATATTAATTGAATGAAATTGAATTAAAAAACGGATTCAACACATGAATTAATACGTCAGTATATTTATTTACTATAGCTTTCTTTGCTCCTTCTCGTCGAACAAACCGGCG
Organism: Anopheles coustani; assembly: GCF_943734705.1. NCBI lineage: Eukaryota > Metazoa > Arthropoda > Insecta > Diptera > Culicidae > Anopheles > Anopheles coustani. The sequence continues at coordinate 83,543,920 of NC_071288.1, forward strand.
TTACTTGTTTTTACATTAATGCTGTTGACTTTCTAGAATAATAAAAATATGCTATATGCATTTATATGCTCGTAGAACCCAATGCTAGAAACGATGACGTATTAGCCTTAATTGGCAACAGCTTCATGTCTTAGGAACAATACAATATCAACGATCACTTAAAAAAATATTACCTTCTGTAGGAATATTTCTTTAAAAGCGTGATTTATAAAAAGCCTATTTTATGGTTATGTTTATTTTTAGGCATAAAAGCATAGAAGTTTGTATAGAACCATCCGGAGCAGTAGGAAAAGAACCAGAATAAATTGTCATAAGCAGCAGTAGATAGGGATTTCGAGCTTTTTTTTTTGTTAAAATAGTTTGTTCGCATTTTGGGTCTTTTTACCAATTTAGAGAACAAAATCATACAATATTTCATTAAAGTGAAAACATTCTCATTGCTCAACGTAAAATCTTACATATGTAATAATAAAAATTACCTACTCAGCGTTATCTAAGTGCTTTTTAGTTTTTTTTTTTCTATTTTGTCCCGAGGAAGAATATTGTTGCTCCGAGAAAAGGAAGAGAAAGCATCAAAATAACAACCGAACGACGAGAATAAGTATTTATCGCAAAATTTGTACACGTACCGTCAGAAGTTACAATAAATTTCCATCAACCAGCGCTGAAATGTGCCAATTTTTTTCATTTTACTTATTTATTTCCAATGCGGTCCTTGTTCGAAGGCGCATGGCAGATGCAGCGGGGTAATTCAGCAAATGGCTCCCGGGGCTACAAATAACGTCTATTCCATTCAGGAGATGCTATAAATTATTGGATGTCGGTAGTAGCGAGGGATACAAACATCCGATGCATTGAAGGAACGGAAAATTTAGGAACGTATTGAATAAATCCTGACTTTTCATAACACTGAGCAAGGGGTGAACAAGTGAAACAAATATTCCTTAGCTATACCGGGTGCGCAAACCGCAGTTAAAAAGGGAGAAGCAAGTGACAGTGAGTCCATCGACTTTCTCCCTCGTGAACTAGGGTAAACCAGTTTGTCTGCTTGAGCAAAAATTGGTGATGACAGCGGCGAGACGAGCGAGCGTCCTGCAGTCGGACAAAGACGAGTCCTCCTAATGACCACCGTGGGACGTGCCTGAGGAATTAAGATGGATTACTCCAAACGAGCAGCGAATGGATCACCGTTTGCAATGTTTCCATGCATTAAATGGCATCAGGATGCGGTCTCAGAGTACCGACAGGACGATTAAATGCACAACTGAAGAGGAAGCTTTTTGCGAATACTGGAGAACGTGGATTCCTTCAGTGGGTTTTCTCAAATGTTAATTTAAATGCAAGCTTATTTTAATTGCAGTACAAGAACGTATTTTGTACTCGTGGGATTTTCCCAATAAATGAAAACCAATATCTCCTGTTTGTAAATTGTTACTTTCATCTCATTATTCAGCCGGGATTAAAAAACGGAATCGAATAACAACATCGTATCATTTGCAGTGAAAACATTAATTAATTGAAATTAATTGAATACAAATTGGTAAACAAAATCGAGTTTTAATTGAGTAACGAAAAGTTATGAGAACAGTACAATCGAGAAAAAATTGTGAAATGACGCCTCCACTCTAAGCAAATTTGTAGCATTCTCTGTGTGTTTGATTCATTACACAAAATCAATGTAGAATTTCAAAGAATGTTATTAAATTTAACAAATCATCTGTTCATATAATTTCTGCTTTGATTGTTCTCAAAGCAAACCCTGAGCACACGGTCCAAAGAAAATATACCAACGAACAAACAATTCACACGATGGTTCCAAGCTTTCTGCTTGATTATCGGCCCAATTGCATACACCCACCGCCGACCGGAAACCACCGGAATCGAAATGTTTTATGATGAAAGGGGTACCCCAAGTTACGAAGCGTGCCAGTAAGGTACGCAAATGAAATTACAAATCGGCATGCGATCGGGTACACCGGGGCAGCAAGCCGGATGCCGTTGCCCTGGCGACCGATATTCCAGCGCCCGATACGGCGCATCTGCTCACGGGTCAATGGGTCGCGAACTCGCGCTCCGGCCCGGGAAAAGTTGATTGTATTTCGGGGGAAAAGTGAGTCGCTGGCGAAGTCGCTAAGACATCAAAGCGTATCGCGATACGTCGAACTGGACGGATTGGAGCAGTGCGGGACCGGGTGCTGGTAGGAGTGGGATCCTTTGGAAAGCACACGGCGGCACGGTGTAGGAACTGCGAAGCTCCGAACTTCAATCATACTTTCGATGATGAAAAACCTCACCCACGTGCTCGCTCTGTTCGCCATGCCTTCGCTTCGCGAATCAATCGAGTCGGTTCACCTTGCCCCGACGTTGGTCGGAACTCCGGGCACAACGACATCGACCCATCATAAATTGCAAAGCTTCACCATCCGCCGAATCGAACCGAGTCTGGCCCAATGCCCTCCATCCATCGGCGTGGTGCATTTGTGGCTTCTAGAAAATAGTCGGCAAATAGTCAGTCAATAGCAGCTCCATCATCGTCGGCATCCTGCGGTGTCCATCCCGACCCGCCTTCGTAATGCTTCTGTGCGAAAAAGGTAAAAAAAAACTCGGCATCAAATAATGTGGGTCAATCGCATTACGGACCCCGATCGGAAGCGTGTGACGGTTGGCCATCGTCAGTTAAAAAGGAAAAAATCTAATGGACCCACAGCTGTTTGGAGCAATCAATATTTTCCTGCCAGTTAATACGATTCCACCGATGGGCTTCCGCTGATTGCGGAACATAACAAGATTACGGTTGGGCAATCCGCGCCACCTTAAGGGAGGCGTTTTTCGGTCGGAATGGTTGTTTTATTTTTGGCGGTTTCGCGGGTTCGTACAAAATTCACCAAACGCCCCCAGTCGTCGGCAGAAGGGTTCGGGAGGAAGTGGCAGAAGGTGGACATTCGATTAAACCACCAGCGATCAGGCGATTATGATGATCATCATGATGTAGCTCGGAGTAAATTAAATTCTTCGGTCTACATTACAAGAGATGACATCGCGAGCAACCGTCCAAATAACACCAATGGGACCAACCTTGATTGTCCTGATGGACCAAAGCAGGCAGAACGAACAGCATTTGCAAAATTACTAAAATATAATGTCATCATGCCCTGAACTAATAATTTGAAAAGAAAAAAAATATCTGACCGAAAAATCCTGCTTGACAAAACAATATTCAAAGCCAATCAACTACAATTTAAACCGTTACTACAATTTAAACCGGTTTTTTGGGTTTGGGAAAAATAAAGGGAAAATTAGCTTTTCTTAAGCCCAGTGGCCCAAGAACAAAATAATTCAACACGAATGCTACGAAATCTGGTATAAAGCTACAGTTTTTATAACCCGTGCAGAATGAAATGATTATGCTTTGTCTATAAATAGACCCAATACAAAGTATTTGGATTGAAACTAGAAGAAATGGTAGCTAAAATCAAAAGGAATCTCTTTAAGTTCTCTCAGAAGGAATCGTAATCAGATGTTGAGGTTTGAGCTTTTTTCACCTGTGTAAAAAGAAAGAACGTTTTACACTGGGTTACAAATGGATCCCTTACTAAATGTTTTAATTGAAACTAACGAACATTATTGCTGAATGTTAAAGCAATCTCTCTTATTTTTTAACTTTATTTTCACATTTAAAACTATTTTCATCATTATACATTCGATTGGTAGCGGTAACAGCGAGTATACGGATTATAACAAAATAAACCAAATATGGTGAACAATTAACACGTTAAAATGGTAAAGCTTTGCTTGGTAAAATGGACTTTTTAACAAAAAGCTGCGCGCTCTTGGTGATCTTCAGTTAAGCTTCTCTACCACCACGTTCGTTGTTGATTTCACCTTCAGAAAGAATGGTGATTCCTGCTCCGGTAGGAAGGTGGACGGCCGCACGTGGTACACACCGGCCGGAATGTTCGCCAGGTCGAGCACACAGAACCCCGACCGGTACACGCCCGTCTTCTCCGCCACGAACGGTGCCGTTACGGTGGAGTCCTCCAGGGAAGCCACCGTCAGCTCAAGGCCGACCTGATACACCTTGGGGCCGCGCAGTTCGATCACCAGATCGCTCATGTCGGCCGGACCAATGTGAAGCCGGTAGAGCGGATTGTTTTTGTACGTCAGCGGATGGTTAGGGCAGCCACCCGCCGTCTTTCCCTTCCATTCACCGTTCAGCTGATTGAGGGAGAGGTGAAGGAACAAATCAGTTGTAAATCGGAAGCTTTAAGAGCAGAAACACTTACATTTTCAACGGTCTGATAGCGCGGGCCCAGCTGTTTGAGTTCAAATTTTGTCCTACTGTAGGCCCGCAGCGAGTAATAGATGGTGGCCGTTTTTTCGTACTGTGAAACGACCAACGTATACCGGCGTTCCGAGTTTGGATCTAGCCGGATCTTGCACAGATAGTGCGGACTGTTGATGCGCACCCCGTCGATGTACGGTGGTGGATCGGTCGGATAGTATACCCGCTTGCCGCCACTGTTGTACACCAGCACCGTTATGTACTCGTGGTTCTCCCGGAAATCCTCAATGCTCGTGATGTGTCGGGTAAGCAGTATCCAGACCGACCCGCGGCCCGCCGGCACGGTTAAACTAAACTGCGGATTGTCACCCACGTTGTACGCATCCTTCGTCGGGCCAACGCCGGCACTCCACGACTGGTGAATGCAGTAGGTGTACTGAAACAACGACGGATCCCAGTTCAGGTAGAATACGTCGAAGAAGTTTATGATCGAAGGATAGTCGATCCAAAACACGCCGTTGTCGTATGTGGCCGCAAGCTTCGGATCATAACCGAGTGTCCGCTGGAGCTCCGATGTCCAGTGGATCACGTCCAGCTCGGAGTAATTGCCCCGCCAGCGGAGGTGCGACCAAGGGTTCTTTAGCTGCAGCAATTTCACGCCATCCACGACGCGCATATCGAGCACGGCGTACGCGTGCGTCGATACGAGCCCAGTCCGTTCGGCTTCCGCGTCCGAAAGTTCACCGGTAGCGACCGTCACCAGACACCGGCCCATACTAAGGCCCTCCTGCAGTCTGGCGAACACGGCATCGGCATTAAAATCCGGTTCGCTCGATTTCACCAATGCTCGCTCCGGAATCCATCCCGTTAGCGCGTGAAGATCGATATTCTACAAATGATGAATTCATTTTAAAAAAATAACTAATGGATTGCAGGGAAACCCCTTAAGACTTACACTATTCGAACCCGGGAAGTCGTAGCCTCCCATCAGCTTCATATACGCCTTCTCCAGCAGTGACACCCAAAACTCGTTCTTATTGCTCGAATACGAGCACAACAGCTGATTGTAGCGTCCGAGCGGGAGATAGTCGTCAATCACCACCTTCCGCGGGATGCCATTCACGTGCATGCGGATCGAATACTTCCCGCTTGGATTGTACACTGGCTCGTCCTTGCTGTTACGTGGATAAATTATCGACGTCAGTATGCGTCGTTTGAACTTTTTCTCGAACTGCGATGCGACCGCCAGCGATGCCACAAAACTGCAGTCCGAGACGACTGTCTGCCGTATGCTGTAGAAATCGGCATGGTCACCTACGATCAGCTGCGGGTTTTCGCTGAGCTCGCTCACCCGCACCCAGCTGACAAAGTCGCGCTTCTGTTTCGGGGCCAGTTCGAGGTAGCCGTCCTTGTCGGTGTACGGCATCGGGAAGTGGAACTTTTCCACCAGATCAATGTCCATGAACGGGACGTAAACCTTCGCGTTAATGTGTGACGTATGCTCGAGCACCTTCTTTTCTTCGTTCGTGTAGGCATGCTTGCTGCCACTTATCGCAAGCGTTGGTCCGGAACGAGATGGACTAGCTGAACAGCAGAATACATTGTATTTCATCAGTCAAAGTGAAGCCCAACCATTACCTCAACCTTACCCAAATTTGCACTACTACGAACGACAGGATTTGAAGCGGTCGGCGTGAGACTTGCGCCCGGAACCGGATTGTGGCCGGTGTACTTAATCCCTTTCAGCTCCTCCGCCCGGTCAAGCGCTTGTTTGGCAAACTTGCTCAACTTGTCTTTCTTTTCGCGATCATCCAGCCGCAGTATTTGCTCCACTGCCTGTCCGTACAGGTTGATGGCCTCATCTTTCCTGCCAGCCTCATCGGCATCCAAGGCACGAGTAAGGATAGCACGTATATCGGATTCACTAGCCATGGGCGGAAAAGGTTTTGCCGTACCGGTTTCAAACAAAACAAAAAACCAACGAAGATGAATCCCCCGCAGACCTCCAAAATATAGCCGTATTTTGTGGGGGATTAAAACGTCGAAATAAAGCTAACGATGGTGTTCGGAGGGTGCATGGTCTAATGTAATACTCTGGTCAAATACTGTAGAGCATTTTGACAAATCGTCAAAAGAAAAATACAAGAAACCTTTGACAGTCCGGTTAATATTGTTTGCTTTTAGAATGACCGTTGTGTTGGGGAGTACTATTGCGGTTGTGGTAATTGTGTCTGTTTTAAGTAAAATTTTGCATAATTTGAGCGCACACGAAGGCAGATTTGCAAGGATGCTGCTCACTGCCACGGTTATTTGGCCGTTGGCGATCGGGAGTACTACTTCCGGAAGGTGTTGTCTCGGTTAGGCTACTGAAGTTGACCAAGATCCCGCGTTGCATGTTGCTATTGGTCAGGTGTTTGCGTACACGTTGAAGGGTCTTCCAAAGTGCGAAACGGTCAACGGAACAGTAGGCAATGTGGACGACGGAACGTTGTCTTGCTTCTTGATCAAGCTAGTGAAGCAGGAAGCAGGTGAATGAAACCACCTGCAGGCGCAGGCCTGTCTGAAGCAGGCTTGTGCTATCTGGTTGCCGCCGAAAAGTGCAGAAAGTTGCTGCCGATACGCAGTTGTCCCAGATAGGCGTTCTCATCAAGGTATCCGATGAGTAAGGATGGGTCCTCCAGAAAAGGGAAAATTGTCGTCAGTGCTCGTCGTTTTCCCTTTGTTTATAAACAATATTTGACACTTGAGTTTAATCAATATGGTGGACATGAAATCCCCTATTCCATAACCGTAGTCATTCACCGTGGGAGGGTGACTCAGCTCCCTGGTTTGTTTATGTTTACATTATTTTTAAAAGAAATAGCGAAGAAGTTTCGATCCAAATGTCATCCTGTATCAAGGTAAATTTACCACAAGTATCAAAAGACTGTAATAACCTTGTCCGAATCACAGTCGGTCTCGGTTGGACCACGATATGTTAAAAATTACATTATTATCTCCCGGGGATATATTGGAACACTTTATATTTATAGATCAACTACAATTTGATTAATTTGTAATAAGATTCATAATTAAAGCACACAAACTAACAAAACAGTATCAAACGGATGAATTCTAAAAATAGCAGCTCCATCATGATGTGTCGCGTGGTAATCACTGTATCTTTGAACAAATCGCACCTAAATATTTAACAGTGTAAGTTCACATGTAAACAATTATTTACCGCGCTTTTAATTTTTCGATCAACATCATTTCGGATATTTAATTTTATGTGTTTATCTTCCTAAAGTAAATGCTTCATTCATTGGAAAGTGTCTTCGTGCTATAAAGCCTTATTCGTCTCGCAAGTGAAGACTATGACTTCCGATAAAGGGTTCGAATTGATAAGAGAGTTTGAAAGGTCAACCGACCCTATCCCCGCATTTAATGTAAGTTTTCAAACAGCTCATACTTTTTCATTCATAACAGTAGTAACATTGTCTACCCTTGTGTAGGATGATGGCGTTCGATCGGTTCTGGAGGATATTTCAAAGATCTACCAAGAAAACTATGCTCATGCGTAAGACCATACCATAGCGCGATTGGAGACTGTTCAATAACCTTCCGTTCCGTGTTCTGTAGCATAACCTTCAATGAAACTCGTGACCGCAAGTTCCTTCCACTGGTCCTGTACCGGCACAAGCTGATTCAACGCCAAAAACGGTGCGTCCTGGCATATCTTGCGAACCGGCTGTTTCGACTGAAAGCCCTCCGGTGGCATGTCGGTGCTACGCTTCCTCCAGAGATTAAGGCGTGCATTAACGAACCGGAATCTTTGTGGTTCAACAAGTACTCGAAAATACTCGCCGAATACATGGCCTCTATCCACGACGGGTATGGATTAAACCTCACAAATGACATCAAACCACCGAAATCGCTGTACATCGAGGTTCGCTGCCTGACTGATTATGGAAAGTTCGAGCTCGAGAATGGCGAAATCATTTTGTTGAAGAAGAACAGCCAGCATTACTTACCGAAGCTGCAGTGCGAACAATTGATTCGGCAGGGAATTTTGCAACACATTACTTAATCATAGTGAACTTTGTAATTATTTTCCGTAAACTTTTAACCCGTACATCGTACTAATGTGTAACCTCATCCAATAACAAGCAGAAAAACAAAAATCACTTTACTACAAAACTAAAACTTTCTTAAACGAATCGCTCCGGTAGTCACAGACGTTACATTCGAATCCCTCGTCAGCTAATTGATTGCCCTTAAGGCAATAGTAACAGAACACATGACTGCAACCCATGTGGTGAGGAAGGATAACACGTTCGTTGCAGTAAGCGCATTTGCTTTCCGAGGTCAGTTCAACCCGCTCGACAGGCTGCTGGTACGGGTCAAGCCGTAGGGCGTTTCTTAACTTTCGCTTCAACGAATGGTAGTTGATAAACGGTATGGTGAATCCCAGCAACTCCATAAACCCGGCCCAAACCAACTCGCGCGTCATGTAGGAGTATCCGATAGTTCGACGCTTTGCGCCGTCCAGAGAACGGTGGTTGATGCGCAGCAAACAGTCCACCAGCGATGGTTGTTTGCCTGATTTAAGGAACTTGAAGAAATTCAACAGATTGAACAAAACGAGCGCATTTTCCACTACAGAAAGAACTCGTTGCAGCAGCGACCAACTGGTTAGACGGAATTGGCAACTTTCCTTAATATAGGGAAGCAACGTCGTTAGCAGGTAGTGAAGACCCAGCTTTGCCGAGGGTAATTGGTCTTTTTCGTATGCTATCGACAACATTTGCTGGCCGAACGTTGCATACGACTTGGGAAGAGAAAAGTTCCATAGCGCCGAGTTGAGCACAAAGTTTATCTCCGGTTGAAGGTGACTTAAAAGGCCTGGCTGTAAACAAACGTTAATATAAAAGCTATTATAAAAATCGGTGCTTGCAGTATTTGATTGTAGTTCACCGGTAGACACTGGAGGATGTTTTGAATTTGTTGCCGCAGCAGGTTCTGTATTTCGCTGTCCAGTTGAATGGAGTCCAACTAAAACAAGAGCACTCGATAAATGTTGGTTTGTTTACGAAAAAACTCTATTCATACCTGATTAACGCGAGGCACAAAGTTAGTTTTCATTGTTACTCTGGTTTTATCTACAAATTATAGGTTGTGAAGTCATGTTTTGGTTATTCAGCTAAGGATTATAAACATGTCACTATAACAGCATTCGGTTAGACAAAACGTTCTGTCAACTTTTGATAAAATTGATCAATAATGATAGTTTAAACATCAATAATCGTTGCATTACACATTTAATAATGTACCAACCAGTAGAAAAATCAAGTTTCTATTTTAAACATCCTGCTGCTATCATATCATTTAAAATCGTGAAACCTAGTGAAAATAAATCACGATGCATTACTTTCGACGTCTGTTGTCATGTAACATGCGTTACAGCTGTTATTTGACTACTTGCCACAGTAGTGGTGGGAAAATCATATTTCTTACGAGACTCGAATGTTTCGAATCAATCCTAGTGTGAGATCCGGTTCTCCAGTTCCAAATCCTACTCAGCCATATCATGCGTGCACATACAACTTGCCGATTATTTCATGAGTTGAATTCATTGAATGATTTAGGAACAAAAATCAGAAGTTATAAAGCTTCTTTTTAACACAATACGTCGTCGAGGAGCTCAGCGAGCTCGGTAGAGCAAAATCCCCATGAATGTGACCGGGGATGAAGAGGTGCAGCCATGGATTGTGCTCCCTGGAGAGCGATTGGTTACCAGGCCATGTCAGCACGACGTGCTCAAATGTGAGCGGGCAAGAAAAGAAGAAGAATAAGAACACAATACGATACTTCAATCATCTCTTATCCATCTTGACAAAAATAAGGAAATTAGCTGATTCAATCAATTTAATTTATAAAGAGTAGCAGGATTTTTCTGAAAAAATCGTGTGCAATCCAATTCAAATCTCAAACAAATTAAACCTAATTCAAATTCGTCGGGATCTACTCCTTCAGATTCCGTCAAGGGATTGAGTCGTCGAATCTTCCGAATCTAGATTCTGCCAACACTACACGACCCCGGGTGACGTTGAAGTATTTTGCGTTCGACGTGGAATCCAAAACGGACACAAACTTGTGAACCGTAGTCGTGGTTAGTACGTCGCTTTCATTCCATCTCCAAGTTTTGCTTAATTCAGACCGTGTATTGCTGGATACGATCTCCAAGAACTGTTGACGGTAAGTGTAACGCATGGTGAAAGTTTTAATCATAATAAGTGAAACAAAGTTTCTACAATATCTGTTTTCTGGTGCGTAGCGTTAACATGGATCAATTCGCAAAGTTCTACGAACCAGGCCGCTCGTTCGCCAAGGATTCCATCCGACTAATTAAGCGCTGCACTAAACCCGACCGTCGCGAGTTCCAGAAGATCGCTATTGCCACCGCTATCGGATTCTGCATCATGGGATTCATCGGTTTCTTCGTGAAACTGATACACATCCCGATCAACAACATCATCGTCGGTTCATAAGTTAGGCGATCGCCCCCTTCATCGTTTCCCTGCAAAAGCTTAAGAAAAAACATCCCCTTTAAACTTGGACGACTGATACCCGTACACATAACCCTTCTGCTCCGTTTTTCGCATCCCACAACCCTTCACATCCACAATCGGTCACGAAGACGATTGGCAAGTTTCACTGCTATCAAAGGAACAGCTTACCGTCGCGGTCCTACTCGGTCGATGGCGTACCGAAGTCGTTTTCCTGGCACTTGCATATATTATAAGAGTATGATTCTGTTCTCGAGCGTTATAAGTTGTAATTAATCGTGTAACCCGTTACTTGTAGTAGCGAGAGTTGCATAGTTTAGTGAAATGAAATAAATAATTTATTGTTTCACTAGAGACCTAGACTCAATCTTTTGTTACTCGCGTAATTGGAGTGAAAGAATTAATTAGTTCGTGGCAGAGCCACAAAAGAACATGAAACACTAAAATAAAGCAAGAACATAAAATATTTACACGACTAGCAAGACAGATATCCTTACTTTCCTGTTGGATTGATAATTTTCTGAACATCAATATTATTTTCAATTTTTTTCGGATTGCAACATTTGCTAAGTTCTCTTTTTCTGTTTCTTATCTACAAAAAATCTTATGGTGGAACAATATATTGATGGGGTATTTATTGAGCACGGGATAACAGGTGCTATTACTATTACTTTGCTACCCACCCTCTCCGATAATACAGTTCCCAAGGGTGTTTTCGTACAGTTGCATCTTTCAAGTTAAAGCCTTTTTTGTCCGTTGGTTATTTGAGCCAACATAAAACATCTAAACGAATGTTGAACAGAAAGATACCTTTTCATCATAATTAAGTAGGTACCGCCTAAACAAAGAGAGAGAAGAATCGTATTTCTGAAACTGTGGGAAAGTTAAAATACGACATGTGATAGAGTATCACTTGCCGCATGTATCATTTTTAAGGCACAGGATGCCTAAATAAATAAAACCTGTAATGTTGAAAATTGTGACTGAGCGGATACTTTAGTGAGCAACCGTAGACAAAATTAACGTATACTTCCGGAGTCGCCAAAGTACGACCCAACAACTGATTTCATGCTGCACGTCGGATATCTTGTATACTCTAGCCCCTGAACATCGAAAAACGTGTGCCAACCCCTGCCATAGTGTATCGCTCTTGGATCGATGCGCTCTCTCGCAGTTCAGTCAGTATTTCGTGAACCTTTGGTCGAGAACGTTGCCGTTATCGAGTACTGTGCGGAGACGTCCAGATAGAACCCTTTTTAAAATGCAGCCTCCAATCAGGTAAGTTATTGTGGACTCAACCGTATGGTACCGATTGCAGAAGGTACACGTGTTACTAGTTTGAACAAAAATCTAGCGCCCATAAGGCCTGTTTAAATAGTATTTTTCATCACACTCAACATGGAATCTACTTTTTCCGTCGCCCATCGCGTCATCGCTAGACAAATTGCAGCCGATTGCAGTTGGAGCGAGGGATGGGAATGTGGTTCGATTTGAGTATGGAGGGCAAGTTCAAGAGACAGACAGAGAGAGAGAGAATGTTAAATTGAAATAAAACCAACGTTCGTTTGCCGGCTAGCTAGACAGAATTTGGCGCATGCGGTTAAGACCTGTGGCCCCGCTGTCTTGTTCCGGTGGCGTGTTTTGGTTTTCGCACGGTCTCCACCTGCCGGTCACCGTGTTGCACATATCAACGTGTCTCGAACACATCAATGTCTCGGTGGAAAAGGAAGGAAAGGTTGTGTTCAAGTCTGGAAATAACAAGTAGCACGGTAGCCATTGATTTGTTGAAGTATATTCGTGTTTTCTTCTCATTGGCACTCGCAAGGTGAAGTTCGTTAACGAATTATGAACAAACTTCGCGACAAGAAGAGATTTTTTTCCACCCCACCTCCATACACGTGGTGTCAGTTACGTGAAATAATAAATGGATTATTACTGTGATGCGAAAGTTGCACGTAAACGTTAACCATCACTTTATTTATTCTCAGTAACAAAATGGTATGTGTGTTTCTGAACTAGTACCAGTAGTGTTTTCACGGCCAATATTAAAAGGTTGAACAAATTGACCTAACAACTATGTTTTGAATAATTAATTACGACAGTAACCAATTTTAGGAATTTACACTTGCATCCAGATAGTCTCTGTTGGTGCGAATAGTTGATAAATCAAAGTACCATGGAACATTTCTTATACCCAAATTAAAACTCCTCTGTTATGCAGGTAGAACTTTGGTTTGCTTTGGGAGAGATCCAAGAAGAGAAAAATAGCAGTAAATAAACAGCTTCGAACTTCCTGCCATGTTTATTTTATCACTGCCGTTGGCTGAGTAAACAAACTGATACAAGTGTTCAGTATGCTAACGAGAAAAATACTCTACAATCCGACTCCGACAATCAACAGTAGGCCGATAAATCAAAACCACAGGAGCATCTCCGTGGTCTACCATTGATCCTCGAGAAAAACAAACTCGAAAATACGTTCATTTTGTTGAAAAATTGTAGAGGCTTCAGAGTGTCTGGATATTCGTTTGTTATATTTTTTATTTATTTATTAGAAACACTTTGCACTGTTACGGCAACAATGGTCTTTTGGAAATTATTATGTTCTTTGTTAATTTAAACTTTATTATTATTTTTTCAGCTTCACTGCTTTGCTAGCGATCGTATGCAGCCTGGTTTGTATTGCTTTGGCTAACACCATCCATGAATGCACCGTGGAAAAGCGGCAGGATGAGCATGTTTGTGTGTTCCGTAGCGTGGTTTACCGTGCGAACGATACGAACTTTGTCTTCAAAGCACCGGCGTCGCCCAAGGTAGAGCACATTGTATTCGAAGACAGCACGCTGAATCACATTCCGACGGAGTTTCTTACGGCTTTCCCCACACTGAAAGCGCTCACCGTGGTCCAGGCGAACTTGAGCTCTGTAGTGATCCCGTCCAAGCTGGAGCGCCTGTATGCGTCAAATAACCGTATCTCGAAAGTGATAGTGCATCAGACTAAGGATAGTACAACGATGACCGAATTAATACTTGATTCGAACCATCTTTCGGATATCTCAAACCTAACACGCTTGGCAAAGCTGGAGATATTGATGCTTAGCGGCAACAAGGAACTGCCATTCGAGGACACGGTCGATCTTGGTCGCTTCAAGGGACTAGATAGTCTCCGCTCGCTGGTGCTGTCCGATGTAGGTATGATGTACGTCGAGAACAAGGACAATGTCGCCCTACCATCGTTGGAGCTGCTCGATCTTTCCAACAACAATCTCATCACCACAAACCTGGAAATGAAGGTGCTCGCGCCTATGAAAAAGCTGGAGATTCTCCGACTCACACATACGCTTATCTCCGACCTGGAGGCGTTGCAGCTGACGCAAAACAATGGTAATCTGAGAAAGGTATACTTGGAGGGTAACAATTTCCAGTGCGACCGACAGAAGCAGATAGTGGATCATTTCAATCTCTCGGGAGTTGAAACGCCGGTTGACAACAAGAACGCTAACTGCATACATGGCTTCCAGAAGCAGAACGATATATGCTGCCAAACTGCTGCTTTGGGAAAGCTGCACCAGGCACTAGAACCGACCACGAAAATAGCCACGTCACCCGAAGTTCAAACGACTACACCAAGCACCTCAACTATGCCTTCTAGGATGGAAAAGAACAAAGAAAGCGCAGCCACTCTGATCATGTTGGGAAATGGGCTGTTGGTCCTGACGTTTGTCGCCATCCTCAAGTCAGGTTGGTTCTAATCCGTCTACAGGGCGCACGTTCCTTTATGGAGTGGTCGGACTATTGATTTCGTCAAATTTTTTTTTGTTCTATTCTTAGTGGGTGGAAAAACAGTAGATGATGAAAGGCCTCGGTGGTAATCTAACAGTACTGATTGCAAACTAATTACAGTTTGGGAACGATTACCTCGTTCTACATTTATTCCACATTCGATGTCTTACCTTTTTTTTGCGAGGAATTCATATCTTCACATGAAACTGTGGCCAAAACGACACACGATACCATTTTATCATGTCATGGCTAGGAAATACTGTGGAAAAGAGATATGAATGCCCGCTTATGATGTGTTTGAAATTGTTCGATTAGAAGGAATAGGAGGAGACCGATAAAATATCATTCTTAAATGAGGCTGAGAGCGTAAATAGGTTGCATGGCGATGTGAAACAGCAGATTGGCTATTTGGAGGACTACGATTAATTGTGATTTTGCAAAACGAAATCGGGTAGTTCTAGAATTACAGTATATAAGAATTATGAATTGTCTGCATGCGGTATTGTTTCCATTTGGCCATTACAGTAAAAGTTTGTTTTTAATCTTTATTCTGTACGTTTATTTCTTTGCCACAAGCTTTCGATGTTCATACATGTCAGGTTTTAGGCGATTTTAGCTGCCAAATAGTTGGGATTGGGTTTAATGCTGAAAGTAATAGGGTATCATCGGATAATCTTGGTAGTCAACGTAAATAAATAAAAATAGATGTAGCTTTAAGCATTCATGGTAACATTTACGGAAAACAGATTTGTCTCAAGTAATCCTATCCATTTGATAAAACATACACACACACTTTAGCTTGCAAAATGAGCAATGAATGGCTGCAACCACATGTATTACAATAATCTTTTATATAACAGTTTTTGAAAGGATGAGTCCGTCTGGTGTAAACGAGTGATAGAAGTATGGCAAGTGCTCTTACTGAGAGGAAGTAATTGTAACCGAGTTAAAAAGGGTCAGGAACATTCATTTGCCAGCAGCAGTAGAAGAACAAAACCAAATGAAGGTCCGAGAAGGTGATTGATAAAGAAGTAGGAGGAAAATCGTCCTGTAAAAACTCTTCTTTTGTAGCTTGAAGCACTTGAAACAATTATCGTCCACGCATGCCATAGCAAACACCTATTATCTTCATTTCAAAATTAAATTTCCGTCGTCCTTCTACCTTAAATTAATACTTAACAATATTGAAAATATCGTTTTTTTACCCATGCACATTTCCGGTCTGTTTTTCGAGCCAATTTGATATGGTGCTAGTGACAAAAAGAAACCCGCAAACCACAAATTAGAACAAAAGTCTCCTTACCCGAAGCTTTCATCTAACATGCGCGTCACACTGCACATTATTCATCGTATTCACGCTGTATTATGGTAGAAGTAAACAGGTTTAGAATCTCACAACTTACCACCCTGAAGTTATTGCTTTTGAAGGAAAATATGAGAAAACTTAACATTATTTTATTTTTCTTATGATAGTCATGTGAATGACGAGGTATTGATTTATTTCATTATAATAGTTGAACTTTTTGAGCAATTTAAACAAGTTTTCCCAGAATAGCAAAAACAATATTATAATATAAGTAATTAAAATCATCATAACATGTTTTACAAATGGCAATTGTTATCAATTTAACTAAACAGATCAATTATTGTATGTAAGTTCACCTAGGTTTTCCGCGTGTCTGAGAACAAGGCAAATGTAATGAGCATCGATTGTCATGGAGCGTGTGGCTCCTCGAGATGCTATTTTTTGTAATTTCGTTCTTGGTGTTCGAGCAACTTCCCAGAGTCGATTGCAGAGATGCTTCAAAGGACGGTGGGACTTTCCACGAATGTGAAATTTCTCTAAATTTATGAAAATTGGTACATGCTGTGTATCACCTGGAAAGTGGTCTTTAATTAATGGGGGTTTGGTTAAGTTGGGAGGTGCGTCCTCAAGCACTAAGCAGAAAGAGGGAATGATCGAAGGGGATTTTGAATATAGAGAGGAAACGATTTCATACGGGGTCGCTTCGTAGGCAACACGTCCGACTCTTACAGGGTTTTCCATTTGATAGCACAAAATAATCAGATGATTCCACAAACGCAGTAGATGATTCCACAAACGTGACAGATGACAAGCCAAATGAGGCATGTACACAACAATCGTGGCACATGATATCACAATTGTGGGAGATGATAGCACAAGCCAGTACGGTGGTGTCAGTGAAGTACAAAATCGCGCGTATAAACGAAAGTCAACGCGGGTCTACAAGTCTGCCGAATCGCTGTGGATTCGTTTATACGCGCGATTGACAGACCATCCGTACCGGCTTGTGCTATCATCTCCTACAATTGTGATATCATGTGCCACGATTGTTGTGTACATGCCACACTTGGCTTGTCATCTGTCACGTTTGTGGAATCATCTACTGCGTTTGTGGAATCATCTGATTATTTTGTGCTATCAAATGGAAAACCCTGTATTGACGATCTTAAGATTCTTACGATCTTATGCCAGAGTAAACTTCATAAGTATGGCACAACACACGCAGAAACGATCTATTTCCGCTGGCGTTTCTGCAGCTGTTTGCCTTCTCGAGACTTCAGCTCTTGCTGGATCAATGTCACTGATCTTGCCTTCCTTTTATCTTCCCTTTTAGGGTTCGTTGCCAACTGGTATGCAGATAGGTATCTGTAATACTGCTGTTTACATTGTTACATTTACTGTTGCTGCTAGTGATGCTTCGGTGTCAGCGATTTTATTCTGTATTTAGTGGCACAGATTTGTCCCGTGATACCTCTGACAATATTGCTTTGAATCTCGTACACGATGCGACCCTCACTCTTACGAAAGGACGTGCCGTAAGCTTGTGAAGTTGGCTTAGAAACAAAAACTGGTTTATTTAAGGCCCGACTTACCTGTATGCGAAATAAGTCAATCCAATTTCACGAAGGCTCCTTTCGAATATTTATTGTTTTTTATTCGTTGTAATGTACATTTTTTTTATGTGAACCTTATCTTAAGTTCATTTACAAGGTTACTTCATTATTTATTTAAGAATAATATTATCAATAACTAGCTTAAAAACAAACATATTAACTTTACAATTATTTTATATTATTTTGATAAACTTCATACGACAAGTGTTTACATAAATCCGTGAATATTCTTCTTCTTTGCGTAACGACCTCTTGGTCATACCAACCCGTTAAGGGCTTACGAGACTTGTTTCCCTGTTGTACGTGGATAGTCAGTCCTCTCGTACAGGGGAGGGTCCGGTCTCGGTTGGGATTCGAACCCACGCCGTCGAGGTGGTGACCCCCGGCGCTCATGGGCCTATTTTCTAACCGGCGCTACCGCTTGGCTGTCGCGGATCCGTGAATATTACTAACTCTGTTATTGCCATCCCCTAGTTTTCAACGATCGAAATACAAATTATGTAAATCTTCTCAAAGATTATCAATAAATCAACCGCATAGATATATCTTAGACTTATAATTACACTGTTGAAAGATGATGTTTCCTCAATCTAACTATTCTCTTTGGTATATGCAACCATATGATTGCCTTTCCATATACAGTTAATTTTTTTCTAATTTTGATTCACTCCACCGTTTCGAAAATTTGGAAACCCTTTCCTCAACTAATCTTTTGCATTGAACTTACTTGCAACTTGCTAATATGCTCAGAAACAAGTATATTATTAAACACCGCATGATAATAAAAAAAACCCTCAAACCGTCGCAATCGAATACACCAAGGTAGTTACGATTGAAAAATGAATGATTAATTTTATTAAGCCATCCTCAATTATGCTCACGTAATAGAACAAAGCGTTTAAGATATCATATTGATCATTCAGTTCCTTCGCATCTAAACCGTAATAATCAATGAGACATTTCAGCATTTTGATAATAAACCCCTGGCGGATTTGGCCAAGCAACAAAAACTTTCTTACCCGTTTCTTTGACTCCCGAGTTCAGCTTTCCAGTTGATTTTAAGAAATTTCATAAGATATCCATCAATCAAACGACTTTTTTATAATACTTACACTTCTAGTTCAATTTTTTTGCCCATTCCAACAGAGGTTTGTGCAATTAGAGAAGAAATTGTTCCTGCAATTTTTGTTCTCGCTTTTTTATCTCTCTATGAATTTTGCTGTTATTGAACGACGCATACCAGAAGACGCTCTTTCCCATCGAATCCGGTTGATCAATGCAGTCAAAAGGGTCTTTGTCCATCAAATAAGTGAATATTTCCACTTTCTGTGCAACATTCCTACTGTCGCCAACGCAGTAGAAGAACGCATTCCTGTTTTCATCTTTTTCATTGATTTCCTTTGCATCAAAACCATGTTGCTCAATGAGACATTTCGCCAAAGTTAACCAACCCTCCATACAAACAATATGCAGAAGATTCCTGCCCGTGCTTTCGTATCTGTAGTCCAGTTCTCCATTTCTTTTCAAGTAATCGCAAATGATCTTTACCGACTTTTCATCAACCAACATATTGTCTTCTAAATATTCTAACTTTCCTTTAAGATTTAAGGTTGAACTTTGTAATTTGACCATCAAAAGAGGGATTCGTTCTTCGATAGGAAGATGTTCCTGTCGCATACCAAAAAACGCTCCTTCCCATCGAATTCAGTTGACTGAAGCAGTCGAAAGGATCTTTCTCTATCATATAAGTGAATATTTCCACTTTCTGTGCAACATTCCTACTGTCGCCAACGCAGTAGAAGAACGCATTCCTGTTTTCATCTTTTTCATTGATTTCCTTTGCATCAAAACCATGTTGATCAATGAGACATTTCACCAAAGTTAACCAACCCTCCATGCAAGCGAAATGCAGAAGATTAATGCCCGATTTTTCGTATCTGTAGTCCAGTTCTCCATTTGTTTTCAAGTAATCGCAAATGATCTTTACCGACTTTTCATCAACCAACATATTGTCTTCTAAATATTCTAACTTTCCTTTAGGATTTAAGTTTGAACTTTGTAATTTGACCATCAAAACAGGGATTCGTTCTTCGATCGAAAGATGTTCCTGCAATTTACACTCTCGTTTGAAAATATCCTTACGAATCTCATTATTATACGTCGCATACCAAAATAAACTCCTTCCCATCGAATCCAGTTGACTGAAGCAGTAGAAAGGGTCTTTCTCTATCATATAAGTGAATATTTCCACTTTCTTTGAAGGATTTTCACTGTTGCCAACGCAGTAGAAGAACGCGTTCCTGTTTTCATCTTCTTCATTGATTTCCTTTGCATCAAAACCATGTTGTTCAATGAGACATTTCGCCAAAGTTAACCAACCCTCCATGCAAGCGATATGCAGAAGATTCCTGCCCGTGCTTTCGTATCTGTAGTCCAGTTCTCCATTTCTTTTCAAGTAATCGCAAATGATCTTTACCGACTTTTCATCAACCAACATATTGTCTTCTAAATATTCTAACTTTCCTTTAAGATTTAAGGTTGAACTTTGTAATTTGACCATCAAAACAGGGATTCGTTCTTCGATAGGAAGATGTTCCTGCAATTTACACTCTCGTTTGAAAATGGCCTTACCAATTTGTTCATTAATAACTGTCGCATACCAAAAGAAGCTCCTTTCCTTCGAATCGAGTTGACTGAAGCAGTCGAAAGGGTCTTTCTCTATCAAATAAGTGAATATTTCCACTTTCTGTGCAACATTCCTACTGTCGCCAACGCAGTAGAAGAACGCATTCCTGTTTTCATCTTTTTCATTGATTTCCTTTGCATCAAAACCATGTTGCTCAATGAGACATTTCGCCAACGTCAACCAACCCTCCATGCAAGCGATATGCAGAAGATTCATGCCCGATTTTTCGTATCTGTAGTCCAGTTCTCCATTTGTTTTCAAGTAATCGCAAATGATCTTTACCGACTTTTCATCAACCAAAATATTGTCTTCTAAATATTCTAACTTTCCTACCAGATTTAAGTTTGAACTTTGTAATTTGACCATCAAAACAGGGATTCGTTCTTCGATAGGAAGATGTTCCTGCAATTTACACTCTCGTTTGAAAATGGCCTTACCAATTTCATCATTATTATCCGTCGCATACCAAAAGACGCTCCTTTCCTTCGAATCCAGTTGACTGAAGCAGTCAAAAGGGTCTTTCTCCATTAAATAAGTGAATATTTCCACTTTCTTTGAAGGATTTTCACTGTTGCCAACGCAGTAGAAGAACGCATTCCTGTTTTCATCTTTTTCATTGATTTCCTTTGCATCAAAACCATGTTGTTCAATGAGACATTTCGCCAAAGTTAACCAACCCTCCATGCAAGCGATATGCAGAAGATTCCTGCCCGTTTCTTCGTTTCGGTAGTCCAGTTCTCCATTTGTTTTCAAGTAATCGCAAATGATCTTTACCGACTTTTCATCAACCAGATGATTGTCTTCTAAATATTCTAACTTTCCTATAAGATTTAAGTTTGAACTTTGTAATTTGACCATCAAAAGAGGGATTCGTTCTTCGATAGGAAGATGTTCCTGCAATTTACACTCTCGTTTGAAAATATCCTTACCAATTTCTTCATTACTACCCGTCGCATACCAAAAAACGCTTCTTCCCATCGAATTCAGTTGACTGAAGCAGTAGAATGGGTCTTTCTCTATCATATAAGTGAATATTTCCACTTTCTTTGAAGGATTTTCACTGTTGCCAACGCAGTAGAAGAACGCGTTCCTGTTTTCATCTTCTTCATTGATTTCCTTTGCATCAAAACCATGTTGTTCAATGAGACATTTCGCCAAAGTTAACCAACCCTCCACGCAAGCGATATGCAGAAGATTCCTGCCCGTGCTTTCGTATCTGTAGTCCAGTTCTCCATTTCTTTTCAAGTAATCGCAAATGATCTTTACCGACTTTTCATCAACCAACATATTGTCTTCTAAATATTCTAACTTTCCTTTAAGATTTAAGGTTGAACTTTGTAATTTGACCATCAAAAGAGGGATTCGTTCTTCGATAGGAAGATGTTCCTGCAATTTACACTCTCGTTTGAAAATATCCTTACCAATTTCTTCATTACTACCCGTCGCATACCAAAAAACGCTTCTTCCCATCGAATTCAGTTGACTGAAGCAGTAGAATGGGTCTTTCTCTATCATATAAGTGAATATTTCCACTTTCTTTGAAGGATTTTCACTGTTGCCAACGCAGTAGAAGAACGCGTTCCTGTTTTCATCTTCTTCATTGATTTCCTTTGCATCAAAACCATGTTGTTCAATGAGACATTTCGCCAAAGTTAACCAACCCTCCACGCAAGCGATATGCAGAAGATTCCTGCCCGTGCTTTCGTATCTGTAGTCCAGTTCTCCATTTCTTTTCAAGTAATCGCAAATGATCTTTACCGACTTTTCATCAACCAACATATTGTCTTCTAAATATTCTAACTTTCCTTTAAGATTTAAGGTTGAACTTTGTAATTTGACCATCAAAAGAGGGATTCGTTCTTCGATAGGAAGATGTTCCTGCAATTTACACTCTCGTTTGAAAATATCCTTACCAATTTCTTCATTACTACCCGTCGCATACCAAAAAACGCTCCTTCCCATCGAATTCAGTTGACTGAAGCAGTCGAAAGGATCTTTCTCTATCATATAAGTGAATATTTCCACTTTCTGTGCAACATTCCTACTGTCGCCAACGCAGTAGAAGAACGCATTCCTGTTTTCATCTTTTTCATTGATTTCCTTTGCATCAAAACCATGTTGTTCAATGAGACATTTCACCAAAGTTAACCAACCCTCCATGCAAGCGAAATGCAGAAGATTAATGCCCGTGCTTTCGTATCTGTAATTCAGTTCTCCATTTGTTTTCAAGTAATCGCAAATGATCTTTACCGACATTTTATCAACCAACATATTGTCTTCTAAATATCTTAACTTTCCCATAAGACTTAAGGTTGAACTTTGTAATTTGACCATCAAAACGGGGATTCGTTCTTCGATAGGAAGATGCTCCTGCAATTTACACTCTCGTTTGAAAAGATTCTTACGAATTTCTTCATTATTCGTCGCATACAAAAAGACGCTTCTACCCTTCGAATCCAGTTGACTGAAACAGTCGAAAGGATCTTTCTCTATCAAATAAGTGAATATTTCCACTTTCTTTGCAGCATTTTCACTGTTGCCAACGCAGTAGAAGAACGCATTCCTGTTTTCATCTTTTTCATTGATTTCCTTTGCATCAAAACCATGTTGTTCAATGAGACATTTCACCAAAGTTAACCAACCCTCCATGCAAGCGATATGCAGAAGACTCCTGCCCGATTTTTCGTATCTGTAGTCCAGTTCTCCATTTGTTTTCAAGTAATCGCAAATGATCTTTACCGACTTTTCATCAACCAACATATTGTCTTCTAAATATTCTAACTTTCCTTTAGGATTTAAGTTTGAACTTTGTAATTTGACCATCAAAACAGGGATTCGTTCTTCGATCGAAAGATGTTCCTGCAATTTACACTCTCGTTTGAAAATATCCTTACGAATCTCATTATTATACGTCGCATACCAAAATAAACTCCTTCCCATCGAATCCAGTTGACTGAAGCAGTAGAAAGGGTCTTTCTCTATCAAATAAGTGAATATTTCCACTTTCTTTGCAGCATTTTGACTGTTGCCAACGCAGTAGAAGAACGCGTTCCAGTTACCGTCTTTTTTATTGATTTCCTTTGCATCAAAACCATGTTGTTCAATGAGACATTTCGCCAAAGTTAACCAACTCTCCATGCAAGCGAAATGCAGAAGATTCCTGCCCGTTTCTTCGTCTCTGTAGTCCAGTTCTCTATTTGTTTTCAAGTAATCGCATATGATCTTTACCGACTTTTCATCTACCAACATATTGTCTTCTAAATATTCTAACTTTCCTTTAGGATTTAAGTTTGAACTTTGTAATTTGACCATCAAAACGGGGATTCGTTCTTCGATAGGAAGATGCTCCTGCAATGTACACTCTCTTTTAAATAGTTGTATGGAAATGTTGACATGATTTTTTAAGAAATAGTGAAATACACTGTTTCCATTCGAATCTAGTTGAGCAAAACAATCAAAAGATTCTCTTGCTAACATATAAAAGAAGAAATTCGACAATCCTTGTCCAGAATCTATGTGCGTCTCACTCGAAGCACAATAGAAGAATGCGTTCCAGTTAGCATCTTTTTCATTCATGTTGGTTATGTCAAACTCAAAATGCTCAATTAAACATTTTCCCAAAGCAAACCACTGATTCCGAATGGCGGTATGTAAAAGATTCCTACCCATTTCATCAGTGTATTGAAGTTCGTTGACTGCTTTTAGAGCCTCACAAATCGTTTTACATTTCATTGGAAAACCTAAATGTGTGAATTTAACATATTCTAACATATCCTTTGCATCGAAGTTCATTCTTTTCAATTGCTTGAACAAAAGAGAAAGAAGCTCTGAATTGAAATCTTCTAACTTCGTACGAAACTTTCTTTCAACAATGTATTCCGACATCGGGCGGTTGTTCTTGACTGCATAGTAAAAAACATTTTTATCCTTCAAATCTAGCTTATCAAAACATTCCATTGCATCTTTTTCCATCATATAAGTGCATATATTTTCTCTGTTGGCATATGTCGATTGACGCGATTTCTTGATTGATGCGTAATAAAAAAAAGCATTCCAGTTGTTTTCCAATTTGTTGATTTCCGTTGGTTTGAAATCATAATCTTTTACCAGACATTTCACGAAATTTAAATCACCGTATTTTGCCGCTAAATGTAACAGATTTCTACCTTCTTTATCAGTGCCCTTAGTGTCTACTGTTTTATTGAGAAGATAATGAAAAGAGTCTTGGCAAAACCATTCAATTTTACAGTTTGTAATAATGTGTGTTATGAAGTGATTGTTTACTGTGGTTTTTGTTTTAAGTAATAAATATTCAATTATTGATGTATGATCTATCAGCAATGCCTTTGAGAGCAAAAACTGTGTACCTATGTCAATACAGGTATCGTCGCTTGGTTCAAATGTTGTAGGAAAATATCTGTAAAGATCGCGTTGGGATAAAAACACCTTATTTGCTTGTTTTTTATTATATGGCGTTGTTTGCTTTTGTTCTTGTATCTCATTTTCTTCCAAACAAGTTATTTCGTGCCGAGAGCAGTAATTGTGGAAAAGAGATTTAAACTCCAGTTCATTACTTTGCATGTACAAAAGCAACATCAACAACTCTTTTTCAAAATTATCCATCACTGGCAATGGGAAGCTATGATCGATGATCATATACCGTAGAACGTTAATCGAACGACACTTGGCTGCCAATGCTATCATATTAGATGCGTTTGATTGTAAGAAATCAGATTTTTTCGATTTTTCTACCAGTATTTCAAACATTATTGAATCAGTCATGATGCAAAGGTCCAGAAGAGGTAATTCTTTTGTTTCGTTTTTCTTGTATATGATTTTAAATTGATGTTCTTGATCTTTGATTATATTTTTTAAAAAATCGTTCGGAATATGCAACTGCAAATTCAGTTGATTCTTATCAACCAAGTTTGCCACTAACTTATCAAAAAAAAGGTTCAAAGATTGCTTTGCGATTTCCTTCTGTGCAGAATTCAATGTATAATGCTTCTTCAAACATTTTGGAAGGTTCTTTTGAACAATATCTATTTAACATTTCAGGAGTATCGATAGAAGTTCCTTTATCTAATAATTTTATCAAGTTATTGAATGTTTCCAATGTTTGCTGGTTCACGCAATAGGCATAATCCATAGTAAACCACTCAAAATATGTATCTTTTGATCCTATGCTGCTTTGGTTGGGGTGATCTAATAAAAACTCAATAATATTTGGTGTTTTTTCACAATCTTTGAAAATTTGTGATCGATAGTTGAAAACTGCCAATTGCAATGGGGTTCTTCCCCATGGATCCTTTTTATTTATTGAATTTGGGGTTTCATTAAGAATGTGTTTTATTTTAGAATTTGAACAATCTAGAATTGCAGTATGAAGAAGAAGGTTTTTACAAATCATTCTATCCAAAAACTGCGTTATTTCTACTCTTTCATCTGCGTCATATACTTTGCGTTTCAAGAAGTCTTTCACAATCGCATCATTTGTATGACTATGGAACCAAAGAGACGCAAAGTATTCCGCAAACAATCGGTGGTTGAAGATCGGTGCGCCATTCACTATTCCTTCGATAAAACCAGATTTTTCTGATCCTTCATGAACATTTTCCATGCACTTGCGAGCCTTTTCTATTTGTGTATTTGATAGTAGCATCTTTATTGCATGTTCGTCAAAAACAGCATACAAAGCCAACAGTGTGTGGTTATTTACAAAGTCTTGTTTGAAGGCCTTTTCTCTTTCTCTCGCGGCAGGGGTTTTAGCTGAATTATAAGTTGAGCCTGTTTTCTCAATGTTGAAAATGTTCAGCTTCTTATCGACAACACTTTCCATCATTGTTAGAAGGTCAAAGGCTTTCTCACACTCATCAATAATTCGCTTTGAAATTGATTCTTCTTCCAAATTAATGTACTTTTCGAGCATAGGTATTATTAGCATAACTGCCATATTTAAGAATAGAGGGTTTGCAATCATGTTTTGCATAGATGTTTTTAATATTTTACAAACAATAAGACAAGTTTTTGTTTGTTTTTTACCGTCGAATGATGTGTACCCGCTAAAGTTATTCAACAACTGTCGATGTATATAAGTGATTTGATCGTTATCATCAAATTCCACTAAACGGTAGCAAGCACAACCCTTTAACCATTTCTCTATTTCGTTTCTCAAACCGTACGGTCGACTAGATAAATACAGCTTACAAATTCCGTCAAAATCTGTAAGAGTGAATAATAATTCACATACCAGAAGCTTGTAATCTGGTGCGATTTCGTCAAACCCGTCCATCAAAATTACGAGTTGTTTGTCGTTGGACTTGCGTTCAAATAATTTTAGTAACAATAACTCATTCGGCAACCAGTTTTTGACGAGGGATTCATTTAGTTTCACATAGCCATATGATAATTCAAGTGCATTCGCTAGTTTTTGGGCAGTTTTTCGCCTTTGTTCTGTTTCTGAATCAAATTTGTAGCCAGGTTGTACAGCTACATAAATAAGCTTAAATAGAATTTTGATTGCAGATAATTTGTTCCCAATGCAGAATTTACCCTCAGTTTTTAACTGTTCAAAGTCCGTGGAATATTCATACAGATTTATCTTAATAATCCACCACGAAGGACAGATCTCCTGTAAATAGTTTGCTAGCCAAGTGATGTAGAATGACTTCCCGGACCCAGCTTCATTAAAAATTACGTGCACCTTTAATTTGGAATTGTTTTTAGCACAATCAACGGAATTTAATTCAGTTTCTACAGAATTAGAATTAATATTTACTAGATTGAGTTCAGTTTTCTCCATGGCGTTTCTATCAACACCAGGTGGTTGTATGTCTAGTGTGTTGCCCTCCAAACGAGTACTATTGAACTCTATGTTACGATTCCAATTGGGTTCCAAAAATGTTTCAAAATCCAGTTTGTCTTCTGTCCCAAACATCGATAATAATTCTGACAGTGTCCCTCCATCTTCCTTCCTAGCATACCAAATGGCACGACTGGAAGGCTCATTTAATTCATTTTTGTTACTATTTTCCCATTTTCTATGAATGTATATGCCTTTAATTTTTTCGAAATTATTTTTGTTTATGTTATTCTTAATTCCTGCTCGATCAGAAAACTGTTGGACTTCCGAGACAAAATCGATGCTATCATTTTCAAGCAAAAGTTCATTTACCGAAATTTTGGTTCCAAAACAATGTGTGTTCTTTGGTTGATCGATTATTTTGCCTCGACTTTCGTGTGTAAGATCTCGAATACGAAGATATCGTTCAGTTTCTAAAACATCAAAGCTTTGATGGGTTATTATAATTTTTTTCAGAAATTCCGTTGATTTTCCCTTAGCCAACAATTTTGAAAACTTTTCTATTCCAGGGATCTGCTTGCAGTCAATCGCCAAAATAACTGGAAAGGGCACCTCAAAAAAGGTTTCTATTATGGTCTTTTCATGTTTTTCAACTTGTTCATCTGTCAAAACCAAATAATTCAGTTCAGATTTGAAGGATTGCAAAATTGCACGAACATGCGACGGAGCAATGTTGTATCTTTCAATTTCTTCTTTGAAATCATTATTTTCGTTATTTTGTTTCTCATATAACCACCGCTTGACGTTTTTGTATAATTTATTTTGGTGCAATATTTCCGGTTTACATTGGATTTCTAAGTTTTCGATTTTACTACAGTTAGAGTAAGATATACCATCCAACTGCAAAAATTGTAATAATGCCCTAAAATGCACAAAAAACTTAATAATATCTTGTTTTTCGAAAGGTTTGCTCGCTTTATCTGTCATCCACTCCAATAGCCACTTCGAAAGTTTATCGTAAGCTAACTCGGCTACAACAGATGGTTGAATATGATAAGGTAACAGTGTAAAATTGGCATTTTTGAGCATATTAATAATGACTTCAGGTAGTATTTTCTCGTTCGCTGTATTGCAAGCAACAATGAATGATGTGAAAAATGTTTCCATATGAAACACTTCCGTTTTGATTGGTAGATTGGGTTTCGTTTCCTTTTGTTGAGAAGTAGTTTTTTTTTCTTTTGTCAACTTAATGCCCTTTGCATTAATATCTGACCAAATATCTTGCGAGGGACCAAGCAGTCCCTGATACTCCTTTTCGAATTCTATTCTAAAATTTTCAGCGTCAGGTGCATCGGAAAACTTTTCGTTAACTTCGTAAATATTCGTCTTAATATTCCGTGCAATTTGGGATGCAATCCTGTTTTGTATAAAATCACGGTACCGATTAAAAAGAGAAATACGAAAATCAACAGTAAGTTGTTTAAAAATGTATTCAGCTAATTGCTTTGCAAGCTGCTTAAAATCTGAACCTTCATCCAAGAGTTTAAAATTTTGGAATCTATAAAGGTCACTTTTTAGTGAATCAAAAAAAGAAGCAAAAATATTTACGTCAAATGAACTACGGTTAACTACTTCCATTAATTTAGTATCTTCTTCATCTAGTCGTGCGTTTGTACAAAGAACAAGCTCAGTTGGTGTCGAATCGTCCAAATGTTGGTGCAAAAAGGAATTGAAGTACTCACTCAGCGAAAATGGCCCACTCGGGGATTCAAAGTCCTTCAAAGTGATGGTCGCGGGATCATCTACTTTATGCTTAGCTTGGATGCAAAGGCGGTGCGGCGATTGATTACCCTTTTTAAAACGGAAAACGATGTCATCAAATTTTCCGCCTGTGGGATCCTCGCTGGTGATGGAGAACTCAAACTTATCGTCGGCTTTCATTTCTTTCGCTGCGTGGCACAGCAACAGTATCAGGAGCTTTTGCTGGTAGGTTATGCCGTGAAGAAATTTTGTCAATCCATGATGTTGCCCAGGCGTCTCTGTATCCGAAGTTTTTGTACGTTTTGCTGGAAATTTGCTGGGTCCGCTGTCTGTACTCTTTCTTTTTACCTTATTTCCTGTATCCTGAAAGTTGGATGCCATTGTTGGATTGCTTGATATATTTAGCAGTACGCTATCGGTATCAGAGGCTACACCACACATCGAATCTCGCATTGACGCATCAATTGTTTCTGCGGATAATTCATGCACAACTTCATTCGAATCGATTGTCAACGACGCCATTTCAAACTCGAACTTCTTGGAGTTTTTCATATGTTGATCTGGTTGATTGTTGCTGCCGCGATTAAGCGTTTCATGAACCGCATCGTTCAAATTATTCAGTTTTCGTATTTTGGGCGATGAAGCCCCTTTGTCATCAGGGTTGCATTTAATTTTCTCCATTTGCTGTGTTTGAAAAAAACTTTGAAATCTGAAATAATACAAAAAGTCTTGGCTTAGCAGCGGAATTAGCTAGATGTCGCAGAAATTTGATGATTATTTTCATAAAACGACCGGAGATATATTCAATATCATCAGAGGTCAAAAAGAAATCAATTCGGTTTTAATACAAAGCACAACTGTTCAAAGAACTTCGGGGGACTTCAAACCTTAAATTTTCTTCCGAGGGTCGTCATCGGCCCAACAAACACGCCCGCGCCCAAAACTCGCAGTCTGATTTTGTGTCACCCTACTATCATTTTTGAATGAACTCAGGCCTATCCTCGTGGATCAGAGCGAGACGCAGCGACTGACTTATGCTCCGTCGCATTCGCGCTGAAGCGCCGACATTTTTCAACGCGCTCTTGAGTGAAACTTTGCATGAAGAATGAAACAAAGCGACGGATGGAAAGCATAAACCGTTACAGTTTGAACGGAAAGCTTATTTATGAACTTTGGAAGGCACCGGCGCTGCCACCAACGCGATCATTGTAGTGATGTGCAATCAGTGACGTATTGAATTGATGCTCATCATTTTTTTTTTCACACCTCATTTTATCATAAATTTCTCGGTGGTATGGAAAAAATAGTCATGTATCAATATGGCACAAGTAAATTGAGTTGGTAAGCTAGTAGGTGAGCATCAAGTGTAGTGGAAATTTTGATCACTGAAAATGCCTACGATAGGTTTTAGAAAAATCGTCATACACAACATGACTCAGGGCAAAAGTGTCCGAGAAATTAATGAATTAACGAATATAAATTGGTCAACAGTGCATGATATTATTAAGATATACAAAGCTTACCGTAGAGTTCAAAATAAAACTAATAATAGAGAAAAAATATGTAAAACACAGTTCCTCTCCGAGACTCGTTGCGATCGGACGCACTTTTACCAAAACAGAGTGTTAAAAAAAAAAAAGTGCAAAAGCAAGCCACATCATGGCTGCTTCGAGAAGCACCCTGCGGGTGGATTTCTCGAAGCTCCCCAAAAGGCCGTCCTTGATGGAGGCCACAACCCTCGCCATGACCAAGCTGGGTCTAAGCAGCTCTTCAATCGTTTCAATCGAACGACGAAAGCCGGCATCCCACTTCCTTCACATCCGAGTGAAGGACCAGAGCCTTGCTCTAAGAACCGTCGAGGAGAACGACGGCAAGCATTCTCTCGAATGCGACGGGAAGAAATTCCCGATCCCGATCGTAATGGTCGACAATTCCGTGGTCATCAAAATCCACGACCTGTCCGAGGACATCACGGACAGATGCATTACGGATTTCTTTGCTCGCTACGGAGAAGTCCGGTCAATCCGAGCCGGAGTATGGGCGAAGCCATACCCGTGTGCCGGAATCCCTGACGGATACCGCTACGTCACAGCGGTCTTGTCTAAGCCGGTGCCGTCATACGTCTCGATTGGAGGGGAAGAGACGCTGGTAACATACCGGGGACAGCAGCAAACGTGTCGAACATGCCGTCTTGCTGCACACCATGGGATGACCTGCACCCAAGGCAGGAAACTGGTGGCTCAGAAGACGAGCGTCAACGAGAGGCTGTCGTATGCCTCAGCGGTGCAGAATGGCACCGAAAACCCTGCTCCAGCAACAGTCCCCCGGGCGAGCACACAAACCGTCCGTGCACCGACCGACCCGGTGAGCACACCGACCGTTCCGGCAAGCACAATGCTCATCCCATCGAGCACACCGATCATCCCGGCGCCCGCATCGACCGTCCCGGAGAGCGCACCGGCCGTCCGCGCACCGACAGTCCCGACGAGCACATCGACCGTCGCGGCGAGCACATCGACCGTCGCGGCGAGCGCACCGGCCGGTGCTTCGAGCCTGACAATAGGCGCACCAGCAACGATCATCCCGATGCAGGCCACTAGTGTTGCGGCTAGTACACGGACCGTCCCGGCAGTAGCATCTTTCATCCGGGCAAGTGCGTTGACCATACCGGCAGCATCGACCAGCACCAAGATGGACAACGCCGGACTTCAGGTGGACGCCGATGCCTCATCGACGTTCAAAGCCCCTCGTGTCCCTTCACCTTCCGCTACACCTTCATCCCTTTCCTGGCAAACAGTGGCAGGTAAGAGAAAGACGGACGAACAGACGGACAGCGACGTGTCGTGCAAGTCTGGGGAGGAACCGATCAAGCGTAAGCCAGGTCGTCCTCCCAAAAAGACCAATGCCACGGCAGCGAAACCGACTGGGGTAATGGAAGTGGACGCACAGTAGTTTGGTGGAAATGGATGAGTTGATGACATCAGTGACGATCGCATCGATAAACATCAATGCGATATTCAATTCCACCAAACTAGATGCACTACGAACTTTCATACGCACTCTTGACACAGACATAATCTTCCTACAAGAAGTTTCTGTCAAAGACTTAGTGCTCCCTGGGTACAATGTTGTAACAAACATTGACCACACAAGGAGAGGTACAGCGATCGCCTTGCGGGTGAACCTAAAATTTTCTCACGTCGAGCGTAGCTTGGACTCACGACTAATCTGCGTCCGGCTTGAGAATTCTTCCACGCTATGCAACATTTACGCTCCTTCGGGAAGTCAAAACAGAGCTGAGCGGGAACTCTTTTTCAACCGCTCGTTGGCGTACTACCTGCGGAATGCACCGGGACCGGTCATCCTTGCAGGGGATTTCAACTGCGTGCTGAAGTCCAAGGACGCCACGGGTATGGGGAATACGAGTCTCACTTTGCAAAACTTTGTTGACAGTATGCAGTTGTGTGACAGCTGGGAGGCTCTCAAAGGAAACTTTGTAGAGTTCTCTCACATCACACGTGGTTCGGGCTCTCGCATCGATCGCTGCTACGTCTCTAAGGACATGAAGGATCAACTGCGTGCAACAGACATGCACGTATTGTCTTTCTCGGACCATAAGGCGCTCACGGTGCCTGCCTTCCAAACATACCTCGCATGCGGCAAAATGGATACTGGCAACTTCGGCCACATATCTTGACAGCCGAAAACATGGAGGAGTTTAGATGTAAGTGGAACTATTGGACAAAACAGCGAAGGAGCTTTGGCTCCTGGATGGAATGGTGGATTCATTTCGCCAAACCAAAAATAAAATCGTTCTTCCGATGGAAAACGAATGAAAAATACTCCATGTTCCGCTTGCAGCATAACATTATCTATGCGAAGTTAGAGTCCTCATACGGTCGGTATCTTTCCAATCCGATCGAGTTGGTCAATATCAACCGTATAAAAGGAGAAATGCTACTCCTTCAGAGGCGTTTCTCCGAGGACTTTACAAGGATTAACGAAACAAGGGTGTGTGGGGAAAACCTCTCCACCTTTCAGCTTGAGAAACGAAGGCGGGAGCGCACCGTGATCACCAGACTTACGTGTGACAACAACGTTGTTTTGGACTCTCCAAAACAACTGGCAGACTATATACATACGTACTACAGGGAGTTATACACCGACGAGACAACAAACGTTGACGATACTTTCGCCTGTCATCGTGTAATCCCCGAAGATTGCGAAATCAACAACGATTGCATGGATGAGATCACCTACGGTGATGTCCTTCATGCAATTGAAAAATCGAAACCTCGAAAGTCTCCTGGGCCGGATGGAATTCCGATTGAATTTTATCAGCGAACGTTTGGGATAATTTGGAGAGAAATCATATTGATTCTCAACGATGCTCTCAGATTTTTCTGATCCTTCATGAACATTTTCCATGCACTTGCGAGCCTTTTCTATTTGTGTATTTGATAGTAGCATCTTTATTGCATGTTCGTCAAAAACAGCATACAAAGCCAACAGTGTGTGGTTATTTACAAAGTCTTGTTTGAAGGCCTTTTCTCTTTCTCTCGCGGCAGGGGTTTTAGCTGAATTATAAGTTGAGCCTGTTTTCTCAATGTTGAAAATGTTCAGCTTCTTATCGACAACACTTTCCATCATTGTTAGAAGGTCAAAGGCTTTCTCACACTCATCAATAATTCGCTTTGAAATTGATTCTTCTTCCAAATTAATGTACTTTTCGAGCATAGGTATTATTAGCATAACTGCCATATTTAAGAATAGAGGGTTTGCAATCATGTTTTGCATAGATGTTTTTAATATTTTACAAACAATAAGACAAGTTTTTGTTTGTTTTTTACCGTCGAATGATGTGTACCCGCTAAAGTTATTCAACAACTGTCGATGTATATAAGTGATTTGATCGTTATCATCAAATTCCACTAAACGGTAGCAAGCACAACCCTTTAACCATTTCTCTATTTCGTTTCTCAAACCGTACGGTCGACTAGATAAATACAGCTTACAAATTCCGTCAAAATCTGTAAGAGTGAATAATAATTCACATACCAGAAGCTTGTAATCTGGTGCGATTTCGTCAAACCCGTCCATCAAAATTACGAGTTGTTTGTCGTTGGACTTGCGTTCAAATAATTTTAGTAACAATAACTCATTCGGCAACCAGTTTTTGACGAGGGATTCATTTAGTTTCACATAGCCATATGATAATTCAAGTGCATTCGCTAGTTTTTGGGCAGTTTTTCGCCTTTGTTCTGTTTCTGAATCAAATTTGTAGCCAGGTTGTACAGCTACATAAATAAGCTTAAATAGAATTTTGATTGCAGATAATTTGTTCCCAATGCAGAATTTACCCTCAGTTTTTAACTGTTCAAAGTCCGTGGAATATTCATACAGATTTATCTTAATAATCCACCACGAAGGACAGATCTCCTGTAAATAGTTTGCTAGCCAAGTGATGTAGAATGACTTCCCGGACCCAGCTTCATTAAAAATTACGTGCACCTTTAATTTGGAATTGTTTTTAGCACAATCAACGGAATTTAATTCAGTTTCTACAGAATTAGAATTAATATTTACTAGATTGAGTTCAGTTTTCTCCATGGCGTTTCTATCAACACCAGGTGGTTGTATGTCTAGTGTGTTGCCCTCCAAACGAGTACTATTGAACTCTATGTTACGATTCCAATTGGGTTCCAAAAATGTTTCAAAATCCAGTTTGTCTTCTGTCCCAAACATCGATAATAATTCTGACAGTGTCCCTCCATCTTCCTTCCTAGCATACCAAATGGCACGACTGGAAGGCTCATTTAATTCATTTTTGTTACTATTTTCCCATTTTCTATGAATGTATATGCCTTTAATTTTTTCGAAATTATTTTTGTTTATGTTATTCTTAATTCCTGCTCGATCAGAAAACTGTTGGACTTCCGAGACAAAATCGATGCTATCATTTTCAAGCAAAAGTTCATTTACCGAAATTTTGGTTCCAAAACAATGTGTGTTCTTTGGTTGATCGATTATTTTGCCTCGACTTTCGTGTGTAAGATCTCGAATACGAAGATATCGTTCAGTTTCTAAAACATCAAAGCTTTGATGGGTTATTATAATTTTTTTCAGAAATTCCGTTGATTTTCCCTTAGCCAACAATTTTGAAAACTTTTCTATTCCAGGGATCTGCTTGCAGTCAATCGCCAAAATAACTGGAAAGGGCACCTCAAAAAAGGTTTCTATTATGGTCTTTTCATGTTTTTCAACTTGTTCATCTGTCAAAACCAAATAATTCAGTTCAGATTTGAAGGATTGCAAAATTGCACGAACATGCGACGGAGCAATGTTGTATCTTTCAATTTCTTCTTTGAAATCATTATTTTCGTTATTTTGTTTCTCATATAACCACCGCTTGACGTTTTTGTATAATTTATTTTGGTGCAATATTTCCGGTTTACATTGGATTTCTAAGTTTTCGATTTTACTACAGTTAGAGTAAGATATACCATCCAACTGCAAAAATTGTAATAATGCCCTAAAATGCACAAAAAACTTAATAATATCTTGTTTTTCGAAAGGTTTGCTCGCTTTATCTGTCATCCACTCCAATAGCCACTTCGAAAGTTTATCGTAAGCTAACTCGGCTACAACAGATGGTTGAATATGATAAGGTAACAGTGTAAAATTGGCATTTTTGAGCATATTAATAATGACTTCAGGTAGTATTTTCTCGTTCGCTGTATTGCAAGCAACAATGAATGATGTGAAAAATGTTTCCATATGAAACTCTTCCGTTTTGATTGGTAGATTGGGTTTCGTTTCCTTTTGTTGAGAAGTAGTTTTTTTTTCTTTTGTCAACTTAATGCCCTTTGCATTAATATCTGACCAAATATCTTGCGAGGGACCAAGCAGTCCCTGATACTCCTTTTCGAATTCTATTCTAAAATTTTCAGCGTCAGGTGCATCGGAAAACTTTTCGTTAACTTCGTAAATATTCGTCTTAATATTCCGTGCAATTTGGGATGCAATCCTGTTTTGTATAAAATCACGGTACCGATTAAAAAGAGAAATACGAAAATCAACAGTAAGTTGTTTAAAAATGTATTCAGCTAATTGCTTTGCAAGCTGCTTAAAATCTGAACCTTCATCCAAGAGTTTAAAATTTTGGAATCTATAAAGGTCACTTTTTAGTGAATCAAAAAAAGAAGCAAAAATATTTACGTCAAATGAACTACGGTTAACTACTTCCATTAATTTAGTATCTTCTTCATCTAGTCGTGCGTTTGTACAAAGAACAAGCTCAGTTGGTGTCGAATCGTCCAAATGTTGGTGCAAAAAGGAATTGAAGTACTCACTCAGCGAAAATGGCCCACTCGGGGATTCAAAGTCCTTCAAAGTGATGGTCGCGGGATCATCTACTTTATGCTTAGCTTGGATGCAAAGGCGGTGCGGCGATTGATTACCCTTTTTAAAACGGAAAACGATGTCATCAAATTTTCCGCCTGTGGGATCCTCGCTGGTGATGGAGAACTCAAACTTATCGTCGGCTTTCATTTCTTTCGCTGCGTGGCACAGCAACAGTATCAGGAGCTTTTGCTGGTAGGTTATGCCGTGAAGAA
This sequence comes from Anopheles coustani, assembly GCF_943734705.1. Lineage (NCBI taxonomy): Eukaryota > Metazoa > Arthropoda > Insecta > Diptera > Culicidae > Anopheles > Anopheles coustani. The sequence goes on from NC_071288.1 coordinate 83,580,317, forward strand.
ATTTTGTCAATCCATGATGTTGCCCAGGCGTCTCTGTATCCGAAGTTTTTGTACGTTTTGCTGGAAATTTGCTGGGTCCGCTGTCTGTACTCTTTCTTTTTACCTTATTTCCTGTATCCTGAAAGTTGGATGCCATTGTTGGATTGCTTGATATATTTAGCAGTACGCTATCGGTATCAGAGGCTACACCACACATCGAATCTCGCATTGACGCATCAATTGTTTCTGCGGAAGATTCATGCACAACTTCATTCGAATCGATTGTCAACGACGCCATTTCAAACTCGAACTTCTTGGAGTTTTTCATATGTTGATCTGGTTGATTGTTGCTGCCGCGATTAAGCGTTTCATGAACCGCATCGTTCAAATTATTCAGTTTTCGTATTTTGGGCGATGAAGCCCCTTTGTCATCAGGGTTGCATTTAATTTTCTCCATTTGCTGTGTTTGAAAAAAACTTTGAAATCTGAAATAATACAAAAAGTCTTGGCTTAGCAGCGGAATTAGCTAGATGTCGCAGAAATTTGATGATTATTTTCATAAAACGACCGGAGATATATTCAATATCATCAGAGGTCAAAAAGAAATCAATTCGGTTTTAATACAAAGCACAACTGTTCAAAGAACTTCGGGGGACTTCAAACCTTAAATTTTCTTCCGAGGGTCGTCATCGGCCCAACAAACACGCCCGCGCCCAAAACTCGCAGTCTGATTTTGTGTCACCCTACTATCATTTTTGAATGAACTCAGGCCTATCCTCGTGGATCAGAGCGAGACGCAGCGACTGACTTATGCTCCGTCGCATTCGCGCTGAAGCGCCGACATTTTTCAACGCGCTCTTGAGTGAAACTTTGCATGAAGAATGAAACAAAGCGACGGATGGAAAGCATAAACCGTTACAGTTTGAACGGAAAGCTTATTTATGAACTTTGGAAGGCACCGGCGCTGCCACCAACGCGATCATTGTAGTGATGTGCAATCAGTGACGTATTGAATTGATGCTCGTCATTTTTTTTTTCACACCTCATTTTATCATAAATTTCTCGGTGGTATGGAAAAAATAGTCATGTATCAATATGGCACAAGTAAATTGAGTTGGTAAGCTAGTAGGTGAGCATCAAGTGTAGTGGAAATTTTGATCACTGAAAATGCCTACGATAGGTTTTAGAAAAATCGTCATACACAACATGACTCAGGGCAAAAGTGTCCGAGAAATTAATGAATTAACGAATATAAATTGGTCAACAGTGCATGATATTATTAAGATATACAAAGCTTACCGTAGAGTTCAAAATAAAACTAATAATAGAGAAAAAATATGTAAAACACAGTTCCTCTCCGAGACTCGTTGCGATCGGACGCACTTTTACCAAAACAGAGTGTTAAAAAAAAAAAAGTGCAAAAGCAAGCCACATCATGGCTGCTTCGAGAAGCACCCTGCGGGTGGATTTCTCGAAGCTCCCCAAAAGGCCGTCCTTGATGGAGGCCACAACCCTCGCCATGACCAAGCTGGGTCTAAGCAGCTCTTCAATCGTTTCAATCGAACGACGAAAGCCGGCATCCCACTTCCTTCACATCCGAGTGAAGGACCAGAGCCTTGCTCTAAGAACCGTCGAGGAGAACGACGGCAAGCATTCTCTCGAATGCGACGGGAAGAAATTCCCGATCCCGATCGTAATGGTCGACAATTCCGTGGTCATCAAAATCCACGACCTGTCCGAGGACATCACGGACAGATGCATTACGGATTTCTTTGCTCGCTACGGAGAAGTCCGGTCAATCCGAGCCGGAGTATGGGCGAAGCCATACCCGTGTGCCGGAATCCCTGACGGATACCGCTACGTCACAGCGGTCTTGTCTAAGCCGGTGCCGTCATACGTCTCGATTGGAGGGGAAGAGACGCTGGTAACATACCGGGGACAGCAGCAAACGTGTCGAACATGCCGTCTTGCTGCACACCATGGGATGACCTGCACCCAAGGCAGGAAACTGGTGGCTCAGAAGACGAGCGTCAACGAGAGGCTGTCGTATGCCTCAGCGGTGCAGAATGGCACCGAAAACCCTGCTCCAGCAACAGTCCCCCGGGCGAGCACACAAACCGTCCGTGCAACGACCGACCCGGTGAGCACACCGACCGTTCCGGCAAGCACAATGCTCATCCCATCGAGCACACCGATCATCCCGGCGCCCGCATCGACCGTCCCGGAGAGCGCACCGGCCGTCCGCGCACCGACAGTCCCGACGAGCACATCGACCGTCGCGGCGAGCACATCGACCGTCGCGGCGAGCGCACCGGCCGGTGCTTCGAGCCTGACAATAGGCGCACCAGCAACGATCATCCCGATGCAGGCCACTAGTGTTGCGGCTAGTACACGGACCGTCCCGGCAGTAGCATCTTTCATCCGGGCAAGTGCGTTGACCATACCGGCAGCATCGACCAGCACCAAGATGGACAACGCCGGACTTCAGGTGGACGCCGATGCCTCATCGACGTTCAAAGCCCCTCGTGTCCCTTCACCTTCCGCTACACCTTCATCCCTTTCCTGGCAAACAGTGGCAGGTAAGAGAAAGACGGACGAACAGACGGACAGCGACGTGTCGTGCAAGTCTGGGGAGGAACCGATCAAGCGTAAGCCAGGTCGTCCTCCCAAAAAGACCAATGCCACGGCAGCGAAACCGACTGGGGTAATGGAAGTGGACGCACAGTAGTTTGGTGGAAATGGATGAGTTGATGACATCAGTGACGATCGCATCGATAAACATCAATGCGATATTCAATTCCACCAAACTAGATGCACTACGAACTTTCATACGCACTCTTGACACAGACATAATCTTCCTACAAGAAGTTTCTGTCAAAGACTTAGTGCTCCCTGGGTACAATGTTGTAACAAACATTGACCACACAAGGAGAGGTACAGCGATCGCCTTGCGGGTGAACCTAAAATTTTCTCACGTCGAGCGTAGCTTGGACTCACGACTAATCTGCGTCCGGCTTGAGAATTCTTCCACGCTATGCAACATTTACGCTCCTTCGGGAAGTCAAAACAGAGCTGAGCGGGAACTCTTTTTCAACCGCTCGTTGGCGTACTACCTGCGGAATGCACCGGGACCGGTCATCCTTGCAGGGGATTTCAACTGCGTGCTGAAGTCCAAGGACGCCACGGGTATGGGGAATACGAGTCTCACTTTGCAAAACTTTGTTGACAGTATGCAGTTGTGTGACAGCTGGGAGGCTCTCAAAGGAAACTTTGTAGAGTTCTCTCACATCACACGTGGTTTGGGCTCTCGCATCGATCGCTGCTACGTCTCTAAGGACATGAAGGATCAACTGCGTGCAACAGACATGCACGTATTGTCTTTCTCGGACCATAAGGCGCTCACGGTGCCTGCCTTCCAAACATACCTCGCATGCGGCAAAATGAATACTGGCAACTTCGGCCACATATCTTGACAGCCGAAAACATGGAGGAGTTTAGATGTAAGTGGAACTATTGGACAAAACAGCGAAGGAGCTTTGGCTCCTGGATGGAATGGTGGATTCATTTCGCCAAACCAAAAATAAAATCGTTCTTCCGATGGAAAACGAATGAAAAATACTCCATGTTCCGCTTGCAGCATAACATTCTCTATGCGAAGTTAGAGTCCTCATACGGTCGGTATCTTTCCAATCCGATCGAGTTGGTCAATATCAACCGTATAAAAGGAGAAATGCTACTCCTTCAGAGGCGTTTCTCCGAGGACTTTACAAGGATTAACGAAACAAGGGTGTGTGGGGAAAACCTCTCCACCTTTCAGCTTGAGAAACGAAGGCGGGAGCGCACCGTGATCACCAGACTTACGTGTGACAACAACGTTGTTTTGGACTCTCCAAAACAACTGGCAGACTATATACATACGTACTACAGGGAGTTATACACCGACGAGACAACAAACGTTGACGATACTTTCGCCTGTCATCGTGTAATCCCCGAAGATTGCGAAATCAACAACGATTGCATGGATGAGATCACCTACGGTGATGTCCTTCATGCAATTGAAAAATCGAAACCTCGAAAGTCTCCTGGGCCGGATGGAATTCCGATTGAATTTTATCAGCGAACGTTTGGGATAATTTGGAGAGAAATCATATTGATTCTCAACGATGCTCTCAACGGTCGTTTCCCGGCGGCCTTTGTCGATGGGGTCATAGTGCTTGCGAGGAAAAGGGGAGATGGGTGCACACTATCTTCGTACCGTCCGATCTCTCTGCTTAACACTGACTACAAGCTGCTTTCCAGAATTCTGAAGCAGCGGCTCGAGAAGATTATTGCTAGGTGGCAAATCATTTCACCGTCGCAGAAGTGTAGCAATAAACCCTGCAATATCTTCCAAGCTGTGCTCTCTGTTAAGGAGAGAATATTCGAACTCAAACGGAAGAAGAAGTGTGCAAAACTCGTCTCTTTCGATCTCTCGCAGGCGTTTGACCGTGTTGACAGGGGCTTCCTGTTTGGAACGATGGATTCGTTAGGGTTTAATCCCGCACTAGTGCGGCTTTTGAGGAAAATTGGTGAGCAATCTTCGTCCCGTGTCATTGTAAATGGATCCCTATCACCTGCCTTTCCCATCCAACGTTCCGTGCGACAAGGAGATCCCTTGTCAATGCACCTGTTCATCCTCTACCTTCACCCCCTCATCAAGAGACTCGAAGATATATGCTGCGATCAGGACGACCTGATCAACGCGTATGCTGACGACGTCTCCGTGGTGAGTACTTCCCCTTCCACAATCGAGCGGGTGAGAGCAGCAATTGAGGCCTTTGGAGTCACTTCTGGAGCGAGGTTAAACGTCCTTAAAACCACGGCTCTGGACATCGGAATGGTGACAACCGAGAACAGAATCAACCTGCCATGGCTGCACACCGTAGAACGGCTCCGTTTACTTGGAATTCTGTTCTCTAACAGTATCCGGGAAACAGCGGGCCACAATTGGGATACTGTTATCAATCACTTTCGTCAGTTGGTATGGCTGCACAGGGTGAGAGATCTAAACCTGCTGCAAAAGGTAACGCTGCTCAACTCATTCTTGCTCCCTAAGCTATGGTTTGTTGCGTCAGTCTGTGGCCCTCGCGCAATGGACATAGCCAAGGTGACAAGTTTGATCGGGTCTCTCCTCTGGAACGGATCTGGGGGTATACGTGTCTCGCTCCAGCAGCTGGCCCTGCCACGAGACCGTGGTGGCTTAAACCTACACATCCCAGCCGTGATGACAGCAGCCCTACTCACAAACCGCTATGTTGCAGAACATCAGAGCCTCTCATTTGGAGCCCAACACATCTTGTGTGCGGGAAACCCCCCAGATATTACATTGATACCGTCTACGTATCCGTGCCTTCGCAGTGTTGTCCAGCAACTGGCGTACACTCCATGTACGGTAAAAACACAGCTATCCACCAAGGCCCTCCGCAGGTTGCAAGTGAACAGACTACCCCCAGCCAAGATTCAGTCCCATCCGAAGGCAACCTGGAAAAAGGTGTGGAACAACATCCACCGAAGCAAACTAACAGCGGAGCAAAGATCCACCTTATATTTGCTTGCGAATGGCAAGATCCCGCACGGAGAGCTGCTTATGCGTATGGGACGCACGCCTTCGGCTTCCTGCATGTTCTGTGTTGAGTGTGACACCCTGGAACACATGTTCACCTCCTGCACTCGCGTTATTGCCGCCTGGGACCTGCTGCAGCAGTGCATCAGGAATGAAGCTCCAGGGTGTCAGTCGTCCTTCGAGTGTCTCCGATTCCCAGTGCTTGGGAATATAAGCATTGCGCAGCGGAAGGTTGTCCTTCGTTTGTTTGCAAACTACATCATCCACATCATTGGAAACAATGATGCTGCGATCGATGTAAATGTCCTTAAGTGTGCACTGTATTTGTGATTATAGAGTATAAGAAAGTTTTGTTTGTACACCTTATCTATTTATAAAATAAATAGTTTATATTTTACAAAAAAAAACTAGCGATCAAGACGGACGGGACGTTATTAGACAACTTCGATCAAACCCATTTACAAGTGCTGTTGAGCTTCGAAAAAGAATGCGTGACATGCGTGGATTGATGATTGATGAGGATGACATTTTGATGATTTAACTGTACGGCGTTTTCTAAGAAAACCCCATTTGTTCGGAAGAATGGCTGAAAAACAACTAATCACATCCGAAAAAAACGTTAACTACGGCTTGATTTCGCAAAATACTGCATGGATAAAGATGCAGAATTCTGATCCAAGGTATCACTCAAAACTTCTCAAACAACCATGTTGTAGCTAGATTTAATTATTTTGACAGGTTTTGTTTAGAAACGAAACAAAAATCAACCTTTATGCATCAGATGACTGCCAATATGTAAGGAGGAAAGCTGGTGAATCTTACGATGAAAAGTTCACCATAAAGACTGCGAATCAAGAAGAGTGGACCCATAATGATTTGGGGTTGTTTGGCTGCCCAGGGGTTAGGAAAACTGCATGTCATTCGAGGAAACATGGATGCAATTTATTACATCAACATTCTTAACGAAAATGTGCATACGAGTGTTGAAGAACTAGGCATCACGAACAATTTTGGATTTTATCTGGACAACGATCTTAACATACAGCTTTTATGACGAAGATCTGGTTGCTCTACAACTGTCCATTTGTTTTCTTAACCCCCCACAGTCTGCAGACTTAAATGTAATTAAACATGTTTGACATTCGTGAATGAAAAATGTTGCTAAACATTAGCCGTCCAACTTATCAATATTGAAATCATTAGTGAAAGAAGAATTGGAAAAAATTGACCAAAAAATTTGTCTAAAGTTAGTTGAAAGTGTACCCAAAAGATTACAAGCAGTAATAATTGCCAATGGTAATGCTACCAAAGATTAAAACAATGATTTCTGTGTGATGTGTAAGGTGTCCGACTTTTAGTGCCTGGCTCGTATTCAAGCCTTTTTTCATTCGTGTCCCATTATTTCCGCAGTTGGAGTTTTTTTGTTTCTTTTTTTTTTGTATATGCAGTTTCGTGTCGCTACCTGCTTCGAAGAAGAAGATAACTTAACTCAAAGTAAAAAGATTGTTCAATTTTCAAGTGCCCGACTTTGAATGGCTGGTACTGTACATGACAGCAGCAGAAAATTGGAATTAGAAATTATGGTAGCCATGAAGCATAAAAGTTGAACCATGGAAACGCATGACGATTTTTATACAAACCTGTGTCTGGTGATTATAGCCGCACTTTACTACGGTCTTGATGTGCGTTCCGCCAACTGTCCACTATATTTCGCCACGCTGACGAGAGGATGCTTCACGGAAAATTACTTCGAAATGCACGTTCTTTTGGCAACTAGTTTCATAACGTAATCCTAATTTTCGAGACGAGTCCTCTTTTTGCGTGTCACGTGGTATTTCACTTGGTGACTACACTTTGTGTTTGTTTCATCTAAATTTCACTTCAAGTTATAGTTGTAGCATGTGTTATTTGTTCTAGCTCTTCTATTAGCTCCTCAAAAATGAAGGGAACATTAGTCGCACATGCGGTTCCACAAGTATTTTCTTGACATCACTACGGACCGCTACAGGGTGTGGCTCTCGCACACATACGCACCATTAAACGGTCGTTGCTGCTTGCTCGATCAAACTTAGCGCTGTTATTTTCGTTTTTTCTCTTTATTCCACGATCGTATAAAGCACTCGTTGTTTGAAACTGTACAGCAACACTTTTATACCACTTTTCGTGAAAAATTTAACCAATTACAACCGAATTAATCCATCGACGGGTAGTGCACGTACGGCGGAATACTTAACAGTTGCGTTGCAAGACGTTGTGCTGTTGATTTGACGATGGCTTCGTTTATATATAACAGAAACTGAACCTAATTTTTTACCACGCTCACGTATTGACACGCAATTTTTTTTCTTTTTTCCCTTTTCGCGCTGATTATGTAGATATCTTATCACTTTCTACGCCTTTGTGTGTATAGTTGGGCTTCAGTTTTCTCAGAAATTTAATCAAACTGATAACCTTAAGGAGGTGTCAGTGCTCTGATACGTTAGATCAGGGGTCGGCAAAGTCCAGCCCTCGGCCCAAATCCGGCCTGCCAACTGATTTTAACCGGCCGGGTTATATGTTGAATGTTGAACATACATACAACCGAAAATAAGTATTAAAAGAAAATGCTTGAAAAAATTCAAGGTTAAAATTTTAAATATTAACATTTGCATTATTTTTTTTTAAATTGTTTTTAAATTACCGGGGCCTCATTTACTCTTTTACCAATTGTTATCTTTTAAAATTTGGGTAAAAGAGTAAATGAGGCCCGGGCTAGATTCTCCTCTTCCTGCTAGTTCACATTAAGCGCCTGAAGCTATGCAAAGCGCGACACATGCATTCGTTTCGAATTTTTGAACGCTAACGGTTCGCTTAAAAGAACATAACGGTTTAAACTAATCATCCAGTGGAGGTTTAATGCGGGTCAATATACTTTTACATGTTAAGTTACTAGTAAGTAAACTATACCACACACAGCATGAAACAATGAGTTTAGCCGAAGAAATGATTTGGAAACGGCGGCGCGCCTGCAGCGAGCGAAGCGAGCGGACTGCGCTAGGTCTACCGAAAAAGAGAGTTTGTTATAGTTTTAAGAAATAAGGGGGGCCCGTGGGCCCCCCTCATACCGCACCCCTAGGTTGATTGCGTAGCCGAAATTAACGGTACACACTACGGTTCAAATACTCGTAGGTTGAATTTAACGAATTAATGTATCACCAATTGCATACATTCAGTTTAAACGTCCACAAGAGGTGTAGCCACGATCGAAAACATGGCGGCCGGGGCCTCATTTACTCTTTTACCAAAATTTGTTTATGTAAATTTACTATTTAGAAAGTTGATACTCCATTTAAAAGGATACTATTTGGCAAACATTACATCATCGTTTAACCGTCACCCGTTCAACCAAACCTACATACGTAGACGTTCAACCGGACTACCCGGGTAGTCCATACATTTTGTATGGGAGACTCCGTTTTCCTGTACTTAAGACTTAATAACTTTTTTTCTAGACGTCGGATCGATTTGAAATTTTTAGTGAAGATACTTGAAGGTGTTTCTCAAAATATTGTATAACATTTATAATTTTAAAAATTCATTAACTATGTTAATTTGAGGTTCCAAAAAATTTCACCCTTCACATCTATGACCCAAACCTGTGTAGCTTCAACATTTTATATAGGAGTTTGCATTTTCTGTATTTCAGTATACATATCTTTGATCATTGAAGCTGAATTACTTGAAATTTTCAGAAAATTATTCAATTTTTTTTCCAAAAGTGTTTTAGAAATGTTCAATGTTCAAGTAGGATTGTTTCATTCGAAAACACGAATTCGATAACTTAAATATTTATGCCTTACGTTTAGGTATAAAAATCTTAATCTAATATTAAATACAAGTATGCTTCACATCATTTTGTTCAGAAAATGTACGCCACAAACACGTATATTAATCCGCTTCTAATCGCCTATGTGTATGATTCAAAGTACAACAAAAGCTGAGTAAAAGTGAGCGTTATGGAAAAACTCAATCCTTAGAATAGATAAAACCGAACAGACTTATAGAAGAATTACTAGGAACAGCATTTCTGACGAAAATAGAATTAAATAACGGACAAAACTCTGTTCCCAGTTGAAGCATGAAGATAGCATGAAGCGACTGTGAGTTTATTAATTTTTACGATATTTTATGCAATTTTCCAAAAAATTTAAAGTAGTTAAGTATCTACGAGCAAATACATTAGTACTAAAATACAGAAAAAGCAATCTTCTATGTCAAATATATGAACTACACAGATAAATGGTTGTAAATGTGTATGGTGAAATTTTTTGGAACCTCAAATTAACATACTTAATGAATTTTTAAAATTATAAATAATATACAATATTTTTGAAAACACTCTCAAGTACCTTCACTGAAAATTTCAAATCGATCCGACGTCTAGATAAAAAGTTATTAAGTCTTAAGTACAGGAAAACGGAGTCTCCCATACAAAATGTATGGACTACCCGGGTAGTCCGGTTGAACGTTTGAGGGGTATCAACCGAAAAACGCAAATAAAAATTATTTAAATTCCTTGGAAAAATTTGTTTCTTTAGCAAAACGATAGAAAATGAGTTTTTCTAGGCATTCTAAAAATTTCATGCCGATACGTCAATCCAATCAAAAGTTAGAACAAAGCAAAACTCCAAAAACTACCCGGGTAGGCGGTTGAACGGGTGACGGTTAACGTATCTGGCCCGCGCTTTCGGTTTCATTTTATTCATCTGCCCCTTTTAAGGAAATGTATGCCGAACCCTGCGTTAGATTATAACGGATGGCCGTACCCGATTTTATGCAACAACGTCTGATGTTTGATAAAATATCGTGAGGCAAGACACTCACACCAGCCTAAGAACAAATTGTTATACCTCACAACCACTCGCTACAATGGTCCGGCAGACAACATTCACGTAAAGCTCAATATTGCTATTTTCATCATTTAAGAGTACTAGGACCGGTGTACATGGCGCAGTGGAATCGCCAGTACATACCATGCAAAAGACGAGGGGTGGAATTTGGAGTGTGGCACCTCCTGGTATTACGAACGCTTGACCACCGATCGCAATAATATACCGCCGGATACCTAATCCTATTAAGGGACGTTGTGCCACTTAAGAAAACTATAAGGCATTTCATGGATAAATGAAGTTCAACACGTCCCTAAGCTGCGAAAATTCATGAATGTGTCAAACTGTTTCACGCATGAAGTTCGATGAGTCATGACAAACGAATTCTCTTTAACGTTCAAACAAGACTATACTTGTATCTCTTGTTTATTCGTTCTAGAAACTTGAAAAATTTTACCTGAAGATTCACGAATTGGCAGAAAACTACACTACAGTACACTGCAGTACACATGTATGTTTATTCACAAAGTCATACCGGCCTTGTCGAGGGATTGATTGCCGCTGCAGAATGCTATATTCTTATTTTACATTTACATGGTTGCCGTGCTGAGGCAGTGTTTTTTCATCGTTAGTGACGCATGAATTTTGTCGAATCATACCAAACGTGTTCTCCGTTACCGTTCGAACAAGATTGCACATGTTCCCACTTGTTTCTTCAACTACACGTAAATTCAATTTAAAAAACAATATACCTGAAAAAACTCCGAGTTACATTAAATAGAATCAGAGATGAATTAGTTGGGTCTTTTAGTTTTCGCAGTATGTTCGAAGCGAAGAATAATAGTATTGTCTCGCGAAATGTGATCAAATCTTCCGTGAAGCTCCCACCAAAGCTCCGATCCTGTTTTAGAATTTTGAAACTATGCGGTCTTCTTCTTCTTCTTCTTCTTCTTCTTCTTCTTCTTGGCGTAACGATCTAGTTGACCTGCCCCGTTAGGGGCTTATGAGCCTTGTTACCCTACGTGTACGTGGATAATCAGTCTTCTCGTACAGGGGACGGTCCGGTGTCGGTTGGGATTCGAACCCACGCTGTCGAGGTGGTGAGCCCCGGCGCTCATGAGCAGATTTTCTAACCGGCGCTACCGCTCGGCTCTCGTGGACCCCCAATGCGGTATGTGGACATATAACACCGTGAATTGAACAGGATCACACAGCATCCGTTGAAATTACTTAGCTTAGCTAGATAGGCTTGGATACAGGACTCCCATTGATTTGAAAATTCACATTTACCGGATGATTTTTATTTCATTTTTTCACGATAATGCCGAAAAGAACCCTTTATAGGGGGTTTCTTTGTTTATTTTAATGTTTTCACGTTGAATTTTAAAAATGAGCTCAACTGGTGGGAACTGGCGTTTTCCTTTGGATACGTCAAGATGTCAAACCAAGTCTACTATGATTATGACAACATGTTTTAACGAACCAAGCCTACTGTGTTTCTCACCTTTTAATTCAATAAAGTGCTATAAATACATTTTGAATTCCATATATGGAAGGATACTTGTACGGCATTTATTTATTGACCTCTTTTTAATTACAATTTTCGTTCGCGAACTTTACATATCGCTCATTTGAAATTATTTTCTCTAACACAACACATAAGTTATTTACATTTATTGCCCTTTTTCAACTACGCATTTAGAGCAATGCGCCCGATTTCACATTCAATGGCCATTCTAGTACAACGGATATTATTTATTTAAAAAACGGGCCAACCATTTTATCTTACATAATTATTACTACAAACCATCCTTACTATGGGAAATTGCCTTCGATAATAGTGATGACCTATTTTGTTCATTTTATTTTATTTTACAGAAACCTTTCAAAGACGGACAACGTATAAGCTTGTACTCTGCGATAGAATTCATAAACGTATTCTTCATTCTTTTGACAAACAACGTTTTTCCTATTTACATTGAACAGAACGACTCATTCTCAAACTAAGGAATCTCTTCAACATAGGTTGCCGGGAAGATTCCGATTTGGCCCCGCAGCGCCCCAAGCCACCAGCCGTCCTCCTGCTTGATGTGCACCTCCAGAATATCGCCGGGTTGCAGCTCCAGCTCGTCGTAAAGCTTTGGTGTGTAGCTGAACAGTGCCTTGCAGTGACCTAGGACGATCGATTGTTTGGATGACGCAGTTCCCGAGCATCCAATTTCGGTGCCATTTGCATTTAGACCATTACCGGTTGTCGGGTGACACCCATTTTCCTTGGCCGTCAGTTTCGGATCGTCATCTTCGTCCTGGGAGGAGAATTCATCTGCAATAAATTGATCAGCAAGTTTTGAAAATGAATATGATGCTCTTCTAAATGGCCATTATGCGATTACAAACCAAAATCGGAATCGGGCTGGTTCGATACGCCATCGGCCACGCCTCGGTCCCAGACGGGACTGCTTTCGTCCTGCACCGTTGCCTTTCCCACTTTAGTGACCGTCTAAAGGAAAGAAAATTTAAAACATTACAAAGTTGTCACAACACAAACGTAAGCGAAACCGTAATATGTGATGAAGACAATTTAGCTAAAAGCAGGGCAATGGATTCAAACCAAAAATGTAGGTTACAAAAGAGCAAAGTAGAAAAATTAACACAACTATGGAATTTGTAATTTGAGAAGATAAAATTACAAACCATTCGCTTCAATGGATTTCCACCGTGTTTGTATTTGATTGCGTTGAAAAATGATTGAAAAAATAAAAACTTCAAGGTTTTGTTTGAAATCCGTTTGTCCGTTAGTGGAACGAAATGTTTTTGAATATCAATGGACTGGTCAAACACTTACATAGTGGCCTTGCTCTCCGTTGCATCCACTTCGGGCGTACTTGTGCACGATGTGTTTGATAAGCGTATCGTTTTTGATGTCCAAACAATTCTGCTCTCTCGACTCGTCCGTTTCACAGCTTTGCGCGCTATAGTCACGACCGTTGTTCGTACCACCCGAAGATTCCAGGTTGCCTTCATCATCCTGGTCGTGTTTCAGCCACAGAGGCACCTTCAGCACACTCGTCTGCAGACCAGTTCGATCGCGTGTTATCTAAAATAGAAGGAGATTGTAAAAGAATATGAATATGAATTCCTGGATTGAACTGGGCCGTCTAACCAGTCCAAGCATCAGACTAATTGTTCATCATCAATGGAATCGATAGAACGAAACTACTTTTAAATCAAGAACTATGTTTGTATGTTTTAATTGAACACTGTGACACCAGAATGTCTGTTCCATTTTTAATAATCACTTTTTGATTGTTGTAAAAACAAGCGATTGAAGTTGAAATTTTTCTGCATATTTGAAATTCTACATATTTGAATCAATTATGATCGAAACATGACTTTTCTTCTGAAAAACATCTATTTTCGCCGTAAACCGTACAAAATACACGAAAAAAAGCGTATTTTTCTTCCTAGTCGGTTGCTCCTATTATGGTGGTATGGTTCCTATAGTTGTGGTATCGTGTTCCTATAGTGGTAGTAGTACGAAAAACTTGAATATATTTTGACTATTACTTATTTTTGAAGCATATTTCAAACAGAACGGTAAAATACTACTTGACCAATGCGTTGTCATTGAAAATACTGTATTGTTTTACCGAAATATGTCCAATTTTAATTCATAAAAAAAACTTTGAATATTACAGCTAAAACTATAGTATATGCTTTCTCTTTTCTTTCTTCTGTTTCTTCTGCTGAGCCTCCTCCTGTTTTCGTCGTCTAAGTCTTGCTTTTTCGATTCTCTCCAGTTCCGCTTTGTTTATTTTGTAGAAACAGAATAAAATCACTAAATTTACCTGATTATATTGACCAAAAACGGAATAACACCAAAATATACTCGTTCCTTTCTTCTGTGTGTTACTTGTGAAAAAATCTATGGCTACTATAGGAACAACTTGGGTTTTTGTGCCTATAGTGGCACTATAGTAAAAACTATGAAAATATAATAAAATTATGCTAAAATGCACTAAGTTCGTATAAATCAATTATATTGTAGTATTTAAGAAGCGAAATCATATGGTTTTAATGATTTTGTAATGATTTATAGCCTTAAGGAAATCATGATATTCGTTATAGATTCTTAAGGAATGCAGCATGTTGAGACAACCTGTTTAGAAAATATGAATTTTGGAGCTTATATATTACGGAATTAGATGGTTCATATTTTTAACACTCCGCAGAAGATCAAAGAACATTTCATAGAAGAACAAATAACTCCATTGTATATATATCGGCGTAGAGCTAGGATTTTATTCGACTACAACCACTATTGGTACTAGCTCCACTATGGGTGCACTTACCCTACTTCTTACAAATTTTCTATTAATCATATCTAACTTTTCATTCTCACGCCGATGTATAAGGATATAAGGATTTTACCCAGATTTTTAGAGACAAGCAAATAAATCATTTTCATGAAGAACAAAGCTGACGATCTACAAGCGCATTCTAATTTAACTTTTAGATGTTCAGCAATCAGTTGGATATAATGATTATGCACTTTCACTTATCTTAACCCTCTACCAAAAAGCACACCCTACCAGCCATAGCTTCGGGTGGAGATAGGGAATTCAATGGACCAGAGTGAGATGGTGATTTGACACCTCTGGTGTAAGGTATTAGCAAAAATAGGCCGCCTTTCTTTTAAATGCGTTTTTTTCGATTTTCGTAGTTACTCCATTAATCTTACTTATCATGCATAAACTCAACAAAACTCATAGATGCGGTGAACAGAGAAAGAAACAACTAACCTGGATGTGTTGGGCAAGTGGATGGCTTGACCGCGGTTTATGGTCCAATTCCAAAAGTGCCGATTGCAGCTTATAACGAGCACCCTCAAGGTATGTGAGCATCGATCTTATCTAAAAAAAGATACACAAAGAGTAGTCAATTGGTCTAGCCAAAGCATGCGCTATCTCCCATCAACGGGACACCTACATGATATAGTTTGTCCGCAATGTTCTGGTTGCTTTCACCGTTTTTATCCAGCGTCTGCGAGAATCCCTTCAAACCATTGCGTGACCTCCGCTCCCGGTCCAGATCCTGGCGGATGAGCTGCAACAACTTAACCAGCGATTGCTTCCGCCGTTCCCGGTTCATGGCGAGCGTCGTGTGTTCGCAGTAAAAGTCCGGCAGCAACTGCTCGCTGGGGCCCTCGGTAGCCCGCCGTATGTTCTTCAGCACGTCCAGATCCTTGGCCACGCTGCACATGGCCACCTGGGGGCTCAGTCGGTCGATCGTCTTCGTCAGCAGTGGGCTCATCTCGGCCGAAAGTTTGAGGTAGTCGGAGACATGCGTTTTGAATTGCGCCAACCGCTGGCTCTCGAGGGTTTGCAGCATGGAAGAGCCGCGTAGGACGGACATTTCCCAATCCACGCGCGCACGTTCCGCCCGAATGCAGAGCGTGTAGTACTCCACGTCCGCCTTCTTCACGGCCTCTTCGGCCTTCTTCCGTTTGCCCTCGAGTTTGCTGCTATCCTTCTCCGACACCTTCGTGTCCTTTTCGTTCGTTTTGTGCAGCAGGCCGATCGAGGGCGTACGTTGTAGTCTGAAAATGGGTGGTAAATCGAGTTTATTAGCTTTACATTCCACTACGCAACCTAAGGAGAACGAAATACTTACTTTACGTCAAGCATGGCATCCTGCAGCTTCTCGTTTTCCCGGGCCGCTCCGTGCGAGTTCTTTTTCGCCTTCGTCTCCGCCGTCCGCCACTCGGCAAGGATGCGGGCGGACTTGTCCACGTTCGTCTCGATCGTCTTGCGTGCCTTGTGCTGGTTCTCGATGACCGCCTTCAGCGGCTTCACAACCTCCTCGGCCAGCGAGTTCGAGAACTGGCGGTGTACCTCGCTGCGGCCCTCCAGCTCGGCCGAAACGGAGCGCCACGATTCCGCGATCGTACCCGGCAGGTCCCGGCACGCCTTGTTTAGCTTGTTGGCGATCTTGGACAGTGATTTGGCGTACAGTTGTTCGATTTCCGTTCGCTCGTGCAGGATCGCGACCAGGTCCTTACCGAAGTCTCCGCCCTGTTTAACGAAACGGCGAACCTCTTCGAAGCCATTCTGGCCCTGCGAAAGAGAAAAGAGCGCAGGGAGATAGCGATTAATTTGCGAGTTTATTGCACATGGTATGATTTTAATTATTTCCAACACATTATAAAGTTCCTACTTTTATAAGGAATGTTCCAAATTGACACTATTATGATTGTATTTAAAATTCAAATTGACTATCAATTGATTGACGGTTATGTAAATGTTATGGATTTGTCTTAAATGATAAGGTATTTCGTAGAAAACATATAATTTGGGCACAAACCGTACACAACATTTATTTAAGAATTCCGCTGTGAATTTAAGAATTACATGGAAAAAAGTTACTTGAAACCATAAAATGTTGCAATAATACAACATTTAAAATAAAATTCTGAAGCTCAGATAAAAAAAATGTAGTAGTAGATTATTCCTTTTTATAAAGCAAATACTTTTCTCTTTTAAACAGGTTTAGCTTGAGATAAACTTTAACCCTTTCACGACCGTAAGCTATTCAAGACTAAAATTGGCAAAACAACACAATATTTTGGCTATTTGGAGTGCATAATAAGAGAATATCACCAGAAAAACCTAGCAGTATGTGTAGGTTTTTAATAATTTCGTGGGAAATATTTTTTTTATGAACCATAAAAGTCAATAAATGACCAGTATAGTTGTGATATCGGAATTTATTTTATTTGCTTTCTACTACAAATTACATAGTCAAAATTCTAAAAAAAAGAGTTTAGCCATTAGATTCTATGAGAAAAATTGTGAATTCATCAACTTGCCAAATACTAAGTTTTTGTTGTTGCTTGCACGCACAAATGGTTTGGTTTTGGAGCAATTAATTTTGATAGTTCTTTTTTGTTTATTCGTTCAGAAAGACATTTTCTGCCTTTGACATAATGTCTTTGATGTTTCGTTTCAAAAGTATCATTTTGATAATAGTTGAACAAACAGTAAAGAGTTTTGTAGATGGGAAAAATGTTTCCCTTGGTCGTGAAAGGGTTAAAAAATAAATTTTATAACTGTTGTTCATGTACCCAAGATGAATTCAGGTAAAAAAATCAAATATTCAGATAAATATTGGGCATATACCTTTTCTGACAACGCATTGGAAAAATATGAAAAACATGTGACGAAGTACAGCATCAGATATAGCAGCATATTAGAATTCCTGGTTCCACGAGGAGGATACAGGAAAATCCCATTGCGCTGATTGAACTACCTGCGAGCGGTGTAATCGGTCATGTAGGGTACAATTGTCAACCATTCCCTCCATCAATGATTACTTCCGGTTTGGTGGCAAAATCTCGACAGGTTGGATGATTCCTTTTCATTGCAACCCCCTTTCAGTAGCCGGCCCAGCTCCAGATTCATTTTGCACCGACCGAGAGGGCCCTTTTATCTTGCCCCAGCGTAGTATTTATGGCTATTAATAAGTAGCGACAACCCATTGCCAATTCCATTCCCTTTCGAAACGGAGTGCTCTCGAGTGAGTGATATCTAATCAAAACACACCACCTCCATTGCTGACGGCAGGGGTGTTAAGTCCACTCCGGTTTCCCTTTAGCAGCAAAATAAATCTCACACTAAATGAGGAAGAGATCAGACCACAGCGAAGGAAAATTATTCGCATCTCTATGTTGTGCGTAAAACAAGTTCGAACAAATATCTTTCAATATGAGGAGCGCCACTGTTTGAAATGGTTCTTCAATGACCTTTTTTCTGAAAGAATAACTAGTCGTGATTAAAGTGATTGAAAAAAGGCTCATCTTTTTTCGATAGTGCTTCCAGCTGTTGGTTTTGAAATTCACATTCAATTGAACGGAACCAATAGATCCATCGAAGTTAAACTTGCCCGAAACAACCACACAACAATCGATGTAAGTAGTTGTCTCACGTAGTGATAATCGTCTCGTAAAGGGAAAGCCGGCTGATATGTAGTATTCATTCTTTCAGCCAAATGAAACGGAACGGTCCGTACGTCGATTGGAACAGGTTAGAATTAATTTTTGGACTTCCTGTCGTACGCAAGTTATTCGCGGGTGGTTTTGTGCGTCGTTGCTTATCACATAAACTGAAAAACCATCAAAACAAGGGAAGAGGAAAACGAATTTAATTTCCACTACGCAATGACGATCCAGAGTCAATAGGATACTGATATTCTGTGCGTCTTTCTTAAGTCTTTGCAATGATCGATGTCGCATTACCTTTTTGTAAACCTACAGGAAAGTAAAACCTTTGCCTATCGATGCAAATGAGATTGAAACACAATACAACAATCGCGTTGAGATACACTACTTTGCTTACTTTTTTTTTGTAATTACTTTGCTCCTGGTTTTACGGCGCGTGGCAGGATCTTCTGTGCGAAAATGGTTTAAAAGATGTCCAAAAAGCTTGTGACGGTTGGAATCAAGAATAATATAACGTGCACTCGACCCCATTTGTAAAGGAAATTTGAAAATTTCTGTTTGTGTATAAAATATTCATGAAAAGGTTTAGGTACCAAATAAATGGGTGCTGCATTTAACACTAGTTTTGTTTAATCTACTTGATTTCCGCTTCCTATAGTTTAAATTTCAAATGTTGCTTATATAAGCATATGCTTGTTGCATGTTGCACAGTACTAAAAATCTAAGCTTCTTTGCAATGGCTATCATTTTTGAATAGGTCTAAAAAGTTATCTCCACATAAATAAATAAAAATACAACAACCAATAGTTATTATAACATATTATTTGGAAAGCTTTGCTTTTGCTTTGTTTCAAAACCGGCCTTTGAAATCAAGTTTATATACAAATTTTATAAAAAGATTTGTACTATTGTTATCTTGCTAAAAAAGTGTGCTCAAAAAGCTTGGCAGTGAAAGTGTTAAATGTTTGAACCCTTGAAAACAATAATATATTTATTTATTCATATTTATAAATTTATTTACATTATACGGCACTACCAACAGGCCTAATATGGACAATAACTCAGCAAATCGTTTTGTTTTAGTACTTAACTTAAAGAAATTTGCTGTTTGTTTGTATTTAAGATGTTGGTTAGGTGTTGCTCAAAGAGATCATTCCTTGTCATTTTTTACCGTTTGCTTAAGCCAATATGCACCAAGGAATACCCTTTATCCAACGCTGTTACCAAAGATCGAAATTGGCCTTGCGAGAAAATGTCATCTGAGAGGCCAACAGGTGCTCGTATCATATCGTATCCCATTTGCAATTTACAAACATCTTTTTCATGAACCTTTTTTCGTTTTTCGTTCATTGTTAAACGCCTTGGTGAACCGGTGCGCAATTCTAGGTCGGTGAAATTTCACTTCCAAACGCTGGGAGTACCAACTTCAGTACGTTCCCTCTCAGTGAGGGACATTTGCGACACGTAAATCCCTGTAGCCACAATCTTGCCCTTTCGTCCAACCAAGGCAAAGAAACTCACTGAATCTCGCGCAACAAAACGCTGCACAGACGTCTGGTGTGGCCTTGATTGACGTTCGCTTAACTGTTTGCTCAGTTTTATTTCTCAGCCCTGTCAGGTTTTGTGAAAGAAAGTTGTCCACGCACTCGATGAGGTGGAATGAGGGGGAGGAATAGCTGCTTTATATTCAACGGGTGTGTTAATCGCGAGCTCATAACCTGCTCCACAACGACACGCGGAAAGAAGCAAACCGGTAATCGCATGATTTTGGCGTATCGGTTTCAAGGACGCCGATCTTCCCCAAACGAGAACACGTTTTGGAGGGGATGGATTTCTGGTTTTCACGACGAATTCGGATTGAAATGTCTTCTAAAAGGGGACATTGTGTAATCAAAGAAATTGGAACTGAAGCTTAGATGATACGGAGCGAAGATCGAGAATGGTTTATTCCACTTAAACCAAATGTATAATAATAGCTTTGTGTCGAAATAAAAATATTCCAAATAAATCGAAAATATATCAATTCTTTCCAAATGCAAGTGGGACATATTTGTCTTCTAATATTGTCTATATTTTTGTAAAGAAAAAACCCCCGATTGATACCAGGTTGACAAAACCCGACTCATATTGAAAAGCAGGAAATAATTGAAATTATCTGTCCATTTTCTCACTCATTCACTCACATCTAATTGGCAGCATGCTGCGTTTTTGTGAGGATTTTCACCACTTGACCAAGGTGTCCCTCTGGGAAACTAGTTTTTCATCGAACATCATTAATCTCCCCCGTTCAAGGAAGCGAGGTACCTTAGAGCGAGGTACCTTAGATGATGCCCTAACCGGCCTTTTGTGTGTGTCTTTGAACGTCCGACAACAACCGAACCAAATTGATTTGATTTGTTAAGTTAAATGGTATGACGTTGTGACGGAAATCGAAGCCACTGCAAAGGTTTTGAGAAAAAGGTGCAATTTCTTCCCATGTTCGAACCACCTTTAATCATGGCGAAAAAGAAGCATCAAACAAGGCTGTCTGTTGATTTCGGGAAAGAAAAACCAACGACGATGTTGCGAAATGAAAACCACTTTTGCTTTCATTTAGAGGCGCTTGTTTGGTGGCGTGCGAAATAAAATTAGATACGGAGCATGGCGTTTCACGTCATACCCAATGGTTCAATGCTTCTTGAAATGATTTCAAATCGCCAGTGACAAGGAGTGCATGCCCCGAAATGGGACAATAGTTGTTTGGTAAAAAGCAAGGAAAAGCACTACAACGATGAAAATTCTATTAATGATTATTTGAGTGAATTGGTGGGATGTTCTTTAACAAAAATGTCCGACGATCTAAGACCGGATTAAATATTTCATGGTTCTCAAGAGTTAGAAATCGTATAAGAAGAAAATAGTTGAAATAGATTTCGCGGAAACAATTTCTTAAAGTTTTCTTATAATTAAAATTCATGAATTTAACGTGTGTCGTATTAAACGACAAAATGTAGTGTCATTTAAGGAATTCGAAAGAACGGTATTTTTTGTCTATTGAACATAAATTATCTTTTTGAACAAAATGTGTCGCTTTTGACATTTGAAAAAAAAATTCAAATATGTTTATTACAGCTAACAATAACATAGTAAGTAGCACAAAATAGCAGAATTAAGAAGCACAAATCACAAAACAGCTACAAAGGAGAATAGCCACGCGTGGAATAAATAAACACGAGCCGATTGGAAAACCATTACCTCGAGAATCTCCGCGTTGACACTCTTCCGGTTTATGGTGCGAGATCCGTCCCGATCTTCGGACGACAGTGTCCGGTCGCGGCGCGCCACACTGGACTCCGGAGGCGTCGGCATCGTGGCCTCATTTTCCGTCCGCGAATCTGCATCGCTCGTCGTCGTCGTGGTCACATCACTGCTATTGCGCTTCACCGCATTGCTGCTACTGGTGGTGTTGGTGTTAGGTCCAGCGTCTCCGACCCGCTGCATGGCGGCGTGCTTCTGCACCACCTCCCGGATGCGGCCCTGCTCCTCGCCGATCCAGCTCTTGAAGCCGCTCCACTTCTTCGTAATCTTTGCCTTCCGCCGGTCAAAGTCGATGAAGTGCTTGCCCGGAGCGCTCCGGTTCTTCAGCAGCGTCAGGCGCCGCTCGGACGGATGCAGTTGCTTCCGGTGCTCGCAGTACTCGTCGCTGTCCGGAAGCTGGTGTGCGGACCCGCGGAATGCGGCCGACTCGTTGATCTGGCGCGTCAGCTCGTTCAGCTCGTCCATCGACACGGCCAGCTGGCCGGCACCGGTGCCCGCGTCCGTCAGGCTCTGCAGACTGGCCGACTTCAGGTCGAACTCTTCCTCCCGCGTCGACCGGCTGCCGGTGGACGATCCCGCACTTCCACTGTGCGTGCTACTGGCGAAGCTCTGCTGCACTACCGGCGGCACGTCGTAGTGAGCTGCCGGGCTCGGCAGGTTCTGGTACAGGTTGTCCCCGCAGGTGTCGCTCACCAGTGAGAGGTTGATTTCGTTCAGCACGTGGTGGGAGCGTGTCAGATCGTACGAGGACTCACCGGCCGGTTTGCGGATACCGTCCGAGCGGGTACTGCGCGGGAAGTCGTAGATGCTCTCCACCGCCGGACTGTTCGGAACCGACACGGTTCCGGTGGCATTCGTCCGGTGGGGCGTTTGATGGAGATAGACTTGCGCGTCGGAGTTTCCCGAGAGGTTTAACGAGGGAGCCTTCGAGTACAGCGATAGCCGCACCTCCGTACTATGGTGTTGGTGGTGGTGGTGGTGGAGGTTGTATGCCGACTTGGAGCGACTCTTCTCCAGTTGCCTGTACCGTCCACCCTCCGCATCGCCCTGCCCCCCGACGTTCCCATCCAGGAAGCTGCGACAGTTGTTGTTGCTCTCCGGCAGGAAGGTGAACCTGATCTCGCCAAAGTTCGGCAGCGAGCTGTTCGCGTCCAGGAAGACATCGTTCTCGCTGTCCTCCGATGTGGTCGGAGTGCCGGCCGGTCGCCCCACCACCCTCGACGACGGGACCCGCGGCAACGGCAGCTGCTCCACCGACGAGTCCGTATCGAAGTCGAACTTCATCGTCTTCGAGATGAGCACCGGTGCCCCGATCTCGGGCCGAAAGTCATCGGACCGGGTACCGCACATGTCGTAGCTGTCGGAGAGCGGCTCCGCCACGCCACCCTTCCGGCCGGGCGTTTTGCGCAGAAAGCGCGTCCCGATCACGCCGGAGTAGCGCTTCGTCAGCTTGTCGAACAGATTCGAGGACGACTTGCCGTGCTTGCTGCCGACGCCACCAGTCGCCGCCACGTGCTGCACATCGTAGTTTCGCTTGATCATCTTCCCCGTCGGCACATCCGATCACACACACACACGTCCTCTTTTCTTCGGCACTTGTTCGAGATGTTCACTTCTTTTACGTTCGATTTTTCTTCGCGTTCGTCACGATGTCGTCACATTTTTCTTCCCTTCCGCTCGGCCGATTCGGATGGAGGATCACTTTGTTTTCTTCTTTTGATTTCCAATAAAACTTTTCACATTTTCGGTCGCTTGTCTGCTCGGGCGCTTTCCGGTGTGGCGTTGCAATTTCCCGCCTGCTCACGATCGCCACCGTCACGCCGTGCGTCGCTTTTTCAGTCTTCCGATGCGTCTGCTATCAATAAACAATTAGTTTCACTTTTTACGTCGCTAACTAACGCTTTTCTTCGCTTTTTCTGGTGGAAAACTAGCTGGTCGATCGGGCTTGTTTGAGTTGGGGTGCAACTGTGGGTGCAATAAACAATATATTGGGATTCACGGCGAGAAAACTGTTTCACGGCGAGAAAACCACCGTCAACGGTTGGATTATCAGGCAAGTGACACACGCAAGCGGAAAAGTCGGACCAAAATACGACGACAACCTCCTCCCCTTTCCCCGGGCGGCATGCAACCAAGCATCGAAAATGAAGTCGTCGAAGAAAAAGGTACAATTAGTGGAAAGGTAAACAGAAAGCCCGCGAGCTCGGTGCAAATTTTGGCCACATCCGGCGCGGTAAAGCCAATGATTTGCGAATGATTTATCGACCTTCGGTAGCGCATTAGCAAGTCAGTGTGCGGTACGGGAGGAAACCACGGTCCAACCCAAACGCGATGGAAAGCGATCCGTGATCCGTGGATTAACTTTGACCGAACGGGCTGATAGTCGGGCCGTTCCGCAACAAGTGGGAAATTAATAACAAGAAAACGCATCGCAAGGAAAGCAAAATTTAAAACCCCCGACAGCAGTCGGCTCGCGGAAGAGTGAAGAAAAACTTTCGGCGAATGAAAGTGAAATTGGTCTGGTGAAGATGGTTGGGTTGCAAAAATTATTACATCTTACGTGAAGGCTGATAGCAATCGGAGGACGAGATTAAGCGGAGCCTCTTTTCACTTCGCAAAGATTCTTCTTGTAGCAATCGTTTTAGTTCCATTTATGTTTGGCAATCGTTTGATTATGTAATTAATTTTTGATGAACCATTGCGATGTTTCCCTCTCAGAAAAAAGGGGAATGGAATGAGAAAACCGTTTGTTGAGTATTTTGCAACAAACATAAATTAGTACAATACGAGTTTATGTATTCATCTCCCAACAGTTTAGCAATAAATCATTCAATACCGTTGCGACCACTGCGAACGATCGTTTCAAGTAAATCATTAAGCAACATCTCAAAATCTTGCATGTCCTCCATAATAAATCCCACGAAATATAGATAATTATCCTATCGAGAGGGAAAACTTATACTCCAACCTGCAGTCGCCAAAGTGGTCATTCGATGCATGGGAAAGAAAAACAAAAGTTGAAAAATCCGCGAGTCGCCAAACAATTTGTCCATCGACTTTGAGGGACACGGCACACAGACAACACAATCAGCGATCTGCCAATAGTTTCACACATTTCCGACGGCAGTTTCCCGCGACGGTGTCTCACGCCACATGAAAAATGTTTTGCGCATTCTGCAAGAGGTCAGTTTGCGCAGCCATTTTGGTTGGTTTATTTTACCTTTCTGCTTCCCTCGCACGCGCACAAACATTGCGGGATTCGTTAGGCGGTCAAGTCCCACGAAAATAGCCGCGAGAAGAATTACTACCACCACACGGACAGTAGTCCACTCCCGGGCTCCCACCTAGCGGGTTCGTCCGTCGAACGCATGGATGGACTGTTATTTTTGGCAGTTTGGCGCTCTGGTGGTCGCACCGACCGTTCCCTTGGCCTACGTGGTGGTAGTGCATGTATTTTTTCTAACCTTCTCCCGAGGTCATAATTCATTTACGGATTGTTCACCAACCGTCTGTGGAGGATGGTTTAAATTCCATTATGGCAGCACCTGTGCGCCCTTTCCCGGTGTTCGCTCGCTAATGATGGTTTCGTGCCACTAGCCGACTTCACTTGGAATGTCTAAAGCCACGAAGGGAAGGCGGGATCCCTTCGAGAGCTCCCCAAAGGGAAAAGAAGATGGAAGTGGAACGAATCGAACGCCTCGAGTGACCTCTGTAACGCCCGCCGAATGGACCCGGCGAGTGCTCTCGATAGAAGAGAAATGTCCCACTTAGGGGCGACTCGAGGGAAGTCCCGGTTTGCACGCATCAAACCTACATCTGGTTCTGGCTCATCAACGGTCCCTTCATCGCCTCCATCATTATCAGTTGCCGGTAAACTGAAGGCGCTGCTCGAGCTGCTGCTGAAGCTGGTGCTCGATCTGACCCTGTTGGATGTAGTGCCGGATCAGATTGAAGCAGAGCACGCAGTAGGTGAACACCTCGAAGGCCACACAGAGCAGGATGTGAATGATTTCCAGCCGATAACCCATCATTGGCTGTCGTCCGAGGAGCTCTTCTAACGTTGAAGGCTGCTGCTTCGCAAGGTAAAAAACCTTAACACCCACAAAACACTAGCACACTGTTAGTAATCCCGTCAAAAAGTCTCGAATCGCAACGCGGTCCCGCACTCGTCGGTTTGTCGAACACGACGGAAACAAATGGCGGCCTCAAGATTGTCCGCGACAAAACCAACGAATCTCCGAGGTGAATGTTTTACTTCCCGGGAATATGAGCTTCTATTTCCCGAGCAGAGCGTGAGAGTTTGTTGACCACTCAGAAGATGTACTAGGATTGTACAGTGAGGCAAAAGATTTTTACAAAAAACTATTTGTCTGGGTCAAAATTACTGATCACGGCACTCTAAGTAATAGCCAAACTGTTTAGCGTTATTACTTATACCCTTTTTCCTCATATTATGATTATTAAATGTGTTTTGCAATAAAGTCTTTATATTATGAACTTTTACAGAAAGCGTAAAAAACTCCAACACATTTTTTATTTATTTTCCCTAGTGCAATGTTGTTTCCCAAAATTCTTCTTCATCGGTGAAATTTTACGCAAATTAGAGAGAGGTGTAAATTTGGTATTTTATTTATTATTACTTGAATTTATTGTTATGGATAAGAAAAATATCATTTGTCAAAAAAGTAACATTATAATAAATGTCAGCCTTTTCTTTCTCAAACAATTTTACTTTATAAAGTTAAAAGTTAATATAATGCCACATAGTTTCTCTTGGCGGTTCACTGTTGATTATCTCGATGTGAACGAAGAGAATTTTCTTCTCATCCCCACGGGAGGAAAAAGAAAAAAACCCATCCAATACAACTTTGAGAGGCATACGACGAACCCTTAGAAAAAGAGGCATTTATGCCCTGCTCGGGAGTGTGAGACATGATGTCAGCAGGAGACCATCCGTTATTAGCATTGTGAACCGATTTTCCTTTTAACGTTTGCTCAATCTCGTCGGATTAAACTGTCTCACTCTGGTTTTCGGATCGAATCTCGTCTGAGCGATCGAAGATGATCGTGCCCGTGCAGTTGGGGTGCACGGACCGCGGAGATTAAGTCCCTACAGCTAGAACATTCTGGGGTGCCCAAGAATGACCACTTTCACCGTAGCTCAGAACGGTTTAGGAGCACCGACAAACGGCATTGAGAAACCAGAGAATCTCGGAAAACAGGTCTTCGACGGCAATTTAAATCTTCAAATTTATAGATATACGCGTTCAGCGGCATCATTTACCTTCTGCCCTGCATTCGGCACACTGGCGCTCCTTTGGAAGTGCTGCATAAGAGTGCGAGTTCGGGACAGAGAGAAGTGCAACGGAAAGGGGAAGAAAAAGAAAGGGAGAGAGAAAAAAACAAAGAATAACATTCATTCATTGAAGTCTCAAAACTGCGTGCTCCGTTCATCAACTCGAAATCATTTCTTCGTCTTGAGTGTCTTAAGTATTCGTGAACGGTGGAATGTTTGCTGGTGTTGTTGTGCGCGCAACAATATATTTGGAGTTCGCTTAACATGTCGATGGTTGCCGAAGCAAGAAGAAAAGTTCCTCCTTATGGTGGTTTTCCAATTTCATCCGTTACCGCCCGTTCCGTTTCTTTTCCAGCCAAATGGCGAGTCATTGGGAAAAATTAAAAATACACCCCACTAGAGAGGTTCCCACCTAGAGAGGGTGAAGGTTGGGATACTGTTACGTGTGGAGTACCCGCTCTAGAGCCTCTACGGACGATGATTGATGTAGGCGATGACAAATCCCATCGACTGAGAGTTCCCGACCCGCGTGCGTTCTTATCTGCTCACAAATTGTCGAGTGTATAACTAGCCCCCAAAAAAAAAAAAGGAAAAACCGCCGACGGGAAAATGGATACCTATTGCGCCAGCCCACTTGTTGCCCACGCAGCAGATCATGGTGGATCGATCAATGTTTTTTCCTTCGGCTTTCGTAATCGCCATGGTTATCCGATTTAACCTGCTTAATCGTTCAGCCGTGACAAGGTTTCAGCCGTTGGGACACGACGTTTGATCAATACTTATTTTTAACGAATGTTTGCTCACAAAAAATATCGATAGCTGGTTGGTTTGGTCTTGCGGAATGGAACGGATCCGTTTTGCGATTGTTGAAAACAAAATAAACGATTCGATGTAGGAAACCTATCCTATCTTTCGAAAGTCTCGATTCGATAAAAAGTATTTGGAGATTCTTTTGAGCAGCTCAAGCGAATCACAAATTGTTGGAATTCCAATATTCCACCGTAAGCAAGACTTTCAAAAGCTAGCAAGCGGAGAAATTTGGGAGGCGTCACTCATCATTTGGTAATCTGGTTCACCTGTCCTAATAATTGCAGACGTATATCTTAATGATCATCATTCTTGATAACACAGAGATGATTGTCAGATTTATCTCAATCTTATTTATTCCACGAGTTTCGCTGAACTCCTGAACTCTTCCACGAACGAAGGTAAAATCTTTGCGCCATCGTGACGTTTGAGGGCAAGTTATTTCTAGCTGTGAAACGCGTACGACCGAAGAGTTGTGCCAACTTGGCCTCACCCCTTCCCGGCTGCTGCCATTAGCTTTAAGGTTTTATGTGATCGACAGTTGACGATGGATACGCAGCCGAGGAAGAGCTGCTCGGATACACCGACACCGCACGCTTGACATACGGAAAGCGGATCATTTCGATCGGCACATCTTCAGCCGGGCAGAGGAAGCCGGATTCGGGCCGCTGGGAAATGCGATACGCACCGGGAACTGGTACGAGACCGGTACGGTACATTAAACCCCCCTTCGGCCACCGGTTGGGCGGCTCCTGTCTTCGTCGGTGTTCGGAGCAGTTTATTATTAAAACAACAATCATGTTGACGCATCGCTCGAGGTAGTAAAAACCGGAAGGCAATGTAGCTAAAACGGTTCGAGCATTCGATCATCTGGAAGACAAACTCCCAAACGGGCTAATGATGTAATTGAAGCTCCTTTCCCTCGCGCACAATCCATTTCCAGACGTTTTCCTCCATTGCGGGTCACAGCTTCAGAGACTTATGGAGGGAGGCAAGTCGGTGGGTGGGTGAAAAATATGCAAGTGCGCCTTCGGGACTGCGAGACGTTCCCAGCAGGAGGTGAGAACAACATATAAACAGACACACACACACACACACTGAACCAACTACTGTGGGAACGGGACGGCTTTAACGACGGATTGCGGATCCGTCTGAAACATCTGGCGATCGGATGATGCCGTGCGAAGGGAAAATAAGATTCTGGGGTTTTTTTTCTACTTTCCCAGCGTAACGTCAAGAATTAACGCCGGTAGGCTTTCCTTCAACGCTCTCGGAATGTACGTCAGGGCGAACAACAAGCGTGCATAATACGCTGTTTTCGGTAAGTAATTCAATTTAGGCAAATTTCCTCATTTATTCCGCAGACATTTTCTTTTCGCTTCAGTTGCACCGTTAGTCGGTTGTATTTATGTTTAGCAAACAGCAGTCATTCAAGAGGCGGAAGCGAAACTTTATGCAAACGATGGCCACATTGTGACGCATATTTGCTAAAAGTTAGCTAAAAATGAGAGCAGAAAAGGTCCCTATAATTTTTAACGGTATTATTTATTGTCTGTCTAGCGTAAACCTTCGGTTTAAAAATCAATATTGACCACATTGCCCAACTGAGAAAAGCGTTCCATTTATTTTGTGATTTATTCCCTCTTTGTAGTCCCAAACTTAGTACTTCTATGGTATCGGCTTTCAGAAAAAAGTATAATTAACAGAAAACCAAACAAAACATCCCATTCATTTCAGCTCAATCTTCCGCTAAGTCAACCTTGATCATTTTTTAACGGTTCGGCTGGCAAAAGTGTGACCTCGTACCGGTCCATATTAATAGGAAAGTGCCTACCATCCTTTTCAGCCCCTTCCAACGAAGCGCTTAATGTAAACCAAAGGCGGCTAAATTCCGCGTTCCTGTTTTGGTTGCCTGAAAGCCGACGAAAGGGAGATGATTTATAATTCAAACAGACCGGCCGACCGATCCGATCGACAGGTTGATTGAAGGTGGCTCACAGTAGGCAAAGAAAGGTGGCGAACAAAATGAAAGGAAAGCTCGGCATGGAAACAATTCCACTGTTCCCCGCCTTTTGTGCTCCAAGTGGGCGTACGGAAAAACACCCACCAGGGCGGTTGTTTTCCTATGCCCCATGTTTGTTGCTGGAGAAAAAAATGGAGAAAAGAATCAAACACAACATCCAAAAGGCATCAACGAGCGGCGTTTGAGTTAGGGTCGATCGTCAGTTTTCCACCACAAGCGCCCATCTCATTCCGATCCGGAGAGGAGAATCGATTAGATGTGATAATGGTAGGCCCGGAGAGTAGGTAATTAGTTGGTCGGTTAACCGGTGCTCGATTTCCTCTAGATTTCTTCCCGATTGCTATCCGTAGAAGGGCATGATGGTCGCCGCCACCGGCGTTGCCTACGCGAGCAAGTGTAGAACCATGCCGGAAGCTGCAGAAGAAAGCGGCTAGAACAGGGGGCAAAAGAGGAGAGTAAGGGCGAGTGTTTGGCGATGGCGCCCTAGAAGCGACCGCTCCGAGGTCGTTGTAATGATCAATATCCGGGATGTTCGAATTGGAAAATGCAATCACACTACGCGGGGCCTCCGAAAACGGGCCACGAAGAATAGGAAATCGTTCCGCACCGTGGAGGGCCCCGTTTTTGGGCCTCTGGACTGGGCATCCCGGGAGAAGGAAACAAGCGGGCGGTAAAATGGAATCTTAAAGGCAGAACTGCTTTGTGGAGAAAGAGAAGATCATAACGAAAAGTGGTAGACTAAAATGCCTAAATATTAGAAGCATTGAGGATTGAAAACATATAATTGATTGAGTTCAATTAAAGCAATATTACTCTTTTCTATATCCGATTGATCTTCCCATGAATTGAATGTCTTTTATTATTTCGTTTTTAAAATGAATGAATCAAATATATTGAGATTTATTCGACTTTACTCTACGTTGATCAAGAAACTCGAACATTAATTTTACGTAATTATAACAACTTTTCAAATATAGAAGAAGGTATCAATTACAAAACAAAACAAAAAAGCTGGTGATCTTCTAGGTGAATCAATCAATCAAGGCACTGGTTGCTCGTCTATGATATTGTCTCCGTTACAAACCATCCCGTATCGATGTCCCGCCGATCAGTGACGATCATTTCAGCCATTAGCTGGCATATAATTTTCAACTTAACCAAAACTGTTAAGGAACCAACCACCATCATCCCGAGTCAGCCCGAGCAATGTTTCGCGAAACCATTTTGGCATTGCTAATCTCTTTCTTTTCGTTTTCCTTCCTTTTTTCCGTTCCCTCCAAAGGTAATCGAAACCAATTAAAATAACATTGAGCCTACGGGACACTGTGGAGTGAGGAGAATAGTTTAGAATGTTTTTCCTTTTTGTATTTCAAGTTTTCATTAAACTTCCCTCGCCAAGCCGCGGTTCGCGGCCGTAACTGATGTGCCTTTTCATCGATCGTTGACCGTTTCTTCAAAAAAAAAACAAAAAGAGAGCTAACGTCTAATCCGGCCACCGGACACTTGAAGACACTAACTATTCCGTCGAACGACGTCGCAGAATTGAGGCGTTTTTATGGATCATCCGTCGAATTATGGGGTTTCGTCAGGATTAGGGGCGCAGGGTGTGCAAGGTAATCCCTTCCGTCGAGTTACGTTCAATTAGACACAGAAATCGAATCGTAAGTATTGCCACAGGAGCAACTCAAAATCGTACTTCATTTGTGGGTTCAAGTGTCTTGCGAGCCAGCCGTATCCAGTTACGATAAAAAGGGCCAATGTGTCAGAGAAGTATATTTTCAAAAATGTTTTAAATCCATATGGGACTTGAGTTGCCCATCTATATTAGTATGCACACTTGAGCACGCCAACTCTAGCAAAAGATGGTGTAATGATACTTTTTAATAGACATGTTAAATTCTTACGAGGGTGCAAAATACGCTCGAGATAAACTATCACCTTATCGTACCGTCGCTACCCTGGCCTTGCGCATGGAAAAGCCAAGACGAGCACGTCAGATGCGACCGTGTGGCTCCGCTTTGACAGGATGATTTAGAACGAATGACGCGAGGCGCGTTTATAGTTAGCACTGGACATGTCCACAGCACACCACTTCGCCTGTGCTCCTTTCCGTCTGTTTACCAGGGACGTTACGTAGCGTGACGCTAAACGGGCCGTGCCAGGAAGCACACAAGAAAATCACACACATGTCTGATATTCCGAGCAGGAGGAGGAGGGCCACTAAACACCAAACCCACGAGCGGACCTTGCAACTCGTCCTAGTCATTGGCGAGTGTTTAGTGTTTAGTCTCGTTTTATTGGATACGTGCCGCCGCCGGAAAGCGAATACAAAACCACCCCAAAAATGAGAAGAAAAAATAGAGAAGGGCTGCAAACAAGTCTCATTACGTCCGCACTGAGTGTGTAGGACAATGTGAGTAAATTGTTTTACGATAGTGTAGTTTTGATTCCTACGGATGTCGTTGCCTTTTTTTTCTTGTCGTTGCCCATAGTACTACACATCGTGTAGTACACCATCCAAGGAGACATTCATAAAACGTTGATATGGACCAAACGACAGGAAAACCAAAGTAAACAAAAAAAAGAGGGGGAACCATAACGTAACAGCCTATCACTTTGAAATTCGACACAATTTCAGCTAATGAAGTCCCGCTGTGTTGCAGTGCAGAAAAGTTGATGATATTTGATAAAAGATAGAGCAGGTTTTGGGAAGATAAAATTAAAAAAAACACCGAACACACACACACGCACACTTGTTTGCCACCACTGTGGCGCAATGATCTTCCACCATTTTTATAACGCGAGGACGTCAGAAGCGGGTTGAGGATGCGCAAAAAACAAATGATACGAATATTAATCTCGCACCTGAACGGCGATAAAAACCGACACAAACAAACAACACAGCGAGTTGATAGGGATAGCCCGTCTGCGTGCCCGTGTGCACTGTGATAAAACCGAGGAAGCTGTGTCGTTTTAGATTTTCGGTCAGCAGAACAAAGGGAGCACCTTTGCAGGATACGAAACACACCGCAGCACCGTACACGTAAGGACACCTGTAGGAGATTCCCGATCGCAACGAGAACCAATTGAACACACACAGATCACTCCCGGGGGTACGTTCGCCCGCACGCAGAACTGTTCTTCTTTCCCGGCCGGTACGCTGGGGCAGACTGAAGCGAACGAGATGAAGTCTCGCGCCGGCCGCTGCGCGACGAGAGAAACCACGCGCACGTTCCTCGCCCTGCCAGCGTCGGAACCGAATGCCACCCGAACGGTAACGGTCTACGCATAGAACGCACGCGGACCGAGAAGATCTACCGCGGTCTACCAACTCCGAGGGAAGCACCAAACCGGTACTCTCGACGTGCGGGGTTGCTGGTGGATGGTGGCGCACAGACACATACACACACGCTCTGCGTCTTTCTGGAGCACGCACCCATCGTGTCCAGCACTCGCACCGGGTGGCGTTTTGGGGCACGCCGCGGGAACGAGCTCCAACAACGCGCACACACACACACACGGTACACGGGAAAATCGGTCACCGATGTTGACGCGCTTGGCGGTCGAATTACATAAGTCGAGTAAAACTGCAACTTTAATCCAATTTCGGTTCTGCTGCTCGCCGACGAAACACCGGGCTGGAACTGGACTCGCGGTTAAGCCTTCGAACGACCGCCATTGGGCTAGTCTCGTGCCAACGGTGAAAGGTTGCTGGAACGCGAACGAGTTGTGGTATGTTTACACTTTTTGGCAGCATCTAGTTCCAAGCGCGGATCGTAGGAAATGTGCCCCGAACTGGCCACGATAACCGTCGCCGTGGTTATTGTTTGAAATTTTTGTCACCACCACCAGCTCTGGGCCCTTGTTATTGTTGTCGTTCTTTCTTCGTTTACGGTCGGGAAAAAACAACAACGGCCCCGACCAGGAAGGCGGAGGCCGGAGTTGGGGCGCAGGACAAATCAGCACGATACCAGTGAAAGAATGTCGGTAAACAAACAGCCCGGCGCTGCCGTGTTTCTCCGTCGATCGCGTTCGGGCAGCGGGGTTTTTACTTATGCCGTTATGGTTTCGAGTAGGGTTTTCCGTTTGTTTTCTTCGCTTTTAAACACAAAATTGTTATGTGACATTCCACTGGCTCGGAGTGACATGATGGCGATAAACCACTACCGGGTTCTACCGGGAGTCTTGGGCATGCGCCGTTACGAAAACTTCCGCAATGTTCTGGCGCGGCTGGGAAGCTTACTCCAAAAGCGCAACTTCAGCTGACGGAGGAGAACTGTTTGGAAAAACCTTATTGAAAGTCAACATTCAACTGCGGTGGAGAATATAGACTAGAATGGCTAATTTTATTCTTATATAGCGACACCAACTTCTGGGGTTGTAATAGTACGTGAACCTTTTTTTTCTAAAGATATAAGAAATTCAGCTCTTGATGGTCTCAGTGATTAACTACAAGAATTTGGTGAGAACCTACACTTTTCCATTGTCTTGAGTTTATTGACGTGCATGAACATTCACCCGACCGCCTCGTAGAGTCACAATAGATCCCAAGGTTAGGTTTTTTATTCCAAAAAAGAGCACTAAGTTGACTTATTTATCTTCCAAATCTTGGAAATTCTTCTCCGGAAGTTGATATCGTCAGGAGTGCATCGCTAGAACATCACTATAATGAAGTCACTTTCCAAAATGGATGAGCAAACCGGTCACAGAAGAATTTCACACTTTTTCGCTCTAAATCGCTCCATCAAATCAATCCCGCACAGATATCAAACGGGATCCCAGTCACGGATAACATCACAGCTTGTAGAGCAATATGCTTGCCTCTAGTTCACACGTCAAGGGCGGTACGCCGATACGTCTTTCGGCTACTAAGACACGCCGCGAGCACTACCAGTGTCAAGTCCGCGGAGGTGACACTAACGAGAACGACTTCACCACAACTGGGCAACTTGCCCTCCGGATCGACACTAACGTGCGATATGCGGTTGCTGCGCCACGGACCGTGAGTTCGGCGCGAAATACTTCACCTCATCTCCGCGCACCTTGTTTTCGGCATTTTGGAGCGCACGGTTTAGAGCGGTGCTTAGGGGGGTTTTCTTTTTTTCGGTAGTATTCAACCCTCTGCTTCGCGTGTTGTGGATGTGTTGGTAGTTTTTGGATATCACCCACTCCCCCATTGGGGCACGCGGTTGCAGTGGACATGGACCACCCTGTGGCAGGTGCAGAGAAACGCGCGTTGGAGCTTCTTCTCGGAACGTGCCAACAAATTTATTTTCCTTCTCATCACGGCCAAGCGCTCTCTCGCGCGCGGGAAACACGCAAACATTGTTGTGCGGTTTGGAAGAAACGCAACCACCGGCGGGATGAAGAGAGAGGGTGATGGACTGCTGGGAGAGTCTGTGAGGTTCGTGGGTTGTAATTATGATTTAATTAAAAATCTTCCACCTAACAGCAACCAGCACGAATGAAGCAAAGGGGGGGGGAGGGGGGGGGGGGGGATGTTACATGGTGGAGGGGACGTGCGAGCAGTACAAACATTTCGAACTGACCGCAGACAAAACTGGAGCAGATCCGGAACGCGCCTCCCGAACCTCAACATGGTTCGTAGGTTCGAAACGGTGTGAAGAAGGCACCGCAACACGAGATACTTGCCAATGATCATGAGATACGGTGTGCAATACCGAAAATGAGTTCAATAGAGCTCGGACCTTTTTGATCCCGCCCGGCATCACGAGTCGTAAGGAAAACCATTCGGCCAACCGAGCTTGTAGGATTGTTTTCGTTTCATTTTTCTTACAATTAAACAATAAAATCCCATTAGAAGATATTCCCAGGGATTAAACTCTTTACTCTTACCATAACTGAAGGTTTACCGAATAGCCAGTTTATATGAACACCTGACTTAGGCTGCCGATTGTTAGCAAAATATCTTTACCAAAACTTTTCTGACACACCACTGACACAAACACGCTATCGATACAGACAGACAGATAAGATCGAGTGAATTCTAAGATTGTGGTAAAATTGGAAACAAAAAATCAAAACCCTGTAGATAGTGTATCACGATAAGCGGAACGGCTGGTCGAGGGCGATAAGGAGAGGTTAAGTGTAATGTGCAGCCAAGCGCTTCCGGAGATCAATTACTTTCACCCCATTTGGTTGTCCGTTGATTTATACCCTGCTTTACTACTCTACCATGGCAAACAGTTGTGGGGTAACGGATATAGTTATGATTTGTGTTTTGAGTGTATAGTTTTGAAATGTTTTAAAAATCAAAACAAAATTTAGCAAACATAAACTATAGTTAAACTTGGGCTTGAAAGAAAAATTATAATAAAAAAATATTACAGTAACGATATTATAAAACCATATATAAGTGAAATATTTGATAAAAGTTTTGTAAAATTAGTATGATCAACTAACTTATTTAAAAAACAATGATAAAAACATTACAGACAAAGAAAATAAAGCACTGAGCATAAACGATGCTTAAACTGAACTGAAGAAGTTTAATGTTGAAAATTACCGTGCACAGTCAATCAAAAAAGTACAATTGAAAGAAAGTCAATGACAAGATGAATAATTTCTTTTTGATAACATATCAAACAACACACTCACCACCAACTTGCGATTTTCAAAATTTAATTGTTTAAACTTCTCTTGTTCCACAACTAACAAGCGGAGTATTTACCATTTCAAATCGCATTTTAGCGTTAACAAACCATTAACTTAACCCTCTGCATTTTCTCGCAGACGTTGAGAGCGAGCCCCACCATGATCGATTTTTGTCTGTAGAAAACACTTTTTCCCGAACCGAGACGACAAACACCTGCATTAATTTCCTGACGCTTTGAGCGCTCGCTTGGTGGAGTTCACATTGAGTATCAGCTTTCCACTGCGCGCTGATGCTTAGACAGAGGCTGTAGGAAATTGATCGAACTTGACACACGACTCTCCAATTCAAGCCAATGCAGACGCATCAATGCGCATAGATACAGATATCCGAGGTAGGGCATCGTGGAAACGCAACAACTGTTGCTCGGTGCATTTTCCTCCTCTCCAATGCATGACGAAGGGCTTCCCGGGTGGAAAAGTGCGTGCTCGGACTTTCTCTCGCAACACCGACGCCTCGGTGTCCTTCTTTCGCCGACTTGCGGTTCAAATTGCACCCGCAATAAGGGGCGAACTCATTCCTTCTCACGGTCAGCGGCGTGCGTTGGACTTTAACCGATCGCTTGACGACTCTAAAGCGTATGACAAATCGGCGCTAATCTAATTTTAACTGTATCACGTTGTCACCTCCACCGGCGACGCACGCCTTTCGCGGACGTCGTTTCGAAACGCACTTGGAAGATAGAAGGGGGAACGGGGAAAGGGTTCGCACGGAAAATTCGTACCTTTGACGCTCAGTCAAGGGCATCTAAATGTAATCGATTTTCCCACCACAGCAGTCACCATCGAATTTTGGTTTTGGTTGTGGTTTTTTTATTCTCCGTTCTCCGTCAGACCAACGGGAACTGTGCGCTTATGGACACCGAACGCCATGAGGTTGGGGCCGGGGGCGATTTAAATTTAAACACATTCGCGAGCAAAATCCCCTGCCTGCATTTTACGATTGACATCGCTGGTGTATTAAATTGATTGGGGTTTTTTTTCATACAATTTAATGCTGCTTTATGACTGTTGACAGTAGGCAATTGGACACGATTTGATGATGAGCTTGCGACATTAAGTTCAACCATGATAGAAGTTGACTGTTTGAAATTTTGTTTTCAGACTCGTTTAATGTGCTGCTGTGATACGCAATGCTATTTTAAGTTTTTTTTGGCATATAGTTTTTAAAACTAACTTTCCTTGACTTGATGATTACACACTGACTCGTATCAAATAAAAAAAAAAAACAAATAACTCAGCGTGGTAGATCTTGGCACCGTCAAAACGTTTTATGGTGATACAACGTGGGAGAGAAATTTGAAAATAATGTTCTATTTTAAAGTGACTCTTCACCTCTTCATTGAGGACATTAAATGAGGCACACACTTTTTTTTTTGGCTGCAATGCCATTAAAAGGTATAACAACGTGTGACATAATGGTACAAAAGTAGATAAGAAACAACATATTTACATCGGCAATTGCAGTTCCAGACACAATATAGCAGAAACCCCTGCTGTATTATTTAACTGAATATTTCTATTCACAGTTTAGCGTATATTCAGAAGTCAGATTTTAATAAATAATATGAATTAGTTTACAAAATCTCAACATGTTCTTTTGCTTTCAACCAATAATTCAAAATCGTCCGTTGACCGGTTTAAAAATACGTACAAGCTTACGACTACCAACATCAGATGGCGCTAGCATCGCATGGATTTTAAATTTGAACGGAAAACCGTTAGCTCATTCGCTTTCGATGCATCTTTCAGTTTTTGAAAATTTATTATGTATGTCAAGGCTTTCTTATTTTCTTATTTTTTCTTTCATCCTTATTTTTGAAGATAGAATTTATTAAGTAAATAATATTATTTACTTTCGAGTGTGAAATAAATAAACAAACAAAACAACTTGTTAACGTCTTTCAAAACAATCATTTAAATTTGTTGTGTTGTTTAAGAGTCTTTAGACGAATTTTATTTCGTGATAAATACATAGAAATTTTTAAATTTTAGAATTAATTTACTTAATAAGCCGTTTTGATTTATTTCACATTATTACACATACAACAAAGTATGTGTTTGCGTAGCGTGAAATCCCTAGATATACGTTCTGCTAGATCTGCCAACAATTAGAATGATTTTTTTTACTAATTGACTATGCTGCTTTAACTTACTTTCTTGAACATTCATACAAATAGGCAAATCAAGTTATGTAAAGTTAAATCAATCAAACATTTTGATAAACCGTTATAATGTTTTTAATAAAGATCAACCCATCTAAGTTATTTTATTTGTTCCATGTGTATACATTCCACTTTCCGTTACTCTCACCCCTTTCTCCGAGCCCTATTTACATACACAACCATATGCAAAGGATTTTGCACACCTGGAATGCTAATAAGTGTCCCGTTCCACTTCCCCCAAAGTCTCGCGGGAGTGTAGAAGATCTTCACTGAATCTCAATTTGTTCAGTTTTTTAGGTCTTAATTCAAGTGTGTCTTGCCGAACCGCTTGACCCAGTTGCAATGTTGTCTGGAGCCCTGGGGGAGGCGAAAAGCAAAAGGAGAAGACGGAAAACCACGTCAACATCAGGGTGTTGAACGTCGGTCTTGAAACAACGCGCCCGTTTGTTGTCTTTTCGAGCCGCCTCCCGGCGCGTTCGCTGTTCAATAATTAGCGGCGCAGGACTTTGCCAATTTTAGTTTGGTTTTCTTCTTCCCCAGCTCCCGCCTCCTTTTCTTTTCCTTTGACATTATTCGTAGCCATCGTGGAGCCGACGATTCCGCCCGGTTTACCCATTCGTCGGCTGTTGTGAACTTCCGTGGGAAACGCGAGAAAACGCATTTCGTCCTCTTCACGACTTACCGGCACGAGAAGCGAAAGTGCGTGTAAAGGAAAAAAGCTAAAGGTACATTATCGCCATTTTTTGCGAGACCGCCCAAGCAACAACAGTAGCAGAGCCGCCTGGACAGACCTTCAAGACCTTCAACTTTGAACGTTCACCGCACATACGCACATACTACAAGAGTCAAGCTTGCACAAAGGACGGCCGACGCTGCGATTACATAAAGACATCTGAGTGTACTGCACCGCCCTGCCACCATGCAGCGCAAAATGCATCGCTAAGTGCAATTATGCAACAAACAATGAACTTATTTGAGCCACCGTGCCCCGCCCCGCTTCACTGCTGACGTAGCAACCCGTGTGCCGTATTTTCCACCGAGAATTCCTACGCATTGCGTAGATGCATTATGCAGCAGCGCCAGCTTCCTATCACAAAGTAAAGCCGGGGAAGCTTTTCCTGGCTATTCTTTGTGTGCAATCGTGTGCGAAAACGGAGTTCCCCACGCTCTTATCCTCGCCAATGATCTAAGAAAGCCCGGCCTGTCTACGTCTGGTCTGATCTGATCTTCTCTCATTACGCTCTTCGGAAATTTGCTAATCGTCAGTATTTTGTGTTAATCACTTTCCCAGATGAGCAAAAGCAGGTTCCTTTTTTTAACGAATTAAAAATCCTTTCAGAATAGAATATCCCAGATAACAGGACAGAAAATGATCAGAAAATGTTCTACGGATGCACTCAAGTACATAACTACAACTAAAACTTTTTTTTAACCGTTCCTGCTGTACTTAACTGGGAGATCCCAGTAAATGTATAGTAAACCAAAGCTTTAACAATCGCTTCTTGTATTATAGCTATTGACTTTAAATTCTTTTAAAGCTTTTAGAAAAAATGATGAGTTCTAAATTAGCTTGCGATAACTTTAAATTTATCCATAAGCATCTTTTAATCTATTTGAACGAAAATTGTTGCACAAATATTTGCTGAACATACGACAGTTTTTGAGTGAATAAAAACAGCAATTATAAACCGTCTACTGAATTAACTTATAATTAACTTATTAACGTCAACTTAAACCTTATTATTTACTTAATGTCAAATGATGAATCTCACAAACTACATTACTGGATGTTGGAGCATCGCAGCTTTTTGATGTTTTCCCGGAATCGATCATTTTATTTGCCAATAGTTTATGTAAAATTTATTCCACAATTTATCAAATATTTGTCTAATCAACTGTCACAATTAATTAA
Source organism: Anopheles coustani (assembly GCF_943734705.1). Classification (NCBI taxonomy): domain Eukaryota; kingdom Metazoa; phylum Arthropoda; class Insecta; order Diptera; family Culicidae; genus Anopheles; species Anopheles coustani. Next base: position 83,620,934 of record NC_071288.1, read on the forward strand.
TTACAAAGCTGTTTTTAATATTTTAATAGCGCACCCCTTGACTTTGCGCATATATTAGCACAGATGAACGTAGCAAAGCATCCCCCCTGGCCTGACGAATCTTCGTCTCTCTCTCTAATGAACTCGTCAAACGCGTTCCGAGACCCCCGCAGGGATGGTGGGAAATGTGGAACACGACGGCGAAAACCACCCTAAGGGAAAATTACACGCTAGAACGAGGGCGAACCGCGTGTTAGAACCACTAGACAACAACAACAAAAAAACACACATAAATTCTACCTCCCGCCTCGAGTGATGGGGTGGTTTTTGTGGTTTGTGGTTGTATGAGAATGTGTGTGTGCAGTGTAGTTTGCTTGTGTTCTGTACAATGTTTACCAGCTGCGACTTACCTTAGTGGTAACGCTGATCGGTAGCAGATTCAGCATCGATTCTGATCGCGAGATCATCACCTTGATGGATGGATTGGTGGACGGACGGATGAAGGGCGACGAGGTGCAGCATGGAAAAAGAGAAATAAAAGTGAAACGTTGCAATGAGTGCACTCGTGGTGAGGGTGGCAGATGTGGGGGGGGTTGAGGAGATTAAATGACTTGTCTTACGTTACGTCTATCGTTTTTGCTAGTAACACTATCAGTTGAACGATAATGGAATGTTACTTGTTGTAAGGATGTCGCGACCAAAGTAAAGTGAAGGGAGCTTAAAACTGGTTAGCATGGACAATCAACACAAGTGAAATGATCAATGTCAACACTTTTATGTAATGATAGAATATGAGTTGTTATAACACAGTGATAGATTAGTTTCAACAACGTTCCACAATACATGTTATATATAATTTACCATTTAATAAACAAACTTTAAATCACCGCCTAGTGATGGAGTTTTCCATCATTTTCCACACAAGCATAGTGATTCGTTGCGTCATACTTCGATACTTTAGTACCTCTGAATTCGATGCCGGAAACCTATCGTACGCTGACTTCAACCAGCCGAACTTGGTCGAAATAATCCAAATGGAACCGATGAATAATGTTTCCCGTCGAACTTGGAGACCTCGGGAGCAGCATCACGGTTGAACGAGTTCAAATTCTATGCACATTTGTTTGCCTTTCGCGCTAGACCTGGCGTCAATGGGAGGTCCAATGTGGCCGCACATGCATAAAGGTATACGTGGGCTCACCTGTGTTCGGGTGTGGAACGTCGAGAAGAAAACAACAGAAAACAATCAATCGGACTCATGCCGACTTTTCACAAAATGTGGAACACCAACGTTGGAAAGAGGTGTTTAAGGTTTTTTTCTGTGTTTAAATGCAAAAACGAGTAAGAAATGTACTCAATTAATACATTATCAATATATTTTTCATCCGCCAAATACCAATTGATGGAATGGAACGTGAAGAAATTACAACAAAAAATTGATGTAGCTGCCAATGTAAATTGTTATTCGCTTTTCCCAAACATTTTCTGAGAGTGTGTTCGGGAGACAGCAGCTGCCGTAGACTAGGGTAATTCGGCTGAACCATCTGTGAGACACAGGTGCATTTTGAAGTTTTTCGGGACGGAATTCATTAAGGTCAAGCTAGGCCGACGCTGAGACCGAGGAAAAGCTAACGAAAAATTCAAATCGCACGTCGAGTGTAGTTCAATACATTTCCCTGGTGGAGTGATAGGAGTGAAAGTGCTTTTCCTCATGATCTATGATGGGGAATGTGAGAGTAAAGGGAGGGAACACAACCAACGAGCGTAACATAAATCGGAAGTCATGCGAGGAGCAAAACACGAAAGTAAAGTAAAATAAAATCGAGCATCGAGTATGTCATCGACGCCATCGGTGCATACTTATAGCATCAGATGAGGTGTGGATTTCGTCAGGTTAGTAGAAAAGTAAGCAATTTCTTTAAGCCTCGGTGGGTAATTTTTTTCCACCGTTATGTCATCTAACCAGTTGCAAAATTTTATATGCATTCAAACTTTTTGATATGTTGAATATATCTAAGAAGGAAATGCTCGTTAAAAAGCAATTTTTCGAAGCACAAAAACTTATTTTTTACGTTATATTTTTTTCTGTTAATTTGACAGACCTTTCATGCAGGAATGACGAGCAGAAGTACCAGCAACGGCAGCAATCCATGCAATGCGTAACATTGAGCTGCATACAAACTATGCTCCCGGTATTTAATGAACGTAAAAGTGAGGTGGTAAGAGCGATCGCATTCGCTAACCATATGGTTTGTACATGCGTGGCACGAAGTTTTTATTTCGTTCATTTCGCGGCACGAATTCACGCACGATGCTTCAAACAATCAAATCATTTGCATATGGCTAGTACACCGGCCAGCTGGGAATAGGAATACGTAAGGTTGCACGGTGATTTTGTTGTTTTTGATTTCACCGAGATGGCCACTTACAATTCGAAAAATGAGGAACTTATAATGTAATGAATAACAAATAGAAAACCTGCATCAATGAACAATAGAGGAATTATATTAAGAAAGTCAGAAAGTGATAAATTTTATTTCTTAAAAAAGAAAATGCAAGTATAGTAGGTTTTGTTGTATAATTGAAATGAAACGAGTACTGCTACTTTTATATCTTTTGATGCTTCTACCCTGCCTGAATTTGGAAACTTTGAAATTTGCAATAAATTTATGAAATTTTTATTTATGAAATATTTTTTTGGTATATCAGGTAAAATACCTGGCTGTCCTATATATATTTGGACGAAAACCCATTATGAAATAAAGATGAAATATACATAAAGATTGAAACCACTGTGGCTTTTTCGTAAGATCTGTAAAGTGAACGAAGAATTTAAACTGACTGATGACTGAGAAATGATTGCAGCTGCTTTCGTTTGCAAACACTTGTATTGAAATTATGGCATGGTGAGGTTATAATAATCCCTGTGAAAAGTGCTTTGAAAAGTTTATCTATATTTATATTCTACCAAACCCATTGCTGGAGTGAGGTTCTTTGAGCTGCCAGTAAAAATGATCGCACAATTTACGTTGGAAGAATGCGTAAAATAATTACGAAACTGCTTCACATATAATCATACACAACGTTAATGGTTCACTCAAAGTGGAAGACTTTGACCCAAACAAGATTACTTTAACCCGACGCACGGAGGGAGCTACGGAACTGAGCCATTTCACCAATCCCACTTTTTTCCACCGTGCGGTTTTTATGTGCTGTTTTATTCTCTACAAACGAAATCAATTTAAATGACGAAGCACCGCATTGATGCTAATTGAAAGCCACTCGAAGGTTTACCGCACCCCATGGGAAATGCGGGAAAACATCTCTCAGCATGAGATATGGTGCGATGTTCGCATCTGCAATACGCACGGCCGCTTGCGAATGTAGCGATACACTCCCTTCCGGAATGGATTGATGCAACCGTACCTCTTTCTTATCGCCTCCGAAAGCAATTGGATGGGATGCTCGCTTGGCTCAGCTAAGATGCAGTTGGTCTAATGATATAATTACCTCGTTGAGTCCGATAGCTCCAGGAACGAAATGGTAATGGAATTGTGGTAATAAAATGTGGAAACGTTATTTCCCTTTTGCCATTCCACTCACCTCAGGTATTACCTATTTTTATCCTCCCATTTATCGTTACTCATTGCGTAGCGAGACTTTGGAGATCCCATGGAAGATGCTTTGATGTGTAGATCGCCTTAAGGTGCGTCATCGCCATAAATGGAATTCCTGTGCTTTCTACCTTCGCCACAAACCGCACCAATTTCCCGAGTGCGGCAATTGAAAGAAATCTTTATCTCACGGCTGGCACAGCATGGCGGGGGTAGAAAATTAAGTGAAGAGTGAAATTGTTTATTTGACACCCAACGAAGATCTTTCCGCGGTCTTCGGTCTGCACGTCTCACCATCGAGTGTCATACACACCACAGCGCGGAAAAGACTACAGCACCGAGCGTGATGTGTTGAGAGGTTGGAAGCCGAAAAACACCACCGAATGGAGCAGAAAATAACGGCTTCGCTTTATATAATAATGATAATTAGCTTTTCAGGAGGGGGTGCTTCATTAGCCCGAAAGGGTTAGTGCATCGGAGCCGGTCGGACTAGCGTTGCCCAGCAGCCACACTTCACCAACTTGCTCTCGACAGTTTTCCACAAAAGCACCACTAGCAGCCGAAACTGAAACCCCGCAATCGGCAAAAATGGGCGGCTTCTGCGGCTCGCAAATAAACGTTATGTGAACGGGCCAAGGCGGGGTGGCCAAACGGCGTAGTCCCTTTCCAGCGCTGCATACTCGAATCGGCTCAACGAAAGTGGTAATATTTGCCCGCCCGATGGCACTTGCCGGCGTAATCGTTCATCTTTCATCGGCACCGTAGGATCGTTAGAAAATAAATCTGTCTTGCGCTGCCGGTAAATGATCCTCTCGAGTGGCTTCGGCCACTATGGACCACCACACGAGTGAAAGGCTGGTCAAAACTGTATTAGTGAAAAAAGTAAATAAAACGAGAATTTGTATTCAGGATGACAATTGAAATTTCGATCTACCATTTTCAGTGAGAAAAACGATAATCTACTACTACAGTAGTATTAATTTTGATTTTAATCTAGTAAAATAACTACCAATATATGATGACGCTTTTTGAAGGACTTTGCTAACTCCCCGAAATTTTCGTTTTCTCTCAATTAACTTTAAAGCACTTTCTTGATGTAAATCAAAAGATTTTAGACTTGTCCCGCATTAAAACCATTTTGTGCCGAATGTGTTAATGGAGGAAAACTCATTGCATTCGTTAAAATGCAATCCTAAGGAATTTCTGATGAAGCTTCAACAAGTCAAAACGTTGTATGCGCTTATAGTGCCACTTTAGAATTAGTAGAATTTTCTGAAATCGTTATCGTGTATACGTAGCTTTCCTGGTTATTGCGATGTAAAAGTTAATTAAAGCACATTAAAATAATTTTGCGGCCACTACGTTGGTTTTCTTTAGCTAATAAAGAATATTGAATATGATCGTACGATATATCAGTTTTTATTCGAACCACTCAGACTCATCTAATAACGCACAGGTTTACAAACATGAAAGGATTAGCATTCAAACTAGTAACAAAAATAACTGCAGATAAATATAGTATGTATTGTGATCTCTGCTTATTGAAATTATAATTAAATAATTAAAATAATTTTAAAACAATACAAAAATGTAAGTTAAAAAATGGATTTGAAAATACCATTTACCCACTGTGCAATACCTTGAAACTTGGACTGTAGGTTCCGTGGTGGGTTTATTTACACCTGGTGTCGTTCCACATCGTGCGCGAAAAACAAATGAAACTAAATCAACCGAAAAACCTTCACCAAGTGCATTAAAACAATGACCACGTCTCGCCTCGCGTAACGCATACCGGGGGTGTGATGGATACATTGTCCCCTCCCGACCTCCACGGTAGGTTTTCATCTTCACCTAATGAATGCTATCATCTTCAGCGGCACCATTGACCGTTGGGTATTATTTTGGGCTGCCCCATCGTTGTTTGTATTGAGATTTCTTTTGACTTATTACGGCTGCTTCCGAGGGCATCGTAGGTGATTTTGGAGATTCTTACAACACCGTCCGCACTACCTGCTGACCTTCATGTAAAATTCATTTGGCCAAATGGTGATGGCAACACCGCGCCTAACCCCGCGCCTAACCCCGCGCCCGGGTGATACGTTCGTCTCAGGCGCGGATGCAGTCAAGCACGGAGAGGAATTGGCAATGGGCCAATTGACGTTACGATCGCCTTTAGCCTCCCGGTGCCCCCGGTGCTTTTTTTCGACACGAAACTAATAGCGCCTATTTGTTGCCACAGACTGTGTTAGCAAAGGCTTCAGAAACCTTTTTGGAATTGGTAGAAATAAGTGCGGAATGTGCTTGCTAATGTGTATTTGTTTTACAACCGACTGTATGCAATCTAAACAAGGGTATTCTCCTTTCGATCTACAAGAAAAAAAAACCTCAAAATAGCAATGCCAAAATTATTGCCTTTCATTTTCTATATAGCAGTCTTGTTAACTCTCTTTTTATTCAAAAGTGTTTGCTTGAGTTTGCTTGAGTTTTGTCAATAAAATCAGCTATTGTTTTTGGATCGAACATTTAAAAACATCTCGGAAAAAATCTATTTATAAAAGCCGTTGTGCGTTGTTTTTTGACCTATTTCGGGCGCATTTCAAAAGTATCCATGCCCTCAAGAAAGCACTTTTGTTTTCGAATATTTCGGCCAGCCTCTCGCATGCAACGGCCATTATAATCTCAACCACTTTCTAAAACCAACCTACCGTTGAGCTAAGCAACGAAACCAGAAACTAATAACGATAACAGGCACGCGTATCACTTAAGATGTCACAACGGGACGAGAAGATTTTCTTCTAGGACGTGGAGTTTTCTCCGGTCGTTACCGCCTCGCCGCAAGATTAGATAAACCATCTAGCGTAGGGCGCACATCCATCATCCGGCAGGGTAGCATAGGAACACGGACAGTCGGGCCCGAACCCAGGCTCGAGTGATGTTATGCGTACAAAAGCGACAATGCATTTGCCGCTTTCAACTGAAGCTTCAGACAAGTAAAAAAGCAAGCCTTTGCAAGCATTAAAATCACGTACTAACCCACCCGATGCCAGCCAGCTAGCCGGTTGGATGGTGTCGTGGCTGCAAATGTGCAGCCGGATCGGACGGACGGAAAAAAAAGTATCACCATGAATAATGCCCCATCGCCGCACCACCGCACCTAGTTCCCACCTGGAAGGAAAAGTGAGGGAAAGGCGACAATCCGCTTTCCACGCACGCACATTGTGCATGACACTGGCAATATTAGAGACCACTTTGTTACCTCCATACCTTCCATACCTGTTAACTCCGGCCGGAAACGCACCACCGGAAAAGAGCCGGAAACCGAACCGCGGCGGCGTACGTTCGTCGCTTGCAAGTCGTTGCTGTCTTTCGCTCGCCAGTCGTTCAAACCAGTCCGGGTGGACTGGAAAAAGCCTCTACTGGTGGCGAGTTTTTTTTGTAACCGTCTTATGAACGGAGATGCTGCCTCTTTATTAGGAAGCACTGCCCGCAATGGACAAATTCATTTGGCTGATAGAAAAATAAGTTGTCGAGAAAAACGGCCATTCCTTTGGCGAGATGGCGGAAATGTCACCTGATGGTGCGCTCGACGACTTGTTATGACTTCCCTTCTGGCGAGGTCAAAAGCGGTGGTTCGTACCGGAAGAGAACCATGAGTAGGATGGGACGCATTACCGACAAGGTAAACACTGGAAGGAACCACCAAAAGCAGAAACATTTCGAATTGAAAATGGGCAGCAGAACCAAATTTGTAACCTTTAAATTTTAACCAGTTTCAAATGGTTAAATTAACGAAAAAGATGACGCTTGAAGCAGTAATAAAGCAATCAGGAAAAATCAAACATGTATTTTAATAGCTTCATTGAAGAGAGTTAACATCCTCCACTAGAAAGTAAACAGTTTAATTAAAGACAGAAAAATATTGTGGTGTACACGTACACATTCACAGACATGATCTAGTTAGTTTCACCTGAAGCGAATACCGGCTGAAAAGTCGATCCAGACCACGGGCAAGGTCTCAAGTGGCCCACTTTGGCATTAAAGTAGGATAAAAACAAGATTTTGCACCCCGTTTATCAGCACAACCTGTTCTATCAACCTCACACTATGTATATTCAAACAAACACACCCCGATGTGTCGCTTGTATTCGTTCTCTCTTTCCCTCGCCAAGGGCTCACAAATGGGGATTCCATTAATCTACATCCTCCGGCCTGCGGTGGCGCCCATGATCGTTTCCGTTGCTACCGCGGAGACACGGGATGACACGGGTATGGTCTTTTTCCGCCGCACTTTGTCTCATTAAAATCAATCGTGTCTCATGCGCTCAATATGTCCACCCCCCGCTCCAGCCAGCGGTAACGGGGAATTTGCTGACGTGTGAACTTGTAGGGTTGTAGCCGGTAGGTTGGAGGCGCTGAAATTTGACACGTAAAGCCGTACAACCGCTGGAAACGATCATCTAATCCCGGCGTACAATGCTTGGCGCAGCTCCAATACAAACAAAAAATGGTAGTGAATGATCGCACGAGTTGGCAAAAAGAATGGATCGACAACATCAAAATAGTTGTTTATGCAGTGTTGTTCACACCGTTGGCAATGTTAAAATCACCACAAATAATGCTTCCATTTCAAATCGAGATGAAATTTTGCTCATCAAAGTTTGCCTGGATTTGTCATTCAACCCTCTTAGTGAAACTCGGACAATGCAAGATATTGTATCAGCGCGATGAAACTGAGCACACAAAAATGATGTTATCATTGATATGTTTAATTAAAAGATACCACCCTCACGGGTGTAAGGGCCAAGTACAGCTTGACTCACATCTGTAACCGCGACCGAACCGGTCGGATGCGAGATAAAGGTACGAAACTGAAGCGGCTGAAGTCACTCGCAAAAAGTGAAGGTCAGCTCGCGTCCGGAGGCAACAACGACCGGCCAGACAACAGAGGCTCGAGCTGTCAGAGCCGTCGCCGGGGAGTATGTCTTTCTTACAACAGCAGGTTACGGTGGTTTATTTGTCCTTTTTTAACTACAGCCCGGTGCATTCATCGTTGTGTGGAATTGTTTGCACACAATCGCACGCTGTGTGAGTGCGGGGTCACTTCGTTCGCGAGGTAGTATATTTTATTTACTCCTGCACTTGGCTCTACTTCACACCCACCTACCCTCGCGGTGATTGTTTACGGCTGACGTAATGGCATTTTTAGTCCTCTCGTTGACAAGCTGACTCCAAAGGTGAGCACGAGTGTGGCCGCGTTGGACGCGAGTGAGCGAAATTGTCGCGCAGGAGATGATGAAGCTGCAAATCTGTGAGGAGTTTTGTGGTCGAGTAAAGTAAAGTGCCAACAGATCGAGCACATAAGCATGCCACTTTGTGTGAAAAGCTGCAGGTTGACAAAAGTGATCATAAAAAAAAAAACAAAAATTTGTACCTTTGAATTACGTGCATTTCAACAGCATTTCGAACAATCTGCCACAACGTGAAGTTGAATATGAAAAAGTTTACAAAAATGTGGCCCTGACAGATTATTATATAAAAGTTAGGTCGACGGACCTAACTATGGTTAAAGAGTTTTTAAGTTTAAGACGTTTAAAACTTTATACTTATAAAAGCTAAGAGTCAAGTAAATGAATAGAAAACGGGGCTAAACAATTTTATAAAAGACCATCATTATATTCCATTCCTTGCAACATGAAACTGTTCGCCTCAAAGAGACTTAACTTTTGATGATAAAATGCTTTCTACTTTTCCAAAAATTAATTTATCTGCTACCTCACATTACAGGTATTACAAAGAGTGTTATAAGAACTACCGCATTTCCAAATGAAAAGAAGCTATGTGCTACACACTAGAATGGTATATCACAGCCTGACGTGAAAAAACGTTAAAAAATACCAACATTTTGTTTTTGTTTGGCTCAAAGAAATAACTTTTCAGTTTCAACAGGTGTCTGTGTGTGTGTTAGATGTGAAAGTATAACACATAAGAAAACCAAAGCCAGTTTCCATTCGCTTACAATAGCTTTCTTTGAAAGCAGTTTATAATTCGATAATTGAACTGATCGTAAAAGAAAATCTTTCTTGCCATCCAATTTAATTTCTCATAACTTATAGATGCCCGTTTTGCAGCAGGATTAACATCCAGGACAGGCACAGGCACGCAAGCAAGCTTCGCTATGCAAATTGTGACGTCGATCCCCCGGGACTGGTTTGCCACCCTTTTCATCGCGTTTCAAAAAGGTTTAATTCTTCCATTTCCCAGCACCAAACCGGAGTGTGCAGAAATTTCTACTCATCAACTATTCCGCTGAATGACAAGTAGCTGTTGTGTTCGAAAGTTGTGTGTCTACATCTTCCCCCCCTTCGTAATTACACCTAGGAGCGGTGAGTGTGTCTCCGTATTTCTTTTTTTGTTTCTAATATTTTTCCTCGGTTTAGGAAGCATTTTCGGCGTGGAGTTATTCCGCCCCGGAAAGATGACTTTTCCTCGCACCGAACCTGAGACCTTTCGTCGCCATCATATTTAAGCGCCATGGTGACGTACTTCACTGCGTCTTGCGTAGATGAAATAATGGCAAAATAAAAGGCACTAAACTGGCACGCACAGCAATCAGTCACAGCCGACGTCGATAGTCACTTCCTTATGCAACCAATAATTACTCCTCCACTGGATAGGCACACCGAAATGTTTTAGGTGCTGAAAGCAGTGCAAATTGAATTTTCCTCGCCAGCGTAATCAAAGTTTTGCGTGACCAAATTTCGTCTACCATATCAAACTTTCGGCTACAAGGAAGGCTACGCAACACTTAAGGCAGTGGAGTAGGGTACACATACAGTCTCGTTTAATCGTCTCAATCCAGAGAGCACAGCTCCTCTCGTAATGTGAAAAATAAACGTATTCGGGAACATAATAAACACGTTTAAAACAAATCCATACCCTGTTCGCGTAGTGAAAAACATGAAATTCAGTGTACAATAAAACAAAAAAGGAACTGGGAAGAAACCTGTTCATCCGTATCGGCGACTTTACTCAAGGTTAGAGCAACCTTTCCCTCCAACAACCGGCCCGACTCCGAGAGAATGTTGAACGGTGGAAAAGGTCATCAACTAGAGTGCTTCTTGTGCGTCTACGATCGTTCCGTTGAAAGTCGCAGCGACAAGTTCGTCGAGCATCATCGACAAGGCCCGCGAGTGCTCCAAGATCCAACCGGCAGGCAGGCGTTTTTCGATAGGCCATGATTTGCTGGATGTTCTTTTTGGGAGTGTTGTGTCTTATGTTACATTAAGAAAGTATTTTATTATCTATAAATTAACGATTAGACAATTACACTTTAAAACGGGTTTCGCGTGAAGGATGGACAAATGCGGTACGGACGAATACGGTACGGACGAGGCAGCTCCCGGGAGACGATACGCGTCCTCTCGCTAGGACGGTCGGGAAGCGAAGCGGCCATCCTGTTGTTCACCTCGTCCGCTATCGGACACCGATAGCGGCGAGTGGAAGGATGGCTGCGTACGTTGCAGCTTCCAGTGGATGATGAAGCTGCGTCTCCACAACATCTCCCCCTTTTATTTCCGATAATCGTTAAGCCAACGAGGAAGTCTTCTTTGCCTAGAAGACTTTCGTGGCACCGTTAGCGGCTGAGTCGAAACACTCGGAGCTGCTTCCGAAGGTCCGCATGACGGCTGACGTAGTGGCGCTTGCGAGACAGCTGTGGATGGTGCAGGCGGCGGAATCGGATCCACCGGGTCAGGAGCCGCCGGGCCGATGAAGGAACTGCTCGGTATCTGTTCCGTAGGCGCTCTCCAGTCGCCCATCACTATGTCGTAGGGCAGATGGGGGGACGTTGTTTGCTGACCCAACTGCGACGGGCTACGAAGATTTCGCTTTCGTAGCTGATTTACGTGCCGCCTAATTGTACGCCCATTTTCCGTTGCTACCTCGTACAGCACACGTCCACATCTTCGAATAATGGTCCCCGGAATCCATGTTAAGTTTCCTGAGAAGTATTTTGCCAGAACCTTATCACCTTCGTGGAAACTTCTACGACTCTCGCTCTGCTGTGACTGATGAGCCGTCGGCGGCCGCAGTAAATCGAGCGCAACCCTCGGCTGTCGACCGAACATAACTTCGGCGGGCGCCTTCCTTTGGTCCAGGAGCGGGTGAGGAGTCGTTCTGTAGGTCTGTAGAAAATTGTCCAGCGCCTCGTCTGATGAGGATCCATCCATTTGACCCTTCTTCAAAGCCCTTTTGAAGGTGTCGACGAATCGCTCAGCCTGACCATTCGACTGAGGATGGAAAGGTGGCGATGTGACTTGCTGGATGCCGTTTCGGCTGCAGAATTCCTGAAACGATTCACTGGTGAATTGCGGTCCGTTATCACTCACCAACGTTGATGGCATCCCAAAACGAGCGAAAAGACTACGCAGTATTGCTATCGTTGCTGAAGACGTCGTGCTCGAGGTTTTGATGATCTCCGGCCATTTGGACAGCGCGTCCACTACCACCAGATACCAAAAACCTTCTATTGGACCGGCATAGTCCACGTGCACTCTGGACCAGGGACCTGATGGTTGTGGCCATGGAATGGGGTCCACCCGTGGAGGAGCCTTGGATGCCGCTGCGCATGGCTCACAGGATGCAACGTAATCCACGATGTCGTCGTCTATAGATGGCCAGTAAAGGAAGCTCCGTGCGATCGCCTTCATGCGTTGAATGCCGGGATGACCATGATGAAGTTGCTCCAAGCATCGCGTGCGCAGGGTTTCAGGGATGACCAATCTCTCCCCGAACAAAAGGCAACCTTCCACCGTTGATAATGCATCCTTCCTGTCACTGTATCGCCTTATTTCTGCACCAAACGATACTTTTGCAGGCCATCCATCTCGAACGTACGAGTAAACTTGTTGTAGTACTGGATCACTTTTGGTGCTACGCTCAACATCACTGAAAGCAAGTGGAAATGAGCTGACGGGATTTACGGCTACAGACTTTGAATCGTTTTGTAAGTCGATGCTTGCTATAATATTTTCTGCTTCTGGCTTTGCGTGATCCTCCGGTCGTTTTTGCCGGAAAACAGGTAGACTGTTTTCTTTAATCTGCCGCGCAATGCGTGCATTAGTGCACTTTCCTGGCCCGCGAAATACCTCCGGAAACTTGGGCTCTACATTCGCAACGATTTGCGGAATCGTGGCTAGCTGCCCACAAAACGCATCTAAAGGCATCGAACCTAATTCGAATGCGTCTATCAAATCGGCTCCGAAAAGTTCCAGTTCAGCTTCTGAAACGCGAATTGTAGCCTTTTTTGTATTTTCACCGATTCTAACCGTTGCTTCGAATTCGCCTGTTAGTTTTAGGTTCGACCCGGATGCTGTTTTTGCCTTTACGCTGGCGTTTGTTAGAGGCGGGCTGCCAACGCGTTCCCAGAGGCTATGGCCAATTAATGTTATATCTGAACCCGTGTCCAGCTGGAGCTTTAGGTTGGCTCCGTTTATAATAACATTAATGTACTTACGGCATGAGGCCACGGTACATACGCTGACCGTTACGGCTCTCGTCACTGGCCGGTTTTCTCGATATCTTGTTCGCCGGGTGCCGCTGCTTTTGTGGGAACAGAAACCTTCCCGATGCCCGATCTTTCCGCATGATCTGCATTTTTGTGTCTTGTACGGGCAGTCTCTGGTCCAATGTAGTTCGCCGCATAACCAACATGGCCTGCTTGGAGTACTTTGCAGTGAAGAACGGTGATGCTGAAAGCTTTTCGATTTTGTAGTATCATTTGCTTCGTGCAACATTTGTACTTGCCGTTCGTGTCCCTGAATGAGGGCACTGTCTCCTTTTAGGTTGGTTATGCGTCGGCACTCTGCGGTGAGCTGGTCCAAGGTTACTTCAGGGTGATCCTCTATGCGCGCTAGTAACCTTGTCCGGATCTCAGCGTCTTTCTCGTCCTTAAGTCCGCACACGAGGATGAGGCATTTGAATTGCTCTTCATTCATTGCCGGTAACTCGAAATCAACACACGCTCTGTTGACCCGGCAAGCGTAAGCCACTAGGTCCTCTGTTCGCCTTTTTTCCGTCTGGAGGCACCTATATCGCTTGCTGAGGGTCGATTCCGCCTTCCCGAACAGGGCTTTCAGCTTTGCCGTCGTCTGCTCGAAGGTGAGTTCCCGTGGGGCAAGTGGCAGAATAAAACTCACGTAACGAGCATGCTCGGCGGTGCCCAGCTTGCGCACCAGTAACCGCACTTTTGCCGAATCGTCCAACCTGGACGCATCAAGACTGAAGAGATCGTCGTAGCGGGAAAACCACGCTTCGAACGTGATGCCATTTTCGACGTCGAAACGGAACTCGCTGATGTTTCCCGCCAGGGAATCTACGATTAACTCTGGGTTACTCACGGGCTGCTGCTGGGGCGGTGTGTGTTGTTTTAGGGCTTGCATCATAAACTGCTGCTGCTGCTGCATTTGCTGAGACATCGTTTGCAGCATCTGGTAGAGGAATGCGTTTTCCGGGCTCGTGAAAGATGGTGCTGGGACTCCATTTTGCGCGCTTGGAGTCGTCGATGGCGCCGGGTTGAAATTTAACGATGGCGCCGGTGCTTCGCTTCGGGGCGCTTGCCAGGGCGCCTGCGGGTTACTCGAGGTCATCGGATGTTGCAATCCTCCTACGCCGGATTGTCCGAAGGATGACCTCCGCTGCTCCTCGTCGGGCAAAGCGTTCGTTTCCATGCCGCTCAATCTGCGTCGTTTTGCACTCGGTGGCGGAATTTTTGTAGATAGGATTCCACCACTTTTCACACGCACGACACGCGATATAACTTAAAACTTTATCCTCGTCGCCACTGTTGTGTCTTATGTTACATTAAAAAAGTATTTTATTATCTATAAATTAACGATTAGACAATTACACTTTAAAACGGGTTTCGCGTGAAGGATGGACAAATGCGGTACGGACGAATACGGTACGGACGAGGCAGCTCCCGGGAGACGATACGCGTCCTCTCGCTAGGACGGTCGGGAAGCGAAGCGGCCATCCTGTTGTTCACCTCGTCCGCTATCGGACACCGATAGCGGCGAGTGGAAGGATGGCTGCGTACGTTGCAGCTTCCAGTGGATGATGAAGCTGCGTCTCCACAACAGGGAGATCTTTCTGGCGATTTGATACGGGGCCCCGTCCGATCGTGGGATGAGCTTGGGTGGCTAGCCAGATATGGTAGGGCATACATAAGGAGAGAATTTGTTTTCTGCGTGGTAGGACCATGATTTGACAGAACACCTTCCACATCCCACTCGGCACAAGTCAGCTCAGGTGGAAGCCGTCGAGACCGTCTTTGGCAGTGGCCGGAACTTGGATCTGATACTGCCAGACCGATGGCGCTGATATGGCGAGTAGGCTGCGATGGATGGTTTGCGTTGTATGTGGAAGATAAACAGCTTTTAAGTAAACTGTACGATGTCTATTTGTTCGCTTTCGACCACTTTTTTTTATAGAGGTATTTTTCTTCTGTTTTGCATCAAATGCACGTTTTTCCCAGTCCGCCTAGGAGAGAACACAACATCTCACTTCCATTCGGTGGTGAAAATGTGGTTGTTCAATTAGCGTTCCGCTCCCATGACTTTCCGTTCGGCCGAAGAGTTGTCCATAGCTAAGTGGAGCTTCATGCACATCAGCAGTCGTTTGCATGTGAATAGGAGGGCTACCACCGACTGGCCGGCTGGTTTGGGGCCTAGGTGAGGCTGTACATGAACCGATTCACCATTTACCAAGCTGTGGTTTCGGCGTAGGTATTCCGATTCCATGTGATGAAAAACCTACTACACAAAACCATCCTTCTTCTGGCCTGTTCTGGCCTGTTCTAACAACAACACAAGGTATCATCACAACGGCCAACTACCGATGGACGCTGCTGTGGACGGCGGACGGTGTCAAGTAACATGGTAGTTGCTGACGATGATAGTTTACTTCCTGGAAAAAATAAACGTTCATAGGAAACCGCAGAGGAAAACCCCACTCCGAGCTACAGTACACCTGGCCGGCGACGTAGGATGAATAGGATTGTCAACTCCCGTTCAACACTGCTAACCAGAGTAGTCGCCGTAACTTCATCACACGCTGTATGTTTAAACAAAGTTGTGTCTATATAGAACCCACAATAGCGATACACAATTATTTGCAATTGAAATGTCCAGGGAAACACATATGAATTATTTATA
The DNA here is from genome assembly GCF_943734705.1 of Anopheles coustani. Taxonomy (NCBI): domain Eukaryota; kingdom Metazoa; phylum Arthropoda; class Insecta; order Diptera; family Culicidae; genus Anopheles; species Anopheles coustani. The sequence goes on from NC_071288.1 coordinate 83,636,739, forward strand.
ATAAGTGATAGTTTCAATTTCTTGAAAGTCGCTTTACTAATCCCTTGACTGACGATTCATAGACGCAATATTACTTTTTGGATAAGATAAAACAACTATTCAGGTAGGGGGATTAGACCCAAAGTATTGCTGTTAATTGACATTGACGTTCTCAACCACTTACTTTTTATCATCTATCCCAAGTCGTCGGAGTCCAGGGATGACGATTTATGGGTTGTCGTAAGTCAAACTTAATTAGAAACCGTACACGACACGGTAAAGCAGACGGTAACGTAAAACGCGGTAGGTACAACGCTTCCACTTCCGAAAACTGTCACTTTCGCTCTTTTTTTACCAATTCGCAACGCGCAAGTGCTTCAGGGTTTTGACTAGCAATAAACCTCCTAGACATCCGGAGTACAGCTGTGTTGACTGACAGACCGGGACACCCTACTGTGCAGGAACCGGCTAGCAAACAGATAACGTCCGTGTAAAACGTAGCACACACCGAACCGATGGTGCTGAATCAGTGAAAGTCGATTGAGGCGGCCAGGCCGCAATCAAAGGAATTTGACCGCCTTTAGCACCCATTAGTCCTTCACTCAAGGCTAAACCTCAAGTTCAAATCCGGACCGGTGAGCTGCACCGCGCGACGCCACAGATTAACCAGTTTTGCGGCCCTCAACCTCGCTCCTAATCGCCACCGTTCCGAACACGCTTGCTGCCCAATGTGGGTCTTTTCTCTGCCCACGGGAGAGGTGAGGTGTGTGTGTGTGTGATAAATGGGTTCGGCGAGAAAGAAAAACGGAACGCCACAACCTACTGGCAGGGCCCGGAGGAGGTCTCTGGATGATGCGTGACATCCCGCGGCTTCCACTGGAAGTCACAGGCCGTTAACAGCTGCAATAATGTGTCTGTATGTATAAACGCAGACGAAAAACGTTTGGCAACGCTTTATTCCAGCAAAACAAGCTTCTAAGCATACTTCCTTTCGTTTTCGTAGGTTATTATTTACTTGATCGCTGGATTTCTGCAGGAGAGCCGCCGGATTGGGTGTGTTCTCGGGACGCGGATTTGAACCGTCTGCGATTTTCCAACCTCCAAGATGGATGGACTTTTAATCACCGATCGGCACTTTCTCCTATCGGCACCTCGCCCCCGGTCAGCCGTCGCACGGCCGACCACATCCACACCCTTCAGTGGGTCAGTTCCGGATTGTGGCGATTGTTTTCGAGCACTTCCCGCGCGTGCAGTTCGGTATCTTATCTCCCGATCCGCGTTGTGCCGCGAAACGTCAGTCACTTTCCTTCTCAATTGGCACACCTTCCCCGAGGGGACCCCGCAAACCCACACAAGCCCCTTTTGGTAGCTGGATAAGGCCGTGATTTGTTCGATATGTTCCCGTTTCGGGTACGATTGTCCCGGGGATGGAGCGTTTTAGTGACGGAAATAAATAGACCGCGGCGCACAATGTGATTCCGGGTGTGCGGGCCGTTACAGTTGAACAGATTCTGTCATTCCACAGACACAAGGGAACTATGAAGAATCATTTTTTTATCCCGGTGGGATAAAAAATACGGGGACGCACGGCTCCACCCAAGGCAGGGGTGAACATCCGATTGTGGTGTGGGCTCGAAACAAAACAACCTTACACAACACTCTATGCCTGTTGCTCGATCATCTTTCCCATCTTTCTCCGGGGGGAAAAATGTAGGTTAATCGAAATAGATTACCTTCCTGACCGGTCGTGTTCGGCCCCGGGGTGGGGGGAGAGGTGCAACGTTCGCTGACATTTGCCGGCCACCGGGTTGACCTTTCGGCTCCTCGCAAGTCATCGTCGTCGGACGCTCTGCTTCGAGGGGCTGGCTTTAATTAATTTATCATTGGATTCGGCCACAACACAGTGGAATGTTGTGGTGGTGCGTTGTTACTTTTCCGCGATGCCCGGACGGTTCCAATTAGGAAAACAACATAACCCGCCTTTCCGACCTTTTGTGCGCAGGGTTCCGGCGAGCACAGATCGCCCGCTTCCTACCGATTTCGTTTTAACGACTAGCTTCCTCCAGGCAGGTGGAAAAACGGTTATTATAGTTGTCGATAAAAAGATGGGATTGTAATAATGAAAGATTTTCCCATGATTTCAAAAATATAGTACTTAAGAAAAGATTTTCTGACATACTGTATTTTGTAACGTTTTGATGCTTCAAGACTACGGAAGACAAATACTTATCAACCCCTGGCACAGGAAAGCAGTCCACCTTCGCAAGGTTCACAAACGTTGACCAAAATAACAGACCCTCGTAACGCATCGTTTGAGCCTCCAAAAGTTTCTTTCGTTAGTTCGATACGGTTCGGAGGTTTTGTGCCGGCGTAAAATATGTCTATTACATATATTTCGGAGAGGCTTTTCGTTTTGGTGTCGACCCACAACCTGAAACAGAACGCACTCTGCATTCAAACCCCCAACAAGCAACTCGACTCCGTTATAACGTCGGTGGACTATGGCAACCGGTTAATCCAACGTTGGCTGGACGCATTTGGACGATGTTTATTTTTCTGTCGGCTGGATGCGTTCGTCTTCGGTAGATGGTGGCGGTTTCGGAGATAATTTTCGAAATAAACTCTCAAAAGGTGGTGCCTTTCGAAATCAGCAAGGGTGGGGACGTTGGCCCCCAAATGAATGGTGGGTTCTAGCCGATGAAACATCGTCTTGTCGTGGTGGTTTTGGTGAGTTTTATTTTTATATTTTTAAGAGGAGTTCGGATGTTTTTCCCGATGTTTTCATGTGAACTTCGTCAACCCCAAACATAAAATCGATACGTTACGTAAGATTAACAATGTTTAGAAAAAAGAGATGCCGTTTCTACAGAAACAAAAGACAAATTTAACAACTTTTCATGCAAAACCGGAAAACGTTAGCAACTTTCTGTTTAAAGGAAAATAAAGAGTAACATCTATTAAGTTTAGAACAAGTTCGACAACTTTATCATTTAAATTGAATCCCCTGTGGCCAAAACATTAAACCATCTACGTTTGATTGTATGTTAAAACTTAAAACATACAGCTTTAATGCGGATAACGCGACCAAAGATTATTTAAAGCCATACACACAGCGACAAGTAGTAAAAAACGCTGGTACTTTATGCTGCTTTTGTAGCTTGTTACAGTATATTTAAAATGTTTTGAGGACCCTTAACTCCCATAGAACGCCATATCGTGGCTGAAACCCAGTGAGAAGAATATGCACAAAGCCGCTGTTCTTTCTGACAAGACTTCCGTCGTATGGAGAAGTGTTTAGTGTACAGTACCTTCCGAAATCAAGTAAAATTAGAAAACATCATAAAGAGTACGATTCAGTAGTTTGGACATACCTGGCCATAGAAAATACCTGCGCAAAGAGCATCGGAGGAGTTGAACCGCTCAAATATAATTGAAATACCCCACACTGCTAACCTTCCTTATGCCTTTTAACTAAAACCAATCGGAAAAACATTTACAACACTTAAAGGTAGGACCTATTCCAACATTTTAAAGTCCAAACAGAGTAGCATTTGGTCATGAATGCCTCACAACAACTGCAAAACATATTTACACGATTGGTTTTGTCGGCTACAGCTAAAGTTTCGGCCAAGGACCGTAAAGCCGCTTTACTGCTCGTCGGAATATTTTTTGAAACTACCTACAAGATGTAACTTTACAATAAAATCTACTTCATTCAATTAGCTTCGTTAACTTTTTTCTTATCGCCGATGAAAATGTGTCTATTTTTTTTTAAATGCAAATTTTAAAAATTGGATTGGATTAACATTTTAAATCCCCGCTTATCGCTTATGGACTTCAAAACGATCGCAAATACAGAAATAAACTTTGTTAGCAAAGAAAGTGTTATATTTTTGTACGTCTAAATAAAAGGATTCAAAACTGCAAACTAAAAAGATGTCACCAGCGATAAAAACATTACTATGTTCTGATAAAGAAAAAAAACCATGTAGTACTTCATTCATCACCATTATGTAACGTTGAAAACAATATAAACAAGAGTGGATGTGCATTATTGTGCAGTTTTCCACGATCAACATTTTATTACTTCCTCTCGTGACTAACCCAGCCTTTTCCCTGGTAAAACATCCAAACCCCTTTCGATGTGAGAAACGAGATAAAACAAGCTCCACCCAAAACAATGGAAACTTGTGCCACCATTTCAAATGCAGGAGGGAATGATTTGCTCCATCTGGTCGGCTAAGACGCGAACTTTCTTTACGACTACAATTCATACTAATTACACCGCGCGCACCGAAAACGATCTCTAAGCCAATTTCGAGTCGGAACTGTGTGCTCCCGTAACAAAAGGGATGGATAATTAGCCGAGGGCATTCCGGTGAGGGACAAGGGTTAGGTGGAGATTTTGGAAGTAGGGCGACATCAAACATATACCGCCTGACATACAGAGCGATCGTAAGGAAGCCCAATTGTTGCCTAGCGCCGGGAAGGGGATGTTGTAAACGGATAAAAATGGATGGTTAAGCGATCGAACGATTTTGATAAACTATTTGTTCCAGCTTGGCCGAAACATGGGAGGGGATATGGAGTAGCTTTATTGTTTTTTTTGTTCGACGCTTTCGCTACGAGAAAAGCAAAACACGCGCACAAAATGGAGATGTTGAAGATGCTGAAATTATTCGTAATGGTTGGATAATAATTTGGATGCATTTTCCCCCAGTTTTTTAACGATGAAGTATGGCAGTCGTGGTGCTGTGGAGGGACGGAAATGTCCATTTGGAGCCAACGCCGTCCGGTTTTGTGCCGGAAAGTAGAACGGAGTTGGCGTTCGCTCAAGCCGTCCGGTTTCCCACGGAATGTGGGACGCCACTCCCGACAGATCAATCTTCAATCCCGTCCAATCCCGCCACCATAGATTGGTGGCGAAAGCGAAAAATCGAAAACGCAAACCGTATGGTACACTCGATCGGATCGGAATTAAACGGTCGAGTCGGATCTGATGGTGCCTTACGCGAGTCGATTATTTTCGGAGGTAATTTTTGACGGTGTTTCATTTTTTCCCCTAGCAACACTCGGAATGGTTTTCACCAGCAACGGATATGGTCATTGGCTAACACCCTCTGCTAATGGCTGGTTTTGGTTGGTTGAGAGTCGGTAGGTTCCGGAACCATCGAGCTAAATCTTTACAAACTCTCCCTTTTTCGTTCCGTTTTTTTCTCATTTCAGCTGATCGCACACCTAAGCTCAGTCATTTTTGACTAAAATTTCCATCGATTTCAAGTCGCTCCAATCGATTTCTGTCCGTAAAAGCGCTCTAGAATCAAGTGGGGTATCAAAAAGGTGCGATTTTCCACCGAATTCAGACCAGCGTATCGTAACCGAGCTCACATTATGGCGTCGAAGCGAGCTTGCAACAGCTGATTAGCGCTTCGCGAACTGTGAAACTGTTCAGCCCGAGGCGCCGGTTCGTTGCCATTGTCATTCATGGCGGCGTGTTCGGTGAGCAAAGGCCCCGGCAGGCTTGTTGTTGTTCCGGTGGGCTACGTTCCGACGTCCCGGGTTTCCCACTTCCAGATACACGTATCATTTTCCGCACGCCGACGACACGCCAAACATCAAACGGCGACTCGGCTCGGAAATGATTTACGGTCGATGGGATTTTTTTTTTGCGTAATAGACTACAACGTCTCCAGCATGTGTGTGTGTGTATGTGTGTATACGTCTATGCATACATGTTTTCCTGCAATTTGGACCTCTTTCGTAAGGCAAACCGAGCTGAGCTGCGCTGAGGGGAAGCCCGGTGTGGGTAATTTGGTTTGCAAAAAAAAAAAAATACGAAAATGTTTAAATTACCCCAAGTCCACCATAAGATATCGATCACGGGTTGAATAATCGGAGTTCGGGGTTGAATTAATTTTTCCCCGATGTGGATTACACAAAGAGCGCTGATGCGGAGTAGGTTGATTCGTTCGCGAACGACTGTGCATTAATCTGGTGTTCAATCTTACGATTCGTCTCGATCGTCAACTAATTTAATCGTCTACAAAAAAAAGAAAAACATACGCGCAATTTAAAGATATGCCGCGCTCATTGCATCATTTAACGTTGTAACTTTCGTAATGCACTTGAATAGCAACATTTGTTGACTGGAATCTATTGGCTTGGAGCAGCTTCTTTAGAAGCGTACGAGATAGTTACTTTTATTCGAAACATTCCTGGGATCATGTGAACTGCAAACGCAAACTGTAGATCCGAAAATTTGATCAGAAACAACAACTATATTTATGGTACACGTCCTAGTTAGAATATATACCATTCTTCTACCGCTGCCTTATCGTTAATAAAGGTTTGTTACAGTGATAAAAACTTTTCTAATATGTTACTCAGATAATATTGCTAATCAAAATGGATCTACGTTGGTTTGTATGTAAATATTAGTTTTGCTCGTCCGTGTAAAAAAAAAACATTACTCATAGTGACGATAATGCATTTGTGGAAAAAAATTCAAGCGGATCAATCACGACACCTTCCTCTTTGTGGCGGAAGTTAGTGAGTAATTTTGAAGTGAATCATTCTGAAAACAATTTCTTAGCTAGCTGAGCTACCCCTAAATAAGTATCTTTTGGATAGAAGGAACCAAACGTTTCGCAAACTTTACTGGATAGTATCAGTCAATTGCTCAGCTGTGCGAGTGATAAGGCACATACCGTGTTGGTTTCGCTGTGATCACGTTTTTCCACAGTTTACCGCGTGGCGGAAATGACTTGAGGTGACCGTTTTTCCCACAGTCCGTTTTAACCGTGCTCAAACGGGAAGCTCCGGCGCTACTTACTGACTATGAACACGTTGTGTTTGTGTGATTTTAAATTTTTTTGTAATTTTACATTTTTTCATACATACCCATGAGTTGTCTTTGAACTGCGCCATGTTGGATGGTCCGTTCCAGACGCTGCACTACCTGGTGCTGGTACTAATTTCGACCACTGCTGCTGCCGTTGAATGGAAGCTTTTTTCTTATTTGCAGTTGCTCCTGTTTTTCCCTCGCAACGCTCCGTTGCTCAGGCAATAATTGATCAATTGACACTGGTCACCCTGTGTGTAGGCCTACGACGGCAACGAGAAACGATCGTCGAGGTGCACACTTAGTACACATGGCAGGGGAGGGGCACGAGGAACACTAACCGTAAGCAATAGATTGGTCACCGAGGCAGCGCTCACCTTCAGTAACGTTCAAAACAACACTTCTAACGAGCAGCGTTAGTGGCTGGTTTGTGGCGCTTTTTTTTTACTTTCGCGAACTAAACACGGTTACACCAACTGTGATGCACAATTTTCCGACTTTTAACAAGTTACTTCTCACTTTGCGCTTGCAGAATGGGTAGCAATGATCTCACAAAACACTTGGTGGCTTACGTACGGACGCACATGAGCTTGGGTTGAGGAAAACGATCGCAGTTTCCACAAGGTCGGAGAAGGAAAATCGTGGGAAAGTGTTATCACCTTTGCCTGTTGTGAATAAACGGATGCAACGTGATTTAGCCAGCTTCCTTGTGGTGTTGGCAGTGACGGAAATTGCGTCTGAAATCGGCGAAATTTGAATCGCAGAAACAAAACCCCAAAAAACACACTTGACACTTGAACTCGCCAGAGGAAGATTACACTTTTGGGTAGTTTTTTTTCTTTTCTTGTTATTTTCTAACCATTTACTAGTCGAAGAACATGCACGACCGTTCACGCTCAAGTAGGCCAGATCGAGATGCTTTTCTACCGAAGAAAAGATGGCTTACCGCACGCCACCGTCGAGAGGCGAAACGAGAAAATCACTTTTCCCTGCGCCGTCCCATACGCTCATTCCATTATCAACCAGCTGGCGGTTAATTTTCTCCTACTTTTTTTTCGTTGGTTGCGCTTCTTCAAACTCTCGATCTTCAAATTGTTTCCCCCCACACTCGCTCCGATCAATGCGCTTTCTGACCGCAACACTCGCGGTTCTTTTCTTTTCTTGAGCCGGTGGGCTGGAGAAAAGATTAAGAAGATTAACTAGACCGGTGAGGGTACGCACTTCCACCGCACTTGAATTAATCGCACTCTAATTTTACTTTCTTCACTAGTTCAGCCTTTTCAGAGGTCGACGCTGTAAATTTGACTAATCCAGCAAATGACAGCGTGACGCAGCTAGCTTTTCCAAGTTTCTCCCGGGTTTCGCTTTCGCTCGGTGGTCCCGAAACAGTCGCTGGCCCCGAAAATGGTTCCACCGGTGGGAACGTTTGGTTCTGCAGATATACAACCGACTGACACCGATTGCTGGCGATGAGCGATGATGGTTAAAGCAAAAGGCAGCCTACTTGGTGACACGGTTCGTATCCGCCAAAAACTGGAGCAGCCACTGAGATGAAGATGCTGCTCGACCGATTAGCGTTCATCGCGAAACGATCATCGGCGGTGTCATACGGTGTGAACCGTTCACTCGCGTGCTGTGGTTAATTTTTTGATCTCGTTCCAGTTGTTTCTCGGCATCACTTCCCTCACGCATACGCGCACGCTTGCGCCCGACGGCAACGTGACGTGACTTCGTGTGGTGTTTGTTTGGGAATAGAGATTTCAAAAATGTGTCGCTTCCCGTTGGCCTGTCGCGACGCGCTTGCTGATCACGTAGCTGGTAGCACGCTGTTAGAGGGGGTCACTACCAGAATAGGTCCGTCGTTGGTTGGATGGGCACGCACGCGGCACTACAATGTCTGTCTCGCACGCTTCGCGCGGGCCTAGGACTGTTTACCACACCGAAGGTATCGAAGCACGCGAGGAATTGAAACACGACGGCTACGAAGCTGCACCACCGGAGACGGTTCAACTCGTACTGGAGTCATGCCCCCGTGCTCCGAAAAGTGGCCACAGTGCTGCCTTTCCCATAGTAGCCTCGATGGAGGGGAGCCGGAGTTCACTTTGCGTGAAGCACGCGCGAGATTTTGCTCTCGCGGTGGCCGCGAAACAACAGATGAATACTCTCTCTCCAGCGACGGAACGGAACATGCGCGCGCAACTTATGTTCATCCGTTGGAGTCACAATCAACTCGCGGTACACTGATGAGCCCAACCCCAACAAGATGCGCCGATTTTGGGCTTGTTGCAAATTAATTCAACAGATTGAAAAGCGAAATGTGTACGAGAAAGTTCTTACCCCTGCGCGCATTCACTGCGATCGATGAAACGAATCGTATGTGATGTGATCGTAGAAATCGCTGCACGTATGTCGGCCATGCATTGCCGGCTGCGAGAAAGTGGCGAAAGGTTCTGCACATAAGCCGAACAAACTGGTGTTGTTGTTGTTCACTTTTCCGCACGAGATATTCCTTCCCGAAAGCACAGGGAAAACGAACCACCTGGAGAAAGGAACATATGCTTTGAAATATATTTCAATCGAACCATTCGACCGTTTCATTTCAAACGCAAACAGGCGTCTCATGAATGGACGTTAGAAACTCACACCGACGGACATCGCGACGCGATCTAATCTCGCGTTGGTTTATTATCAGCAACGTGCGTTTGTAGTCGTAGCGTCGACGAGGAGGTTCTTAATTGAACGACTATGCTTTGAATTCTAACGGTTAGCCAACGTTCACAGCTGATACATACTTTTTGCTACACCGGGGTTTAAGCTGAGACTCAAAAGCATTCCAAGGAGCGGAATACATTGCGAAGCTGAAATAGATAATATTTAAAAAATGCTGAACAATTTTGTTAAATAATGAGTTAGTACCTTACCGCATTTTTCCGCATAACTTTAACCGTTACAACACAATCTACAAATATTAAATAAAAACTTATCTATGAAAAAAAAGTATAAAAATTCGTATTAAAGTTAGAAATAACACATAGTTTTCTTTCGACAAGACACACATAGTTTTCTTTCGACTACAAAAGAGCGCTTGGTTAAGAAATCCTTTGCAAAAACGAAAGGATCGAGTTTTATTGTGTTATTTTGATCGATTTGGCGTTTTCCGCATCTTTTAGTGACGTTGTAAGTCAGGTGTTTTTTTTTTTTACTAAGCACTTTTCCCCACCTCCATTAACCCTCGTTTTAAAAATGCGTTAAACATGTCCCCATGATGATGAAACAATCAAAAGAACTTCCTGCCCCAAATAAACAAGAAAAAAAGGTTGAAAAAAACTTAAACAGAATCGATGCAGGGAAGTGATAACGTTCGGCTTAGTAAAAGATTACTGTAACCTTGCGGGTTAGCACGTATCGCGCCACGGGTCAAAGAACGGAAAAAAACAGCCTAATGAACCGAACTTCACTATCCGGGAGTAAAAGAACGCTGCAACCGTGGAGCAAAACAGCGATTACATAACTTCACCTTAGGTTCCACTACAGTAAAGCGTATGCTACGTGCAACACACACGTCGTCGTGCACTGGTTTGTTTTAACGAATGTTTTGTTTGGTTCGTTTTCATCGGTCGTACTTAGGATATAGTGTCATGTTCTTGCGGTATTTAAAAGGAATGTGCAATCGATTTCATACTTCTTTCTAAATTCTAAATTGTTGTTTTTGTTCTACGATAAATCCCACCCGATCGTACCATTGGAGCATTGGCACGTTTCTAGCAGCCTACATGGATCAAATCAATTAGTCCAATTGCCCACCTTCAATTCGATTCTAATTTGTCTACACTACTACATCACTTTCCTCGGCGAAAAGCATAGTCTGGTTGAATGCTGAAGACAGCGGCTGTACATTCAAAACGTCGATAGACTTCATCACATTACTTTCAGCAGTTCGAAAACTGACCGGTTGTTTTTTTTTTGTAAGTCGTATTCTACTGCTTGCGCATGGCAGATTTGTACTTTTGTTTTTGTAGTTCCTTTCTATCAGTTTTGGTTGGCTTTCTATCTGAATTGCCCGGTACACAGAATCGGCCAGCTCCTGCAGATAAGCACACATTCACACGAAACAAACTCTTCCTTGGAATGTCGAATGACTGTTAAAGGGGCGTCTCGTTTATACACATATTTTGTTTCGTTTTTCGCGTTCTGCAACAAACGTACTAATTGAGCCACGACTGATCGATTCTCAAACGGACGCCAAAACGTTCACAACGTTAAGCAAAAATGCTAGGCATAACTACCCTCTGACACGTAATGCACGGAACGCACATCTCTTTTCCCTCCTCGATCACGCATGATCGACATTCGACAGATTGGTTTGTACTTAAGAGCTAGGAACGGAAAACAAAACTAAGATTTACAACGCAACGTTACGGGGAAACAGCAGAGGATGCGCCGCAGTTTCCCTCTCGGTATCGCATCGACTGACGGATGGGGTTTGTAATACTTTCAAACATAAGAGAAACGTTATTATTTACACGAGAATAAAAACCACATCCACGAGCTTTTTCTTTTGCAGAGTTATCTTTGTTTGTTCACATAAGATTTTGAGTGAAACAGTTTGTTAAACTTTATTTTATTGATTATATCTTAGGTTCGTACTTCGTAAAAGCAGATGGGGTTTGTAATTTTCCTATCAATCCCCTATTTTCAGTGAAAGGCTAACACGGAAGGAAAACGCGAAACGGAACTGTGCCCAGCGGGATTGATTGGTAAGGAGCGGTAGACGTTAGGACGCGGTTTGTGGCTCAGGGGGGGTGGGAACGGGGGTTTTGGAAATTAACGGGAGGAATCATAACGATAGGAGCCTTATCCCATGTACTAGTGTTTATTATGATTATTATTATTATTATTATTATTATTATTGTTCGATCGTTACACCCTCGCATTCGTACCACCTTCGGTCGGCCAGAAATGAATGCGCTCGGCAATGCTGCCAACCCAGAGCGCCCCGGCATGCCGACATGCGGAGACCGCAACCGCGTTCGAGAGTAATACAATCGGAATTAGTTGGCCTAATTAAATCTAAAGAAATAGATGAAACAAACCCTACGCAAACCCTCAGCACAAACTGTTTTGTTTCTCTAAACCCTATACACAAACGTTAGGTCCTATACACAATCATAAGTCATACAGAAATGTTTACTTCCCTAAGTAGGTAGATGTACAATTTTGAATCAGTTGTATTGCAAAACGGATAGAAAAGTCGCATCAGCGGACATAAAACGTAACATTTAAGAAAATAATAATAGTACGGATATTCTTCGTGATTATGAATAGGTGTATAGTAGTCAATTTGGTCAGGATGTAAAACCGTGACCACCCACAACACCACGCGGATGGTGTTGTTTCAGGTCACATGGTCGTCAGTGAGTACAGTGGTCAAGTTTTCTATGGTATAAAATGGTAGCTGTCCGTATATGGAACCGTGGTCAGATGTTAAAAAAATATTTAGAAAACTTGGCAGATTTGGGAAAAATGTTCCAAGACATAAACACAAATTTTCCACACAAAATTCAGATAATTAGATACAAACTTTTTGACTAATAACAACGAACATAATATTCGCGCAGTTGTATGTTGTGTATGAAAAATATAAGAAATTATAACATTGAAAAAAAGAAGTAGAAAAAAACTTCACTAAACAAAGCAGCGTTATCGCAAATGTCCCAAATCAGCGGTGTATAAAACAAATGGACAGTATGAGTTTGAACTAGACTAAAAAAAAAAAATATAATAACTTTTCCAAAATTAATTAGAAAAGCAGGCCTGAATGGACCATTCTTCGCACACATACTGTTCAGCCTACTTAAACGTAAATCTACTTTCAGCCTAAATTACTATACGATTAATGTGTGTTTGTTCTTTTGTTTGTGGAGGAGGAGGGATCGCTTATCCTTTTTTTCTCCCGTTAATTTTTCTTATACACTTTTCCGGCACTTCTTAACTCTGCGATTGGCCGCCTCGAATGGAGCGACATGGGGGAAGTGCCTGTTGCACCATGGCAATCAGATGAAGGGAAATAGTTTGCAAATCTTTCGCAAAGACATCTAAATCCAAATATTTTGTCAAACACACACGCGGCTCACTCAGCCATTTCCCGACAGTCGCAAGAACAACCTCCGTGGGAAAAAAAGCGTGTGGAGAGCAGGACAATGGTGGCGGTTGTGTACGACAAGTGAATATGTATGCATAGGTGTGTTTGTGTGTTGTGTGTGTCTGGATATGGAACAAGACGGTTAATTAGGCTTGACTAACCTTTCAATTTTACGTTTATCGGCTTCGTTGACGCCGATGCGCTTGTCCAGACGGTCGAAAATGCGTGACTTCTTGCCCTGCGACTGTTGCTGATGATGATGATGGTGGTAATGGTGGGATGTCGCTGCATTTTCCCGCTCCTTCTTCTCCGCCATCGGCTTCAGTACGATCCTGCGACTGCTTCCACCTCCGCTGATGGTGTTGTTGTTGCTGCTGCTGCTGCTGCTGCTAGTTCCGGTTACGGCGTTCCGTTCCCTCGAAATGCTGCCCGCTCCACCCGTGCCAGTCAGGCTGGACGAAGTCGCCGGTACCACGGCGGTCGGTGCACTTGTGGTGGTGACCTGGCTGGAGGAGGTCGTCACCTTCGGTCTCGTCGGCATCGGCTCCGGGGTCGGTTCCCGCAGGAGCAACTCCTCGAGTAGATCCAACTCGACGGCTTCCGAGTTGAGCTCGCTGTTTTTGCGCTGCCGGCTTCCCAACTCGTCGTCGTTAGAGTGGGGCTGCTCAACTTCCGCCGGCCGTGATCGACTGCTCGCGTTACTTTGTGAACGGTCGTCGGCCGGCTGGCGACGTGACTCCTCCGGTGCCGGTTCTGTTTTCTTTTTCAATATTATTTTCTTATCCGTCACGACCAGCGGCGTTAGCTTTGGCGGAGTGTTCTCCTGAGGTTTACTCTCCTGCAAAAACAAAAAATAAAATCCAACGGATCGCATAAGTATTGTAACGAAATATTGCTTTATCCGTAGGTAAATCCGTAAGTAAAAGTTCGTTAGTTTAAATGGCATTCTTAATCACATCCCATGACAGTAAGAAAATCAACAAATGACTGATATTTTATGGAAAAATCACTTCAACACACTATTCAGCAATGATTAGATATAATTTAGTGCGGCGTGTTTTTGCTAAAATATTCTTTTGCGCCTCCACAATCGCCAGAAGAGCAACTCATTACAACTAATAGGTCATTCCAACTAATTTACGTAGATGGTGTTGATTGTCAATTACTTTGAAAAGACTGTAAATGATTTCAAAGAAACAAGCATAACAAGCAATTGTTCAGGATAAGCCACTTAGAAATGTTTTTAGTCTTTGCATTACACTAATGAATCAACAAACTCAACCTGATGCTGATATTTTGGATTAGTTATAATAACTTACATTAGCCCGGTTCTTGAGCTTCTCTTCTGCTGCCCGCTTTCGGCGCATCTCTTTCTCGCGCAACATCTTTTCCCGTGTGGCTTTTTGCTTTTCAATCTCCATGCGGTAGGCCCTCGTTTCCGGGTCTTCGTCGTCGTCATGTCGCTGCAAATAAGATTAGGAAGCAACATTAGACCCAAGCCGTGTCAGGGGAAAACCTTTTCAAGTTCACTTACATCATGATTACCGCGATGGTTTTCTCCATAATCGCCACTCTTTCGGCGTTTCGGGTACCTGCTGTCATCGTCCCGGTCACGGCTGGCGTTGCGGCTGCGCGGAAAGTTTCTCCTTGGACGTCCCAGCTCCCGGTCCCGGCTTCCCGCCCGTTCCCGGTGGCGTCGCGGTGAATACTCTCGATCGCGCTCCCTATCACGGGATCTCGGTCTAAGCTCCCGTTCCCGCTCGCGTTCTCGAGACCGCTCGCGCGATCGTGGCCGTGGATCACGGTCCCGTTCGCGTTCCCGCTCACGCAGCTCTCGTTCACGTTCCCGCTCCCGGGAACGCTCGCGTTCACGCGAACGTGCTCGATCCCGCTCGCGCTCACGTTCGCGATCACGTTCACGATCGCGCTCCCGAGACGGTGACCGCTCGTGTCGGCGCTTTTCCACCTCGATCCGGTTCTTGTTAATAAACTCCTCCTGCTGCCGCAGCAGCTCGTCGTCGCTGACCACACGCGGGGGTCCGACGCTTGCCACAAACTGGGGGTTCAGAGCTGCGTCGCGCATAAGCTGATCTGCAATGTTTAGATTTGACAAAACCATTGATACCTGCATCCCAAAAACGAGGCCTAAACGCCTCGAGCCATTCGATCGGTAGCGTGCGTTCTTCTTCTTACATTACTATAATTGCGTCGTAACCATGGATAGGAAATGTTACCAAAAAATAAACTCACAAAATCAGAACAACACCATCCACAGCACAGCTGTCCAGGAAAAATAATTACATCCCCCAGCAACTGGAAACACCATTCCGAGACCAGCAGGTAAAAATACGGAAAACTTTGCATGAAAACGCCATAAATAAGTACCAATATACTCCATTTATAAACATTTCATTTCGTATTCGGTACAATAAACAAAAAAAAAAACAAATAACGATTTAACAATATACAACAATGATGTGCGTAGTAAAAACGTTTGTAAAAAGGGTATCTTACAGCTATACCTTACACTACATTACTAATGTTGCGCATAATACTGATCGTAAACATCGTTAACAAATATTAATATTCTATCATTTGTTTTGATCTTTTTTTTAACTCAGTCTGGTTCAGTTCAGTTCAGTAGTTAACTTTAGGTTTGTTGAGTATTTCACATAGGTTTCAATACCCGGAACGCTTTCGGGATTGAATCGGAATTACATTACTGTTGAGGAAAATACCACGCGACAAGACATTGATGTACGTGAGAAAACACTTTAGACAAATAGAAGAAATTGCGCTTATTCATTTCAGAGTATTATTTTCATTCGCTCGTAATTGATGTTAAACCCTGATGAATTCGTTTCGTCGTTAAGCCGGCCCAAGCACCATAAACGCAATATGAATTATATTTAACTTCAACTGCTTTTTTCCTTGATGCTCCTATACAATGTTAAACCAAAACACTTATCGTTTCGGTAATTGCTATCCACCTTGGAACTGTTAAAACGGCATCATTCATGAAACAGATCATGGATTTGATGATGCAGTACAATTTCTTCATGAAAATATCTTGTTGGTTCG
Organism: Anopheles coustani; assembly: GCF_943734705.1. Lineage (NCBI taxonomy): Eukaryota > Metazoa > Arthropoda > Insecta > Diptera > Culicidae > Anopheles > Anopheles coustani. The sequence continues at coordinate 83,652,782 of NC_071288.1, forward strand.
TTTAAATTGTTTGACATTTCTCGTTTCTTTCTTTACGTGTAGTCTAGGCACATGAGACTTCTAAAGCTAACTTGTAGATTTTCGGGTTCGATCTAGGAACATGAAGAAGTGCATGAACACTCAAACTACCAAGCTTTGAAATATCCTAGCAAAGTGAATTGATTGTAAAATGATAAATAAAGTGTTACATTAGCATTGCTAAACTTGCAATTCACACGATTGATTATAAAGTAGAGAAAAGTATTACGATCCTATTTTTAGTTTTGTAAAAGAGCACGCTTGAATGGCATTTGTATTTAAACAAATATAGTATGAAAACAATTCGTATGATTGTGCAAGAATTTCATAAATCGACGACTTTGATACAGGATGACTCAAAAATGGTAGTTTGAGTGTAAAACTAACAAGACAAAGCTTCGTATACTCACTCTTAACCGCTTCGACGCCACCTTTAAAATTAGGGTTGATGAGAACTTTTTGCGGGAAAGCAGCAACGGCGGCCGGCGTCTGGATAATGACCTTGTTCGTTGCACTCGCTGCACTTCCACCTCCGACGGTCATGGGATCGAACGTACCGGAAAGTAGCGACTGTGGGGCCCCGCCAGCGTTCGTCGATGCAGCGAGGGAGCCCACCGATTGCGGAGGAACTCCTGGTCCAGTCGCGGGAGCATACGGTCCGTTCGGGCCTGCAGCAATCCCAGGAGCACCCTGTACTGGTCCAGTGCTTCCTCCGCCGGCCGGTCCATTTGGTGGTCCATTCGAGCGAAACATCTGTGGCCCATTCGCTCCACCACCCCCAAGCGGGTGCTGACGCATTCCACCTGCCTCGAAGCCATGGTGTTCGCCGGGTCGCATCGACCGAACCATATCATATCGCGGGTGGCCCCGTGGCGGGAAACCACGGTGAGGTCCTAGCATTCCCATACCCTGCGGCATGTGTCCCGGCGGACCAACCACTCCCGGGTGCATGCCAGGACCTGGATGTTGCTGAAAGTTCATTCGTCCAGGCATACCACGGAATGGATTCATGTCGCCGGGAAAGTTGGGACGAACGGGAAACCGTGGCCTATGGACACCCTGCCGGAAATCCATCCGTGCACCAGGATGTTGCAGCGGGCCACCGAAGCTATTCGGACCTTGCAGACCGAGAAGACTGGGAGCGCCCATACCGGAATGTGGTGGTTGTTGCTGCTGCGGAGGCAAGAGCGGATGCTTCATGCCCGGCTTGCCGTATTGTCCCGGCCCGCGGTTCATGCCCGTTCCAGGTGGACCATGCTGGTGTTGCTGGCCTTGCGACGACATTGGGTGCCGCATGTCGCCCTTGGTCTCATTCTTCCAGCCACGCTTTTCACTCGACTCATCCGTATCGTACGAGGGATCGAGCTCCTGGGTGCTCGTGTAAGAATCCAACACATCCTCCGTGGACGTGGTATCACACTGTTGGCTGGCGGCGATAGTGCTCCGACTCGAACGTTGTGTTCCACCGCTCGAAGTCATCGGGGACGTAGTGTCGCTCTCCGCCTTGGAACGTAGCGGTGATGCGTAGATGGTGGAAGCGTTCGGACCATCTTCCCGCGAGAGATGAGACGGTCTCTGTGGCTGACTCTGGTTCGAATCGGTCACAGATACGTTCACTTCCTGGCTGTTTAAAATAATCGCACCACTCGCAGTTGTTTCAAGTTCAGCCTCGGTCGTCGAAGGCATCGTCGTTTCTACGCAACTCGCATCCACATCTCGTTCCACTGCCGTGGCTTGGCTAGTTTGTTTAACATTGCTCGCAACGTTATTTTCAACGTGTGGCTGACTCTGTTCAACAGAAGGATTAGCATCAACCACCGCCGCCGCTTGGGCGTGTGTTTCACGAACGGTTTCACTAGTATTGTTCACCGCAGGCTCAGCGTGTTGTTGTTCCTTTGTGTCTGTGTGCCGGCGCACAAGCTCGCCCGATTTCCGGTCATCTTTTCGATGCGGCTCGCTACTGCCGGCATTAGACTGTTCACTTTCTTTAGTTGCGAGCTGTTTGCTCACCCACTCTTCCGTTTCGCTCAGCAGAAACTCCTCGTCCTGCTGGTCCAGTTTGATGCCACCCTCTGCGAGGTTTGCATGAAACGAAAATACATCATAAAACACAATGCCGACAAAGTGACAGGGAAAATATCGATTGATGGTATATCCTCTTACCTTCATCGGACAGCAAAAGCTCATCCTCGTTAAGGATGACAGGATCGTCATTGCCCAAGTCATAGGTAAGTAAATCCTCACTGTAGGTGCGGAGCGACGGGAAGGGAGAAAAAGTAAACAAAAAATATTATTCATTCATTCAACTTATATACACTAGTAGACAGAAACCCAGTATTTTCATGCACATCAATTTCACAATGCGGTCCTTGATGGGTGAACAAAATAAAGCCACAAAAACTTCACCGAAGCCGAATAGGACGGCTTCTTTACGAACACCATGTGTACCAGACGGGGAAAAAGAAGCCACTTTTAGAATCGAGTTTTAACCGTGCCACCACAGATCAATCCATACACTTTTACTTCCATCGTGCGCACCATTGGCCATAGTTGATGGTGGCGATACGATTGAATGGTGAAAATTTGGCAAAACTATGAAAATAGTGGTTTAATTGCAGGAAAAAATTCACCCTCAAACTTACTTCGTTTCCGACATTTTTAGTCACATAGATGTTTTGACAGCTGCTGTCAGCTTGCTTGCCCAAGCGTACCAAGGAGACACAGAACGAGGTAACTTCTACGTATTTTGACAGTTGGCACCATTTCGACATTTTGAATACCTGTCGAAAAATATACGTTATTTCAACGAATGTTCGTAACGGCGTCGTAGATTCATGGGCATGTAATAAGAATCATAAAAAAATGAAACACGCAGTATCTAATCACTTACGATTAATGTATTTCGCATGGAAGTAAAATAGTATTTTATGATTATCTAGCTTAATACAGTTTGTCCATGACGGCAGCAAAAATTTGCCAAAATAATTTTCTCACAAAACAAAATAATTCCTCCACAAGACATTTGTGCGTATTGTTCTGGCCCTCCCATTTCCTGCACTATTCATCCACAGAGCAGAGGGCCGCCTGGCGTCAGGAAAATTTTTCTCGTTTCCTTCGAACCGTCGAGGCCACGTTGTCGCTTAGTTGGCGCGACTGCACGGAGTCAGTGTTGAGGAACGGATTTTCCGGGCAGCACAAATCAATGTACTTCCTCGGAACGAACCAGTCCAAAAAGCGTAATATTAGATGGCACAACGAGATGACTAGTACAAAGGGCCACACGCCACTTCGCAGGCAGCTGCAAAAATAAAGTAAATCGTTACGGAGATAAATTATAGAATAACCCTGACTAAAACCTTACTTTTTCATCATTAAATCCAATGAGCTGGGGGCCTCCCGTAAAGCTGTTTTGTAAACCTTCTCCGTACGTTCAGTAACGTTGTTCCAGTTGTACAGATTGGCCACGATTTGGTTGCGCTCGAAGGCACACATCCCCGAGTAGGTCGTTTTCGAGGGCGTTGGTGTGAGACCGTCGATGGACCCGTTCATGTATCTGCTACTAGTGATTTGCTTCTTTTCCATCTCCCGTGCAATGGCCTCCCGAAGCCCCCGGTACACAGAATCTACCGTTGGCTCGGTGAGGATGATCAGGCTAGAAGGAAGCACCTCCGGAATGCCACCAACTCGGGTCGACACAACCTGCAAACCGCAGGCTGCGGCCTCTACTATCGCCATGCAGTACGCTTCCGTCAGGGAGGTGTTGAGAAAAATGTGCCCCTGTACCAGCACGTCCCGCACTTTGGCGTGCTCCAGCGCACCGAGCATTACGACCCGATCTTGTATGTTGTTACGTTCCCGGATTTCCTCCAGCAGCGCTCGCTTGGGTCCATCACCACCGATGATAAAGTGCACGTTTGGGAGATGCTTTAGTTTTGGAAGAATGCCGGCCAGTAAGTCAATGCCTTTTCGATACACTAGGCGTGAAACCACAACCACATTAACTAAAAAAAGAATCAGATTAAAGTTATGTTTTAAGCAAACCTGAAATGCAGAGACATTACTTGTTTCATCATCATTCGGCCTACGACATGGGTTTGGCGTAAAGTATGTCGTATCGACTGCATTTGGTATCACGGAGACTTTATCCTGGTGGACCTTTGCACGAAGTACGGTGTTTTCTTTACCTGCAAAGACAATTGGTTACTTCAATCAGTCAGTCTCTAGAATACCTCACAACCAGATCTTACCCGTGTGGGACACGCAAATACAGTGGTTGCAATTGGCGAGAGAAATTTCCAAAAACTTGTTGGTTACCACGGCCGATAGGTCAGCAAATCCGAATAAACTGTGGTCGGTAAATACGGACTGGAATGGAGGTGAATGGTACATCCCGGCTATGATGTTATAGTTTGCTTCGAGTAGAAGATAACGACGGTACGGTTTACCTACCCTCAAACCTAGTAATTGTGCCACGTTCATAGTTTCATGTGCTAGCGTGCTGAATGCCGAATGTCCGTGTACGATCTCGATCTGTTCTCGCAGCAGGATGTACCGTATGAGGGGAACGTTGCAGATCATCGTTGGCAGCACCACCTGATTGTAGAACACTTTGATTGGAATGTAGTACACTTTTAGCCCATTGGTCATGTACCGGATACCCTTGCGGTCGCCGTACGAGTGGGTTACGATAATCACTTTATGTCCACGGGCCAGCAGGCACTGGGACAGGTTGAAAATATGCTCTTCAACTCCACCCATGTTTGGGTAAAAAAAGTCCGATGCCATGCTGAGGAGATAAAATAAACACAATCACCCCGGTTAAAGTAGTAAATAACTGCTTGGCCTACCAATTTGCTCAATTTTACTTACCATATTCTCATAGTTGTTTCATATACTCTTTTATCCGGTCAGCAACCATCCAAAATATCCTTCGCAAAAGTATCGTGTTCAGTGGTGTTTATGTTTTGTTTTTATCTTCATGTTTTTTTCTTTTCGCGCTTTGACAGAACTGGCAGTAATTGCACACTAGATTAAACACTCTTGTAAGTGGACAAAATTATTTTTTAAAACCATAGTCGTGGTTTGAAATGCAATTTCAACCATATTCTTTAATAATAATAAAAAACCCATAAAATGTTATAAATCATTTACCTTTAAGATGCTTGATGAGGTTTTCATTGGCAGAGTTAAAATAACAAAAAAAATAATGAAGTAACAAATAGGCCTATTTGCCGTTGGTATTTATGCTACTTTACAAAACAAAAGATATACTTTGGTGAGGCGACAATACACGTTTCCTAAAACAAAGGCCAGATAAGCGATCCGTAAATTTATATATTTTGGGACAATATGATATAAAACTGCTGTAAATTAATGTTTTTAAAGTACTTGTATCCACGTGATGTTTATTAACAGTGGCATATAATTTTATGCATATTAAAACATGGTTAAATCTTATTCCAATTTTCTCGCCGAACAGGAAAACCAGTGGGCCGACCGGACTTTACTAACCCGTGCATTGTGTTCGAGCCATTGAGTTACCGCAAAAAAAAATGCTTCGAAAGTTAACAACCATAGTTTACATTCGGGGATCCGCGACAGTCGAGCGGTGACGCCGGTTAGAACATCAGCCCATGAGCCCCGGGGCTCACCACCTCGACGGCGTGGGTTCGAATCCCAACCGAGACCGCAGACCCCATGGAAACAAGTCTCGTAACCCCTTAACGGGCAGGCATGACCAAGAGGACGTTACGCCAAATAGAAGAAGAAGAAGAAGAAGAAGAAGAAGTTTACACTACAATAAGTATCTGTGTATTTAATACTGTACTGGTTCGAATCCCGACTGAGACCGGACCCTCCCCTGTATGAGAGGACTGACTGTTCACGTACAACAGGGAAACAAGTCTCATAAGCCCTTAACGGGCAGGCATGACCAAGAGGTCGTTACGCCGAACGCCGTTAAAAAATGTTATACTCAAAATTGTAAAACAAATTAGATTTGATTTCCCATTATCTTCTTCCTTGGCTTGAATATCGTTCACGTTCGGCCACATTTACCCCGTGAAGCCCACATTTACCATACTTACCCTTGATTTGTGAATATTTTTCAATACGGGTCTAATTGTAAGCCTGATGTTATTTTTTTATTTGAATATCAATAATTTATTTTTATTGCATTTTCAAAAAAAAAACTCGTTTCCCTTTATGTTTACTCGTGGTTTTAAAATATACCTTTTTGTTGTTTTACTTGCGTTTTCTGCAGCAGGAGATTTTCTAGCAAAACGGACATTTTCATTTCCTTAGTTGTTTTTTTTTGTCGGTCTCTACTGTGTCTTTTCATTGATTTCCTTCTTCTCGTGCGTAACCCGTGCGAGCTGCGAGCGTGAACCCTTAGGGCAGTTGGACAACCGTCAGCACGGTGCCAGCCCATTCGATAAGTGCGAAAATGATATTTCGTTCACTGTTTCTTCCCGTTATTTGCTGTCCTACCGCACACCGCTTCAATGTCGTATGACTTAAGAGAAATAAATCTAAAATATGTATATTTATATATTACCTAACCGGAAATAGAAGAGGAAACAAAATAAAATAAACAGATTTATACGTACAGACATGTATATATAATATATAACACTACACCTCAATACAATCCATCTAACGGAAGAGAATAAAAACGAACGATAAAAAAAGGAAGAGATAATTGTACCACGGAGCTTGCGACCATCCCGACGATTTAGTATAATAAGTAAGTTTAGATGGAATTACAATAATTCAGCTACACATGTTGCACTGTCTTCGCATCCGATTCGCATCCGCATTTACCCTGTGGTGTGCTATCGTATTTATCCCGTCACTTCTCTTCCACATCACTCCACTACCTTGCCCGGCGTTACTACAATGTTCCGTCAATACTCATGATTACATGCTCACGACATTATTAATGCTTTTTTCTTCCTTAGAGTGTTTGTATGTGCTTGTTTGAAACAGCTCATAAGAGAAATGATTTCCATCACTCAATTGCAATTCTTCACCATCTAACATCTGCTTGGATCATCCCACAGCTTGTGTACTTCCTTCTGTTTATTTAATATTCTAGCGTACTTTTCTGTCCTGCTACCGGATAGCTGCTCAATTTGCTATTATAACGGAACCTAGAAAAATAATTTTGGAGTACAAAATCAATCGAGCAACATGCACTATTAACATTCATTATGGGCGCTTTTTCCTATCAACAAAGCACATTCGACCCCCCTCCCCCACCTCCCGTCATCCTTCTTTGTTTAATTCCAAAAGTAAAAAGGACTTGAAAACAGGAACAACATACGGGCTATACAACTTGACTATCCGTTCCACGGTACTGTGTGTCCCCACGTCATATCTTCTATTACCCGCGCTCTCTATGGTTCGCCAATGCATGATCTACCTTTGTTTCTGTCAACATTTTTTTGGAAACGAAAACCAGAACCAGGCAAGTCACTATCAACTGTCCTTCTCTCTGGGCAGGATTGTTTCATGTGTTTTCTGGTGCATCGTCCGCCCGCTCCAAAATGGCCGACCGTTGAGGGTATCAACCACCAGGACAAGCTCTTCGAGAGACGGAACTGGTCTACGTTAGGAGTTTTGTGGTGGTCTATGTGTCTCTGTGCGTGCGTGGGACCACGTCCTCGTCCACGCGGAGGAGAACGTACGTCTTTATGGCAACATGTTCCTTCTTCTAGCTTTTCTATCGGTTACCCAAACGGCCGAAGCTTAGCGTCAGTGCCCGAGGGCGTTTTGTTTCATTGTTCCGTGGCCCTTGTTATTATTTTCTAGCGAGTGTTGCATGATCGTGTATATTTATATGATAAAATTGACCATAAAATCGTGTTATTTATCAATGAAGATTCATTCGTACTGTTCGTGTGTTGCCTCGGTTCCGGGCGACCACGTGCTACCCCTCATCCTTCGCGTGGTTCCTCGTGTTCAGCGTAGTCATTGTAGTGTTGTATTATTTCTGTTCGAATCTCTCTCGTACCTGGTTTTCATGGTGTAAATGACTGCTTTCAATTAGTTGTGTTATTTGTATACTCCTAGTCTAGCTTTTGTTCTAAGTCTTCTATCCTTTCCTATGTTTTTGCCAGTTTGCTGCCCTTTACTTTTTCCAACACTCGTTTCGTAATGCTACGCTTCTAGCGTTTTTCACGATCCACCAATGTTTGAGTTCAATATTCCTTGCCGGCTAACTTGTGGGTTGTACAGTCACACATACGCACGCACACAGACACACGCTCCTTCACACATACACTCAAGCAAACACACACGCACACACACAATCGCACTGTTCAAACGGTACGATATTTTCGTTTGTTTTGAGTTTGAGAATTTTATAATAACATTCTACATTCAGATTCACGATTCAATTGAGAAGGAGCGAAGAAATCGTTCGAAAGAAGTTTCATTTCCATTTGCAATTCTTTATCCCTTGTTTTGCTGTTGAATATTTGGTTTGTTTGATAGATTTCCCGCAAACCTGCTTGCCTGCTCAATTTCCATGCCTTTTTCCGTATGTTATCGAGGCGTTATTGTGTTTGTGTAAATGGGTTATAGAAAAGGAAAACAATAAAACGGTTGAGTGATTCAGAGTGGTTAACGTGCGGTATATTGAATTATGTTCGTGATTGCTAAACAGTCCCAGGGAAAGAGACCGCTAAAATTCAGTTTTCCCTTTTGCTTGTTTTGTTTAATAATGTTTCCTATTGTTAAATTTGGTATATGTCCTACTAGTTTTATCCTACGTTTCATGCTTTTTTATGTTTTTTTGTTTTCTTTTGTTCTGTTACCCTTTTTTAGCAGTTTGAATTATTCGTACATGTTCATTTTTTGTTGTTGTTTGTTTTTCTTCTCTCTACCATGTCGTCTTTGAGCTAGTATAGTTTTTTGTGTTTATCTTGTGTGTCCTTTCCTTCTGTCCTCTAGTTCCACTATCGATGCGAGCGAGGATTAAAAATGGATTGTTGTATATATTTATATTTATGTATAATTATTATATGAGTGTATGAAATTTTGCTCTACCTCGGGCCAGTTGCTACTTCGCAGTGCACTGCGCGGTCGAAGTATGCTGATGGCATTTTTTTAAACTGTACGTACACAAACTCTGTTCCCATGGATTCACACAATTCGCATTCCCGTTTTGCAAAGCTTTTTCCGATTTTTGCTGAGTCATCATGTTTTGAAACTTTGTTCAATTTAATGGTGTTGCACGTGCTACTCTCGTCAGCATTTACCGTTTTACATGCTTTTTAGTTTTACCCTTTTTTGCGGTCGAGATCTGGTATGGAATATGGAGCATGGTTTTTATCTCTACTAGAAAATGAATTCCCCTTTTGCTGCAATGCGTGAAGTAATTATAAATATGCATTCGTGAATAACATTGATCATTGTTTTCCGCTAAGATGTGTGTATAAATGACTTGTTACGGTATTATTTTGTTGTTTATATTCCACTGTCGTCCTAGGTCGTAATTTTCGTTCTGGTTCCAATTTCAACCACGCTTGCACTTTTTTCCTCCCTTACTTTCGTTTTTTTATACTCCTCTTACCACCTGGCCAGCAATCTATGTACTTTTAAGTCTTTGAGCAAAACGGAAAACCTGTTATAAACTGATAATTTGGTATGTTGCTTATACGAAATCCGATTCCTATTCCAAACTTGTGGTTTGAATGTTGCCAAATCTGATGCTTGCAGCTGGTTCTCTTATTTAAGGTTCGTTTTTTGCCGGCAAGGCTAAGGTAATGACGATCGTATGCGTTTTTAAAGTTACTGCAAATACTTGCACTATTCCTTTTTATAACCTTTGCTGAAAGAATTTTATATCAGTTTTAATTTCGAGCCGTGGATAAGAAAAACAAACAGTAAATATATTTCCATCATGGTCATGGCTTTTGGAAGCGCAACGCAACTGCACAAAACTGTTTTGCTAGGAATAGAAATAACAGAAAACATATGGTAGATGAAGGTAGTGAATAGTGGAGCATGAATCGAATATGAAGGCTAGAGAGTTTTCCACGTTTGCTAAATTCTTCTTTTATACTACAAGCAGCTCGCAACCATTTCTTATATCACAATCTTTCCACATCGGGGTAGGATATTATATTTACCGCACTTCTTTTTTTAAATATCTGTCCTTTAAAATTGAAACAAACCGCGATCGGTGAACTATACTTGAAGTACTTCAAAGAGAATTTTTAGTTCCATGGCATGCTTGGACTTTCTAAGCTACTAATACTTGCAGACGAGGAACAGTTTTACTGGTCTGCTGGCTGGATATCTTTGTTTTTCTTTAAGTTCTATTTCTGTGTAAGACAAGTGGTTTGCTGAGTAATTAGTTTCAGAAGATTTAACAACAAAGGAGAGTGAAGTGAGGACGAAGAGAAAGATATTTTTAGTTTTGTCCAATATGAAAAAAAAACTGTTAACATTCCTTGCAAAAACCCCAGTTAAGAAAAAGTAAAATGCACTACAGTTTTGCAGCACCTTCGAAAAGATTGGCGAAAACAAAGAAGCACCAGAACCCGCACCAAATATGCAGGTACATTCATTGTCATGCACGGCTTGCTTTGCGTATTCTCACATACCTGATGCTACCTCAGAGCCTAATCCGACTACATCCATGCGAAGGGAACCAGGTATGAATATTTGAGATGGAAACATTTTACCAAAGGATTCATTTATCGCTTACTGTACTTTGATGTTTACTCGTACACTGTTCCTAACCCCCTTGGCCTCTGGTTTAGCTAACAACTATCTACGAATGTGTGACGTACTTTTTCAGCCATTATTTTTGAGAGTAATATTGAAGAAACATTCGAGTAGGATTTTGCCCTGAATTCACGCGTGTGAGTATGTGTGTGTGGGTGTGTGTATATGTGAGTGCGGAAGAGATTTGAGTTTGGAAGCCAGTGGTGCATTGAACAGAAAGAAATACTACTACTAGCCAAATCCAATCGGTAACCTCTCCCCCCGTATTGTCTGGGGGCGATAAAGGAGCCTGCAGGCCCGCGGCCATATCGCCGCGCGTGTCGTGTGCTCTCGGAATCGAGCTGATGAGTCGTCGGAACACTTTTGCAAACATTTTCACAAACTCGACCAGGTGGCATCATCATTATCATTGTTTAGCATGAATGTTGTCAACTATCCATTCCTTCTCTTGTTTTTTCTTCTGCTATTTCTCTTGCAAGCTGTGTCAAGAAGTCACAATGGAGCGCTATCCAGTCCTATCGGTTGCCGGCGAATTCGTTCATCTCCCTAAAATAAACAAAAAAAAAATCCACTTAAACAAACCCTATCAAAAGCCACGAGCCCTTCGCAAGGACGTTCGACTCACCCATCTTGATCGTGCCGTCACCGGGCGGCAATGACATCGCCTGCCCACCATTGTTTGCCGACGAGGACGCCTGCTGGCGCTTCATGGTGCGATCTTCGTACCTGGTGCCGCTCTGCGACGCCATCGGACGGTTCAGTGTGTTGTTGGGCGAGTTGGGCGAGTTGTCACTGTAGCTGCTGCCGCCGCCACCGCCGCCGTTGCTGCTGTTGAGGTTGCGTGACGCGATCGTCTTCGTCACGAAGTCCTGCTCCTTCCAGCCGTGCTTCTTGTATACATCGCGCAGATCCTGATGCTGCCACATGGTGAACAGTAGCTGGCTGGCAAACTTAAGCACGCGCGGCGTATATTTGAGCTTCTGGCGCGACATGTTCATCAGCCGCTCGACACCGCCCGCGTCCAACAGTGAACGTGCGAATTCGGCGTTCTTCTTGATGACTTCGTTCAGGGTGGCCAGCACGGCCGCTATCGTGTCGTCGGACGTGCCCTGGTCGCACTGCGGATTGCCAGACGGAAGCTTCTGCACCAGGTCGCGCATCGCGTACTTGCCGATCAGCTCCTTGTTTCTTTGGTCGATAGCTAGATTTCGGAGGGCGGTCGCTACCGCGCACACCACCCGGTCCACCTCCATGCGCAGCAGCTCCACCAGGATCGGCAGGCCCTTCTCCTTGCGCACCGTCGCCCGGATCTCTATGCTCGGCTGCCAGTAGCAGGCGGCCAGATTCTGCAGTGCGCCCGCCGCCGCCTCGAGCGTCTCCGGGTTCGAACAGCTCTGCAGTAAGGCAAGATAAGAATGTACAACGTCCGGTTGCCACAGCTGCTCAGCTCCTGTAACATGAAACAGACCAAACATTAATATCAGTTGTTGAGGAATTCATCGGTTAAAAAACCATGGAATCTTTATCTTTATTTAACCATGGAGGTAGAATGATTGCAACAATATAAGTAATAAAATAAATTGGTTTCGCAAAAGGAAATTACGTATACCCTTTGAAAATACGTATAATTTAAGTAGAAAAAATTTTCGTACATGGTCAACTTTAGCATTCTTCAAGTATTTCTCACCATTTAGTAATGAATTTAGAGGACAACAATATCCAATATAAAAGTACTGTGGCGCATTGCTTTGCATAGAAGCTATCCAATAGATGTAATAAAGAGTTCAGTTTTCAGTCAGCTCATCTTCGTACTACACGTCTTTTCATACGCGCCAACAGTACCAAATCGTGTATAGGACTTTTTATTTATAAAGTTTACTGTCAAAGAAATACCTACCTTTGTAATGGGCAGTATTTTTGTAAGCCATCCGCGCCGGATCACCGTTCGAACTCGAGTGGTCTTTGTCCGCGGCCGCCTGCTGCTGTGCAGCAGCTGCAGCTGCCTGCTGCTCTTTCTTCTTTTTACTCGCCCCAAAGCAGCCTAAGTTTTCGCCCTTGGACGAAGCGGCACTGACGATTGCGCCACCACCGCCGCCGCCACCGCCGACGCTACCATCGGCGGAACTGTGGTGCGGGATCGGGTTCTTGTCGTAGTTCGGATCCTCCACCTCCTGGCACCGGTAGGAAAGGTTGCGCAAGATGCAGACGCAATTCTCCACGATCTTGTTACCAATGTTCGACTTCTCGATCGCTATCCGGATGACGTACAGTAGCGAATCGACGAGGCCTTCGCACTCGCGCAGCTTTTTCCGCGCATACTCCCCGGCCGAGCTGACGTTGCGCAGGATGCCGGACGCGTTGCGGAACACCGTGCTCCAGCATGTTTCGCCCGGATTCGCCGGATCCCAGCCGGAATGAGGAATGATGATGTACGACACGATCACCACCACCGCGTCGTCGATGATGAATCGCTTTAGGTCCTCGCAGGACGACATATTCCAGATGATGCCGGTCACCAACTCTTTGATGTCGGATTCGGCCGTCCGGCGCAGCAGGTGGATCAGTGCCTGGATGCCGCCGGCCGCATTAATTGCACGTTTGTTCTCGTCGTTCTGCCGCCCGTACGACAGGTTCCGCAGTGCACCGCACGCGTTACGAAACACGTCAGTGTTCTCGTGCCCGAGCAGCTTGACCAGCGGCGGGATACCACCGAGTGTCCGCGTCCGCTGCTTGTTTGGATCGTCCATGTAGCACAGGTGCTGCAGGTAGGCGGCCGCATTCGCCTTGATCGCATTGTTCGGATGGCTCAGGAAGCCGATCACCTCGGTGAGATTCGGATCGCGCCACTTCATCTGACGCTGCTCGTCCAGATCGAGCATGCCGCCCGCTCCACCACTGCCCTCGCCAGGTCCATTGGCAACTCCCGCTCCTCCCCGGCCACCACCCCCACCGGGTGATGTGATGATGTGCTGGAGAAACACGTGATTATGTATCTGCAGGTTCGACATCTGCTGGTGCAGATCGTCATCGCCGCCATCGTAGTAGCACGATCCGTCCGGTGCCATCACACTCCCACCTCCTCCCGCTCCCCGTTGCTGTCCAGTGGCTGCCTCATAAGCGAGCTGCTGTTTGGTGGCGTACGTCGGCTCCACCACGCCACCGACTCCGTTCGGATCCATATGCGAGCTGATCGTACCGTAGGGTGGCGTCGAAACGTATCCGTACACCATGGCCGACGGGTTGTCCGGATAGAGCCGGTCCACGGGTCCACCGGGTGACGGTGCAATCACGTACTCGCCCATCTCGTCGTACTGGCCCTGCAGGTAGCCACCCGGGCCCGCCGCTAGCAGGTTCGCCGAAGGGTTGCCCAGCTGCGCCACACCCATCGGCATCGGGATGGATGATTCACTGTTCTCGCTCGACGTGTGCGGTGTGTTCGAGCGGTCGTTCATCTGATAGTCACCGAGATACGACTGCGCGTGATGACCCGGATGGTGCGTCGGCTGTCCCAGATCATATCCGGTGTCCGTGTACTGCGCGTAGTGTTCATAGTCCTGGTAGTGGCCTTGACCACCCGCCATACTCCCTCCTGGTCCTCCGCCGCCGCCACCACCACCACCGCCTGCTCCGATGCCACCACCCAGCACCTTTCCACCGGGCTGCAGGTGGGACTGAGGCGCACCGCCCACCAGCTGCTCCGGTTGGTCCATGTGGTTAAAGTTCAAGTACTGCGTCCGGGTGGTGTACATCCCCATCGGCATCGACACGTAGTCGATCGGTTGACCGTCGGTTCCCATGTCTAGAGGCATTGCTACATAGTCGAACGGTTGTCCACCATCCGGTCCCAACTGTTTCACCTCGCGGACGACCTTTGTGATGGTCGTGATCTGCTGCGTCGTTTGCTGCTGGTTGTGTTGTTGTGCTCGGGCAATTAGATCATCCTCACTATGCATTGATGGTGGTTATATTCCTGCTCGTCCTTGTCCGTTCTGGTAGGGGTTCTTGCTTAAAAACGCCAGTTTAGATTCGTTGGTGTGTGTTCTCTCACGGCACTGCGAGTGACGGCCTTGACGGATTGTTTGCACGAGTCGTTAGCGTTACGGTAAGACTAAAAGCAGAAAAAGATAAACCAGATTAGTTAAAATATGTTCATTAACGTGTCTTTACGGCTTTACATATGTATGTTAATCGCATATGAATTAACGGCTGACAGAGAAAACAGTATAAAACAAATCATGACTGAACATGTCCTTACGATTTCCCTAATGTAAAATTCATTGCAACAAAACGATTGCAGCTGGAGTTGGGAGCACATTCAACTAAATTTCTTTACACATTCTACTTTGAAATAGAATTACAGATGCTTTAAAAATATCAAGCCACGATTTTTACCGTAAAATTTAGAATAAGCAGTATTAGATAGTTTAGAGAATCAGTCTGTAAAAATTTAGTGTATTCTCGTGAAAGTTATGCTTTCCACTTGAAGGGGATATCTTGCCTTACATCCCACGTAACTTTTCGAATTCGCGAGTAGCTATCGATCTGTTGAATTGTCAGAACATTTACGGTTCATACTCACATAACAATTTTGTACGTTAGGCGAAGAACTAATTTACCCATTACTTTATTACTTGTCCGTTTAAAACAATTTATTTTAGAATGAAAATTAATTATATAAATGTAAAACTGTGTATGACATGAAAATTGTTTCAGATGAAGTAATCATCAAAGAAGTGAATTTTTAAGTTCACAGACATTTGTTATGCAAAAACATTTATTTCACATGGGACACGTTAGAGATGGGACAAGTTATAAAACATGGGACAAGTTAGACTTATCTTATAATTGAACATGAAATCGACAGAGAACATGAAAAACAATACTTCATTGAAACGAGAATGAAGTTAGCAAATTAGAGCAATCAATATTTTAAACTTTTCTCACTAAAGCGTACATAGTAGGCACAGTGAAGCTCCCATGCACTCCGGAAATAAATGGTTTATGGCACTATTTTTTTCTTTATTTCAATTTGCTACTGGTGACAGCGATAATCGTTGATAGCGATTGATAACTGGCCACCGCTTCCTTTTGTTCGCCGTCATAAAATGAGCATTGGAGGTAAATCAATCGTCCGATCGATTACAAACACAGATAGCTCATCTTTGTGGAATCGCTTCCGTCGGAGCGAATGACGATTGTTGCGGCGTGCGTTAATCGTTTCCTCATCGATGGGTTTCAATTTTACACTCGCCGTTCGATTCTCGCCACTACTATCCCGATGCAAAACGACCCGTCGTGTGGCGTTAAACTGCACCACCAAGCGTTGAAGCATTCCTCTCCCATTCTGCCCCTTATCAACCGGACAATTCCACCCCGGTGTCACACGATCCGATACGGTGAGTAAAATGTGCGATCCAATAATGATTTCACTCACGCCGCACCAATAGCTGGTGGAAAAGGGTGGCTTGGCAACAGGCTTTTATCTGCAGGAAAGTGGACGGAAAATGCATCCACCGATCCGCGCGGTTTGGTATCGTTAGTGATGCGTTTTAAATAAAACCGTCGATGGTTCGGCTGGCACCGTGTCGTCGTTATCGATGGAACTGATAATGGACACACAATACACGCTCGTGACGCGTCGTTCGGGAAAAGTTTCATTACGGACCGAACCGAGAAAAACATGAGTCGCTACCTGATAGATTACGTTTCAGGCCTTTTGTGCGAGCAAAATGCCTCTTGATTACATTATTTTTTTGTAATATAATATACATTAAAATAACAACACAGCCCACACCCGATGGAACATCCTTCCCGGTGGTAAGTTACGGTCCGAACCGGACGCCAACGGTACTTCAATAGACAAATTTTAATTACATCCATAAAATTCATCTCTTCAAAGGCGCAAGGAAAAGCCGAGCAACACGAAAAAAAAACATCCCACCGTTTTCCATAGTTACTCCATTATGGTGGCAATTGTAGCCGGCGTTCCACAAAGGTGTCCGCATATTGCACATTGTTGTCCGCAAGGTGCAACACATCGCATCTCCATGCCTCTTTTTTTTGTGCGCACAGCAAAAACTCTCTCCTATCTCAAACTAATGTATGGAAGCAAAAAACGAAAGCCTAAAAAAAGCGAAAGCCACGAGTAACAGGACGCAAATATTTGCCCAACGAGGACATAGAATAAAAACCAAAAAAGTAGGCGCATGTGCAACTCATTATACAAGGCCTTCATTTAGCGCTAATTACATGCAATCCATCGTCGCCAAGGGACATCTACTGTGCTTTGTTCTTATGTGTGTACGTGCGAGCGTCCTGGAACGATTTTTCGTCAGCGAATTTTGCGGAAGACCTAAAGGAAATTCTTTCGTTTCATCCCCGTAAAAAGAAGGGCAGTTAAGGCTCACAGTGAGATTTAGTTTGGCAATAAAAATGACATCCATTAACAATGGTTTTCGGCATCCCTCAAAATTATTAAGACGAGCTCAAAATTAAAATTGACAAAACGACTAACATTTTCGTTATCGAAACAATTGGGGATATTTTTTTCATCAAGCATTTCATGAGCACCGTTTCCTGATATGATTTGGAGTAAAAGTGGAAATAATTGTTGATTTCTTATACATAACGAATTTGTTACTTATGTAATTGTTGATCGTTTCATTAATTCAGCCCGATGGAGATATTCGTAACTATTCGTGAATATGGGTTTCTTATATACCTACGGGGTTGTGGTATCTAACACTTATTCTAGAGCTTATTTAATGCCAAACAATTTTGATATAAACGGCACTACTTCATACTACATGAAAAATATGAGATAGGGAGCTCCTTTTGTAAGTGATTAATGTGTTTAAGTCACAAGAAACGAGAATTGATTCGTTTCGACTACTAGATGAAATTTCAAATCATTATAACACGATTAATGATTAACATTGACTTATCACATTTGTAGCTTTGGCAGCGATAGTTGACCATTTATAATCATCATCGAGGCCACCGTGCGATTCAGATCCCACCGTGCCCCGAATAAGTTCATCAATTTTTCCGTCGTACGCTGAGGGGGTGAGAGGATTTACTCTCGTTCTCAACCCCTATTTATCCTTTCCCGCACCTAAGATTGACAACAAGAGCTGGCTGGTGCCGGAAAGTGCAGCAGAACGTCGACAGGACTCGGTGTCAAGTACGAACCGTGCCGGGGACTCCGGGAGTCTCGTTACTGTACGTCTCTCCACACACATCCGATGCATGCGCTATCCATGTCTGCATCAAGCCCTCGTGCATGAGACATCGGGGTACGGTATATCCCACTTTCTTCCCCCGAACCGGTTCCTTGTTGACGTTTCCACTGTGGCAAGTCAACTGTCTGTGCTGACTCATCCGTCGGCTTCGCTTTCTTCTTTTCTCTACACGTCTCGGGGTCGATCGACCCCCAGGAGACGATAGCGTGTATAGAACCTTCACCCGGTCGGAAAACGAGAGAATCAGCTTCTTATCTTCCCTTCCAAGTGCACAATCCACCGTCCGAGACGGTGACAGCGGGTGTCATCCTGTATTTTTCCAGTGCTTCTTCCTTTTCCTTTTGGGTGGAAAACTTTTTTTTCCTCCACTAGAAAATTTGTCCCTCCACAACTGACGAACGATAAAATTGCACCTCCATCCGCATTTCAGGGGCGCGTGTGTGCCCTTGTTATCCCCCTCCCGTAGGGTACAACATATTTTCAGCATTTCATCATTCCACTCACTTGCGTTGCGTCCACAAGACCGAAGCCACACCAAAGCGTTAAGATACAGATCCAGGCCCCTTTTCGGTATAAGACAACAAGAAACAAAAAATGAGGCAACTCTACGACACTGCTGACGCCGTTTGCCGCCCTTCCAAACGGCAGACGAAATGAATGAATGAATGAAAACCCCAAATGTTTGAAAAGGATTCCGAAGGAAAGCTGTCGCTTCGAGCAAGTCTTGGAAAGATATGATACTACCGCTTTTTTTTTTTGTTTTCCAAAATTTAGTTAAACACGTGAAGAACACTTCCTCCTCCCCCAGAAACCATGGCAGAAGATTCTTTTTTCCGCAGAACAAGTTCCCAGGGAGTAGGTCTCAGGGACGGAGATACCGGCATCGGTCGGATTCGGGGTAGCGTGTTGCCACACTCACTACACTCCAATTAGGGGTTGTTGTTTGCGTCTATTGACAACGCCGGAGACGTGTCACGTTTCCATGCATGCTTCGGCATACAACACCGAGCACGTTGCGAGGATCTGCCGCGTTCGGAGGGTTGTGCCAGACGCTGGCATGTGTTTGGCCATGCTTGCCGTGCACGTAAATAGAAGTGCCAATTTGGACCCGGGACCTAATGAGTGCGGGATAAACAATAAACTGCATTTTCCCCCCTACTTGTCGTGGTTAATTTTATTGTGGCCAAACTAACAGGCAGTCTGTCTCTTGTTTGGGAATGTTGCTTATTTTAAAATGATTACCTGCAGTAATAATAATTGAATCAAAAGCCGTTACCGAAGCGTTCTTAGATGAGTCCTATAATTGTAAGGATTTGGTAGATTCACAACTTAGCAACCTTTCATTTTTATTACTATTCACTTAATTTTTTATCCGCGATAATGACATTGCTCTTCTATTCTCCTTTTTTGTGATAATTGTTAGGTTCTAGAATTACGATGCTATTTTTTAGTCATTTTTATTGTTGGTCACATAAGGTTTAAACTTTTTATCCGAGCCTTAACACGGACTGAAAATTAAAACAGAAATGTTTTGCGCTACCTTCAATATTATAAAAACGGTAACTGCATTTGGAAGTCTTATGTTTATTCCACAAAATAAGCATTGCTATTTCCATCGAAATTAGAATCACGGATTTGCCTACATAGCTAACTTCTAAGGAGTTAGACAAAAAAGGCACAATCTGGCAAGCCATTGCTAATAGTCTTTACTTCGGCAAAGAAAGCACAACCACGTAAATACTGACAATTGTACAACATCGCACGAATGGAAATTAAACTTTGTGGCTTCTGCTCGGCTACCCAAGCAACAAACCACAACCAACCACTTCAAACATCCTTAAGAGGATATATAGCTGGCATGTATGTGAGTGCGTCTAAAAATCAGAAGACTGAAAACTAGCAGCGAACACCAAGAACTACAGAAAGGCGATGATGTATGGCAAACCGCGCACTACTACTACCCGATAGTAAGCAATTGTAAGCGGCTCAATCAGTGGCGGCGGCGGGGGCAAGAAAAGCAATTAGAACAGATATTCATTACGGAGTTTCCGAAGCCCGCACATATATGTCCACTGGACGTATACAAACACAGTCCCGATAACGTAACTTTGTGACGGCCGAGCGGGACGGCAAGCTTGTCAGAAAACGATGGAATGTTTACCGCCAGAACCAAACCGCCTGTTTGGCGGAAGGCGGTAAGGAGTCGCGAGCCGGGTCCAACTTCGTCCTACACTAATCCTTCAATGAGAACACAATCATCGAAATACAATTCATCCGAGGTCCAATTAGAAACTAATTCGAGTTATAATTGAATAGTTTCGCTGGGTTATGAAATGTTGTGTTGTGGTTAATTATGCCTCCGACGTACCGCCGTCGTGCCCTATGCAAGCACTTCCTTCTTCCAACCCACCGGAACCCGGTTGCCCGCTCGAAATGCCACCAAATCAAACCACTCCCGGGTTGAAAATATCCGTGGGAGTCTGTCGAACGGCAAACGTCGATCCAGTGACGTTTAGCGTGGGGTGCACCGAACGGCCGCCGGTGTGTTTTGGTTTTTTTTGTCTGCCTTTCCACGATCCCCATTTTCCCAGGGTGTGTCACCGAAAAGTTTTTCATCTGCAGCGATGCCAGACGACATCATTCAACATTTTAATTACTGCCAGTCAAATGAAAGGGGGCGTTCTTGAAGCGAACCGACTTCCAGCAACTAAGTTGGCAGACACTTGAAATGTAATCCACTGCAAGTTGCTAAGTTACACCATATATTTTAAAACCCACGGCAGGAGCGTAAACAAGGCACGCTGGAACCAGCGGGGTTTACTTTTCCGGACGCATCGAGGCACTTGAATCGAGTCTTGTTATATTTGAAGTTCAGAATCGGAAGGTAATAACATTATTTTGCCACTTCAGTTCTAGGTTCTAGAGAATTTAAATCATTAAAAGTCATTTGTTTTTAGAATCGAGCATCTAAATTCAGTTTAAATGATGCAGGTTCATATCTCCTGGGACATTGGCATCGATCCAGAGATTGGAAGCATAGTCGTCGTCAGGTTTTATACACCAGGCTACAAGGTAAATTATACCTAAAAATAACCTATTTAAAAAATAATTCACCAGAATAACCGCTTTGTTTAATTTGGAAAAAATGATTTAAAACTAACTGGCGGGAGAAACCAAATTATTTGGTTTGATGGACGCAATAAGTTCAAATATAAATCTCTTGGCCAGTGAATGTGGATTTGTTCCTGCATTTGCACAAAATTTGGCAGCTCCAAAGCGCATTGCGGGTGTCACGCAGTCAGTCACAGATGGGCTCCCCTCTCCCCCTCCTCCAACCCCATCCAACGGCAGCAGAACGAAGGACAGTAATAATAATTTATCGGAAAAGCTTCCACGTTAAACTCCACCCCTCTTCTCTGTTTTATCGAATTTCCGCCATTCCGCGTTGAACAAATCAATTATTCAACCAGATCAGCCGAAAGGGAATCCAATCACGCGAGATCGTTTCACGGGATAAATTGTTGGCAGTAGTGCATTTTTATTTGCTTTTGCTTTGGGGAATTATAGCGTGTTATTGTTTTTTGTTTTGGTTTTCAGAAACACACTATAAAAGGATAGACACTTCCCGCAATGCACTTTTGGGGTGGAAAATGAATTGAAAATCTACTTCTTTTTTCCAACAGCGTTTGCCACACACTAGACGTCCCCATCGGCACGGGATGGAGGAAGCTGGCGATGATTTATTGCTCCCCTGCTTGGTGCGTTCCGCTTGCCGTGATGATCGTGTTTTTACCGGTGCTTCACTTCCGGTTAATGGAACGCGCGCCAAAACGAAGGCGAATGTGTGCCCCCATTTTTCGACAAACGCACACAGATTCGCTTTCGTTCACCCGATGATCGCGAGCGAGCGACTTCTATTTTTATTTCACTTTTATTTATTTATTTCTCATCGTTTTTCTTTTTTCTATTTCCAACTCCGACGATAAATAAATGCAGCTGATTGCTCATTCAGTAGGCGAAACGCAGCGCGAATGCAAACCGGAAGCACACTCCAAATACGCCACCGCAGCCACATGATGTTTGGCCCATCCCGCGGCGAGCCCGTTGTCGTCGGTTGTTTAATTCCAAGAACATTTTGACAGCAGGCACCAAAATGATGACGATGAAAAAAGGCACGTGAAAACGCCATGGAAAACGAACGCCAAAATTCCAAAGTTAAATAAAAAATGTTCAAAGCAAGGCCAAACGGCTTTCCGCCGGAGATAGGCATGTTTCTATCGGATGGTTAACGACGATGATTGTAGGATGAATTTTTTGTGTAGTGCTTCAACAGTGAGCCAAACAAACCCGAACTAAATAGACTATCCACTGGGAAGCCCCGACAATAATGACCCAAAGGCAGCATAGTGAAATGGATAATTTACTTTCGATTAAATTGAAATCGACATTACACATTGACTGAAATAACTTAGCGTTTTCTGCGAAGAAGTATTTTGCCAATATTATCAATATTGAAAATAGAAATATTGATTGATTTTACCGTTTTATAGCACGTTGATGTAAATACAAATAAACGTTGTTACCACCAAAAACCACCAGAACACTGCAGCTGAACTTCGCAGAAAAATATTGTTATTTATGATTTTAACGGTATCGGCTATGCTAAATATATTCGAAACGTGTCTTTAAAAGCAAACACACGCATGATTACACTCTGGGGCATGTAATTTTTCCGCAAACCTTGTGTGTATCTTATCAAATGGTCGAGGCGCAGGCAGCTAAGTAAACATTTTGCGCACCCTGACCCATTTAACTATCATATTCATTGGCCATCCGTGACCAAACGACCTACAGTTAATGTTAGGCAACAACATCTATTTATTGACCCACGGCGGGTTTGGTTCAAGGAAAAAAAAAGATGCAAACACCTCTTTCGAGCGCAAAAGAATGTCAGCGTTTGTTGAAGAACCAGCCATGACACCAGAAAGCACAGGGAATTACAACACCGGGGGTTCACGGCACTCGCATAGTGTATGGGATGATGGGGACCGACATTATGAAGGGCTGCGATGATGTCCTCCGGAGGTCTTAATAAGCCTGTAGCACAGTAGCTCACTCAAAGTAGTTTTTAATGAAAACTAAACTAACAAATTAATCACAATCTTTGATATAAAATTTAAAATTCATCACAAAAAAAAACTATTAAAAATTTATAATTAATCACAAACTTTTATATAAAATTCCAAATTTAAATAACCGAACGATGGATTTAAAAAATATTCAGCCCTCTCAACAAAAACCTTTTTATATTTAAGCATAAAAACATGTTGTGATAAAAATGAAACTCGTGATCGTAACAAATAAATAATATTAAAGCCAATAAACATAAAGAACAACAAACTTACGTCAACTTCTTTGTTCTGAGAAAAAATGAGCAAACAATTACCAATTCAAACCAAATCAGAAAACTTTCTTTAGAGAGGGTCTTTAGATGTTTTATTTCTCATCTACATTTATCACAAAAAGTTCGACTTAGATAGCACAATATTGCATGTTATGAACGGTTGATAAGTAAACATTTGATAAAATATGCTTCAAATTAAACTACTAAGAGCCATTCAAGTATGAAATCATTGCTTACAATTTTGGTTCATTCTTAATCCTTTGAAACATTATAAAAAAAACATTATAAAAGGAAAGTCGTTAGAATGAAAGGAATAAAAAAAATTACATTACAGCCTTTTGAAAGGGATAATTGTGAAAAATATATTGTTTTAAATAAGAATGTTTTACTGAATTCATTTTGAGTGAAAGTCATATCAAACGTTTACTTCCTAACTCACCTCGCACCGGCCCGGATTTAGATTTCAGAACACTTTAAGACCACTGTATTTATGCCACTGATACCATAATTTCTATTTATGAACATATTTTTCAACAAAATTTAATTTTTCATGCTCAGCAAATTTGTGATGCAAACGCACTGAAAAGTTCGTTCGAAAAACCTTTCAACTGAGACATTTTCAACAGTGGCCAAACACAGGACCAACACGACGACTCAGCACCCCGGGGGTCATATAACGCCGCCTAACTGTTGACACTGCGGCGTCGTAACTTACCCTGCTTGCATAAAAATGGAGGCTGGCGGGTGTGCGTGTGTGTGTCTGCGCATGGGATGTGATGGCCGCGATACTCACTACCCCGAGGAGAATATTCGCGGATTTATGGATATATGGAGAATTTGGTCCTTTTTGTTTTTTCATTTCCTTCAGTGTTTCTCTTTTTCTCGCAATTTGGTCCAATAATGTGGTTCCATGCGTGGACAGCGTAAAAGCTCCCGAAGAAGTGAAAGGAAACACATTTCTCTGCAGTTCTGAGTAATTCAGAGCCTTCCACGAGCTCCAAGACTTGAAGAAGCATAAAGTTGTTTCAAATTTTCCTTTTTTTTTTTTTTTTAAGAAGACCACAGAGATTGTAAGCCCATTTTTCGCCACACTGTCGCGAAGGAACCTGGAGACTGGACGCGGTAAAACCGTAAATTGAAAGTAACGTACCGTACGTGAGCTTTCTGAGGTGAGATGGTGCGTCGGTTCGCATGGACCGCATAAGGAAAGTTTCATCTTGTCAGCTTGTTTTTTTTAAGACTCCCTCTGTTGTCTTGGACCTCCGTATCTCGGGTCCTATTTTTGCTGTCCTCTCGTCGAACAAAAGCAAACAGCCAAACGGGGTAAGTACACCGCAGTGGGGTGAGGGTTATCGGGGTGTTCGCGAGCGAACGTGGCCGAGGTCGAGCCGGGGTTTGCACCAAAAAAATGCAAAACTCCATGAAATCCATCGAACGTGACAGACTTCCGCGGCACGCATCCGTGCGTTCCGCATCGCGTGCCGTATCGCGCAATGGCCTGGCAAATGGTGATGCGAAGGATGATGCTGACCGAGTTTTGACGCAAAATAACGGGAGGAAAAAGTTATAATTTGAATTTTTTTTATTCTCTATTTAGTTCCATCTTGTACTTCTTTGTCGTTCTGAGACAAGACGACTGAGGCAGATTGTTGAGAAAGGGAAGGGCTTCCTTACAGTTGGTTCCTGCGGCCCAAAAAAAGGACCGTTAAAATCATAAATTGAAACATAAATAACGCGGAAATATAAACCAAATCACGAAGAGAAGGAGAAGCAGTACTTAGCAAGTCAAACAAGCTTCCAGTTCGCAGTGTTTATAAACCTTATGCAACAGTAGTCGAAGGCTAGAAACATTCCTAGCGAATGTTAAAGCTCGCCCCGCCTAGAAACTGGTAGAAATCTCGAGGAAACTTCAGATCTAGAGGATTCCCCCGGAACGTGGCGTTATTGAAATTTGATTTTCGTAGCGCGCCAAAAATTTACATCCATTTTGAGGCAGAAACCTCGACAGCAACAAGACGACTGAAGGACCAACCGAAGCTGAGGCGGCAAGCGAAGGCATGATGAAATTGTATTGGCAAAGTTTATCTGAATTTCATTTCCGTTGGCGACTGGAGTGGGTGGTTGCGAATATGCGCGGGAGGCATCTTCCAACGAGCAGGGGGAGATAAGAAGGGAACAGGTAAGTAAAGCACAGCTTCCCGGAAACCGGAATGATGATGGCGCAGGAAGGAAAGGTGTGTCCGATTGAAATGTCCAAACCGGCGCATCCACTCGCTCACCGGTGTGGAATTATTTAACCTTTACTATACAAGCGGGAGCAAATGGAATAGAGAATAGGAAGTAAAACCAAGAAGAATGGGCTGCTTCTTGGGGACCTCAGCAAAGCGCCCGTCCATGCATTTGCATAGATATAAGCAAAGTCTCGGCCGGGAGAAGAAGGCCGCCGGAACGGCGACTTGTTGAGCTTCCATCCATCCATTCCGTGGAACAGAGTGAAACAATTTAAAATCTCATTTTCGCGACAAAGATCCATGCCCGGGACACGGCCGAGGGGTGGGTTGGTTGATACTAAAGGTGTGGCACTGTAAGATGAAGTCAAATTATGGATCGAAATAGGTACGAGCACGTACCGGTGCTGTACTGGTGGCACATCCCGACACCGTCGGAACAAGGTTAGAAAATAAGGTTAGAGACTTAGACGGCAGCAGCACGAGACACAATAAGGAAAAGCTGCTTCCACTGCCACTGTGTTCCACACCAAAGCGGCTCAAAACCACTTCCACCAAACCCGGCCAGAAAGGTATCGCAGACGAGCAGGGGGACTTGAACCCCCTGCTGGTTCTGAAGATCCCCCGACGCATCCTCTTTCCCTCCCATCACGGTGAAGAAGCTTTATGCAGAAGAGACAAGACAAAACAATATAACCATCGGAAGGCGCTGGGAGTGACAGCTGCCATAAATTATTGCATTTTGTCCACAAAGACATTCCCGTGGAGGCAAGAGTAATCTAGCGGACCCCTTTTCCGCCCCCTGGGCCGGGGTGTTATCCGTTTTGTTACGCTACTTGTGACTTTATCTCCATTCACTTGCATCCGAACACGGGCAGACGGAAGTCAAGGTTCAGTTCTGTCTCGATTTCTTACGTGAAGGGAACGATTTAAATCTCTTTGGAGGTCCTTCCGTTCGAGTGGAGCGTAGGGTGTCATCGTGCACCGATGGGAAATTTATGGCCCAAAGTGGAAGTAGATTGTGCTGCGACTGATCGACTACCATTTTCTTTGAGAGTGATTGAAATGTAGAAAATAGTGCATGGGAATACCGGAACTTCTTTATGAAATTTAACATTATCTGGATTCTTTTTTTTAAATATTATGGTGAGCTAGAAGTGGGATGCTTGTATATCTAGAAATAGTTTTAAAAGTTGTGCAAATACAAATTAAAACTATATCATATAAACACAAAATTTATTCAAAAGGCCAATTCCTAGCTCAGTTAAGGTCTAACCGGACTGTAACAAATTAATAATAATTTCACTAGTGACTGACTTTATCATGCACTTTTTGTGTTTTACACGATAAGGACAAGCATCCCTTAATTTACTTCAACCACCAGACATCCTTCACAACATAACTTATTCGACAGCTTTATAGTTGAACAACGATTCATCTCCGCGTGACCTACTCTAGGTGTCGGGCACGAGGCATCAGGACACCGAGGACCATCCTAGACGTACCGATGCTATCAGCAAAGCAATAGTTCCCCGTTGCCCCGTCCCTCTATGCCACCCTCTATGCCCCCCACCATCAACGACAGTGGTGAACTTGATAAATGACTTCCGCTGATGGACGTGCAACCATCAACGTATCGCACGGCGGCTACAATGGCACAAAACGGTTTGCCTATCGATGGGGAATGGGCTTTCCTCCGGAGATGCGCGCGACAATGAACATGGCGACAGAAACGACGAAGGGATTTGTTGTCTTGTCTTTTATTCACTCCCACATAAAAGTGTCCTTTTTTGTGGCTTGCACGACAGAGCGAACGGGCGCGGGCGGCATGTTGCGGAGGCCAGCTCCATTAGCTCCACAGACCATCCCTCCCCTCCGACGACGCACGCGGCTGCCGCCACCGGGAGTGGCACATAATTGACTGGATCCATGAAATATTCATTGTTTTCTTATTTTTGAGTCCATTTTTATGCATGAAAAACGTAGCATAAACAGTGTGGTGTGCTTGTATTTCCTTTTTTTTTGTGTCATTTTGTGGCTGCTTTTTCCACATCAGCGGCACAGAATAGCGTCATAATAAAACGTAAAAATTATCCCAAACCCCAAACGAGTCCGGTTTTCTTCAGAGTGTTTTTGATAGCCCGTTCATTTGTTTCTATTGTGGCGGGGAGGGATGTTTTCTGCTGATAGGCGAATAACAATAAATAAAAAAAGTAATTCATTCCTTTTTTCGACTTGGAATATGTTGATCGAACGGTACAATTCTGATTAAAAAAAAAAGAATTGATTATAGAATAATCACGCTGTTGACTTTTACGTGAAACATTAATAATTAATCAGATCAACAGACGTCATACAATCCTTTTTAAATTTATGATATGAGGCATGCAACACTCACGACAAACACAACCACTAGTAATACATACTTTGATAGATAGGAGAGATAAAAATAAGTAGATTACTTTTACAAATTGTGAAATAGACCATTTTAAGGTGGCGAGTTGAAAAAAAAATCCCTATCAAAATAACTTAGAGCTTGAAATCCTCACGCTACAGAAAGTGTTCCAGCGAGATGCCAGTCAATATGGGGATGAGTTTACTTATCCTAAAACATCAGTGGTTTTGATCCTCTCAGTATAATGCCTCGCGCCATCGCTATCCACCATTTCTAGGGCTCCATCCCATCCCTTATCGAGGATGGAGTCCCGTGGCGTTTAACGGCAGAAGTGATGGAGGTTACCTTTCGGGGGACTCGGAAGGAGCAAAGGCAAGCTTTCCTCCCGCTGGTTCTTATCTTAAAATAATAGTCAATGATGTTCCGGTGAATTGAAACCCACCGAAAGGGAGCATCGGCAGGCAGCCGAATCGTTGCGAACCGTCCTAGATCCCGACCGAAGGCACGGCCTTTGCTAGCCCTACGCACCGATTCAGACCGCTTGACGGCGTTGTCCTTGCGGTCGGTACGATAGTGGTACTCAACCGTACCGCAAAAGGGGAATTTAACGCAATCCTCCTAGATGCTTTGGGAGGGAAAATCGAGTGGGAAAGAGGCGTTACCGGGTATGGAAAACGGTGGATGTCAATTTCAACTACGAACGTTGACACGGCGTTGGACTATTTTGCAATCACATATCCTTTTCGAAACGTGTGAAAGTTCTGGGAATCAATTTCATAGTTTGAATTCATAATCAAGATTTCTTCCCAATTTCCTTTCCGCTAACCAGCAGCGATTGTGGCGTTTCGAAGCTATCTCGTTAATCTGACAGACACTAAATGATGCAGGATGCGATTGGATGCTTTCATTGCAGACCCAGAAAGGATGAATTATGTATGTAATAGAATTTTTAAGAATAATTTTGAACCGTCTAATAAAATAACTGAATTTCACAGATAAAGATCACCTCGATCAAATAGATAACATTTTATTATTTATTATTATATGACGGACGTTGGCGTATTGTTAAAGCCTATAGGCACAAACAGAAATTTTGGTTCTCATGCCATACAAATAAATAATAATTAGTAAACATATTATCATATGGACTAATTGGATTGAGGTTGGATCAACGGTTTAATATTTTAAAGGTAGCGATATTTTATTTCACGACCTTTGTTTCTTAAAAATTGTTTCTTGTGGAAAACATTCGCATTGATTCGAGTAAAAATATTCATCAGAAAAGAAACTACCTCCGAGGATATTTATTTCGATAGAAGAAATCTGCTCATTTATGCATGTTATACATTTCCTTGCACATCTTTTAAAAAAAGACAATGCGAGAAACCTATTAATATTTGAACTGAAGTAACTTGTTTACCGATCTTTTAAGATATGTTAAAATCGATGTTAATTTTATGAATTTCACAGTGTCCTGATAAATTCTTGCAGCAGAGTATGCCAGCTTAATTTTTGTTATCATATGTTTTGTTTATTAAATAAATTCGAAGAATTGAATGCAAAAGACAACACTTTTGACATAAGTGCAATATTGGACGATACAAAATCTGCCAATGAAGTGTTTAGTTCAGTTGTTAGTAACTATTAAAATTTTACTAAACACACAAATGTCACGTTACATACATTTCCATACAGGAATACATTTATCTTTTTCCAAGAACTAATCTTTACTTGTTTTTCCACGCCTCACAAACTGTCCATCTAGGACGAACAAAACCTTACAGTAAAATTCATGGACAAAAATATGATGTCGACGAAAAAAATACTGTCGGATTTACTTCCGAAAAGGACGACAGCCCTTCGCCGTTAACTGCTGAAGTAGCTTTCCGCTTTCGCTATCAGCACACACACACACACACACACACAAATATTACTTTGTTGAAATGTCAACAGTCAGCGTTGGGCAGCATGTGCCAAAAGGCTCCTTCTGGCTCGGTGTTGATAACAATCGTTAAAGCACCAAACTGTCTGCCAACGAGAGAGGAGAAGAAATGGTTCTCTGACAATCCACCGAATGTTCGCCCTCAGCCGGACCTCCGATGCTCTCGGGTTCCTGGCTCATCCTTCAACAACGAGCGTTCGTTACAGTGCTATACTTTGTAATATTTTGGATGACAGAGGGAAGCCGGAAAAAGATGAACCGGCGCTACATCTTTGCACCCAACTCAACCCGAGTGAAACGAGAATTTCCATTGGCGTTCCATTTTTTTTGTGCAGGCACTGTCCGATATAAATCCCTTCGACCGAACCGACAGAAAACTATGCCCTCGGCCTACCACTGATCGCGTGTTGATGTTGGCGTTGGATTCTGGCAAAATTTCCATCCGTCCGTCGACCACATGACTTCCCCTCCAGACTCTTCAAAACACCTTCCGTCTCCCGTGTGGTCCACCAAAGCACAGATAAATCCCTTGGAATGGTGAAAACCAACGAGAATACCAGCAGGGGGACTCATTCAAAGCTTGCCACAGAGACAAACATTATCGGACATGGTGCGGTGCCATGTTTGATTGTTCCTTCCCTTTTTTTCAACTGTGTGTGTATGTGCCTTATTTTACTTCTTACCGAAGCTTATAATAATACCGGGCGACCTAATCAGGCAAAAACGAAATAAAACAAAAGGGAAAAACTCAATCCGCAACTAGGCCGACGACCATAAGGACTATCCTTTCCCACCGAAAACACAACCCACACACACACACACACAGAGTACCCGCGCGCTTTGTATCCTTTTTCAAGGCGAATATTGCGGTTTTGTACCACTTTGCACATTCTCTTGTTATCAACGAGTTTAACCATGCGCAAAATTTGGTACAGCAAAATGGGGAGCATTACTGTTGCCTTACTAACATCCACAGCAGCAACTTTTGCGTGGAAAGTTGTTCGAACGGAAAATTGGAACAAAGTTTATTTCTTCCGAATGATAAATAGGAGCAAAATTGGTTTCATCAAACGTACAACCGCATGTTTGGGCTTTTTGCTGTGCGAGTTTGTTTGTTGTGAAGAAATAAAAAAAAATGGTTTATAAAAAAAAAATTACGATTGGTTACAATTTAATAAATGAACAAATAAACATTATTCTTTATTCGTTAAGATGTTATAGATATATTATAGAGGATTTTAGAATCCAACTAAAAACTGACTTCAAAAATATTTCTTAAAAAACAACAAGGCTTTTTATAAATTCCAAAGCTTCATCTAAAACAAATCAAATTTTTCTTTTCGACCAATTCCGAGAACCACATTGATTTCCCCAAGTCCTCTGTTTTATTTTATATCGAGCTAGTGGAATATCTGCATAAAAAACTAAAAAGAACGCCAAAAGATATACTAAAACGATATACTCTAAGAAGATATAATCAACAGATATGCTAACAAGTAGTAGTTTACGGATTAGAAACATCTTCGAAAATGGTGAAGTTATATTTACCGTGATAAAAAGAGCGATAAAAAAAACCGGGCATTTCGGGCATTCTAGTGTTAAGTCTCGAAACGAAATAATTCAAAGAAAATGAAATTATAATTGAAGTTCTCTTCAACCGATACTAATTTCTTTTATCGGTTATAATGATGTAAAACTAAAAAGAACGAAGTGATCGACCAATCTAAAAGAAAAAGAAGGGCATTGCTTTATTGAATGCGTAGCGAAATTATCTCCTTCTCCAATTAGTACCAGTCTTGAGACATTGTTAAATGAGATTGATCTGAGTTATGAGCATCCATTTTAATTGGTAAAAAAATGATGGTTTCGTTGCTTTGTGACGCCAACTACTATAAAAAAAGGAAAGACTTTGGAGACTCTTTAAGCAAGTGATCATTTTCAAATAAAATTGAGCCACAAAGATACACTGGAAGAAGTTTTAAAAGTTCGTTTTACGTTCTGTTCTCACGCACCCCGGCACGTATTCAACAAGATCCATTTCTTTTTCAATAAGCACCAAGAAAAAAAACAAGACACGTGACTCCTGATGCAACACCGAGCACCCAACAACATTCTATTGCATCCGCATATGTGACAAATGGTGCGACGTGAGTATCATCATTCATTTTCCTATTCGTATGCAAATTCGCATCCCCTTTCTCGGAAGACGGAAGAGCAGCATCGGGGCTGCCGATTATTGTCGTTACGGCCACGGAACCGGTAGTAGTGCCGGACCACACGAAACCGGGGGCCCGAAAAGATCGTCCTCATCTCCGCGGAAAACAGTCATAAATCTTCCATATTTTCTTTTATTTTTATTGCTTTCCTAGCAGCATCCAAACCGGCAGGGAACGACGATTATGGATGACCACGCGTCCTGTTTGTTTTCAGGGCGTTTCACTGGGCGAAGGAATCACCAGCCAGAAGGAACGAACAAAAAAAAATGGGACAAAGTTCATTATTAAACGCACAAACGGCCATTTCGGCAGCTTTATTATCGGTCGCTCCGAGACGGTTTTCATGACTTTTGACCTTAGATAATTTTCTGTATAGCATTTTTCTCGCGGTAGAACCAGCGCTGTCCACTGTCCAATTTATATCGCGCTGAATGGAGGATTTTTGGGGATTAAGATAACTTTTATCGGTTTGCGTGTCCCACATTAAATTGGGCTCCAGCAGAATCTGTTGCATCTCGACCAATCTCCGGCGAGGAGAAATTTTTACTTTCAACTCTTTTATTCTCAACCTAGAAATCTATTCAACATGGAATGAGCCTTCATATGGGTTCATCATTTACAAATAGCTGCTGAACTGAGTATCTTGAAACCATTCCAATGGATGATTCAAATCCACTGATGGAACGCTCGCCGGACGGAAAAGGGAGAAAAGTAATCTTCCAAGCCAAGAAGGGACAGAAAAAAATATATTTCGATTCGATCGTCCGCTGGCGGGTCGATACGGAAGAATAATGCAAATCCCAATCGGGTTGAGTACTTTTATGTAAGCTCAAAGTGGGAAGAGCCAAAAGGGAAAATCAAACACACAGATCCAAATTCACACACACACACTTTCGAATGCAGGAAGGAGGAAGCGACAGGAAGCAAAAAAAACCCATAGAATATTGCCTCTAAATGAGTCCCATCGGAGGGTTAGATTTGGTCTAAGGTCGTATTATTATCAGACCAGTTCCTTTCCCGCCGAGGAGGAAAATTGGTTTGTCGGCTTGGGAAGAAGGAAAAACAGATCCATCAGAGCAACGCAGTGCAAATACGGACCACCCGAAGAAGGCGAACACGCTCGGAACGAGAGGAGTTTAAAGTTATTTATTGCAAGGAAAAGCCAAACACAGGCCCCCGCAGTAATCAAATCATCGATACTCTAAGGGCTTTATTTATTTGAGGAAATCAATCTGTCAAGAACAAGAGGGTAATCGGCAAGCGATAGATTGTCGGCGGAAAGTGTATTGCAATTTAATTAATTGAAAGATTAAAAAAACGGAACATTTCATATTGCTTCTTAGAGTAAGCCGAACCAAAACATGGCTTATAAAACTGTCAGACTGATACCTTTAACACGTTGCGTACCAAGCGTTTTAGCACAATTTTTAGTACAATTTTTCTAATTACAATTTATTTATAATATATGTTAAACCGATTGTTTTCGAAGGCCAAGCAAAAACTTAGCTTCCCAAAATATTTATATAAAATATTACAATAATTTTTATGTTGCATTTTCATTTATTTATAGGTCAAAAACTTGTTTGTACTAAAACTGCCGTCACCCATATTTGGGTGACGCGGTACGCAACGTGTTAAGGTAAGTTGACTCAATCAACTTCTGTTCGGAGATGCTTGGCACTATAGTAAACTTGTGATGTATCTTAGATGATAGGAAAAGATTGAAAAACCGGACCTTCATGTTCATGGTATTCCAAACACAAAACTATGAAACCACTGGCAACGTATTCATACTTGACCAACCATTGCGACAAGTGAAAACCATTGTTAAAATCGGGTTTTTTTTCTGTCTGGTTGTCTAGAGATGGAGACGCTTCCGATACGGGCACAATTGTTTCTGCACGGTGAACCGGAAGCGCCTTGTGCAAGGGTGTGTGTCCCTTCCGAAACAACCGAAACAACCGAACGAACGAACGAACGAACGAACGAACCAACCCGGGCGACCTCAATGACGTTTCCGCGTTCGTGTGTGCCTTCTCGAGTGGGCGGTAGTGTTTCTGTGTATCGGTGTGTGTGTCGGTGTCAAGAGAAGGACGAAAAGGAGCTTGAGCGGAGGGAAAAGCGCGAAAAAAATCGATTCCTCTCCATCCAGCAAGAGTCCTCCAGCACCAACGGGTTCAACGGAAGCAGTTCTTCCCATCCGGCTCCACAAGCAAACCCTTTCGAGGGGCGAACTCGCCCAGATTGAGGACCAAAACTCGATGTCATGCACACACAGGGCACATGCCGCCATCAGGGATACTCGCATGTAGAAAGGGACGTGGTGGAAGGTCGGTAGAGAGTGAGCAACCTTCGAGCTTCCTTGAACGGCAGCGAACTCTTCAGTGAACCACACAGGAAATTCCCGGCGCACATACAAGCACACACGGGTCCACGCTCGCAAAACTCGCCCCGATTGCTTGCCATCCTTGCGGCTGCACGTTCATACACACATTAACGCTTCGCGACGACAAGGACGCCGAGGACGACGCGTTGCTCATATGCAGCAAGTTCTTCATCACCCTTTTCTTTAGACCCGCAATCGTTACCCACCGCTAACTACCGGAAAACGGAAGGGGGCGAGGGGCACACAGACATCTTTCGCCAGCTTTTCCCTGAACCGACTTTGCTCGGGGGGGAGAAGGTGGGGATTCTGTGTTTTTATCGTGTTCCACCCCCGAAACCCGACAGCGTTTCCAATTGGGACATAATATTTCCCATATTTTCACGTGATTCTCGGAAGCGGCGCAAACCATCCGGTGCTTCCGCTGTCCGGGGCTTTTCCCCAAAAATGACTTTTTCCCTGCGATCAGAAGAGGGATGGAGCGAGGTAGGGGGCCCATCCCGGACGGGGTGTGGTTTTGATCCAACCTTCCCCAATTGCGCGAGCATCCCCCCGGGCGCCGCATGGCTCTCCTCGTATATATTAAGTGAAAACTGTTCAGGCGGAAAATGTCCATGTTCAATCGGCAACCGCTCGGAACCTCGGTTGTAAAAACCGACCTCCTCGAAAAAGGCTTCCCTCGCCCAAACGCGACATCATTATTGCTTGCACACTCCTTTCTTTCCAGGGGATCCTTTCGATTCGTCTACCGGGGAGGGGGTGGGGATGACGGGAAGCGTCCATTTGATACGGTGATGCCCACGTGACACGGCAGTGGGGCGTCGGTCGGTCACCATCGACGAAGGAACGAGGGTTTTTAATGATACCGCAAGCTTTTTAGCAGCACAGCCGAGGCAGGATAAAGTTTGAATTGAGTTTACCGTGCAAGTTCTTTGAAGTCTAGGGCCAAGATGTACGCAACTTGGGTAAGGTCAATCGGGTACCCACTACCTTCGGGTTTTCCCGATCAATTTCAGCCCTTCCGTCCGTGGTTGTTGTAGAAGAAGTGCACGCGTTAACTTATCTGAAGTGATTTACAACTCTGCATTTTGTACCTCAATCGATGCACGTTTAATGCAATGATTAAAATCCTATTATTTGTTGCGAGCTTATGAAAGGAAGTATATTAACGAGCATTAAGTTATGAAATAAATAAAGGAGCATTGAAGTGTAAAACTGCACAAGAAACTGAAAACTTTGAAGAGATACAGTTGACATTTAAACAACACTTGGACCAATCTAATAAGTAAAGGAGTAAATAAGTTAATAAATTCTCAATGATGAATTGATGAAATTCGCGCGGACAGTTTTTGTATTTCTTCTGTAACACAATTCCAAATGAGTTCTGAATCGCTTCAGAAGGGATTCACACCTCTAATTAACCTCTTGTATTAAGTCGCTCTTCTATGTGAAATTCTCTAATGCAAGTAGAACTCAATTTGCGTGCTTCTAATAGACGTTTTTATGTTGCGAAAGAGTTATTTAAAGATTCGAAACATTCATTATTAGTGTTCAGTCTGATCAAAATCCCTCAAACTGTTATAATTGACATTTCAAGTGGATTGAAAGAATGCTGAGAAAAGTGATTTGTAAATGTAAAAATTACATTGATTTTTTTTCGCTTATTTAGTTATTGAATGCCGAATAATTTTCACTATCAATTTTCAGAACGAATTACTTCATTTTTAATTTTGTTTCGATTAACTAACATCTTCCCACGATCATTTCGTGTCGAGGGGTAAATCTTAAGGTGCAGATAAATGACAGCAACTTTCATGCAAGAGAAACTTTCAGTCGTCGTCATTTCAGTGGACTGAAAGTTTCCGAACGCATCACGCGTTTACACGACTCACAACAAATTAACGCTAACTGTCAACTGGCAATGATGAGTCGGTAAACAAACTATGTAGAATTGTAAATGAGCTGTATTATTTCATCTCTAAAACTAATAATAATACTCATTTAGCGTTGTAAATCATGCAGGTGAACTTAAATCGCATAAAACGACTTTGATTATTTCGTTTAACGATCATTTTAAATGGTTTTATACTGTTGACGCCTTCGAAATCTGTCAGTTGCACGAGCTGTCAAGAAACTTTCATTGCTGTGAAAGAAATTTACAGCCCGGCTACGTTAAGTGAAATTTTAGTTGCGCAACTCAAATTGTTTGTTTATTTCGCGTTTAGACGTGCTATGTTGGGTTTCACATGAGTGAAATGAGTGTTTGACAGTTGCTGTTAAGTGAAAGTTGCAATCATTTAAAACGCCTTTTAGGGAGGATTTAAACGATTGCAACTTTCACTTTAAAGCAACTATCAACTGCTTATGCGAAACCCACATTTGAAGCATGTGTAAACGCGAAATACACAATCAATAGCGTATAAGTAGCGATAGTAGAATTTCACTTAACATGGTCAGGCTAGAACGTTATTTCACTGCATTGAAATTTGTTTGACAACTTACTCAGCACTGACAGCTTTGAAAGGAGTCAACAGCATATAAAGCAATTTAAAATGATCGCAATGACCAGCTTATAGTATAGCTCATAAACAATTCTACACCATTTGTTTCACAGCTCATCATTGCCGGTAAGAGCTGAAATGAAGACGAATGAATGTTTCAGATGAATGAAAGTTGTTGTCATCTATCTGCAGCTTTACACAACGACTTCAGACCGTTTCCCAATTAATTTGTCAAATCACTTACCACTCTGTTTCAATCGTTCAAGTAAAAACATTCCCGCAAATTCAATTGAGCGAATAAAAGCAAAAGTATTTCAGGGAAAGTTGCTTGCCCAAACTTTCTGACAAAAACGCTAGCTTCCCAACGGTCTCAGCGGAGAGGCCTGGTAAAGAAATTGAAAAATTGCACACGACATCATGACTCAATCGTCGACCCCCGTTTTCCATTGTGGTGGGGGATCGCGAAATAAAAAGAAGGAGGAAAACCGCCAACATCCCCCGATGTAACGCGTTTTGCAATTTCCGACCTACTACTACCCGTCATTTATCTACCGCTTGTTATGCTACGTTACTTGCGTTATTTCTGGCCCGTGTCGTCTGGATACCATAAACATACTAGAGTCCCGCCGCCCCGTCCGTCCTTCGGATTCAGGGTCGTCCGTCCTCGAAACGGCCACAAAGTAAACCAAAACCCTCTCTCCGCGCACCATCGAGCGTATCCATTAATCACCCATTGCCATGTGCCCGAGCAATTTAACCAGACATACCTCATCTGTTCATCTTCTGTGCAACCGACCAACCTTTCGCGAAAGGTGCACGGCCAGAAAAGTGAAGAGTTTTCCGATGAGATGAAGTGGCTTGGCTTGGCTCGGCTAGTGGGCGCTGCTGGCAAGATTTTTCTTCCTCCACGTGATTCCACCGTTTCTCGCTGGTTGGGGTCCATTTTCTTGATTAATTTATTATTGTTGCTAGAGACGCTGTGTTCGCTTGCCGGTGGCCCATTGTTTCGTGTGCTATCGGGTGCGCCCGAACAGATACACCTTCTTCCCCACGCGCCGGTGGTAAACGGTAGCAAAACACGGCCGCTTGTTGTGCTGCTGTAAGCTCTTCATTTGGCCGTTTTTGGGGTCGTTTTGCGATCCATCCATCTCCCGGGCTCGTAAAGCAAACCACACAGAAACATACTGGAGCCGGCTTCTAGCACGGTTCCCCGTCTGGAAACAATTAGGCGAATGTGCAACACACACGCTCTCATGGGGGCTAGAATTCTATTTTTTCCCTTTTTTTTTTCATCTCCCTCAATATTTCTAGTATCGTTCCTTTCGATTCAATAAACGATATATCTTAAGTAAGCGACCGAAGTGCGCTGGTGATCATAAAAAAAGTATTCAAGACAAGGAAAAGGTAACATAATATGAAAAAAAAAAAAAACTTATTTTCTACAATATATGGCCGCTTTTGAACAAACCATAAAATGGATGAAATGAAAAGAGAAGATGAAGTAATAATAACAATGGTTATTTTTAAATCTCGGAAAGTACAGAGTTTACCATTTTTTTCATCTTTTTCTTCGCGTATGGCATACAACTTGGTCCAAAGATGAACATCCTGGTTCCTGGTAATTTTCCTAGTTTCGGATTCCTAGATTTTATAGATCGCACTTCTATGATATGATTTTGTACAATACAAAATCATTAAATTTTGCACAACATTGAAAATAAGAAGATAGAATAAAAGATCTATAAATCAAATCGGGTTGGAAATAAATGATAAAAGCGCTTAAAATATTAAAAAAAAAACACGCAGAAACATAACTATTCGGGATTGCTCACGTAAACAAGAAATCTGCATATATGGATCATCTCTTTACGTGGCGCGCTAGCTCTATTGTTATGCTTTTTACACAACGCACGTGATTAAATCGAATTATAATTTTGTTAAAGCAAATTACTCGCCATTCTCTCACCTCAAGGCTCGTTGTAGAGCTCTAGAGACACTTCAAGCTCCTTGGTACTCTCCGTATGGGCGACGCAAACCGTACAACGGAGAGTCCCGGCCGAAGAAGCATGCACTCCTTACGGAAGGTGGTCGTGTCGGAATTTGACCGTTCAATCTGATTAAGTCCATTAAACAATCCCTATCTAACAAATTACCTGATTGCAAATTGTATTTCTGTGCTTCTGTGCCCGGATAGACGTTGCGAGAACACGCCCGGCGGCATTCCTCCCTGGTGGGGCAAAAACTTCCTCCCCAAGGAGGCAGAAATTTTGTCCCTCTTCTGAGTCCATGGAAGGAAGCAAAAACAAATATACAAATGGAAAAAAACACACCCATACACCGACACAACAGTGCCAGGATGTGCAGGTGAACACTATCCAAAGCCGGCGAAAGATGAACGTCCAACGGTCATTATTTATATCCCGTACTGGGGGATAGAAACAGTTCGTCCACGGGAATGTAAAGGTGGGAAGGTGGGGCTGGCGATGGGGGAGAGCGGAAAAGTCTGACTAATGTCTCGTATCAAATAGTACTCTCCACCATCATCTTCCGGGATTCCATGGGAGTGGTATCTGTACCATGGAGAGCTTGATGGTGTTTCATCTCCTTCTGATGCTGTTTCGTTTTTCCTACGATGGAAAAGTGGATGATCAATTTTCAACCATCTCTCGTCCATGTCCGTACAACCTTCCAGCCGCCCAGCAAGTTCAGTATAGTTCTTTGGCTCTGATAGAAGTCGACCCATCTCTACCTCATCGCCAACGACTGGCCAAACACCATAATCGAACCATTCGCGGGCGGATCGATCGTACCGGGAGTCTTATCGTTCCCGACCCCGTTAGTGGGAATTTTGAACCGAAATGTCAGACACACCCTGGGTCCTGGGGCGAAAGAATAAGAACAAATAATGAGCGACTCGTTCGCTGCTAGGCAGAGGAAAGTTGAGAATTTTCATCCCAAAAAGACGAAGTGCAAACTAGTGGCCACATCTTGGGCACAGAAAAGAGAAAGAAAAGAAAGAAAACACCCCAAAGAGCGAATGCGGGGAGGAAAATTCATCGTTGATTACAGATAATCTGTGCCCAAATATGCTGGGTGTTGCTTTGCGGTATGTATCTAAGGTGGGGGGAGGTTTTCTTCCCGCCTAGCATTAACATAACGTGCCAAAGAAGTGCACCATTTGCACCGGGAGCTACTTTCGGTTTTTTTTTTCGTTTGCCTCGGCTCGCAAAGGTAGAAGAGACCGCATTTCTACGCCCATGCTCTTTGGTTTGGATGGAAAGTAGGAAAATCCCTCAGCGACACCGGAAATGAACGAGCAAAATTAAAGTTATCTTATTATCGGATGGTACGGTGGTTCTTCCTGAGTATTTTTTTTCTTTTTTTCGCTTGCAATACGTTTTCAGGCAAGATGGCAAATTGAGCTTCTCTCTTATTCTAGTTTTTTATGTACAGTTTTCTCCGATAAGGCGGATCCAGGAAGTTAAGATAAACTACTTGTAATGCTTGTTCTATTGAATTGCTCTTACATAAACAAAACGAGTGTGTAAATATAAAAGCTGAATTTTAAATATTTTAAAGACAGATCGAAGACAAAAGCACAAGTTTTTTACTGCATGTTCGCGATAAAACTCCTTCATCTGCAAAAACATATCAGAAAGTATGTTCTTGGCATAAAATACGTATGTTGTGTTACTACTCAAAAAACACATTGCTCAATAAAATGGAAGTATTCTTTTTTTACAAACTAACTTTCTTTCACCCTTCTACCCGAAAGAAAGCTATAAAAAGCTTCTAACCGAAAGAAGCTATAAGTTATCACTTTTGTATTTTTGAGGAACAAAGGAAACTCACTGGGAAGTCTGTGTGTGACAGATAAAAGTCATCAAGCGTCACTAAACGAAACTGCAATTCATGTCGTTGTCGCGGCGGGAAAAAAACAAAGTAATAACAACGATTCGAAACGAAAAAAGCAACCAATCCGTTCGAACATCAAACAAAGGCTGTATGATCTCGCGGACCTTCTGTTTTCTTTTTTCTTCGGTGAGCCATGCGATGGCCCTTTTCAAGCGGGAAGAAACAAGTCGTTAAATGGATCAAAAGTACCAAAACCAAACATGGAGAGGATGAGAAAGCGAGAAAAGTGCACTGGCATGGCAACGCGTCAAGGCAAATACGTAAGGCAAAGCCAAACCTCTATAAAGAAAACAGTAATGGACTAACCAAACGCAACACGTCACGCCGGTGACGCACGGTGTGTCTAGTCGGGGCTGGGAAGCGGAGTGTAGAATGAAGTGTGTGTACCTCCAAGTAAATCAATCAGACAACATCCCAGCCGTCGGTGTAAGTCGGCAATTTAACGACAAGTTCGAGGCAGGCGCCGCTAACATCCTTCGCCGCTTGCGTCTCGATCGACTTCGACTCCGCATATATCGAACCACGATTGAAGTCACGTTTGCTCGCCTTTCGCGCCCTCGTGACAAAGGATATCCAATTACTTGTGTCGAGGTCGTTCCGGTTGTTTGTCATCCCATCGACTAACCGCCCCACCCCAGGGAACACACCTTGGGTACTCGACGATTTGATCATGTTACTACCGATACACCACTGTGCCTTTTACAGCCGGGTTTTCCAGCTCTCCAGATTGATTGTCGCGCGCAATTGCGTGAGGACCAACACATTCGGCGGATGGTGGAAGGATTTGCCCACCCATTTGGGGTGTGTTATTATGTGTTCGGCTTGAGGTGCAAAGGCGACCACATGGTTATCCTTATCGAGGCTATCCAACCCAACCAGTCGCAAATGGTTCTTTGAGGCGTCACCAATTCGGTGGGGCAATATTCGAACTGGTATAATCTAAACCTGTCGATGTTTTAGCAATAGCGCTTATCTGTTCCACAATACTTAATTGATTCAGAAAAGCTCCTTCTATTGTCTACAGTGTAGACTCTTCTACACATTCGGTGAAAATTGTGTTTTCGTTTCTGTGTTTTCTATTTCAATTAACCTGCATTAGGTGTTATGTAGCATGCATTCAGATGTTTAGATAATTTAAAAATAGTTAACTAAACTCTTTGATCTCAAGTTGTTCAGAATTTATAGTACACTAACTAAATACAGGTTCGTCCTAGGTTTCGTCAACCTCGGTTTACGTTGTTTGAAATTAGTTTATAGAAGCGTGCTTTGTTCTTCACGCATACGATTTCAATGCATTTTGTATTACAGAAGATTCGAACAACAATGACTAGGTGCAGATTTTCCACTTCAAATTACTTTGCTCAATCAGAAATGTGCTTTTCTAATTAAGAAGAACTGAATGTATTATTGTAAACAAAGACGGCATACAAACGAAGGAAGTAAAACGGACCATAAAACGTGTGGTGACCATAAATTGATATGATGGAAAAACACACAAACTTTGTTTATTTTTTAAGAACACAAATAGAAATATAAAATATGTGACAAACGCTTTTGGGCGTTAGCCCCAGTTTTCGTCACTCTCAAAGTCCCATTTGGTGACGGAAGCCGAGGCGAGTCTGTTCATTTGCTATTGCAAAAACTACAAAATATAAAATGCTCCCATCTAATTTAATTGCAAAATGTTTAAAATTTTATATAATCCACAATAAAAAACACTGAAGAGTGAATTTGTACGAATCAAAAAAGAGATCATATCAAGAATATTTACATAAATTTACAATACATTTGATAAATAATAAAGGTGCAGTAGTTTTGTTTAGTTTCACTGTTCTTAGGTATTGAACTATTTTCGATAAACCAGATAATCGATAAAACAGATGAGCATAAACGCTTTTGGAACGCTATCATAAATTAATAGTATGAGTTTACTCATTTGTTCCACACATTTTATAACGCTTTAGGTATTTATGGTTAGATAAAAAGGACGTTTAAGTGTTACTCTCGATTGTTCAGAAAAGTTAAGAAATACTTTGGTAGAGGGCAAATCTTGCATCAGTTGCAATCCGGATTTAAAATCTGTACTTGGACATGTCAGTTGAAAGACAATCAATATCAAAATTATTATTACATTGCATCGAATTCTGGGTCTTCTTAGAGGCATATGGATTCCATATCCAGACTACAGCTGATAAAAACTTGTATGGCACTGTATTTCGAGACCACATTGTCTCATCAGCCGCTTGTGCGGCTAACCATCGCCGACAGGACGGTCAGCCGTCAGTCATTTTTCTACGACCGGTCTCATGGTACTTCCATCCCCGTGCCGGTATCTAATTTGCACGGTACGCCGAACGGCGGGCCTCGAGATGGCGGCAGAGAAAGTGCAATTAGTTCCGTACCGACTTAAAAGTGTGCCATCCGACTCCAG
Organism: Anopheles coustani; assembly: GCF_943734705.1. NCBI lineage: Eukaryota > Metazoa > Arthropoda > Insecta > Diptera > Culicidae > Anopheles > Anopheles coustani. The sequence goes on from NC_071288.1 coordinate 83,696,193, forward strand.
CGAACCGGTTCCTGGTGTGACTACCGGTGTACTGCTCAATTGAAGCCTAAGCATCGGCAATTGTGTCAATCGTCATACGAACTGTCGCCGGTACACGGTTTGTCACGCTTTTCAAACGGTGGTCAACCTAGTTTTTATAGACAACTGCGCTTATAGCAATAGAAGTAAGAACAGTAACAGTTTAAAACAATATTGTCATGAGTATTTGGATTTGATCGACAAGAAGTGTTACTTTCAGTAATAGAACTAAGAGAAATATCGAATATTCCACTTTATTTCTCAATAAATAAAAGCCGGTTCAGTTAGAAAAAATGTTAAATAATAAATACAAGATTTTCCATATCCAAGCATACCGGACGGGCCACACACACGCACAGGTGCTTGCATTGTATGTGTGCCTTCAAACTAGAGAGAGAGAGCGATGAGAGTAGCGAGAAGATAGGCGGTTCCGGGAAGTTTTGTTGAGAAACCGTGTAAAATCTGTGCTCTGCGGTAATACCGAGTGGGAATATCGGACTACGCGTATTTCTATATTCTCTCTACCTTTCTGGAGATGATGTGGAACTGGAGAACGCTCGATGCTTCATCTCAAACCCGCACGTCCTTTTTTTCCCACCACCTACTGTCCCTTGCCCAAAGGAACCCTGGCCCTTCTGCATTTAGCTCCGGTCCGCACCTCCACCAGGCACTTGCTGCTCTCCGGACCCCGACCCTAAACCATGTTCCCTTTACCCTCCTTGCCCGTTCGTCGAAGCAATGCATTTCATCCTTCCCTTTTTTTCCTCTCCCTCCTTGCGCTTTCCGTTAAAGAACTTCCATAGTATAGTAACCCAGATTTCGTTGCCATCTCAGCGTAGCGCTGCATATTTTCGATGTACACGGCGGAGAAAGATATCTTCAGACGCATAGTACGCATTGGAAATTTTGGATTGGAAGATGTGGAATTAAAAGGCAAAAAGATTGAAGGCACTTTTTGATAGTGAAATTCTTTAAGACGTGTTTCACCCAACACAGCGGTACCTAAATACAATCAATCTTCACAACTGTTTCAACTTTTTTTCTGTTAAAATGCCGCACCCTTCTGCATGCAACATTGTAGCGAGAGTAATATTGCTAGGTTTTCACTACCTTCTAGGATGCACGGAAACCTCACGGACACCGCACACTTTGGTTTCTACGTCGGATGATAGTACTTTATCGCGATTTACACCAACAACTTTCTACACCACACACATTTCCAGTAAGCTGTGAACTTTTCGACACCCGTCCACACCAGTTTTTAGTTGTCTTGCATTTCCATCGTAAACGTTCGCTCGGACTTTGGCGTTCGGATGCCGCTGCGGCTACTGCTGAATATGATTTCCACTTTATCACACCACCCAGGACGGATCATCACCCCCTGTGTCGGAGCTGTCCCGGACGATTTCGGTGCAGTGTTTTTCACATCCACAATTTCACCTGTCCTTCGCACAGGTGTGGTTAACCGCTAATCACTAGCATCTTCCTGCGGGCAGCGCGAATCGGCGAAACAGTCACCCGTCGACTGGGGCAAAAAAATAAAAATAACAGTTTACCACCAGCGGTACTGTGCTGGTTGCGGCTGGAAAAACGCGTACGCGACACCGACACGACGGAACACGGACGGGGCGGGGAAGAGATGTTGCAAAAATTTTCCAACCCCTTGGCGGAGTTTCTACTCGTCGTACAGCAGCGTAGCAGCCATCGTACGGCACGGCAATCGATGACTGCGCGTACGCGATTTCCACGAGAAGATTTTCCCGCAGAGCGACAGATCCGTGGCGGACCCGTCTGTGCATCTGTGCTCGCACTTTCTCTCCTGCTCGTTCCCTCTCTCCGGGAGTCTCTTTTCTCTCACCGACCGGGGTATTTTGATTCCATCCCACCTACCGAACCTTACTCTTCTCTCCTCTACTGGTACAAATCAAAACGAAATGAACGAAAAAATAAAATAAAACGAAACAAAACCAGGATATTTTCTCTCCGTGCCTCCTCACAGCCAAACCAGTCGATGACACCAACCCACACACACATACACACACGTTGCTTTCCCACCCTGTTGTTGTTGTTGTTGTTATTTCCCATTGCGACGATATGACGTCGACCGATGGATGATGGAATAAAAGTGCATTCGGCGTGCCCGTACTGGCGTCCGATGCATTTTGTATGCACCCTCCCATTTAGCAACGTTCCAAGAGCCCGCTAGCAGTTCTGCCGTGCCGGGAAACAAGCCGGATCTGATCGATACGTTGCAGCTGTACAAAGTTTGCTATCACTTGGTAAACCAGCAGAAGATAAGATTGCGGACTTTAAGTCATTGCAAAAAGGTAACAGTAAATCGCATTCATTCGCATAGAATAATACACACGATTACTAATAACTATTTAAAAATGTTTCTACGTGATGGGTGAAAGCATTTCTAAGTGATCTCCTTCATCAAATATGATCGTTTTTACGTGTGAATTATATTTTTTCAGTTACATATGACATGGTTGATGTCAAAGAGATGCTAACCGCAAGGACGAATTGAAACGAGTAGCATATCAAGAGTTTGAGAAGCGAAAATTAACTTCCAGTAGAAAACTTCAGAAATATTTTTAAATCAATTAATTTTTCATGAGATGCAGAATCAGTCTTGTGAACCTTGACCGATTCCAGGAACAACTACAGTAGCACCGCACCAGCACCTTAAGTCCTTGAATTAGAAACCGCAACATCAAACAATCACAACACAAGAAGCAGTGAAATCTTACGTTCGATATCAAACTATTGATTTACTACATCACAATCCCACTGTTTATGGTGGATTGAGATGTTTATTACAGGTCATTTTCTATTGATCTCGATGAGGTAGGAAATTAAGGATTAACTTGTTTTAACTACTCCTTCTTTACCAAATCGTCTGTCAATAAGAAATGTTTTTTTTGTTTTCTCGCACCCACTTACCCGCACACACACACACACACACATGCACGCCAAACCCCCTCGCATTTACACGCACACAATCAAACATGCTTCGTTGTCACCTTTTCTACAGCTCACTTTTCATAAACGCCGACGTCACGGCGTTGCGTATTGTTGTGGGGCTTGGCCGCATGGGGTTTTGGGGTTTTTATTTGTCAAAATAGAATGCTTGTGAAGAAAACTGCAATGTGTGCACCGCAACAACAAAAAAAAAACACTCACCGAAAAACTTCTACTGCTCCCGTGGCTTGCTGGTACCTCGCCCCTTTCCCTTTCTGCTCGCTGTACGACCTTTTTCTTCGCACTGCTTTGACCAAGGGCTTCTTCTTTGATTGCTTCTCTTTTCTTTTCACAAGTTCACACGCCAGAGCCGACACCCTTCCTTCCACTTGTTTCTTGCACCTTTGCACCCACAACACGCACCGCTGGCTACTGCTTCCGAAATCACTTTTCACCCACAAGAGTGACACTTTTTCAGCGCTCTTTTGCCACCAAACCGGGCACTGGCCGGTTCAAACCTCATGCACAACGAACAGTGCACCGGTTCCGCGCTTGTTTACGCACAATTTACACCACCGATAGCGCACTGAGATTGGTTAATTTTCCAAAACACGCACGACATTAGTTCCGAGTTTCGAACGCCGAGCCGCCATTAGCCTTGACCAAGTGGATAAATTAGAAGGTGAGCTCATTGTAATTGAAGACAATTTTTGACAGTTGTCGTGCGTACGTTTTGAAGAAAATGTATGTTTTTCATATTTATTTAATTTATTGTTAAAGAAAGCGAAATATTTGTCCAGGTTTGATGTAAAATTTGACAATATTACAGTAAAATCCTGGGAATAAAATCAAATGTCGACTGCAGAATTACGCCGACAAATACGCTTGCTTGCTTGTATAACAGTTTCAAGCAGGTATTTTCGCCTATAGCCGAGACGCAATCCAATTATCTTTTCAATTAAAGTAATTATGTTGAGGATTCATAGGAACTTTGTGCCGTTTAGTTTCTTCCATCTTTTTTCAAATAAAAAATTACAATATGACACATTAAAAAATAACGTTACGAACTTTCTGTTATATACAATACAATAGAAAAAGGCCTTTTAGCTGCGACTTGGTGGTGCCCATGGCGCAGCGGTAGCGCGAGGAAACACCACACCGCAGGTGTGGGATCGAATCTCGAATCAGGCACCCTCCGGTATTACGAACGGCTGACCACCGATCTATAATATACCGTCTTTCGGTCACACAAACTCTCTTCGGAGAGAGGCCTTGTCCCACTAGGGGATGTCGTGCCAAATAAAAAAAAAAAAAAAGCTGCGACTCGAACCGATTCAACAGGAGCGAGCTAGGGGAAGCACTCCTCCTACTATGATCCGCATTAGTGATGTGCGCTCTTAATGAGAATGAGTGAGTGATTCGAATCTTAATATTGAATGAACGATTTAAATCCTAACAGATAGTTTTTGTGACTCCCTTTGATTTGAATCCTTAACTGGGATTCAAATCTCAAAAGAATGAACGAGTTGGTCGCTAGTCACCATAGAGATCGAATCCCAGTTTGGGAATCTGGGACACTTGGGATTCGAATCATAACTTGGTTTCGAATCTCTATGACGACTAGCGACTCTTTTACCAACTCGTTCATTCTTTTGGGATTCGAATCCCAGTTAAGGATTCAAATCACCTCGAAGGTTAAGAGCCCCGCTACACGACCCGAAAACTCAAAAACTTCTCGGCGAGAAGAGGGGAACAACCGAGAAGTTTACGTTAAAAACTTTTCAGCTCCGTGAGCTGAAAACTGCACCCGAGAAGTTTTTGGCAGCTAACCGAAAACTCAAATGCGTCAGAAGAAGAAGACGAAAAAGAAATAAATGTAAACATAACAAATCTCAAAAACAAAATAAACGAACATATGGTGATAAATTTACGTGTTTCTTTTGTAGTTACGGTTAGTTAATATTTTGTTATTTTATAGCTAGAATATCAATTATAAATTCACTATAGATCAGGGGTTCGCAAAGTCCGGCCCACCAACTGATTCCAAAATCTAAAAGTTTCAAAAAGTTTAATGATAAAGATTAAAATATTTTATTCTACCACTTTTTATGTAACTTGAGAACATCAAAATCTTCCTTCTTCATGCGAAGAAAGTTAATTATAGTTTCATTTGCTTGCTCTGCTACAGTATTGTCCAGCAAACGGTTGCCATCTTCTTGCCTCCGCACAATACGCCTGTTGCGTTGTTGCAAGTTTTGGGTACTCAACTCGATGACCCGCGATAGGGTAGTTAGCCACACTTCAACAGATTATCCATCTTTTACTTTTTGTGTGAATTGAAATAAGATCTTGTTTGCTTTGAAGGAAGATTTTTGAGTTAACTGAAAAATCAAAAACAAAAACCTCGTTGCGCCGCAAAGTTTTGAGTTTGCGGCTCGTGTAGCGTGGCTCACAGAATTGGTACCACAAAACGCGGCTACACGAACCGAGAAGATTTTGACGTAAACTTATACGGTTTTTGAGTTCTCGGTTGGAGTTTTCGGTTCGTGTAGCGGCCCGGTAATAAATCATTTTACACGTTCACAAAAGAGTGACTTAAAGATTCGCATCATCGTGATGATTATTCACTCTGATTCAAATCTCTAAAAAGAGTTGTTATTCTCATCACTAATCCGCATCTCTCTCAAACCGGAAATAAGTCGATAGGTTTTTTGAATGGTCAATGCCTGATTCAAACGTAATGTTTTGTTTATGAAAAAAAAAGTTTATTATATTCAAACGTTTGTGATAAAATAAAACTCGACAAATCCCATTCGTAATACGGTGTAGAATCGATTTATTTTGATAAACTTTACCTGACGTTATAATGCTACGTATATACATACACAGAAAACCGTTTCATGCTTGTTTTGCTCTTCCCAATCAGCAAACGCACCCTTTTACACTGATTTTCTGGTGATTAGCACCGTCAATTAATTTTTTCCGTTATAATGCAATTGTTCATACATGTTATACATGCAGGCAGCATCTCTACACGACCTGAAAGCGTTCGAATGTGGCTCTATACCTAATCAAACACTCTCAATGGAGCAAAATGCTAGACAACTTTCAAGTATTTTGATTGATTTTGAATCAAACCGTCCATACCGTGTTAGACCAACTGAATCGAGGACAAAAAAAAAACACAAAATAAACTGCTATTAAAAACTAAAAGTTCGTGGGCCGTTAGCGTTCCATAGTGTGTTACAAACAGTTGAATTTAGTTTAACTAGTTCTAGTGCTCTGTTTGCAACACACACCCATCATATAAATATGGTTAATATGGTTGAATTGGTAAAGTCTAGTTTTAAACTAAATCAGTGATCTATTTAAATGTTATTAAGTAAAAAATACCTAAGAAGCCAATAAGCAGCTGCTTGAAAAGCAAACTAGTATCATAAATAGTATTGGCAATGCAACTGCTTTCCACTAACATTACAACGGAACGAATGGTAGTACAATCGCAAGACGTTTGTGATAGGGTGCCGATTAAGCTAGATATCCTTTTCTTCTGCAGACCTTTCCTTCTCTCCAGGATGGAAATTGTTGGAAACTCTTCTGCTGGAGAAAAGGCTCTCCAAGGAGTCATTCCTTTTTTGCCGATAAATATAGATGAACAATGTGTTTTTCATTTGGTATTATTTTTCCCGGTAAACTGCGTGAATTCTTGTCTGCACTATTTGTTTAGCTAAAGACAATGTTTAAGGAGACCGCGAATGTAATTTCTAACGTTATCATTGCACGAGAAAGGTGAAAACACACGAACTGCAACTTTTGCAGGAGAATAGTACGTACGGTGTGGGAGTGTGTTTCGTAAATAGTTTGCTGAAAGAACGATTGAAGTTCAATCCCTTAATGCCCTCCTCCTAAAGAATGTTCAGAAACGAACAATTGTTCATTCAGCTTGTAAAATCTGTAATTTCCTAACTTTGTGAGAGGACCCACGCAATTTAATTGCACACATTTGGATAGTAGAAAGTTTTCAAGTAAAACCAACGCATTTAGGAATAAGTTATAATACAATGTAAGATGTTGAACATACTCCACAGCGGTGTTTCAACGTAATTTCATGCGGATTTGGTTAATAATTTTCATCACAAATAAGTCAGCTTTGCGTACCGGTGTGCTTACTATCGTTTTAACGGTTGCAGTAATATTCACGTAAAAATTAAGCATGAACAAATAGTCCCCTTACTTGGAAAATGAAGTAATGAAAAATTGCTCGTTTCTGAACGCACTTGAACTCTTTTATGTGTTTTTTTTTGCGTGTGTCACATGGAGCTTTAAGCCACTTGCAAGCACTTGTATAATTATCATTTTTGTTCACACTAAACTATGGTTTGCGTTTGGATAGGGTGCTCCTGCATCGTGGATTTGATCTTCAAAAAACCTATCTACCAAAATAGTACGCGTCGGGTTGTATAGTTGTGGTGTAGTGTACGATTTTCCAGTCTGAGTTTGATTATTCTAACGCATCAACGCATTTCGTCATCGCAAGAATCGGTTCACGGTTTAAGGAGTAGAACACGAGCCCTTCCAAAGGGCTTCCAACTATTGAATAACAAACGAGACAAACTATAAAACGATACAAGAGAAAAAAAACTATACAAATGTTGCCACCTGCTTGCCTGGTGTGTACGGTCAAACGTATTACCTATTCGTTACCCTATGTAATAACTGTCGTCCCTGGGCACATTCTGTCTTCCATCCAATATACCGGATGTGTCAGTATAATATTACTTGTGTTTCGCTCAATATATGGTATGTCCCTGTGCGACACCTTCGACTAGCTGCTGGGGAATATCCCCCGGATGCAAATATCTTTATATATATACGCATGTCCGACTGAGAACGGAAAGTGTGTGTGTGTGTGGCATGAAAACGACACAAACGTATTAAATACATAAACACATCTGCCGACGCTTGTGTTCCTCTTTTCTTCTCGCTTCACTCTGGTGAACCAGACAAGAACAGTTCTTCACATTATTGTCTTTCATCGTATTACTGCCTCGCGGTCGTCGAATTTCTCCACACTCTTATGCTACAACGGGAGAGGGATGATGATGCAGGATGTCCACAAACAATCGGAGAAAGGATCACAACATCCGCCACACGCGCTCCGTGCTGAAAACAACAACATCGTACAGGAAGCAAAATGACGTGTATCACAAAACAGTATCAACAATTTGGTTGTATATCTCCCCGTTAAGGGCGAGGTTTGTATCGTCTGTCCGAATAGTTTCTGATCGGAAGCGTACATAGACGCAAAAAAGGAAATAAAAACGTTACGATGCCACCACCGGTAGGAGGGTGCTACCGAAGCTTGGCCTCTCTGTTGTAGTACCCGGCGTCCTTCCAGTGGCAAACGATGAGCAGCGTTACGCCAAGCAGCACTGTGGTCATCAGCTGCACACCATCGACCAACAAGCAGCGTGGTCGATCTCGCTCCACCACCACCAATACCGAACCATCGGCCGTGACTGTGGCCACCGACGACGGAAGGTGGCGTCAGTAATCGTACTTTTCGTTCGACCACCCGAACACGGCTTTAAAGTCGCTTGGCGAGTGGATGTCACGGTGGAAGTTTTGCTCGATCAGTAAGTACTTGCGGCGCGATTTAGTGACGTTGTGCCATCGATAGCGCAGCCGCTTGAATGCAATTTCGTCCACGAGCACCTTTTCGATGAAGAGCGAGAGCAGAAAGTTGATCAGTCCGTACGCCACCAGGTACAGGCGGAAGCGGAACTCTCCCTCCGGTGGCATCACCAGCTCAAACTGTCCCGCTATCCAGGTGGGAGGGTAAACGGTGAGCACGACGGCAATCGCCGCATTGACGACGATGCTGATGATGAAGCCGTAGTTGGAGAAGATGGACTTTCGGTAGGGTGCACCCTTGGAGAAGACGATCGCGAGGATCAAGTACTGGAAGCAGGAGACGCAGAATACGGTGTAGTTTTCGAAGCAACCGTGATCATTCAGGTCTCGGTCGGAAGTGTAGTTGAATGGTTCGAACCATGGTTGTGCCTGCACGTGGTACCAACCGGCCATTTGGATGCCGATCGCGACCATCATGTGCAGTGCGAGCGAAAGGAGTGGTGCGAGGGAAATCAGTGAGTTCGAAGGCGTCTGCTTTACCAGCGGACCGTCGTAGGAAGATGTTTTGCCGAAGAAGAACGCCACGATCGAGATGATGAAGAGATCGATGTACAGATACTGCCAGTCGGTGAGGTTCGAGTCGATCGAGTAAAGGATCACAACGGAGGCAAATTGGACCAACGAGTAGGCGGCCATAAACTTGAAGATACCGAACGAGGTGACCAGTGCCGCCCGGCCCTCCTTGATCACGTTCGGCACGCACGCGATCGTCGGGTTCTTGGAGGTGAACGGTGATGCCACGGACGATTCCGCCTCTGACAACGAAATACCCGTGTGGGCCGCCTTCAACGCTCCGCAGTCGTTCGCACCGTCACCACACATGGCCACATAGTAACCGAGGTTCTGTAGGCCCGTGATCAAGTGCTGCTTCTGATCTGGCGACATGCGAGCAAACACCGTACCGAACGTGGTTACCGTCTGCACCAGCTCCGGGAAGTGCTCATTTATGATGGCCCACGTTTTGCCGGTAAGGGCGAACCTGAACGAACCTCCCTTGCCGGCAAGCGCATGCAGTCCATCGCCGTTTTTCATTGAATTACAATCGTCGTCCGGCCCATCGTCGATCGTGATACGGTGCACGTGATCTTTATCGATAACACCACCACCGCTTAGTTGCGTCGAAATGGTGCAGGTATCGATCGAGCTGCTGATACTGTTCGACTCCGTCATGAGTGCGTAGTTACCACCGTTCTCCTTCACCTCCGACGCGACCCGATTGTCGTTAATAATGTCCGAATTAGTGAGCGGCGTCTGGCCGGTAATATCGTACGACAGGAAGTACTGGTCGGGATTGATTTTGTCCACGTGTGCCGTCAACGTTACCAGACTTTGACCCGGCAAAATCATTCCACAATCATGCGCCACACTGGCGGCCGTTAGCAGGTTGTCTCCCGTCACCATCACCGAGCGGATGTTTGCAGCGTTGAGACTTTCGATCACTTCCTCCGTGTCCGTCTTCAGTCGGTTCTCGAGGATGACGAACCCGAGAAACTTTAGCTCGCACTCCACCTTCTCCCGAGCGATCTTCTGCACCTTGGGGTAGTTCAGCTTCTTGTCCAGCTGCTTGTACGCAATCGCAATGATCCGATAGCCCTGCTGGGCGTAGAATCCGAGCTTGGACTGGAAGTCTTCCGGGATGCTCTCGGGCCGGCACAGGGAACTGATCATCTCCGGCGAACCCTTGACGTACACGTTGAAGTGGTTATCGGACACCTTTCGCGTGATAACGGACATCCTCTGGAGGGCGCTGGTAAAGGAAAACTCGCGCACGATACCAATGTCGTTTGAATTATCGTACGCCACGTCCAGTTCGAGGTTCAAATCGTCCCGCGAATCACCGCGCGGTGGCTTGACGATCGTCGGAAACAGCATGTCGTACTTCGTCTCATCGGACACATTTGCCTCCTCCAGGATCCAGCCGGTCGACTCGAATATCTTCAGATCAAGCGGATCGCCCCGCATCTCACCGTTCACGAACGTAATCGAGTGGCAGGTGACCATGCCGAACAGCAGGTGATCACTCATCGGCAACCGTGCTACGTCCTTCAGCGGAATCTGGAAGCTATTTGTCGAATCCTTGGGCAGCACACCCCACATATCCAACCCATCCTCCGTCAGCGTACCCGTCTTGTCGAAGCACACGCAATCGATACTGCCCGACACGTTGATGGCCCTCGGAGAGATGCAGTAGATGTTGCTGCGCTTCAGCCGCTTCTGCGCGTACATGCGGCCGACAGTCATCGCGGCCGGCAAGGCCGGTGGTACGGCGATCGTGATCAAATCTAGCGACTCTACAATAATCTTCACCGCACCGATGCTTCGGCTAATCTTGGTGTACAGTGTGTAAACGAACCCGCAGAACGCTACGATTCCCAGCACGGTGATGAACTTGTACGAATCCTTTTCGAACTTGTAGTCCACCGGCGGTGGGTAGAGGATCGACCGAATCAGTCCACCCTTTGCCGTGATGTTGCCCGTGTTTAGGACCTTCACCAGCACCTTCTCGCTGCCGATGTAGCGCGTCTGGATGACACGTGTCCCGCAGAACAGCGTATGCCGGGCGTGCTCTTTGCGGTTGTAGATCAAATCGCGCCGCAGCGGAAGAGGGGTCTTCGTTACTGGGACACTCTCACCCGTAAGCATCGACTCGTCGAGGATACAGTTACCGGACAGCAGAACGGCGTCACACTGCATCGTACAACCTGTGGCCGGTATCTCCAGCACATCGCCCGGCACCAGCAGCCGTGTCTCGATCACGTGCGACTCCAGGTCGTCCCGTACCACCATCGCCGTGTCGGTGCTCTTGACAGTCGAATAGAGTGCCCGCTGGTTGCGCTGGGTTTGGATGATCGAAACGGTTATACCGAACGCGCTCATCAGTATGATCACCACCGCGTAGTAGTAGTACTCGTAAAAAAACCACAGAACCACCGAGAAAATCTGAAACACGTAGAATGGATTGAGCACCTCCAGGAAGAGCAGCGTCAGAACGCCACGCAGTGGGATAAAGATTTCGTTGCTGCCGTAGATCAACCGCCGGATGTTCTGCTCGTACACCGACAGGCCCTTGGCGTGATGGATCAGCACGCTCGGTACTTCCACGTCCAGTCCCTGCAGCTTGGTAAACTTCTTGCTATCATCGCACCAAATGTACCGTAGTTTCTTGCAGCAGAAGTAACGCATCGTGCTAGCGTGCTCGAAGCGGCCGCCGCTCCGATGGTACGCCACCTGGAACGGGACGAGGGAGCGGAAAAACGCAACATAGTCCGTGATGCCATTTTGCGTCAGTTCCCGGATCACATTGCGCGCGTTGGTGGACGTGGGTTTTTTCTTTTCGTCGACAATTTCCCTAAAATGAAAGAAAGCGGAAATATAAGAAAAATTAGTTAACTTCAAATTAACATAGTTGTGGTGGGACAGTTCTGTCCATAAATTCATTAAAATAAATGTATCTACACGGTGATAACATTTTGGGATATTCTCAATAAATGTAATTTAAAAAAATATATTGCGGCATAATTCCAACACAAATCCAGTAATTTCACATTCAATTAAAAATCTATCAAGAAAATCCGACTTTGTGCTATAAAATAATTGATGTTTGAACTAGCATGGGAATATTTTGGATATGAGAAAATGAAATGATAAATTGCTCCAACGCTTATGGTTTTAGTGAGCGGCCACATAATGAACACATTGGTCGATTACTTTAAAGAATTGTTTCGCTGATATCTCGAACATATTTAGTCAAATTTTTGAGTACTTTTAGGCTTGATCCAAACAAATTGAAACAGCTTCGCTAGGCATAGTCTTTTTCGTTTCGTTCATTCTATTTTCTTAACCCAATTTCCTTGTCCACGTAAGGACAAGGACGCGCTCAAGAACCCTCCAATAATCCCTGACTGAACCGATCGTCCTTTGTAGCCCCTATTTTAATTGCTTTGTCCTACTGGAAGCACGAATCGAGGTCGGCAGCGTCTGGGCGCCGCCCGGGATAGCGTCTATCAATCAGTGTGTTTTAGCATGAGGAATTTCAATCCGTCCGCATTCCCGCCACTTCATGAAACATCGCTCGCAAGCAAATTGAATCTGTGCGGCGTCAGGCAGACACCGAGAGGCGGTCAGACAAATAAACTCTAATTAAGACTGAACCAGTGGAAACCGACCGGCCGACAACACGATTGGGCTGGTAGTACATCCCGGCACTGGTTGGCGTTCTTTCGATATCAATTCCGCGACCGCTGACGAAAGCATGGAACCGTACCTTCTCGCCACGAAAGATGACGCTCACGTTGCTGAATCTTGGGGATAATCAACAACACAGAAAAAGGCTACTAGGCCCGCATCAACACTTATGGCAAACGGAACCGACACGGCGGACCAGATGCGGGCCATAAGCTGAATCAATATCAAGTTAGAGTGTGTCGGTGATTTCCCAGCTCTTCCACATCGTTCCCGGTTCATCGAATTGCGAAGTGGCTTCGCGAGACTGGAGATACCCGTGGAAGGCCAAACGGCTATCGAACACGCAACTGTTTTGCCTTGATATTCGCCTACTCGTGTCCTTCTTGGTTGAGGGCGAACGAATTTGCACGCGTTCTTTACACAATGTCGTGTAGAGATCGTAACACAATGAAACTCTCATCATACCCAGAGATCCTTGAGTAATGATATCGATGAAATGGTTGCTTTACTCTTCAAGACTGCTGTATAACAAGACTGTTGCATGGTGTAGTTAAAGTAAGTAAAACATTCTTAACTCTCACAGAACCACATGTTTTAATGGATAAAAATAATGTTTCGACAAACTTTCATTATGCGCTTGAAATGTTCATCAATATTTATCCATTCTAATGACACGCCGACAGTAGTCAGCTCCTCCTCATCATGGATTCCAACCACTGCCAAGGCCTTTTTTATTTTCTCCAAAGGTGCCATAATTGATTACACATACAAAGCATGCTTCATTCCTTTTTGTCACGTTTGTGCCTAAAGTATTGTGCCACATGGTGAAGATTCCATAGCTTAGTAGTTAATTATTGGTGTTCACATACATTGCATACGAACGAACGAAGGTTTCGTGGATCCCAAAAGCGTCATTAAATTCATTGATTTTATCACGTTGGATCCGTTTGTGCAACATAATGGCCTGTGTTGTGTAAACAATTTGTAACAATTAAATCTGGCGACATTAAAATGGCCCATAATGTATCGTTCCAAAGTAAACGAAATCTTCAGGCTATGCAAACATATAAAAGTTTGAAAAGTAGAGACAATTTATATGATGTTTTAATATCGATATTAAATAAACAGATCCAAAGTTTAAATTGAATGCTCTACAAAAGCGTTAGTTTCCTGCTAAACGAATACCCGCTTTATGATTTGTTTGGCATGCAAAAAACCTTTCTTCGCATACTATTGATTTCTAATCGCCGTTTTGTTGATACACTGGGCGTAGCATTGCTCAAAGGTTTACTAAACCCATCAACATCATTGCTGTCGTTTACTTAAACTTCGGCCCATAACTAGGGTAGCTGTAATCAACGTGCAACATTTTCAATTCGAGCTACAGTTCTTTGTGTAGAATAAAAGATTTCTAACATGATAAAGATCTTGAAGAAAAAATCAGTTATGTGGACAACAACAAAAATCACCAACCAATTTACTAATTTCGTCCCTTTTTCTAGATGTCCCTTAAAAATAATAATGTTTAAATACAAATACTAATTCAAGTAACTTTTAATTTGACAATCTTGTTAAAGAAAGTTTCTTACTACTATATAAGTCATACGGAATGGGGCTCGTTGAATGTGGTTAGTCAGCTCAATAAACATTGCTCAACAACATGGTGAATGAAATGACAGACATTCTTTGTTTTCCCCCGGCACAAGTGTATCTCAAACCCAATAAAGAGCAATTGTCGATGTACGTAAACTCGTTTACTGCCCCATGATGACTGTTGAATGTTTTCAAATAAACGCTGAAGGGCGGCGTGCGCGGCATGCACCGAGAATTTAAAGATAAGAACGAGTATCCTTGCACGGTGTGCTGGCTTTTACTGCTTAGAATTCGCTGAAAAAGGCACGCTTTCGCGTACTACCTCTCCGTCCTTCGGCCGGTTTTACGATGCATTTTTGGAGCGATTTCGTGCACAACGGTTTATTATCTACAACACGATGTGCCCGCATCGGTCGAATGGGGATCGTTCAAGGTAGCAGCGATGATGGCAATAGACATGAGAAGCACATGCCGATACATCGGAACCGCACACTAGTCCTGCCCGTGCACCCTTGGAGAGTGCTGACCCGGCTACCACCCGCAACAACAATGCACCACCACCGACTGGTATTATGGTCATTCCCATTGAAGCTGCTGGTGAGTCGATCACGCGAGAGAGGGCAAGCACGTGCACGTGGGAGGGAAAGTGAGGCGGGAAGGGCATGGCCGCATGCGGAACGAAACAATCAGCAATCGCACGCGGTGACGTTTTGCACAAACTCATTGTGTTTGGTGGTGGCCACAATCACTGTACAGCGTCCACCAGCTAAGTCCAGTGCCGCGAATCCGTCCGGATGTGAGCATTACGGTTCCTCTGCAAATCGGTTACTGTCAGTCAAGAGGGGGACTACTCACTGGATCTTCTATCCTTCGCACAGAAACGCATTCAAATTTGCATCATTGACACGTGTAGCACTAGGTCGACAAAGAAATTGTTACATGCAAAACCCAGTACACACACACACACACGCGCGCGCTCATACCAACCGACCGACCAGCTGGAAGACTTGAATGGACGTGGCATGGATTACATTCTGGTGACTGACGATTACGCGCCTAGCCGATAAGGGCCGAAGGAAAGGCGATTACGGGGTGGCTTAATCAATCGCTCTAAGTTTATTGACTAGATTAGCCCGTCGGGAGGCTGGCGGGCATGTAGAGGCGGTTAATGTGTGGTTGTTGAAGGCGAATTGTTCCCAAGGTTGGATGGTGAAAATACATCTGGCTTAGGATAACGACAAAACGAACCCCCGAACGATAAAAGGAGACTTTTACGACGAACAATCAGAGCTGCAAAAGAACCGTAACCTTTGGAGATACGAAATGTTGTCAAACAGAGTGGGATCGTCTAGTCTTGTGACCAATCATGTAAATTAATTTCCATGATTAAAAAAATATTCACACCCCCAAAAAATATTATCTTATTATTAAAATATTATAATATTATCTTTACGTTTAAAAAGTATTGCGTTTTCCAGGACTGAATAAAAACTCTAAAGCAATTCATTTGGAAGAGCAAGAATTGAAAAAAACACCTTTTCAGCGATCTACTAGTTCTACCGGAAACAATTGAAATTGTTTCCTGCACTTGATTTTCGAACGCAAGAGTACTCGCTTCGTCATGTATGGTAATTAATTTTTTTTTTCTACTTTCCGTATCGTAGATCGTTCACGGTCATCTAAAAAGCACCGTCCATGTACTTCATTCGACTCAGTCCGGTGGAACAAACCACAAGGTTCAAGGTGGGTTACCCACACCTTCAAAAGAAAGGGAAACCAATTTTTCCATAATCATAAACAAAATATGAAAATATTGATTTTCTTCTCAAGCGATATTGAAAAGGGACAAGATTTTCATCCAGGGTTGGTTATAAATCTGAGATGAGTACTGAAGACTGAGATGAGTACTGCAGTTCTAGTTCGGTAGTGCATCAGAGCGGATGTTAGCAGTGCATAAGTTTCCTGAAAGGGTTAGCGGAAAAGTAAGGTTACGGCACGACCGCGTGGTGACGCCGAGCTGGAGCTCAGGTCAGACAAATCCTAGCTGCCGCACATCTCGTGCCGTTTGAGACAATCAAGCGGACCACGAGTTCTTGTGTCCTGACAACGGAAGGAATTATCCCTCCCGTGGACGGCGGGTGGACATATGGCTATTATAGCCGGTCCTAAAGGACGAGCCCCTTCATAGGAGTTCGGACAGAGTTGGTACGCCTCTGATTACGTGTAAGGGAACAAATTGTTCGACTTAGCGTAGGAGGATATACCCCGACTCGCATATCGAAAGAAGAAGAAGAAGAAGAGATGAGTACTGAAGAATTTGAGAACACAGAAAACGCGTTACAGAGCTGTACCAAAATGTCCACAATTAGTTATTAAACATTCTACGTGATCCAAAACAGCTTATATAGTGGAAAACATAATAGAAAGAGTTCAAGTACATGTTTAATCCGGCTATTCACTTACAACTGCTCTTGATAGCATGCACATACAGTGCCTGCGAACCAAATGCCATCGCAGTCCGTGTGCATGAATGAAAAGTTGGCCACAACGGCATGTGGTATGAATTTGGCACACAGCCGCTGATAATCGAGGGACCAGTCCCTTCCTAAATAGCCTACTTAACTTATCACTTTTTGAACGCCTTAACTACACCTGCACTTACATGCTCGTTAGCGACCGTCCTGTGCTAAAGATAACAGGACACATTGACCGAGCGGAGTGTGTCACTCTAGAGCCGCTGAATGTCACAATTCCCGCACCCACACATATCTCCGCCACACCGGTCGCCTCTGTAAACGTTTGCCCCCATTGTAACTTGGTGAATTGACTTCTTTTCCGACGTTGTTAAAACGAACGAACGAAACGGAAATAGTAACAAACAAACCGAGTAGCAGGTCTTTAGAATGCATTTTAAACGGCGTGCCACATGCATTCGGAAGGTGATTATGGATGATGCGTTACACCTACACTGGAAGAAGGTTGCCAACGAGACTACTCAACGGAGGAATTCCCTGACATTTGACGGAACTGGTATAACAAGCAGTGCAAAAGAGATCTCCTTTTGTGGTTTATACTCAAAGTGAATCTGTACAAATTCTAACTAGCCAATAAAAGCAGAACGAGCAATTTAAGATATCATCTTTTTTTATAGTTACAACAAATGCATTTACTCCGTAAAGCTCCTTCAGGAGGTTTTAAACCATCTAAATTATTCGGGTCTTTTGGGGAAATTGTAATAAAAAGCTAAACATGATGAATTAAGCTGGTAAGATAAGTGCCAATGCTTTCAGAATTTTAGTTTAATTTGTCAAGCGTTTTGTGTTAAAACATAAAAAACGATGTGTCCTTGCTGTTCCTTCTAGGCTTTCGATGATATTTATTCTTTGTTTCTACAGACTTACGAAAACAATTGAATAGACCGATCGTCGAGCGGATTAAAGGATTAAAAAATAACTTAATTTAATTTGACAACTCAAAATAACACATTCAAATTCATCATATGACGTTACAGATACTGTAAATTGAAGAATTTAACAGTTGTTTATGATCTTAATGTGGTTCAATCAGCAAAAATAAATACAGGCCTTTTTTGTTGTCAATCACTGTACGCTACGGTTCGCTGTAAATGATCGGCTAATCATTTACAATCATCTGTTGCGTCATGTACGCGTGTGGTCCACGCAAATCGTGCGTTGCTGTGCACAGGAAAAGCGGCTACAAACAAACGGCGCTCGCAATCAACCTGTTACTAGCGCGAACGAAGTGGTTGCGCGGTGCTAGACAAACGTTCTGAACCGTAACCGGACCCCCATGGCCACCTACGACTGCTATACATCTTATCGAGTAATGATTTTATCCGTATCCGCGAATAGTAATACTTTTTTCGTACCTGATCCAACCTTCTTGCCCTTTTGCCGCGCCCGCTTGGCGTGATAACTACATAATCGCCGACAAACGATAGTGGGGGTACGCGGCTCAATTGGCGCAATTTAATGTCCATCCAGCGAATTATTTGAAAAACGCCTTAACCCCTCCTCGCCTGCCTTAATTCTGCGGACCGCTCTTCGGAACCACCGTGAAAAAAGGCAGCGCAGCCAGTTGTTCACGGATTTTCGGAGGTATTTTAAAGTGCGCAATAATAGAGCCAACGTTATGATTGATTGGCGTACGACGGTGGCGGAGGGATTCTCTAATCTCACCCACCCTCTGCCAGGCGTCATTACTTGGGAGTTTAGGTACAATACATCTTCTCCGGACGATAATAGCAGGGAAACGCGATAGGAAATGAGACGAAATCGCGCACGGGCACATTTTTCTATCAACGATAAGATTGGGAGGGATTTACCACTGCTGCAAGGGAAGTAAGTAGTCATCGGCTACAAAGAAAGAATCGTGAACGAATCATAAGTTTGCAAAAATATGTATGCATCAATCTTGACCAAACTAAAACTAATGATCAAATAAAACCAGTGTGTCTTAGAAATTTACCATAGGTACAATTCAATTAAAACATTTCATTTAACACCTTGTCTCGCTTTAAAAGACTCTAGAGAACATATTTTTGGTGCTGCATAAACATACTAGCACGCTCATTTCGATGGTCCTCATTATTTTCAACCCCTTCAATAGATCATCAGAGGAGGCTTGTAGAAAAGTGAAAGGAAGCCTTTTACCACCCGAGCTGACGAAGACTAGGTAGGTGTTCTAGTATGTATGTTTCACAATTTGGTCCACTTGCAGGCGTTTTCTTTTTCCACAAGCCTGGTTTGTTTCCTTCGCGGTTACACTTACGTCATATACCGGCGACCGTGAACCGTTCACGAATGCCGAAGAACACCGGTCGAAGGACAAGTCAAACAGCGTCGACGGGGACCATACTCGACCGGTCCTGAAAAGGGCAGAACAGGAAAAGGAGACTTCCAGTGGTGCCCGTACGCATCGCACATCGATGCGACATTGCCGGTTTCCTTTAGACGACAATTTTTCAATCTACAGACCAGACAACGCATCCTCCACGCTTTCCTTTCCATACTTTAAGGGGCACTTGTTACGCAATCCTTCTTTTTACCGCAATCATTCAAGCGGTATATAGATGCTGGTCAGCAGCTGGACAACATCTAATATAACGAACGTGGTTCTCTCGCTAGACAACGTTTCAAATTTTAAAAAACCCCTCAGGCGCCGACTCGGATTTTAGCAGACATCTTCGCGGGCGAACTAACTTCAAACTCCCCGACGGATCTAGTTGAGTCCATGCAGCCAATGGTGTGGAATTTTAATGTCGTCGGGGAAACACCGGCATGGCTTGCACGTTGATTCCCGGAATGAAGAATGATTGGGATGGAGTTGCGTTTTTTTTGTTTTGTTTTCGGCAACCATAATCAACTCCACCAGCATGAATCGGGTTTTTGTTTTTGGGTTTGGTATGCAAGACATGTTCAATCCTGTCGGTTAACTTGCTGTTGCCAATGGTTACACCTCTCTCTATCTCTCTTTTTGCTGCAACCCTCGAATGCCCTAGAGGGGGGTTTATAGGATATAATGAACCGGTTTTCGTATTTCATCACAACTTGGTGCTGCTGTTCGGGCTTTTTTTGCCTTTTTTTTCCTTTCTTCCAATATGTTTTTGCAAAATCGCAATAGGTAAGCGAGATTTTGTTTTCAACTAAGCTTAAATATTTTTTTTCTTTTTTCACAACCTCGTTAGTCTTACCGGTTTTAATTGGTGGTTAACAACGTTAAACACTTGAGGTTGGCATGAGATAACGACGGGATCTGTGAATTTTCTTGATGTGATCCGTCAAATTCCCATTCAAAAAGTAAACAAGAACTCAAACCGAGCCGTTTTGTATCCGCGTAGACGTCGATATTTCATTTTCTCATGATAACCTCAACTAGCTGCGTGCAGTAAAACAAAGTGTGGACATTTTTTATTTCAAATGTGTATGGCGTAACATCCACGCTTACTACTTGTTCTTCAGGAAACATGGCGCTGAGGCTGCTTCTTAATGAATGATGTTCTTAGCCTCCTAGATGCCACATACAGGTTGTTTACTCAGGTGGTAAAACGACGCCTGTGCGCAACAACGCCTTACTTGAGAAGGACCAACTTTTAAAGGTTTTTCAGTGGAACTCTGGCTAAAGAACGATAAAATTTGTTTTTAACAGTTCAATTCGACTGTATTCATACGAAACAAAATCATAACAACCGGAAGGTAATAAAGAACTCAACTGCAACCTTGAGCGCCCGCCTCAGTTGAGTTAACTGGCGTTGAGGAAATCATAACGAAACGACCTTACAAGGGGATCATCCTCAAGGGGCATTATGCATTCGATCGCACGAACATAGTAAAAACATTCCCACAGACGTAACAATGGGGCATGCTGGGACACGGGTGAAAGGTTATCGTAGGGTGGGATGATATGCCTACCCCACAATGCCTTTTTGCTTTTCACTTTCCATCCGATCGAATTTTCCAGCCAAGCTACAGCACAGCCTTCACATGAAGCACAATTATTGCATCATTATCGCATAATGAACTAAGTTAGTAGAGCACCTGAAGGCCAGACGCCTAACGACCCCCCTTTGTACTAACCTGATAACATCATCACTGAGCGTTATGACGTCCTTGACGTAGAACAGATCGTGCTTCCGCTGGTACGCCTCGTGAATAAGCACCTTTTCGGCGTGCTCGAGTGAACACTCCCGGTGCGTGGCCAACAGGAGCCAGTGGCGCCGCCAGTGCATCACCAGCCGCAAGATGCCGAAGGTCAGGATGAAGCCGACGTAGCACAGGAACGTCTTGCGCAGGCACCGCTCGTACCCGGTGATGAACATCTGGTCCTCTTCGCCATCGTTCAGGATGTCGTGGACGGACGCCTGCAGACCGGACTCCTGCAACAGCTCAACTAAAGTGGACATACCATCAGGATGGGCTTTCTCATGCTCCAGATCGGACCGAAAGGATCGGCGTCGTTGTTGTTGTTGCTGACGATGTGGTTGCGAATGGGATGTTGGTTTGGACTTACGCGCATGCTTGATCTGTACTGCCGGCGTTGGAGCATCTCCGTTCGGTTGCTTCTGCTGCTCATACTCTTGCTTGCTATGGTCATTTTCCGTACCGATCACCACCTGCACTTCGTCATCTTGGGACACTTCTATCGGCCGCCGATCGGTTTCGTCGATACCGGTCGTCGCATCGTCGACATCGGTGGCAGCGACAGGAGAGCGAGGACATCCCCCAGCGATTCCCAGCGACGGCGTCACATTGGTCAAAGGCATATCTAGCTGTTCGTCCTCGCCTGCTGCTCCTGCTGCTGCTCCCACCGATGCCGATCGGCGCGATTCGGTGGGCGAGCCCGACCGACGCCGATCCTCTTCCAGTGGCATTACGACGTTGAACCTTCAAGCGCCACAGTGGGCCCAAAATTTTCTACTAGAAAAAAAACCTTCTCCGATCACTATCACCACACTCGATCGATCTGCCTCGCGATCAACCCCGATCGGGATAACCCCCGCGGGACGCGGCTTTAACACAAAAACACACACACACACTCGCGACGACGACACCGCCAAGAGATGGGCTGGCTGCAAGGCACGCAGGCCGTCAGGGAGGCTTCACCCGTGCGACTCTCCGGCGGGTGATCAAACCGACTGAATCACGATGCTGCTGCTCGGCGCAACAGAGGCGGTTCCAGCAGCAGGAGCAGCAGCAGCAGCGCGAGATACCGAACACGCCGCCACCGATGCCTGCGACGACTGCCGACACCGCGGACACGCGGCCGGCCGCAAGACGCCGACGAGGCACGACCACCTTCGCCGAGCTAATGGTGATCGCTAGTGTTGGTGATCGGATTCCGCGGCCCTACGTGTATTGTTTACAATCGCTGCCTGCCCACCCCTCTCCCTCTCGCTTGCTTTGTTTCACCCTTTTTTCCTGTGTCGTGTGTGTGTGTGTGAACGTGAGACAGTGTCGGTGGTTTTGTCTGGAGGACTGGAGGGTGCTATATCTGGTGCCAACGGCGCTGATATTGGTGGCAATACTGTTGCCAATAATGATACCGATGACGGCGATTATGATGATGATGGAGGTGATGGTGGAGATGCTGCTGCTGCCGATCGCGACGCGACGTTGATAACGCGCCGCACTCGCTGCGGGTCGTCGGCTTTGACGGTTCACGAGCGGACAGGTGCAGAAACGGGTGGGAGCCGTCCTTCACGCCTGTTATCAGTGCGGCAACGGTGGGTCGGTGCGGGTATCTATGCTATCTCATGACAAAGATGTCGCTCTCCGGCACGGCAGTACAGATCGCGCGCATTGTCCCGCGTGGTCGCTCGATGGGTGTTGTGGAGTTTCTTTCTTCTTCCTTTTCGTTTTCCTTGTGGTCGATGCTGCCCGTTCGAAAGTTGTCTAACGATGTTGCTACCGGCCTCGGCCGGGCGTTTTGCTGGTGAAGATGAAGTTAGATTGCCAAAATACAACAAGTTGTCGATGCGTGCTGGATGTATGACCTATTGTAGGACAGCAGGTTTCGTCATCAGTTTTGGCTTCTTTCCTTCTCTTGTCCGTACTGCAACCGATCCTGAAATTAGCAAAACAGACGAAAATAATGGAAAAGGTAAATGAACAGCTAGTGGTCATCACACCCAACGTTTGGAAGACACTTGCTAAAGGTGAATAGGAAATTACAATAAGGATAATGCAGCCTAACGTGGAATATTTTAATTACTTTACGCATTAGCAACATTCCAAAGTAACCATCGGTAATTGGAATTGAAAACAGGCATTATTTTCCGTTACTTTAAGGGCTTTATCAACAAAGCTCTTCAACGTTTCAAAATTAAATCCTTTCGGCTGGTGTCTTCGTAAGAGTAAAAATATGCTAACGATAATTAGTAGCCATTCACTTGTGTTATATTTTCCACTCGTCCTCTTACCGATAAATTCTCTTTTAAAGGCTGCAGAAGAGATGCAATCATTAATTAGTAAAAAATGATTCAATAAACAATACTCACTATCAGTAATGGACAATAAACCCAAATAAGAATAAAAAAAGTTTTAAAAATGTTGTAGAAACGAATTGCACTGCTGACCGGAAATGAGAGCATACACAACAGATAGAGTGCATGGCCGCTGTCGTCGGGCTCACAGTAAAAAACGATCATCTTTGGCCATTTGGCTGCACATCGATCGGGCAGTAGATAGATGCATGCAGTTTGAAATGTTGCCAAGTATTGAGTTTCGAGACAATTATGAGTACATTCCTCACAAGTCTCGGATTATACCATCGTGGTTGACCGGCATAATCTCCCAAGGCGCAGATTGACGTATGTCATCATCGTTAAAAGGAAGAACAATCAAAACCGATTTGCATCAATTTGTCGAACACATTTTCGGTACACGAACAAGCCAAACGATCGGCTTTCGGTCGTCCCAACAGATATTGAGGCGATCGATTACATCTTGAAATCCCCATTATGCAACGTGTGTTACACGAGCGGTTGGCGAGGGGTGAAATGAAAGGACGATCGTGAGAGCATACGTAACCGTAATTGGCCAATAATATTCTTATCGGAAAAGATAACCTTCCAGAGTTTTTTTTTCCTATCTTCTTACAGATGGACGAAATTGAATGACACTTTCTAGAAACTGTTGCACAACTTTACGTTCTATCTTATAATGGAAAAAATGGTTAATATCATTATGATTGTCGTTGATAAGGGTTTACCTGTTCTGCGAAATTTTTTGCTGCTTCTATAGCCAGATGTTATTCATAAGAAATTGATCATTTTGCCATTCCTTGTTTTGGTCATGAAAGTTGAAATATTCTTTGAACCCTCTTATTGCCAAACCCATGTGGCCGACTATTACTCATCCATATGGTTGGGACGATAAGTTTTGGTCGTGATGGTATGGGGGATAAAAATCACAATCTGCATGACGCAAGCGAGAAAATAAAACAATAATTTTAGCGAGGAAAGCTCGCTGGCCCGCGATCGAATATGGAAATCGGTCATAAATGTGTTTCCTCCTTCGTAAATTATTTGCGTTTTCAACGCGTTCGTAAACATGTACACACCACCTTCGACTAGTGCAAACCGAACCGACGCAAGTACGCCAACGAATTATGATTAATGCACCTACCGAAATGGCGTAGAAAAATGGGAAGAAATCAAATGTACCTAACGCACCGGCAAGCAAATGGAAGGTGATTTCCGGTCCACCGGTTGGTTCCGGTGGGTCGTTCGTCCGCGGGGAAGGCCTAAAAGGTGACGCACTTTCTCGACCAGCGTTGCGTGCTTGTTCGTAGTGTTCGGGAAGGGTCGGCGGGTGACCTTTTTCAGCTTTTCTATTTGCTCTATTTGTTCACCCCAATCGATCGATTGTGCGCGGTGGTGTGTTGGTGGAGTGCCGCTTTGATATGACTAGGTCCTGAGACATACACACACACTCACGCTGGATGTGTCTTCCGCTGGCTCGGTTGGTCCTGATTTTTCCGGTTCCGATCGATATCGTCGCCACGCGCCTGTAGGTTGAGGCTGTTAAACGACGGACGACGGATGGTGGACGGACGACACTTCCGGTGCTCCCGTTTCGTTCGGCTAAGGGAAATCGTGTTTTGTTGATGCAAGTATGAGGTATTTCGATGGTTTTGCTTCGAGTAGTCGGTATGCCCGTGGATCCTGTTTCTGGTTTCTGTGATGAATTTCTGCCGCTTTTATCAACTCTTGTCAATCACACAAAAACCGTACGCGGGAAGCAGGTATTTTGCATGATTTCAAGGGATTGCGGCATGCAGTATGGTAGTTTTTTTATGACACGTCGCAAATAAAGATGCTAAATTCTTCAACGATTAGTCACTACATCTCCTCAGGGTGTTCCGGGTTGACAGGGAGGGTGTAGTGGTCCCCGCCACGAGCACTGTTACACTCACAGGCACATACGCACGGTCGGTTCAATTGCGAACCGGGTTACCTTCATCCAACGAGCGTCGGCTTACTATCATAAAAGGAATTTTGTTCACTTCTCCAGTCCGACTACGGTCATGCGGTTCGCCGAAGAAGATTACAGATGACAAATCGTGGGCAGCTGTTGTTACAGCTTCATTTGGTTTGCACTAGTCACAACAGGGTCGGCCACCGGATCCACATACACACACGTGGTCTGAAGCACACTTTTCCCGGTGGCGTAATTTTCTTCCTAGTGCTGCTTTTTTCGCTAAACCTTGACACTTTTTCGGCGAACGGCATCGGTGAACGAAGCGCAACTCAACCACACGACCGCACAATTCTTCTAGCTACGACTAAGAAAAGATGCTGATTTTACTCGTCGTGCAAATTGACACGTCTAGAGGATGGGTGAGTGGGTAGGGCGGTTTGCGCGGCTGACGTTTTCACGCGTTATTCCCCTCGGCCCGCTGCCTTTTCTTCACTCCGAATCCGAAACGAGGAGCACTAGCGCTAGAAGAAGCGCCACTTTTGCCAACTTCCGTGTGTGCTGTTGCTAGCGCCACTGACTGATAAACTTCACGCCACCGTGGACAGCGAAGAAAAACTTTTCCCTGCTATCTAGGATCAATCGATTGATTTTCCTTTACGGGATGGCACATTTAACTGCACTGCAGCACTGGAAGTGGACAACACCTCATCTGCAACACTACACGACACACCATACGGTGAAATTGGTAGCGGTTTGGACGTGCTGGCTTCACAATATTACACCGCCAAGTGCAAACCAACGTTGAATGTTGCGATGGCCGTCGGAAAACACGCGAAAAATCTCACACTTCAACCACGGCAGAATCGCGCACGGCGCAGCTGTCAAGAAGTGTCATAGTGTTGGCAGAATCGAGATTCGGAAGATTCGAAGATTCGATCCCTAGACGGATTCTAAAGACTCGAATCCCATTTGACGGATTCTAAAGATTTCAATCCAATCTGACAGATTCTAACGATTTAGATCAATGTGTATAAATTAGAAGGTGAAGTCGTCCAGTGTAAAATGACATATCATGACTTGACATAACACTTTTGGGGTATTCATGTGGGTTTTGAGGGGGGATATCGGAGAAGGATTGGGGGTAAAAGAGTAAATGAGGCCCCGGCCGCCATGTTTTCGATCGTGGCTACACCTCTTGTGGACGTTTAAACTGAATGTATGCAATTGGTGATACAATAATTCGTTAAATTCAACCTACGAGTATTTGAACCGTAGTGTGTACCGTTAATTTCGGCTACGCAATCAACCTAGGGGTGCGGTATGAGGGGGGCCCACGGGCCCCCCTTATTTCTCAAAACTATAACAAACTCTCTTTTTCGGTAGACCTAGCGCAGTCCGCTCGCTTCGCTCGCTGCGGGCGCGCCGCCGTTTCCAAATCATTTCTTCAGCTAAACTCATTGTTTCATGCTGTCCACCATCTGTGGTATAGTTTACTTGTTAGTAACTTAACATGTAAAAGTATATTAATCCGCATTCAACCTCCACTGGGTGATTAATTTAAACCGTTATGTTCTTTTAAGCGAACCGTTAGCGTTCAAAAATTCGAAACGAATGCATGTGTCGCGCTTTGCATAGCTTCAGGCGCTTAATGTGAACCAGCAGGAAGAGGAGAATCTAGCCCGGGGCCTCATTTACTCTTTTACCGCTCTATATTTCTGCTCTGTTTGTACTTCCCACCGCCAATTACCATTGGTTGATAATGTGGTGCCACTATCCAGAACAGAAAGGGACCCATCTACAGCGCGATGTGTAGATACTATTAGTTCTTTTCGTACAGCCATGTCCACCAGTTGTCCTCATTTACGCGCGCGTGTCTCAAAACTATGTAGACTCATTCATTCTATTAAGTTAAATTAGATAATAAAAATAAAAGTCCCTGTTCATTTTTTCACTTATCATCATCATAATCAAAGACCATGTTGACAAATGTAATACTACGGACTCAAAAACTACAACATTTACTAAAGACATTGCAAGCACAGCGTCAGACTGTCCGCGTCACGAATACGGCGCATAGGCGTTTGAACTCTCTAAGATTTTACGCTTGTTTAATCTCTCTCACCATCCTGTTGTACCATTGTACTCCTTTGAAAAACAACGAATTTCGTGCGTTTCCAGACAGAGAGCCGGGAAATCTTAACTCACCGGCATTACGTGTGTGAGTCCTAACTACTATCCTTTCCCCCAAATACGTTGGTACCTGGCCTTTCAAAGTTTTGTACACAAAGACCACAGTTCCAAAGGAACACTATCCGCTGCTTGGACTGTTCCGAGCATTTATTGGATTGGGATTCGGATTTGGGGATTCGGTTTACCCACCACTACAAACGAAGCTGCGCGCCAAACTGGCATCAACAAGCTTCAAAAACCTTGGTCACAACTGGAAATAATGGCTAAAGTAACTAATTTCTCAATAACTTTTTAGTGGCTTGGCCAATTTTAGCGCCAGACCCCTTAAATGAAAGGCACTATGTTAGTACTTTAAAAACAAAGCAGTTCCACATTTTGGAAATCTGATAAAAGTTGTATATTTCGTGCAAATTGTACGTGATCGATTCCATTATTCAATTCAAAAAACACCATCGGCAAACAAAAGTGAAATGATCGATTACCATGTGACTCTACGGTTGACTACTCTGTTAGCTACAACCATTGATGACTGTTAGCTACTACCATCGAAAGTAATATGCTAAATAAAATTTAGAGAACAACATTACGAGAAGAAATCGAACACAAGAGAAAAGCATGGCGCAGGCTACTTTGTAAAACTTCCATAAGTACTCGAGGAGTGCAGTGAAAAATATGAAATAAGCATGCTCTAAAAGCTACTCTACAGTTTTATACTATGCTTACCGATTTATGATTAATACAACGAGTTTGATTTCAAGTTGATGCACTATCGCGACTTAAATCCTATCCTATTTGTCTCTTATCTTGATTAAAAAATCCTGTTCCACTACCTAACGGACGTAGTTTAAACTTTGTCGCAATGAGCGATACAAAAATGCATTGAATAACTTTAATCAAACGCCACATTTTAACCCAAATTGATAGTAATTGATGAATAATCGATAATTTTGTTTGATGCTAGAATACAATATCAACTTTTCAGGAAAAACATATAATCACTGACCTTTTGAAAGCATGCTATATCTACGGCTTACGTGCTGAAGAGTCAAGAAAACTTTCATGGACATAATTTTGCCTGGCGACGAGTTTCTATAAGCAGCAGAACTTATACCCTTCACACGTCAGAGTCATCTGACACCCCCATGGTCTAATCTTATAATGCACCTCACCTTATAGGCTTTCGGATTCAACTGACCTTTCTCACAGCTCGTCGGAAAGTTTCGGAGGAGTTTCCTCGTAACGAACAACGTTTGTTTAAACGCTCAACTATTTATTTTATTCACAGCTCTACACCGTACCGTATCTACTGCCTGTTGCGTCATGTACATCTGGAGAAACATGTAACAATGGTCGAAAGGAGCCACGTGACTGTTGACAAAGTTGGCGACCTTTCCGATTGAACGGTTTTGAACGTCTACCGTCACTTCCACACCTTCCTTCGAATGCAAAGTATCCCTTAGCAACATAATGTTTCTTCCCTTGCAAGGATGAATGATACTGCACCGAACTCGTTCTGCCTAGAGAGCTTCCGCTCCCGCTCGTGACATTTCCGGTGCTTCGCAAGGGCATTCGACTGGACAAAGGTTTTCGGACATTCGGTGCACTTGTGCGGCCGCAGACCGCTGTGAATGAGCGAATGACGCAGCAGATCGTACCTTTCCTTAAACGTCTTGGGACAGGCAGCGCACCGATGCGGCCGCTCGTCGCTGTGCGTCTTCCGGTGGCGAATGAGCACGTGTTTCTCGGCGAACGTTTTTCCGCACTGATCGCACCCAAAAGGTCGCTCGTTCGAGTGGCTGCGAACGTGCGTCTTCAGGGCGTGCAGCCGTACGAACTGTTTCCCGCACAGGCCACAGGAGTGCGGCCGGACCGCGGCGTGCAGATGTCGGTGACTCGAGAGGGCACTAGGTTGCGTGAAAACACGACCGCACGTCTCACATTTCAGACCGGGTCCGGTGCGATCGTGTAACTTCCGGTGCGCGGACAGTGTCGACGAGAGACCGAACGTCTTCGAGCAAACTTCACACCGGAACGGCTTTTCACCGGTATGCACCCGCAGGTGACACTTGAGGGCGAGTTTCCGTGAGAATTGCTTGCCACAGTGTTGACAACGCAGGACGGCTGCCGAGGGATCACTGTGGCGACGTTTAGTGGCATTTGCTTCGAGATGATTATGATTGGTGTCAACTATCTCTGCACTACACGACTCACACCTTTCCGGACACCGAATGTCATCTTCTGCCGGCGACGACGATGGCTTCCGGGGGTTTACTCGGGGCGAAAACAGTTTTCCACACAGTTCACACACTTCTGTTCGGTCCCGTGTTGGTGGCCTTTGGTATGGGTTCCCAAAAGAATCGCCTTCGGCAAAGGAAAAGAGAATAGGGGCATCATTTTCCACGTCACTTCCGTCGGCCGGTAGTTGATGGCTTATCGCCATTTCCTGTTTCAAGGTAGAGATAAATGTGATCCATCATTTTATTTGGTTTTGGGTGTTGATGTGATTTTCCAGGCCTTACCTCAAACAATGAGATGTCCGAGAATGTATGACTAACTTCGCTGGCATGTCCCGAGTCCTGGTCACTTGCATCGAGCTCTGACGAAGGGGTTCTGAAAAACAAAGTAACAAAAGATAATGAAAAGGCCGATGCATAAGGAATTAGGGTTTAAAAGTTTTTGATATTTTAGATTTCTAGAGAGGAAGGCATTCACTTTTAGGAAACATTCATTTTAAACTACCTCGTTGGGGTCCTATATTTGAACTGCAGGCACACAAAGTACTAATATTGCAAAGTAAAGCCCCAACACGTGTTGTTTGACTTCTTTTGCATTGAACCTTGAGTTCTGGTTGAAACTATACAACAAATATTCCACAAACTTGATTTTATATAATTGTCTGTAATATAAACTATACAAACAACGCTAGTCATACCAAATATGGTTAGGACATTGTAGCGGTTCTAAAATAATGAGGTTGCCTCAAGGTTCATCTCATATGTTTTTGTGTCGATTAGAAACACATTAATGTAATATTTATCTGTAATGCAGAAACAAATGAAATATATAATACAGCAGTGCAGTAAAGCTAGCCGCTCTTTTCCGAGCTTTTTTAAGCTTGTTTGATCTGCAAACGACTAGGGTACTGGCACCAATGGTGGCGCATTTAATCATGTAACTAACAATATAATATAATTTATAGTTTTCAAAAACATTATATTTCTATACTTATACAGATTACGATTGAAGCACGATTATTCTTCTGAAAAGTATGTAGTATATTCACCGAAATCATAAAAATACATGATAACAAAGCATTTATTTTTTCCTAGCCGGACCAAAACATTGAAAAGACTGAAGTCGAAATATAGACTGTAATGTATTTTCCAATCCAATATATTACAGAACGGCTAAATTACTCAATGACCAATTCATTGTCTTGATGCTAGACCAATGCATTGGTCTCTCATAAATTCTTAAAGAATCCAGCATACTTCTTCTTCTTCTTCTTCTTCTTCTTCTTCTTCTTGGCGTAACGACCTCTTGGTCATGCCTGGCCGTTAAGGGCTTACGAGACTTGTTTCCCTGTTGTACGTGGATACTCAGTCCTCTCGTACAGGGAAGGGTCCGGTCTCGGTTGGGATTCGAACCCCAGCATACTAGCACAACCTATTTGGAATTTGGAAAACATGAATTTTGGAGCCTCTATATTACGGAGAGCGAAGGTTTATATAGTGAACACTCCGTACAAGATTAAACAACAGTTCATACTAGGACAAGTGACGTTATTGTATTAATTTCGTTGAAGAGCTAAGATTTTATTCCACTAAAATCACTATTGGTACTAGTACTACTATGGGATCACTTACCCTACTACTTAGTAAAATTTGGTTTTATATGTTTTTGGTTTTTAAATGTACGTCTCCATCACTACGCTTGCTTACGCTAAAAACCGAATGAATGATAAAGAATGTGCTAGAGGGTGTACACATAAAAACACATTTAAAAATAGGTTCATAATTTTACGATAGACATTGACGCCACATATTGCCCACAAAGTTGCAAATTCCCCAATTTACCATAGTTTCTTTTAAATTATGTGCTCTGTTCCATTCCCGAATTAACCAATATTTGGATTGTTTCGTTAAAACAAAGCCAACCAAAAAAAAAAACCGTAAGGTCTTACCAAATGTAGAAAAACGAAAACAGTAGAAATAAATTATTTCTTTCAAAAGCTCAAGAAAACACTTCCGACGACAACACAACATGTTGGAAAATAACATGTTGTTGAAAATGTAGTTTCAACCTTTTATAATCTATTCGGAAAAACTTCTCATTCAAATGAGAAAACAAATCATTCTATTGATTAGGTGAAAATTGAAGATATCGGCAATATTACACTTAATTTTGACTAAAAACTATTGGGAGTTGTATTCACAGGTTCGGATGTTCGACTTTGAGCTTCCGACAATCATGTGTCTGCAAAATGCTTGTACTGAAACATAAACGTCATACACTTTACACTATAAACCATAAACGATTAGTTTACACCTTTATGGACACTATAAATTAGGAACTGGATTTTTTTATTCTAATTAAACTATTTTCATGTAAAACTTGTTAGTAATGAATGAAAAGAGAACCAGTCAAACATTTAGAACACATGAACATGATCTTGAAATGCGATAAATTTATACATGACTGATTTTACGCATTTCCATTAAAACGGTAACTGTAAACTGTATATTATACTGTAAACTGTATAATAACTGTAAAGAATAGATTCCTTTGAGTTCACTTATTCTTAATCTACTAAAACATAATTTTATCCGAGCGTGCACTTCAATACACTCCAATGCCGACGGGACGAGTTTCTTTGCTATATTCTCTACTCACAAGATGCCCGGACAGAAAATCAAGTCAAGCGCCCAACGGACGCATAATCACTTCGACTAACAACCGTATCAGTGGCTTCCGTGGCCAACACCGCAGCAAACTGAGCAAAACCGAATTATCCTTGGCACTGTCGGCGAGGATGATGCGCCGTGAAAAGGAGATACATATCTACGCCACCATGTTGGCCCATTTCTTTTTTATTTTGTTCTATTCCCTTCCACCCCATCCGAGCGTCCGTTAGTTCCGATTGGTCGATAACTCGGCGCGCCGATGATAGTCGATGGCGGAAAAACGGAACGGTAACGCCCCTTTTAGGGTGCCTTGTTTCTTTCGGACGGTTCTATTTTTAACGTGCCCGAAATTTGGTTGCCGAGCAACGGCAAGGATCGTGAGCGTTTGATGCAGTGGTTTCCAAACCATGTTGGGGAATTCTCCCACTGACTGGAGGGATTACCAGCAACATCGTTTTTTATTTTCCAAACCCAAACGGTACCGATAAGGATCTTTGTGATGTTGGTTTTTAATTTGATTACCGTCGGCACGGATTTCCAGTGCAAATACGGGAAGCCGTATGAGACCAGCCCATTTCGACGATTTTTCTGCAACGAAAACATGAAAAGTGTACACGGATTGAAGGGTATGGTTTGAAGCACGTTGAAGCACGTCGACATTTGGTAAATTGAAGAATACTTTGTGGCAGCGTTCCCTTCGTCGATAATATATTTTGTTTTACAACTAAGATCTGGAGAATTGAAAACAGTTTAATAATATTTAGAAAACAGTTATACAAACAAAGAGAATGATAAACTGTTTCACCTGGGAAAACTCGAATTGAGCTTGATCTCTTGCTATACGAAACAAATGACTTTGGCTGATATAACGCTGAGAAGTTTCCTGAAAAACATTTCAGTCAGTTTTGAACTTTTTTATCCATTCAACATTTCCTACACAACACAAGTTATTTTAAAAACAATAATAACCTTCAAAGTTTAATTTTTGTGACGAAGCTTTGTACAAACGTTTATGAACTATTATAAAGCTATTGCGGAAAATTCCTTTTACGAAACGATTTCCATCATGTCACGTTTTAAAGCCTTTTATGACTGACTATTAAGAATGATTTTTTTTAGTATGAGAAACTTTCGTATTTGTTGTTGTTTTCTTTGTAAAAAGTTGAAATGAAAATGAAAAGGGCCAAAATAACATATTTTTGAACAGTTGTTGTTGAGTAAGATAGATAAAAAACGCATACTCACGTTTTTCCTAATGCTATTTTTACTTTTCAGTATTTTTACTTTTATGAATGTATAGAATGAAATTTAATATAACAAAATAAGTGTTTTCCAAAACAAAAAGTAAACTAACCTTTCGTCTACCCTTTTTCGCAGCTGATTAGAATTTCATCCGTCGGCCTTGCGAACATTCATAATTAAACATGAATTACCCACGATTCACCAGCAAAACGCATTCGCGATTCTGGGAGTGCGACCGTAAAAAGCGGACCGATGTTTATACGGTACAGAAACTTTTCGTTGCGGTACATTTCCGGATCCGCGGAACCGGAGTAAATACTGGCATTACACGCGGCGGCATTGTCCTTTTCGACCGGGAGGTCCCCCACTCGGAATAAAATTATGTTATCCATAATGCACCGCGTGGACACGGTTTCGAGTTGCACCGTTTCCAGCTGAAGCCGGAGCGGTTCGCACAGATCCAAGGTTTCTTCCGGAACCGTGCCTACGCAAATAGTGATAATTAGCGGTGCGACCGCGGGTTGGTTCGGAAATAGCGATTGTTTTTCTTGCCTCGCTTCCGCTATTATTGTTCGAGCAATTCCACGGTTGCGCAACTCATTAAATATGCAGACACCGAACTTTCTCGACGAGCCCAGGAGAAGGTCACGTCGGGGCTGAAGAAGGGATTTGTGTTTGTGGCATCGTCATTAGATTGGCCGTAACAAGTTTCTTCTTTATAGACACACAATGGAAACGGGGTATTTTTTGTGTGTGTATTTACATCATCTTTTAATTAACCGAATCGAGACAGTTTGATTTGAGTTGCAATAATTTACTTCATAAAATAGTGGTATAATTTATGTATTTACACATGTTTTATGTGTTATCGCAAAATATTTTCACAACGGTTCGAATCTTGAACCGTGTAACGTTGAGTTCGATTATTCTTCCCCCCTCATTGGGTTTGTATTTGAGGGGTTTCAAATTTTAATAAATTTTCGATGTTTCCTGAAATGCAAAAGGCAAAAGAGGGATAACAACGGATGCGGTAAGATGGAAGAAATTTTATCGAAGGAAGCAGATACGACGGGATATTATTTTTTTTCGATTTTCTACGTAATTTTCAAGAGTTTGTTTTTTGTATAAAGTAATAGGCAAATATAAGTAGGTGAAAGGTTAATCATTTTCATGAGACTTTTGGCGGCTAATTAAATAAGTTCATGGTGTTGCTCGCAACGGAAGAAGCCTACAAACGATCAGATTATTGGCAATCTGTAACAATTCATATTTTTTTAAGTGTGAACGAACGAATTGGTAAGCCTTCTAATTAACTTCTAGTTAACACGATTTTTCTTACGAGGGTGAGAAAAATTTGTGGATTATATTCCATTCCTTTGCATGAACTAAAAAAAATATTATAAAAGTGTATGCTCCAAGGAGTTATTATTTTCTTATCGTAATTAACAACAACAAAATGATGAAAGAATGTTTCTGGCTAATAATTTAAAAGGATTTTGTCAAACGATTTTTTTTTATTATATTTCGATTTTACACTGATTGTAGAATTGCTCTTTCCTCTTATTAATATCACTAAGTTTCAATCTGTTTTAACATTCTTTACATAATACGTTCTTTTGACAACAACTTTAAGCTTCAGAAGCTTTTATGTTCTATGTACAAAAGTGTAGCTTCTATATACAAAATTGTTTGCAAACATAATGCAATTGTTTACAACATAATTCAATCGATTTTATTTACGTTTGAAATGAAATACCTTCGATCAATCTTAAGTTTTCAAATTAAATCTGCTAATGTTTTCCTTTAGCCACGCATACTGCTCCTAAACAAACTTTTTAAAACTGGTCAAATATGTTGTCCCTAAAGCAAACAGCTTGAAACAAGAAAGCAATGGATTGAGTTAAGACAATTCACTCCGCAAATTGTGCAAACTTTCTTCGGCTCCGTCTTCGAGGTCATTAAAAATGTAACGAGCAACGAAACTCTCCCATACACTCGATTCGATTGTTTCCGATATTCGAGCAAACATTCCCTCGATTGTCTCACCGTCGGTTGGTCGCTGGTTGGGCCATTTTCCTTTCCCCCAGTTCGCTCGGGAAAGCCGTGATTGAGTTTGTTGGAAAGTTTTGTTTATAATGTACCCGTTTTGCTTGCCGGTATTGGCTTCTCCCGGTCCTTGGGCAATTGTCCATCCGCTGGGCGAAGGGGTTTCGGGAGGGAAGTTCTGAAAAGTGTTCCGAACAAAAGCGCACGAGTGGCCCGCAGCCGGAAGGCCAGCGAAGGATGAATGTTTCATAAACGTGACCGTCGTGAGGAGCGAGGACTCGAGCAGAGTAAGGATTACGATCCAAGCAGAACAAGTCTTTCGTTGCATGAAAAATTAGAGCGATGCAACAGCACCAGAACGGTTAAGACCTGAAACCATTGGGTATCAGCAGGACATTTCAGAACATTCAAACTGCTACCAATGGTGCTTGTTTTTCATACTCGCTCCCCCGAATTCACGCATAAGCGGAAAATTTTGGAACAAAAACACTCACAATGGAAGCCAGAGGTCTCGTACGGGTTCGCAAAGGGCAACGAAAGAAGAATGTGGCCGTTAAATTGCTCTTTTACACTCAGATCGGTTTCGCCGGCTTAATGAACCATGCGAGTAATAAGCTTTAAAGATTAGCAGTTTTTCACTTATGTAGCAATAACGCGATGAATCGTTTAGATTCCTATGAAATGCTCGTTTTTCCGTTCTAAATTTCAAAGATTTTTTATCTTCTTACATCTAGAGACATCAATTAACTGAAAAACAAGATAGAACTAAACATTTTTTACATTATCGATGTTTCGATTGTATGGCAGGAACATGAAGCTTTTTTTATATCATCCCTACGAGTTAACTACCACAACAATATTAGCTAAAACAACATTTTAAACAATATGTAGAAGTCCTAAAACTGAATTTCTGAATGTTAAAGATTATTTGTTTATCATAAAACAGACAACCAGTTTAAACATTCTAGTAATAAAGTCAAAGACCGATCAATCATATATTAAATTTTCATTTGCATCGATCTATTAGTAATCTGATAGAAAAAAGTGATGAAGAGTGAGGATGTGAAAAATTGATTCCAGAAAAAAAAATCACATAAGTGCACGATACTGGTTTCACAAGGTAGAACAATAAAAATATCGCGAAGCCTTTGAATCGTAGACACAAAATGCTCACATTACCCATAAGTTTTTCGTAGTTTTCAATTTGTTGTGCCTTATTACGTGTGCTTGAATGTAATGCGAAAAAACAAAATTACATGCCCGCGTATTTATGGATTCATGTGTTATTTTTTCACTATCCGAACTAAGGGATTGTTTCCATTACGATATTTTTATTGCGAGGTGCTTCATTACGTATTCATATGCTTAACTGGGAAGCCAATGGAGATAGATTGAAATTCACATCCTCCGCTGTGCCAGAGGGTTTTTTTTGCTTTATGTATTCAGAGAAGAAGATCCATTCACTTGAATTCGAATAATATAACATCAATCAGCTTCGCATGGTTTGTCTATTTGTGTGCTGATTGAGATGTTTACCTTGCGGAAACCTTTCAAACGCTTTTCGAAGCGATTGGGAAAACGTTTACCATTGGATCGTTCCCTTTCCCATCGATGTTGAAAACGTTTGGGATTTATAACCCCATTTCCGACTGAAACGAGATCTGTTACGTGAGTTTCAGAACAGGAACCCCAACTACTTCCAACTACTACTAATCCGCACTCTGTTTGCCTGCCAGTGTTGGCCGCAAATAAGTAGTTTACTGTTGCCGAAAAGATTTGCTCATGCCAGCGGGTTAAAGGCTGGTGGGCTTTGTCAACGCTTGCGTTTTATTTATCAACCACAAATTGTTCGAACGTAATGTTTTAATCCTTTCCGTAGGGGGATCCACCGAAAACTCCAGCGCTGGATCCCCCGGTCCTTGGCATAAGAAGCTCAGAATTTTTGGATGAAAAGGAGCTACAATCGTTGGATGGAGCATGCGGAGCGTACTTACGTGCATTTGGATGGTTTCCGGTATGGTAGAACTGCTGATTCCATCGCACCTAGTAGGTTCGTTTGGGGCAAATTTAGCGAATGGTCCACCATGGCTGGTTCGTGCGATGAGAGCAGCATTGTGCTGCAGCTGGACTCGTTGAGGAGGATTGAACGAATGCTGATGTCCAGCTCTCGTTCATCGATGTCAAAGTTGAAGCTGTATGAGAAAAGTATTTCTTGAGGTCATAGAGATTGGTGTGGGAAGGGATAATATTCTGTCTAATACAGAGGTACAATAGCATTCCTTTGACGTTTTCATTGATCTTTTATCATCTCTTGGTGATGTTGCTACCAACAAATCACAAGTCATTTCAATTTGACGTATTCTTTTTTCATGGAGTGTTTTATGAAGATTTATTTACAGAACAGTTAAGTGTGAACAAAAAAAAGTAATGAAGTTTCCAGGAGATAGTTTCGAAACAACTAAAATTTGTTTTTCTTGTTTAGTTAAAATATGCAGTAATGTGTATCATAGACATAATATATTATTATCTTTTATGTATTTAAAAATTTAAACTGGGGCTCGTTATTTTTAAAATAACAGATGCGTTTATAGCGCAAAGCTTAATGTTCTTCATAACCCTTTTAGGACCACATTGAGTTCGTCCTATTCTGTTTTTTTAACCTCATAGTTTTTCTAGTTACGTGAGGTTTTGTTTTCCTTTTTTTCATAAAATAGACGCGATAGATATGACCATGGCAGAAGGTCTCTATTTTCCGGTTCAATAAAACCCTCTGTGTCAAGCTTCAATGCAAACATATTACCGAGCGACACATCTCTATTCTCACTTTATAGGAATCCATCTGTTCCACGGAAGGACGCAACGCCAAATCACAGCATTCGCCACTCCGTAATCGAATCAGTGCCAGGATATCATCTTACAGACGTCCTCGGAAAAAGGAAGGACCAAATTGACCGATCTCGAGGGGTGAATGGGAACGAATTGGTTCTCCCTCAACCGAAAATGCCTCGGACGTACGACAGGGCAAATACCATCGCCTAGCACCCGGAAGTCATCAAACTCTCGACAATTAGTTGACACAATGGCGTGGTAGGAAAAATAAACAGTAATCTACTTACATGTCAATGTCCCAGTCCATCGCGAGGCTTTCCGGCATTTGCGGACGTTTGCGTTGAGGTTCAGAATGAGATCGGAAAGCGCCGCAAGCGTCCAAAGCGTAACTCCGCGGTACGATATTTCGGGCCCGTGTTGCTCGTGTAAGGATTCGATCGCTTTTGTTCAGTGGGTTTGTTTATGAGTTTTCCCCGGTATCGTACCACATACGGTGCGTCGAGGAGGCCAAAGGAATCACGCACAACACTGACACACACGAACAACGGCAAAAACTGAGCCTTCTTGGATCGACGGTTTTTTTTTTCAAAACGAATAAATGGTTCACAACGGCACACTTTTACGCTACAGCTCGACAGGATACGGTGAACGGCGTTTCGATTCACTTGCAAGAGTTCCTCGAGAGGATGGAATCCCGTGGACTTTGATTGTTATTGCTCTTAATTCCCTTCGGGACACTTCCGGGTTGACAAAGCAATCTATTAGGGGGCTTAAACTGTGAAGCTGAACACTCAAAGGTCGAACAATCTCAAGATCTTTTCTGAACAGTTTTTTAATTTTCTTCTATTTGTGTCACTCATAAAATCTTCCTTGTAACGATTCTGTATCACTTTTCTTTCATGTCAGAACGACTCGGATAAGTAACACGTCAACCAGACGAACCGACGGCCCGTACGAGAGTGAGGCTCACAACGAACCACCGACGACTCGTGACCTGGTCTGTGGTCCGGTCGAAGGGATGTTCCGATCCCTTACTCCTGCTGCGTTCCACTTACCTCAAACTGAAGATGTACACATAGCGGAATATCGCCGAGGACGCTGTAGTGTAAACAAATTTAATGCTGATGCTTGCCGAGGCTGAATGGAAAATTGACTGAAGCTCTCCGAGGGGCGTCCGACACCCCTATTGCACTCCCCTCACAGCCGCTCAGCGTCTCTTTCTGTCAACTGCGCTGCCCCGGACAGGACACACGACACTGATCCGCACATAATCCGCGGACCTTCGGAGTTGTGGAGAGGTTAGGGAGGCAACACGGGCGTTCGTCCTGGCTCACTCACTCACACATCGGATGGATGGGAAAAAAGCCACACGGAAGTACCTACAAATCCACATGATATACTTTTTTTACTCCTATTTTCCATTTTCCCTAGTTAGCCACTGTCCCTTTTTCCCATTCGGAAGTGAAAGCTTGCCTTGTTCAACGGCTCACTCACTCACTCCCGGTTCGGTGAGAGTGAGCAGTTCGTCCGGACGCGGCACATAAGCGATTATTTATTTTTCAAATCTGATTTAAACATTTGGCAGGGGAAGGTGTTTGCACTGGTGCCACCGGTTTTCCCATCTAGCAGGCGGGATGTGATTTATTATTTCATCGAATATATTCCATCGTGTAACGGACAAGTTTTCACTGATTCACAGTTGCTTTTTTCCATAAATCTAATCGCTTTACTAAATTAACACACTTTCGTGAAAAAAGAAATAACAAACAGATAAATAAAAGCTGGATAAATAAATGCTAAATTCGACTGTAAAATTTGCTTACGAAATCATATCTTATCTGCCCACCGTTGCGTTTCTCTCATGACGCAATAGGTTCTAATTTCAGCTAGAGTCGAGCGATTTAGGAAAAATTAGAAGGATTATGTATTTATCGCTTCCGTCACCGATTACTGCCGGGGGAAGGTCCCAGGAAGACCCACAGCATAGAAGCAGATCCTTAGGCACACTCACTCGATCTCGCTCTGGCGCATGTTTTGTTTTCCACCCTTTCCATCCGCGCGAAACCTGGCACTGTCTTGAGAAACTCTAGACCCAAAGCCCTGCGACGACGGTGATGGCAGGATGGGAGAATGTTTGCCCGGCGCCGAACGAGACAACAAGCATAGAAATGGTTGAGGAAGATAATGTTCCGCGCACGCGAAAAGGAAGCGCATCCTTTTCCGCTCGCCCGAAAGTGAATGATGCCATGCGCATTAGTTCGATGGAGCGGTCGAGAACGTCTGGTGACAGAGGGAGAGACAGGGACAGGGAAGGAGATCCTCAATGTGTGAGAGACCGAGAGCAAGAGAGGGAGAGTTTCATGGTGTAACAGAAATGGGCGAGATCATATTTATCGGAAAAGCGATTGGCTAAATGCCAAGAAAAACACTCTAATCCCCGATTTTCCGATCTTCCGCTCGCTGGGGATAGGAATCGGGGAGCAGAAAGGAGCACACCTGCAAACCCACACTGACACACACACATACATATCGGGCACATATAGATTCACATGGGAGGTGGTCTTGGTCGTTAGATAATATATTTATCCTTCCCGTTGTATTAGAGAGCACGTCAATCGGTGAAGATCCATCGCAAGGACATGGACCCAAACCCGCCATCAGCTCCCTCCGGTTCGCCCGGCGCGTCCTCGGACGGTTTATGTACTTGGCAAAACCTTATTAACCGATTAGCGAACCTACCCCCGGATGCTGGAGGAGGATCCGATTCGATCCGCTTGCGATGGTTCCGAGAGATGGGATTTTTTTCACCCATTTTTCGTCCTTCACCTTTCTCTTTCCCGCCTTGTCGATTCAAATTGGACCTCCACCATCCATCGGCTGGAAAGAATGATGGGCGCCACGCCGTGGGAAGTCCGAATGGTCGGGGGTAAATCGTATGAACTGATTTGCTATAAGGCGATCGATACTTTAGCGGGGGAAACTAAGGGCTTAATCGATTTTTCCATCCCACGCGTCGTGCCGGGGACCAAAGGTTTGGAGCTGGTTGGTTCTGGCAGATATTTTCCGTCAGGCCGAAAATATTGTCAATATTTATTTTACTTCAGCTTCATTAATGCTCGCAAAATCGGATAGCGCTGCTCGACGGCAATACAAGGGAAATATCAATCGAGAAGGATGGATGGAGAGATTTTAATTTTCGTTCTTTCAGAGCAAACAAGCATTTCCAATTTCAAATTCAAACTGCACCGACACACTACCATTTTCTATTTGAATAGCTTTTCTCTTTTATAGCTTATTATTAGCATTATAATTTTATAAGGATTTTAAGGTGAAAAGTCGTATTCTACACTTCTTGTTTCACTTGGATAGGTGAAACAGTGCATTTATTATTTTTCATACAAATATAGAAGCAAGAGTTCCAAGCGCAGAGTATGAATAATTTATGCAAAAATTACTTTCATAGATAAATGTATCAAAACATCTTCTGTACTGCCTTTCTAAGCCTTCTTATTCTTGTTGGAAGAGTATAAATGTTGTGGTATAAAAACAGCCGCGCGACTTGCATTGAAAATATGTTTATTCATTTTTTGTATGGAACAAACTTATGCGGCCAGATTAACAGTGAATTTGTACAAAAAGTGTTATTCTGCTTACTTTCTACTTTTAAATAGTATTGGGTTCCATATTCAAAATTAAAGTCATATTCATCTCATTTATCTTTATCATTTATTACCTCATTTATTTTTGATTTATTTAATGAAGGAAAGATATGTCAATGGAAACTATTGTTCATGTTTAAAGATGCAAACATTGACTTTATACATTATACGATTCGTTTGAATGTTTATTATTTGTTTTGATTGTTTATGTTGGAGAAAGTTATTCAAATCATGAATAAGTTTTCTCCTTCAGAAGCTCTGATGAATAGGCAGTGCATGATCCAGTAATAAAGAAAAACAATTCTCTAAGTTGATTCACTTTTTATGGGAGACTACTGTTAAGCTATAGGTTTAAAGTAACAATAATAAGATTACTGGTATAGATTCCAAGATCGTACTCAAAAGCCTCTCATCTAAAACATACGAAAAGTTATCTGATCAGTATAAGTAAAATGCCGATCACTGCTGGATCCACATGTTGTTTTTCTCACTCCCTACCAACTTGCACCCTCTACAGAGTTAGAAGAAAAACCCACACGTCTCCGCATGGTACCGTAAAAGATTAAGACAAACATCAACATAGGCCTGCTGCAGTGGGATGTTGTTTGGCAGCAGAGGCCTTTTCGCAGTACGCCGTAAGGCGCGTTCCGGCGTATCGCATCAATCCGGTTTTCCCATCCGTCGGAGATGGTTCCTGGTTTCCGTGTCAGAATCCTGCGCGTGCACCTTCACGGTAGCACGGCAGGGCGAAGAAAAACAACAGTTTATAATTAAATTTTAACTGCCTCGCAGTTATTTTCCTTCGCCTATCCGGCTCGAGTGCTGATGCGAGGATGGAACACCGCTCGAGGTACGGAATAGGAAATAAAAACAAAAAATCGAAATCCGCAGAACAGGCACCATTCCACGTCGCCGTAACCTGGTTGAATTTTCCAGTTAACAGGATTCACGGATTTTTTCCCTACCAAACTCTCAATCACCATATTGGTTCACTATCCAATGGACGCACAAGGCACGAGGAACGTGTTGAGCTCGTCGGTTGTTCCTAGCGCAACCCACACGTCAATCATCGCAACCGACGGAAAAACTCGCACCGGGCTAGAATGCAACATTATATTTACAATTAATTTGGAAAGTTGTTTGTTTTTGGGCCCGCAGAAGGTGCTCGTTTTTTTGTTTTGTATTTTTTCTTCGTTTACTATTTGTCGGCCATGGCTTACTCAATATAATTTTTTATCTACAAAATTCCCTCGTTCGTTGCAGGTTTGATATCGGCGTGGAAGGGTGATGAGAGTTTTTCCACCGATCACCACCGAACAAGTGAATGGGTGGAAAATGGTCTATGTAGGTGGTGTTCGTTGGCCACCTACATCTCGATGGTGATTGTGAGTGAAAGAATATCGAATGACCCTCGAGGGCTTGTCGGTGTGTTTGCAATTAGGTACGAATTTAGATCGGATTGGTTGTTAGCGGAGCCGATGAGAGATTGAGCAAATAGAAACGTTCACGTTTCTCGTTGTGTTTTAGTCTTAGCAGATTAATTAATTCCATTATAATTTTTTAACAATCAATATTATCATCTAATGTTCGAAATACTCAACGCAAACTGAACTGTTAAGATTATTAATATTTTGATTCTCTTGATTTTAAATACA
This sequence comes from Anopheles coustani, assembly GCF_943734705.1. Classification (NCBI taxonomy): domain Eukaryota; kingdom Metazoa; phylum Arthropoda; class Insecta; order Diptera; family Culicidae; genus Anopheles; species Anopheles coustani. Next base: position 83,740,112 of record NC_071288.1, read on the forward strand.
AATATGATTTGCAACAAAAGATTTTTATAAAAAAATATCATATCATATTACTTCATGTCACTTTTAAATCAATACTGTATAAATTACACCCATCATAAACCAAACAAGGTATAGCTTTTTTTTAAATTTTACTACACTCTTCCGACTATATCCTCTGGATGGCGTGGCTTGTGCTGCTTTTCATCTCTTCCGGGGTCCGAAGTTTGTCTTTTTGGACGACAGGTTTGAGATAGCCTCATAAAAAAGTCGGTGGAGCATTTTCCAGAGCATACCATCCCTAAACGAAAATCGGTGCTGGTGTAAATGTAAGTTTGACGGGTAAAGTCCACTGCCCGTTTGTCAAGCGCTAGACGACATGCGATTAGTGTGATAACATAATTTCGGAAACTCATCTATTAAATAAGAGTATGCCCGTCTCATTTATGACAAATTGGCGGCCATTTTAAATCATCAAGTTGGTCAGCCCCACCCTGTGTAACGTTTTTTGTTTGGATAAATCATCTTGATTGATTTGCGCTTCAAGATTCAGAGCTTCCTGAGTTCGTAAAGTGGTGACTTACAAAAGAAACATGTGTTTATGTATAACAAATGTATGTACATTTGATGTTTGGCTTCGAAATATGGTTTAAAATTATAGAGGATTAATTTTAAAATATCCAATTATTTGTAAAATTGAATCCATGGACACTAACAATGCTCATTTTAGTCAACAGAAATTGAGTATATTTTCTATAAATTTATATTCAGGAACGTCAAAATTGATGATTTCCGTGGAAAGCGTTTGTGTGAAATGAAACACATGCAAACAGTTTTCAGTGGAAGTAGTTTTATCAGCTGTACCGTTTTCACGTTATAGTCTGTAAAACTAACTGAAAAATTCTCTCCGGAATGAGCAAAATCAATTATCCTAATGAGTCATGAAAGTAATCAATAATCATTCAACCGTCCTATCGGGCTGCCCGAGGATCATGCACCGTTTGCGTTCACCGTTCGCTGCACGGCTAAAGGAATTATCGAATATTCTGCTGATTTATTTATGTTTTCATTTCGTGTCCCATTTGCATTCGGCAACGAGTTCCGATGGAACGGCACGTACCGAACCAAGCGAGAGTCGTCGCATCCTTTGCAGCGTTTCTCCGGGCTGCAATTTGTACGCTCGAATTTGCATTTTCCCCAGGGTGGGGGACCGTCATCCAGGAAAAGCGCACACTGCACAAATGCAGAATGCAAATGTCGTGAAAATGGGATGGATTTCTCCTGCTCCAAACCGAGAATGCAAGAATCACGGTGCAATCGAGCGGGCCGCTCGTCTAAGCTACGAGGATGTTTACCTACCATTGCACAAACCACGCCCTCGGAAAAACATGGAAAATCATCCCCTTCTCGAGGCGAACGTCGTCGATGTTGTCGACATCGTCATCGCCGCCGTTGTCCTGGTCGGTGAAGTTTGTAGCGTAATCTACAGGAAGTATTGTATGTCCTCGCCAGATCGATTGTGTGCACAGCGAGGCAAAGCAATGGCGGGAAAACTCATCCATGGGTTCTGAGGAATACATCAGCATATGGTACAGGGTTGGATAAATAACTAGTTTCTTAGAATTTGCTGCATGATTTAGCGGTTGGGCAGTAGAGTGTGGAAAAGAAGTCATCGTGCTGCCGGGACATGCTTTTTGGAAGATTCTTCTAGACATTATTAGAAGTGCTTATAATTTCAATTTGAGATTTAAATTTTATTTCCTTTATCTGTAAATGTATTTCTACCATTTATACTTCTCTGTTTCATTGTTCGACGTGTGAAAAAACCACAACAATGGCTCCATGTATCGTCAGCCGTCTTCAAATCAATGTGTCAGTTTCCAAATGTATAGGATTATCGCTTATTGCTAGGTGATCTGCTTGTGCCATGCAATTAAACGAAAATATCGCAATATATCTGTCAGGAGATTGTTGAAGAAATAAAAGTAAAATTTAATGCCATGCGCATTGATTTCATACAATAACCTGAGTCACAATAGCCATGTGTTTCCGTGGTGTAGTGGTTATCACATCCGCCTAACACGCGGAAGGCCCCCGGTTCGATCCCGGGCGGAAACATGGATTCATTTTTTGCTACGATTTTGCATAAAATTTATTATGAATGATGACGGTTGCGATATATTTTTAAACGCAGCTGCTAGCCACGAGGTTTTGGTGCTAATTATCTTTGCTGGCAAATCTTATCAAATGTTTCTGAAGTCTTTATCTTGAAAGGCTCCCCACCATGCGAAATGAACATCTATTTTTACGTTCACCGCGGTCTTGCCGTGTGTGAGCGAGTCTTTCTCTTTTCCATCTGTTTACCAAATAAATCGCCTTCGTTTCAACGGTAAGAGCTTGTGGTGGGGTTTATTTTCCTTTCACTTCGATTTTGCTCTACTTTCCCCATATCTTGGACTCGGGCCAAGTAGAGCGTACCCGTCGTGTGAAACGTTGGCTTAACGTTTTTGGACTGCAGTTTTACACTTGTTTCTTGGCAAGTGGAGCTGATTTCACCTGAGGACTACAAGCTACCATCTGTAGCCGTGATCGTCTAGTGGTTAGGACCCTACGTTGTGGCCGTAGTAACCCAGGTTCGAATCCTGGTCACGGCAGTGTAAACGGAAGGTGTGGGGGTGGATTAGAGTTAATGAGAATCTCTCGAAGTCTCCCCCTCCTTCAACCGTTCAAACACTGTCACGGAAGATGAGTAGCAATTCAAATATTTTTATTTCATTTCAAATTTTCAAGATCAAGATATGAAATGATGGTACTTTTGATGAAGCTTCTTTTAAAACTAACACAAATTGCTATAAAAACTTATGCACGTTCTTTGAATGAAGGTTCTCTTCAAACGTTATAACTGATAGCTAAAATATAAAGAAAAGTTTAGCCAAATTTGAAACCTATCTATAAATTCAAAATGGATAGAATTGTTATGTATAAAACGTCAAAGCCTTGGTCTTCAAAATTTTGCTTAAGATTATTCTTTTCGTTTTACCCACTCGAATCCATGATCTTATTTACGCAGCTCAGATACTCAGCTCATCTGGCGGAAGCCATCTCCTGGAAGCTGTATTACTGTTTCGCTTCCGGAAAAATCTCGTGTTTATTATGCCACCGTCGCACACCCACACTCCCAAACACACACTGGGCTGTGTTTGCATACTCGGAAAAGGAAGTCGTGCCTATCGGATACTGGCTTAGCTACCTTTGTTTTCCTCACACCGTTGGCCAGCAACGACAACATGGTGGGTGCTCTTGCGTTACCGCCTCGGGGCGGAACGCTTTGCATGGACTTTGCAACCGAGCCCTCTCCCGAGCTGGTGCTATGATAAAGGATGTGCAAATGGAAATGAACGTTCGGTGCTCACAAAACAGCCGCCAGCGACAAACTGACGAGGATTTTCACGGCACGAAAGGTGGCAAGAGATAGGTGCTCAGCTTACCAGTGCCTCCTACGATCTTTCGACGACGATTTTCCAACCCTAATCGAGATGGGCCAAGACCATGGCAACGGGCAAAGGGACCGTTACGTTCGAAAGAGAAAATCATAACATCCTTCATCCTAGCCGGGGAAATTTTCCGGTGAAATAAAAATCCATTTCCCGCAGGCCAAACACTGCCTCGGTGTAGTGCTGAGAGAAGGAGGTGTAGCTTAGGGGCGGAAAATATGTCACAAATAAGCGTCTAATTTGGCTAATGTATTGCTTTTTTCTGGGGAAATTATACGGGGGACGGATTTCCCTACAACCGGAAGTGAATGATATTTTCCGTTTAGGAACTATCGTAGGAATTGTCATCGAAGGTGTCATCACGGACACGCAAGAGAAGTGTTGACTGTCAAATTGCCTCGAGCGAGTATTATATCGTTTCAAGTCGACGATTTTCCGGGGTAAACATCAAAGCAATGCGTCACCTAGGTGTCCTCTTAGCAAAACAATCATTTGTTTGTTAAACTCCGATTGTGTACGATGCAAGGGTGTTATTAACTAGCACTCCAAATTTAATGATTGATAGATTAAATTGGAAGGACACTCTAAGATACTAATTAAATTTAAAGGAATAGTCGATTTACATGCCGATAATGATGTATTTCGAAATGAGACATGATGATGGATATAAACAGTAAGGCAAAAAAATAGTAAAAAGAAAATTTAACCTACTGTCGTAACGTAAAACTACAAACGCTACAAAAATGTATGTAATGTAATAACACATTTTAAAAGAGATACCCTATCCATTGTTTAAGGCGAGTAAATATACTAACAAAACAGGTATCAAGAATCAATGATTAAAATTTGTTGTTTTGACTTAACGAACACACATTTCAAATGAATACTAATAAATGATGTAATTACTGTATAGTTACCTACAATGTCTCGTCTGGCAACAGTTGCTAATTTTTTTCAAGGTGACGGCTTCGATTTCAGCCTGATTCGATCCGTTTGCGAAGCCATTCGTTTTGTTTTTTTCGTAAGCACCTAAGCAGATGATCCGTAACGAATATTCAATCCCGAAAACCCAATTTCATGGGCCATGCAATGGAACAATCGAACCCGAGCACATAAGCTGCGGTAAATGCCATAAATCCATTACAAATACGATACAAAACTGCAAAGTTTAAAAAAGCAGCATGCCGGCTGGCCTTTACCAATTTAGCAATCAACTCAACGAGCACCATTGTACGGCCAGGTTTTTTGTGCCTCTTTTTCCTTCTGTGTGAAACCACAAGCATGCAATTATGAACCGATGTGCAATAGGTGTACCACTTGAGGGAGCGACAAAATGTGAAAGAAAGTTTACCGCTCGGGAAGATCACTGCTTGCCTTCTACCTCCCGGGTTTCACGTTCACGACATTACGAGCACTATCCATTTTCGGGAACCACTTCAGGCAAGAGTTGATTCAGCTGTTGTTCATTTGATGGGTACGATGTGCCTTCCGTTACAGCGCCAGGCACTCCTGCAGTGCGGAGGGAAATAGGGACAGGGCCCTGGAAAACCTTTTCGGTGCTCTAGAGCGCCCTTAGGGTAGTTGAGCAAATCGGAAGAAGTCATTATACGAATTAATTGGTGTGTAAATAGTGTGGAAATGTAATACGGGCATGGGAATGTTTGAGTAGGCTGTGGCAGAAGTCCCGAAACGGTGAACTTGATGGGCTGTTCGGGGCTTACCGTGAATCAAGGCTTGTTCAGTTTTCTCTTCAGTTCTGTTTTCGGGGGTGAGCGGACGCAAAATGGCAAATAAAAGGCACCAGAGAGAGCATAATTGTATTTGATAAACGATTTGAATAGTAAAATTTTAAGTTGATGGAGTTTTATCATTACACAATTATTAAGTGTATAGTTTTAAACTGGCTCATTCTCCTTTGGATGAGATTTGTTCGTTTCGGGCAATGAGGTGTAGCATTTAGAAATGCTTTAGATTTCTGAAGCGTTCAGCGGGCAGAAGTGATACGCTTTTATTAAATGATCCAGTTAAGCATTGTTTCCAGAATTAAATTGTAGAAGCGCAAGCTTTTGCTTGATCTTTTATTTTTTTTAATAATTAATTTCATCATTCATGAAGGCCTCAATGAAAATTATGTTAGTATGTCTTACAGAAAGATATACTTTTTCAATTGCACGAAGAGATTCTGGTACTCTGTACAAACGATGCAATAGGGTACGGAATAAACATCCACAAATAGTTAATCCATGAACTGTAAAGGAGAAAAGAAAATAGTTCCAGGAAAGCATAAGCTCTCCCAAGAGCCACACTTAAAACATTACGTAGAGCAATCCATCTTCCTGTTTTTAATTTTATTAATGGTTTGTATGGTCTGACGAACTAGTATAGCAGAGAAAATGTAGCAAAATGTAACGTAAATGACAATTTGCCAAATAAATAAATATTGTGATGAAATATGCAACTTTAAAAACATATGCAAACTGGATGCTGTGAGCTCAAGCTCTTTTGAAGGTTTCTATCTCTTAATTAGAATGGCATTAAGGAACTTCTCACTTCCCCCCCCCCGTATTTTCTCACGAACCCCAGAGGGATTTGTTTTCCGAAAGCCGCTAAGTACCTGCTCTGTGCACGGAACTGTCACGAAATGGGAAAACGTAGCCCACGGGCATCCCTCGGTATCACCGGAACCGGTAAGCTCTCTCGCCGTAATGCTAAATCTCCAAGTGACAAAACCATAACCATCTACACACACCTCCAGTGTCGGAGTAATCACCCCGATGCACGTGACCACCGGCGGTAAGTCGGGCGGTCTGGTCGTAGCGGTCGTCTTCCTACAACCTGTGGCTTATGAGCCGGTAAACAATGACATTAGGTCCGACGTGTAGGTTGAAAATCGCCAGTTTATGATCCTGTTCATTGATAAGCGCTTCCACCCACCGCACTTTTCAAGGATAAGGAGCACCGTTGATCGCTATGGGCGTCACGGAAATAAATTAAAAAACCCACTCAAACGGCTCAACGCCGCATCAGAAACTGATTTGTTGGGGGGTTCTGTGGCGAGCAGGAGTTGGCAAGGATCAGTATTTATAGCTCTTATATATAGAAGCTATCGTGAGGGTGTACGAGTTGGTGTTTCCCACAAACCCGTCGGTTTTTCGAGTGCACGTCAGCACGCTTCTCACGCGAGTCGGAGTCGAGTGGGAAGGAGTTGTTGAGAATCGTGCGCGGGAAAATGACTTCTGTCAGATGCACACGATGAGCAATCGGTACGGTATTAATTTCAATTACTCTTGAGAAGGCTGCGAGTGAAGTCAATGAACTGGGACAAAAGAAACAATAATCTAGGGAAAATAGAGTTAATTTAGAATAATCAGTAAGTGGAGTGTTGTACTGTTTGATTCTCTTTCTGCGATTTGGAGCAGACTACTACTCAGTAAGGCTTCCTCATCGTTGTTTGAACAAGAGCTCTCAAAGTGAAGTAAAATAACTTATTGAACATTGTAATTGTTTTTTAGTTGTTTACTTTCCTGTTACGTATAGTGTTTAGATTTAATTTTTGAAAGGTTTATTGATACATAACCTAATGCTTGCTTTGTGTCTACAAACAATACAACATTGAGGAAAATAAGTTTTCAATGTTCCACATGGATCAACAAAATCTTTTTGTTGATTCAGTGTTTGTCATATGCTTTGCAAATTGCCTGCACACTTAAATTAAATATAATAAAAGGTTCTTGTTTAATGTAAATCACACACAATGAAGATGAGTCGCCAGGCTCTTCCATTTATGCGTACGTTAAAGTAGATGTGTTTTATTATTATTTTCCACTGGAAATTTTCCACATTAAAAGTGTAGGAAATACGAATGTGTTCTATTAAACGTTCAATTTAAACGTACCTGTTCATAATGTAATCTTGAACCAGGCCTACGTTAGCAAATGATAAGATTATTTGCAAGATATTGTTCAAAAAGCCCCCTTATGTAATATTTTTAATGTGTTTTCAATGGCTACACTGCCCATACTCACATATGAGTCCCATTTGCAAAATCACCATTTTGAGAAAATAACGATTGAACATTTTTACATTAGATATTGTTTTGCTGTTATTAGTGATACAAAATACATGATTGGATGATCACAACTATTGTATTGTAACATAAACATTTCGCTGGGTGCTTTGGAAGGCGAAAGCAAAAGTACTCGCATATCAGTCCCATCCTATAGCATACTTTGTTTACCTTGCTCGTCAAAACGTCGATGTTCGGGATTTTATTCCATACGGATATTTGCACTTTAACAGTGTATAATTCGTTAAAAACACTGGAATTACAACCATTTGTTGATTATTTTAATTATTTCATATTACAAAATTGTTGAAGTTTCAATAACTAGGACTTTTCTTTAATTGAAGCAAAGTAATCATATATGGGACTGTTATGCGGGTACTTTCAATATGGAACGCAGTCAATTGGGTATTTTTTTCACATTAGCATGCACTAAATGGCCACTTTGAGACTTTTTTTTGAAAATATATTGAAAATGAACATTAATCATGGGGCTAACTCAAAAGTGATGAAAAGTCAAATGGGACTGATATGCGAGTATGGGCAGTACAGGCCACAATGTTTTTAATGACATTTTAAGGACATAAAAGTAAACGATTTCCAGTAGCAAAAAAAAAAAACTTTAAACAATTATCCAGCATCCATTTAAAAAAAGGATTTAATTTTCGAATTCCCATTCATTGTCCACAATCTTCACAGCGTTTGATTTCCTTTCATTCTCCATCAAAATTGCCAATAAATCCTACACAAAAATTGGCCATCCGGGAAACTTCAAAGAGGCACCGCTTAAAATGTCAATTATAATTAAAATGGTAATACTTTCCATCGTATGCACCGGCAGCGCCTCAATTATTCGGTATCGCTTTCGGGGTCCAAAAGTAATGAACCCACCCGAAGCGACCGAGCCTATGGGAGCGATGAAATTAATTAACCACTTCCAACCAGCTTCCCCTATTCCATGCGGTAAACGAAACATGCCTGCTATGAGCTTGGAAAAGCGGCCGCTATTTACATGTTGCAATTTCTCGGCCCAAGGGCCATCTTGCATGGTACTCCGGGACGGCAACGGGGAACAGATTCCTGTCTCATCGCAGCGGTGACTACAATCTCTTTTGAATGCTAGGCGACCGGAAGAGATAATATGCCACGCCCGGCTGCACGTAAGCGCGTTTGACATGGTTTTCCCTGTTTTGTCGCTGATGCCTGCAGAAAATATTAAAATTTCTGCCAATCCGTTATGGTACGGGGGAATATTTGACACGGTTTTCCCCCCCTCTTTCTTTACCTTTTCTCTCTGTCAAATATTCACGTCACTCGACCGTACCTAATATCAAACGATTGCAAATGGCGACGAAATATCGGATCGCTGTTTGATGAGGCATCGTGGAAAAATAAAAATGGACGGATCTAATGTTGGCTTTGCTGGGTGTAGAAAAAAAAGGATTTAGAGATGGGCTTTGAATGGTAGGATTGGGCACATGTAAAGTAATCCTTTTGTGTAATATCGTTTGATTGATTGATTGACAAGTGATTAGATAACAAAAATATGTAGAAATTTTAATGTACCTAATTTGGTATATTACATTTGGTATAATTACAAGATTTCAGAGCTATTTCCAAGAAAATCAGTGCGCTATGTAAATTAGTTTATTTCTATTCCAGATGAATTTCTTTCATTGGGATTTCGATTATAATTTTAAACATTTCTTGTTCGTTGACCGACTCGATCAGAATCAATAATCTGAAAACATAAATTCGCTGATAAATGTAGTCTACACACACTAAGTACCATAATCTGACCATTTATTTTTATCTCAAATCCATAGCCATTTTTATGTTGGTATAAACGGAAAAAAGATGGAAAAGAAGATGTTTGAGAAAAAAAACCAACATCCCATTTGAGTATCATGTTACAAACCTCGCCCATGCTTCCGACCACATCCTATGAAAACATTTCCGCAATGGATCACTTTGCATGCATAATGTTGTGAGTTTTTCTTTTTTTATTTTTGGCTTGCTATTCTAAGCGATATTCACATCAGCGTTGGCCGAAGGGACGGAAAATCACAAAAAAAGAAAAGCGAAATAAACCGCGTCGCCCGCCGAACGTAAAAACCTTTTCTTTTTTGCACCAAGAATAAGCCTATTTTACAAACCTTTTTTTGCCTCTTTCGTAGATTTTCACAAACGCCCTGAAAGACGTTGTTAGAATTTCATATTTATAACCCCCGCGGGACTTGGGGAGTCCGCCCAAGGGGGAGGATTTTCCAAGATCCTTTTTCAATATTCTGTTTAGCAGCGAAGAAAGCAAAATAGGTTGCATTGCATTAAATGTGCGGAAAGACACTCGGTTGGAGTCTTTCGAGGGTAGTTAAGTTATTAAAATGTTTACACGTCCATTTTGGGTATGCATGAGCCGCTTTCCGGTCCATTACATCGTTCTTCGTGGGTAGAGTATTCGCGAAGACCGTAAAGCTGTCCATGAGGAAGACATTTGGGGAGCGTTAAAGATTTCTTACCCCACTATGGATTCATTTTCCCTACAGCGTGAGTACATCTTAGGAATGATCTCAGAGATTACTTCCTGTTTATTTACGCAAATATGGACCAAATTTAAATTAAACGGATGTTGTAATACCAAGAAAGTGTGTGATTAGTTTAATAATTTCGATATAATTAGTTTTTGTCAAAACTGGCACACAATTTGCTCTCTCTTAACAATAAAAGAAAAAAACTTTTCTTAAAATATTACTGATTCATTATTTTACCCGGATGACAGAAATTAAAATGTTGCTGGTATTATGTAGTTCCAGCAAGAGTCCCAGCAATGTGCCATGGAAAAACTTGCTATAACTACATGACAGCTGCAAAATATTTGAATTTTTGTTAACCGGGTAATTTAAGAAATAATTTCTACAATGACCTACATGACAAAGTGCCTACCTAGAATATTTTTCATTTTTGCTCAATATTGTTATGCAATTCCAAGAAAATGGACTGTGGAATGGATTGTGATTATTTTTCGTATTTTTCTTTAATAGAATCACTTTTGAACTAGGAGATAAGAAACAGTACAATTTTGGAAAAAAGAATAAACGAAATCATCAAGCAAGCGACTTAAAACGGTACTTTTTTTTTAATTCTTGTCCTGATGTTTGCCATGTAGAACCATTCACATTTGTTATAAAACATGTATCCGAGATAGCAAAAATAATTAGATAGAACTATAAACATGTACAATGGATTACAAGCTCTAATAAAATAAGTAAGTCCAACTTTGGTCTTTAACCGTCCGATCAATAACCGGGTACCCGGGTACCCATTTCAGTTTCCACGGCAGAATTTTGCAACTTTTCTTCCGAATCGTTTTACGCCACTTTAGATCCCCAGAAATGAAGGCTTTTTGCACCAAATTTGCTTCTACGTGCATAGCATTTAATAACTCAATAAAAGTTATAAGTGATTAAACAAAACTTCCTTCATACAATAACCGGGTACCCGGGTACCCATTACATCACTTAGGTATGAATGCTAGGTTTATGGACAATAATATACCGTTTATCCAGGAATCCCTGTAATTTGTCTTCTGAATACATCAAATATAATACATTGTATTGTTTTTCAGGACTTTTAGTAATTTTAATTATAAACAATGCAGAAGTAGATAGAATATATTTTTTATACTATAAAACATTTTATTCCACATATACGTATTCGCAAATAAAATTGTGCACTGCTCATATGTACTGCTTTGTTGATTTGTAGTTTTAATAATATAATATAACATATAAGATGCCAGACAAGCGACATCTAAGAGATTAAAAAAAAAATGATAAAGGCCATCTTCGAGTAGATCTTTTTGTAGTATATCTACCAAGCATACTGTCCATGGTGTCCAATCCAGCTTTTGACCAGTTAAGCGCTGGTTCGCACCAATTTTCGCTTCCAGATGCATTGAAGATAGCTGCACATGGTTAATTTTTCATACTAAGCCGAACAATCTAGATAATTCTTCACGTTGTTTCAAACCTATCATTGCAGGTGGTATAAATGGTTTATTTTTTTTATGTGTTTAAGTACCAACAATTGTTAAGGTCCAGGACAATAAACATTTGGTTAATGGCAACGAAGTGAAAAAAAATCCATTGTTACGTTTCTGCCAGATCCTTTATAAGAAGCGACTAAATCCTTAACGATTATCTTCCCAACGTTCTTCCCACGGCCAGCTTTCGATTTCCCAGTGTAAATCTAGTCAGTGAGAAGATACGAATTCCACCAGACTTTAATCCCATATTTGGCTGGTTTGTAAAGTATGTATTGTGTAAACCTGGTTCGTTCACGGTACGGGAAAAGCTGCTCGCCGACTGCTAAGTACTCCGATGGTTTATAATTTTTTGCCAAATTACTATTTAGCATACCCCATATATCGCGTATCGGAGCAGCTTTGCCATCTTCAATGCGCTGGGCATGAGTATTTTCATCATCGAATCGCATAAAACGCATTATGTTAGTAAACTGATTGATGCATATTACTGCACGATTTGTTGGATATGACCACGGCTTCCGTGGGGGGGGGGGGGGGGGGGGGGGGGGGGAGGGCCAGGAAACCATACATTTCTTATTCTAGAAGAATAGCCAGGAAAGCATACATTTCTTCCAAATCAAGTGAGTGTCGTATTATGATATCGATCATTTGTGGAGTGAAAAATAATTTGAAGGTATCGAGAATTGATAGCATTTCCGTAATCTTCGAAGGTCTACTTTTTTGCGACACTCATCAGATTGTTCTGAATCAAAAACAAATTCTTCATTCACATGCACTCTTTGTGAACGGGTGATTCTGTTGTAAAATGTTATTTTTTATTAATAATTGATCATCTTTTTCAACTTTTGGGATGAGTAGATGCCTTCCTCGAAAACAGCTAGGCAATAACGCCTTACCGTTTGCAGCTATGTGATGTATTATATAGTAGGGTAGAACCAACAATCTGTTGTGCTTTAGTTCTTAGCCATTACTCAAAAAATACTTGTTTAACGTTTTGATGGACTACAAATTTATTAAACTCTTATTTTTTCCCACCTTTTTGTTCCCGTTTGACATAGAACCAGTGAAGTAGATCAGTGAAGTCTTATTTTTCCCACCTTTCTGTTCTTGCATTACAAATTACGGAATGAGAAATCAAAGTGGATATAGTAAACAAATTTAGTCATGTGAAACTATCTAGTACTATAGCATTCTTAGCATTCAATACCAAATTCGATTTCCGGTTGAAATTCGACGATGTTTACACAAAAATCGCTCAACTTTGTAGCGCGCATCTGGTGGGTACCCGGGTACCCGGTTATGAGACGAAGGGTGAAACTTTGGTTAGTGATCGGACGGTTAATGTAGAACTATTTTTAAAACTTTTTTTTAACACTGATTCTCATGTAGTAGAGTCTTATAAAAAACATGCAAAATAAGATACGAAAAATTAGCGCATCGCATTTGCTTCGACTTTAACAAAAAATTTGAAGAAATTTATTGTGCCGGTCATTGATACAGTCTGTCTGAAATTAGAATTTCGCTTTTTTGAAATTTAAATTCATCTCAATCGGGAAGTCGCAAACAATACGAAACAAAGGAAACCGTTAAACTAAATCGAAACATTTGATTTAAAATTCTAATTTCAGCTACTTCGAAACATGACAATCGGTCAATCGTACACCGTTTTGATGATCTCTATCGCAAACTCCAATGAAATACCAATATCAAATTTTTCGTTTCGTTCGATGTAATCACGGCACTCCGTTTGAGGCTGACGACCAAGGTGTTGCAGAAAGATATGCCGCACCGACCAAGGTGTGCTAAAGCACGATCGCCAGTGCAGAGATGTGCTATCTAAACCAAGGTGTAGGTAGTCATTTTTCTAGATTAATCCAACAGATGTCGCTGATAAGCCATATAAAGCTCTCTCTATCGTCATTATGTGGAATCCTTCGGGTAACCGAAAAATATGTTTAAAATATGTTTAAATATGTTTAAAAAAAAAAATATGTTTAAAATATGTTATGTTTAAAATAACATAACAGTTTACAAACTATAAGAGGGTGGCAAAAATTTGTATAAATTAAATTAAGTGTGCGATGTTTTAGTATATTAATTTAAGTTAATTCGTACGTACTGTTGGCAATAACATTTGGCTTAGTAGACTGAGTTTACAATTTTGTGAGGTTCAAGGGGTCAAGCCTCAACAGAGGCCGTTTGCCGAGAAAAACCAAACTTGTTCAACCACCAAGTGAACAACGTTGCATGTCAGCCAGCAAACGACAAGTCAATGCGGATCTTGGCTTTCACTGAAGATATTTATTTAATTGACTGAGTTTTGACCCGCTGACCATATGCCTACAACTAATGGGCTTTAGCTAAAGTGGTAAAAGATGCCAAAAATCTTTTCAAACTTAAATACAATTTTATATTTTTAAATAAGTTCAATCGATTACCTTCCTAGGTCTTATTTGATGTCAGCGAATAGCAATTTTCTCAGTAAGGATGTAAGCGGCTCTCTTCCAATGCATCAGCTGCACTTCATTTGCAAACTGACCGCGGGCTGCAGCACAAGAACGCACGCTCATCTATCCATCAAATCACGAAACCATCGATGACCGACTTCCCACGTCGAAAGGGACTGACCTGTCCATCATAAAAGTCCGCCGGCCGGAACCGAACGGAAAATGTTCCGCGAGCCCACTCTCTGATGTAATCAATTTAAAGCGCTTCAGCTCATTATGTTTGCAACATTGTCCCCGCAGTACGGTTGGCCGCCCGGAGCCGCCTCGCCGTCCAGCGAGCGTTGTGGCAAGTCATTCGCCAAATGGAGCCACGGCTACACGCGGCAGAACGCCGGCCTAATTGCGGTTGATTGATCGCTCATTTTTCAGCTGCATATCCACTTGTCGCCGCGGCCTCGAACCCGCCCAGGGAAGAATGTTTTCCCATCCCAGTCCCGGGCACCCTCCATCATCTTCCGTCCATCCGGTTATCGGGGGGTAATCCATCGCGAGTCACTTTCTTTCCCGTCACATCGGCGGACCGCCTCTCCGACGGGGTCGCCAGCGACGAGGAAGCAAAAGGAATATAATGTTCCGCTTCGCGGCCACTCTGGTGCGATAAGATAAATTAGAAGATTCATTAGAGGCTCGCTCGGATGAAATATCAAAACTATCGCACCGGAAGGCTCGGTTACGAATGTCTTTTTCGCGGTGGACTTTTGTTTAACCGCAAGCGGCCCTGTTTTATCAGGCGTTTATCGGGCGGAGGAGGGATTCTAATGGACGAACTGCTTCTCGGCCGTTTCACAACGACCTCTATTCCTAGGCCACATTGATTTGCTAATTCGTGAAGCTACACCCGAACTACATGTATATCTCAATTTGAGAGATAATTTTTCGTTGAAAATGTTTGTGAACAGAATACAAAATTATCCTTTTGTGGTGAAATGTAGAGTGGTCATTTATTTAATATTGTGAGAAACTTTAAAATTTGATGCGAAAGAATAAACCACGCTTTTGAGAATATAAATATCTTTGGTAATAAATTAAGTTTTAATACGTAACATCTTCTATATTAATAAAAGTCAATGTTGTCTGTATGTATATTTGTATGTGCTCGCAGAGGTCGCCCAAGGTCCAACCCGCCATTTAATTTGATTCGGTCCGTACGAAAATGGTAGTGTTACATACAAAAAACACAAAAATATCTCAATTTTGTTCTGATTTGTTCACGATGCTACAATTGTTCTTTTCCTAAAACTAAAAACCATGAATCCATTTAACGAGGTATTCACTAGCAGCAGACTATCTCTTCTACTTAAATTTGACTTTAATAATATATATAAAATTATTGGACCCTTTCCCCTGATATCAGCTAACTTCGTACCACTTCCGCAATCCAGAAATCATATCATTTCTCAGTGACCAACAAAAGGAAATTAATTAAACTTGAAGCTAATTTTGCTTAAGACAAACGCGTTGGTTGATAGTATTTCATCCCACATGAAGTAATTGAAACCTCGACAATTACGGAAGAAAAAAAATGAGTTTATTATTTCCGTAATTGTTATTGACAATAAATTGATAGGATTGTCACTAAATTTACAATTTCGATTGCGGGATGATCTGAAAACGTCAGCTCATTAAAATTGAAAGCTGATCACACTAAACCTACCGTCCCAACTCGCAACAAATTTGGCAAAAGGATAGTAAACTTCCTGTTTTTCTACTCATGTTCCACTAAATATATTTTCTTCCCGGATGAAATTGAGTAAATCAGTTAGTTTGTGTTATAAATAAGAATTATGCGTTGTCGGTATCATGGAAATTGTAGTGTTTAAAAACTCCAAAATGACTTCAAGGATATCTCTTCAACCAAATTTGTTCTAATCTTGTTGAACCTCATTTCTTAAAAATATTGTTGATACAATACTTCATAGTTCCATTAATCACATGTTAAATATAAGAAATTCGGGACATGAAAGGGATAAAGAATTCGGGGCATTGCATGCATTCTGATGAATATAGCAGTTTTGATACTTGCTGAAAATAAGAAAAAGTCTTTTCAATTTAGTCACCGAAAGAAGTCGAAGCAAAAATTCTAGTTTGTTTTATAGTATCTCTTCATATTAACGGGTTTCATACATTTAATTGATTCTCGTATATTTTCTCCTCAGTTTTTTTTCCATTTTTATTAGTATGTTGAACTAATATTTCTTGCCATTTTGACAACATAAAAATATAAAAGTTGGTAACAATATTTACAAGAACAAGTTACACTTCCATTAGTTCTCTTAAGCTCACTCCCAAACGATTGAAATATTGTCCTTACGTTGGAGAGGAGTAAACCTGTGGAAACAGCATTTTGAAAAATTACCTTCACTCTCACCCGTTTCGGCCACAACCGACACAACCATAAAGAAAATGCCGCCCGTTCCGACTACCTTCATCCGGCCCGTCGTAGAACGCCTACCATTTAAGAGGAGCGTCCATATCCACACCGTCATCGGTCGGTAGCTAGAAGCTCAGCGAAGTTCTACTCGATCCTCGGCTTCATTAATCAATGCGATGGACAGCGCAAGGGAAGCAGCGCTTCCACCACCATCGAGTAAGTCGGCGGCATTACTTGTGTCCTAGGCTCGGTGGTGGCCTTGTCCGCATGCCGAGGGAAAAAATAAACCCCCGAAAGGATGAGCAAGACCACAGCACGCGGAAGGACTGTCGAGAGGAACGGCCTCAAGCGCCATGTGGCGAAAAGCGGACCGTTGCGGCTAATAAGTGGTAATTTTTTAATGGACTGGAAAGAAACGGCATCTCTCGTCGCCGGGCGACAAAACGTAACCTTCGGTTCGGTCCAGACTCCGAGCGACCGCTCGACGGGTGTGACGAATTTCGACCATACCATCGTCTCGGGTATCTCTTGCCCGGTTCCCGACATTCTCTGAACCTATTAAGGCATTCCCGTATGGCTCTCCGGCCTTCTAGAACTCGTAACCCCTGGAGCAGTGGACAAAGGAACCTCTCGAGTGTGGATGACCTTCCCCCGGTGGGGTCGATTACTTTCCCATCGGTCTGCCGGCGACAGTTGACGTTCCGTCGATGATTAGGAGCGACTCACTATCGGCCTTCGGGTGAAGCGCACCGTGCGGAAGTAATTTCAGGAATGTCGGATGCAACGCTTCCAAACCGGTGCGTTTTTGGGGGTTTCGGATGAGTTCACGGTCCGCTTTATCGGTGGTTTTCCTACCGACGTCCATCAGACCAGACCAACATCTGATGGGATTATTATGATGGAGTCGTGTGCATCGATGCGTCTGAAGCTGAAGGACGGTAAATCGGCGGGTAAATTAGGGGGAAAAAGCGTACCCCCTTCGAAACGATGGGAAGTTTCCGTCTCGATTGAGCGAAACGGGGCGTACCACTTTGTTCCTTCGGATTCCTTCGACACCTAGACGATGGAATCTTTTGAATCGTCTAACCTTGGAAAACGGCACAGTAACTGTTGAGAAATTTCGTTCCCAAATTTGGATAAGAAGGGCGAAAAACCAATTCAAAAAAACAAAAAGGATGGCTCTCTCCAAGACACAATATTTAGGATCCTTTGTATAGAATTCATACTGTAATTTTAACATAAACCCATTACAAAAGATTCATTCACATTTAAAAATGTACAAAATCAAGTGGACTTTGTGGTTCTTAAGAAAAGTTAAATATGAATCTAGTTAACACTAGGTTTCAATCTTTTCGTTGCACTCAAAATAATTCAAAATAAATGACATTAAATTTAAAATCAAATAACTTTCATAAATTAAAACTAAATTCAAAATAATTGAACTTTCGTCAGTTCATGCTACCTTGGATAATTAATTACTTTCGTCAGTTCATGTTACCTTGGATACCAAAGCATGGTTTGCTTACACAAATTATTGAAAATATTTACCAATACAACCGAACACATTGAAACAACCGTGGTTCATGTGAACAAAGGATAAAAGTGCATCCCTTCACGGAGATCGGACGCCTAGCAGGTGAAGGGTAAACGAACACAAGTAAGAAAAAGTGAAAACCCAACGAACGCAACGCATCGGCATCATTTAATTAGCGAACTGTTTTCCTGGAAACGCCCTCGGATGATCCATTTCGTGTCGATGAAAGTGGAACACATTCTGTACCGAATTGGCCGTGGGACGCAAACCAAGGGGAAAGAAGGGGCGAGGTAAGGTTGCAAAAATAAGGACCGATTTCGCGTAAAATTTGATAATTTCTGCTCAATCATCGCAGTGCATCGCATCGGTGTGCGCCCGGAGGCAACTGATCCCGGAACGAGCGCACGCGAAAGCGATTCTGACGAATGCCCGCCATCGAGTCATCGATCACTGTCGGCGCCGAGAGGAAGATGAGATGAAGGATGAATTTCGTCTGTATCCACTTTGAAGGGAAAAAACAAAAATCAAGCTTCACACTCGGTGAAGTTTGATGGAATGTTTCAATTTTTGTACCTTTTCGAAAGTGATCTGTTCGGATATTCTTGGGCACAAGGTTGAAAGGGGAGCCCGAACTATCGTTCAGCTTTCAATTCGGATCAATACCATTACTGATCTTTGTAGCGTGGAAAGTTAAATAGAATTGACGCTTAATCTTCTCTCTTATTTGATAGTTTTTCTAAAGAAAGGTCTTTGATAATTTTTATTACACACAAAAACATTGTCTACTTTTCCTATATTACAAATTGCAATTTTGTGTTTTTATGTAATACTTGTGCATATTTTCCAGCCTTCTGTGAATAATTGGTGCAAAAGTTTCCACTTTAACAGTTTTTCATTTAAATCCCTAGAAAATTGTACCATTAAATTCAAATTAAAATTCTATTCCTGAAAAAATCTTTTCTAAATCTGCTCATAGACAGATGCAATCTTTGAATGAAATAAAATAAAATTTTACATTTATACCAAACCTGACAGTTATTGCAATATTTCAGTGCGTATTTCAACATTTATGTTTAAGAAAACTTTTGTTATGAAATTTACTCAATTTTTTTCTATATATACATTTGGACGGCCAGACCGTAGTGTATTTGATGTACCAAAATGTTACAGTTTTCTTAACCTATTGCTTAAAACTAATTGTAGCTTGGCATTACTTCCTAGCTAACCATAGCTGTAATCTTTAATTTACTCAAATTGATTATTATTAATTGATTCAGTCGAATAAAAACACAAACTGTACTTTGTCATACATATGTTGTCTACAAGTTCACGTTCATTCCATTCTTGCTCATATTTATTTACTACATTTACAACTGTCATGTTGTGCTCATTAAATTTACAATTGATTGTATTTAAAAACACTTTCCGAACGAAAGTTATTTTATTATTTACTCTCAAAGCTGCATGTAAAGTTTTCCGAATTAATTTTATTTACCATCCACATTCGTAATAAGCATTTTAGGCGAAATTTGACTCACTTCAAATAAGACCAGCTTGATCAAGACCGGGCACAATGTGTTGATCAAAACGCCGGTACGAATGGGCCAGCCCTCGAAGTCGAACATTTAATTACAAATGCCGAACGCTGCCAATGAAAACAATGACTGGGGAAAATCAAGTCAATGTGAAAATTGATACCTTTTCCACATGCGCCATCCCCGGGCATCGAACATTTTCAGCCGGCAGCTTTTCCCGACCGTCGGCTTTGGCGTTCCTCCCGAACTCCCGGGAACGGGGGCGGACCGGAATACATCGCCCGGTCCCGGCACAAATTAATTAGCTTCCCACTCTACCCACCCGCTTCCTCCCTCTCGCTGTCTCCCTGCCTCTGCAACCGCAGCCCGCATCATTCGATTCGATGGCGGTTTCCATCCGGTCGATTTGGCCACCAGACGCCATGGGCTCGAGTGGAACGGTTGAGGAATTATTGAAACCGAAATATCGCCGACTTTTGGCCCTCTAATGCACGCCCAGACCGAACCGGGACCGGAAGCCAGGATGGCCAGGACCGAGCTAATGAACCGTCAAATGTATTTCAAACCAGTTTTCGGTTTCGTCCTTTTCGCGCAAGGGGAGGAATGCAAGCGAACGCCTTCGACGGAGGTCCATGGGAGGTCCGGAGATAGAGGGGGACTAATTGGGGACAGCAGATTGGTAAACTAATTCGATTGGAACACCACGTCACACAAGGTGGAAAACTCCTGCGAAGCGTGCGAAGAAGTGCGGAAGTGGTACCATAAAAGGTGTCCTTCCGGGTAAAGCACGTATGTCTGCGTGTGTGTTTGCCACCGGTATTCGGTAGAACGATCGCGATTAGATGAGGCCACATTTTTTTCCTCGCTCCCTTCACGACGCGAAAGGTGGTCCGGTGTTTTAGCGGCGTTGTTTTGGAAAAAAACGATAGATGACGGCTTTCCAGAAGCCGAGCCGTGGATAAACGTACCGATTTTCCCCGATTGCAAGGTGCACCGGTGTAGGGCCGGCCGCCGCGACGCCTTAAAACAATATTGGTGCAGGTACCGGATGAAAAGCTGAAGGCTAAAAAACAAAGCACGAACCGCCTCCGCGACAAACAACCGACGGCTCGTTGTCGGTGCGTGAAAGTGGGTGAAACCAATTGAATCAAATGGACCGGGAACCTGGGGCGGGAAAAGCTCAACGATGGCAACATTCAAACCCGCGTGACGAAGCGGGGCAACGGAATCGAACATGGAATAAAAAGTGAACATGTGCCGCTGCGAAACGGCTGGCTTCTGGAGGAAAGAACAAACAGGCCGGCCACACAGTGGGATTAAAAATGAGAAAGTATGTGTTTCGAAGTACAACAAAACAATAAATAAATTCCTCATAAAATGGAAAAAATGCAGAGTAATAAACAAAGTACAGCTATTTATTGTGAAGTAAAATAAATAAAAAACAAAATTCATTGCAAGAATACACTTAATTGAACAAAAGTTTCCAAGGAAACAAGAAAAAAGTTCGAACAAATCTAGCATACATTTACAAACCGTATTTCGTGAAAAAGGTGCTAAATGTAACCATTATTTATATGTTATCATAAAAAAACAGCATGATGACGTATAAGTACAATCTTTACAGTTGCTAAGAAAAGAAAATAATGAAATGAGGTGATAGCTTTTAAAGTTGATGAAAGATAGATATTAAGAAAACTATAAAGGACACAAGTACGAAATAATGAGAAACAAGCTCTATTAAACAACAACATAAAAATTCATTAATATTCTCCAAGCCAGTTAAGATATTCAATGTCAATTTTATTTGAATAATGTTTGAGATTTACTATTCATTCATAGTCTCACAAAGTGGTAAAATAAAATATTCATGGCAGTGAAATAACAAAAAACATAAAAAACATATTGAACTAGTTAGTGCTTTTGTTAGATTGATGATTTGTTGAGATTTTTTGAGATTCAGAGAGATCCAAAACTGTGATACTATTTAGATTTGATTCCGAACCATTTTTTACGGCTTGTTCCACTGTGCGGCGGGGTTGGCTTATTTCAACTAATTTATCTCACTCTGCAACTGACTGGCAAACGGCGCGGCCTATGCCGGCGTTAGCTCGGGCACGTTCAAAGGCTCCGGACTCCGAACACCAAATCAAATCAGCTCGCTCGATTCGAAGCAGACGTTGCGTTCCGGATGGCAACGTTTCGGGACATCATTTTTCCACACTCGTCGCAGGTGACCGGTGGATAGGTGAGGTGATCCGTTCGCCAAAGGGCCTCAACCTAAAGGGACACACGCTTTGACCGACGCCACGTGAGGTTGACTGGAACGAAGAACGTTGCGTTGGTAAAGAAAATAAAAGCTTGAGAATAGAGGAAAAAAGTCCATGTCATAAAACGCAATCGTCGCTCGGAGCGTTTGTTTCCGGTGCAATTCGCGCCGCAGTCCTGGCAACCCCAAAAAGATATTCAATTACGGGCCAACAGGAACTCGTTCCTGACCGTTGGGAGTTCTTTTTTTCTTTTATCCTTGGATGTGAGGAAAGGTCAGCTCGGCCTCTTGATCCTTTAATAGCTGAAGTGCTCACGGAATGCTGGCATACATCTGGCAGATTCTGAGTTTGTGGTTAACTTATGCCAACGAATGAGAATCTATAGAGGCTATAAGGTTCACGATCATGATTGGCAAATGTGCTGCTTTGTTTAAGCCCTCCTCGTGGATTATGCTATTCATTACTGAATGTTTTTTGAACGGTAAAAAATGTTGTTAAAATGTTAATTCTCTCGTGAATGATGCTACTTTACACAAAATTCTCCAATCTTCATATTTTTCTTCAATAAATTTGGTGAATTCAGTACCCTAAAGTTATTAAAAATTATTGATAGCTGTAGGATTTTTCGAAAGTCGTGAATATACCAAATGAGAATGGGAAATTTTAAATCACTGTATTTGGATACCAATTAGTGTTGGTACTGTTTTCTATACATTGTTGAGGCAAAACTAAACAATTGTGGCCCAAAAGCCGACAAACAATATAGTTCAGAAATCAAACTCAATCATCAACACGGACAACATTGTTCCGATGGCCTACTTGACCAATTTTATTACTTGGACAAGCCATGCCTAGGTAAAACTTTAGCTGTTCAATAATAATCTCTCTGAGTAAAATAACGATCCCAAGAGTAGGTCACACATTGTCCAAGAGTAGCCACTGTATGAGGCCGTACAAATTTTGACGATACTCCCAAAGTCTCCAGAATCGAACCGTATACCACGTTTGTTGAGAGATGCTTAGAATTGCCATCAACGGGACATTATCTTGATTTTAGTAGACCTTAATAGGCCTATTTTGGATGCATTAGCCATTGGATTTTGGCCATTGAATGCATTATTTTGGCACATTGAGTAGCAAAATATTAATCATGTATGGATATTTTGATTTACCTAGGTTTTTATCGTTTTTGTGGGTTTCTTCAAATCAAAGTGACCTTCAAGTAACTTTTTTGAAATGTTGATCACCAATTGCATAGAATAGCAGTGTATCTATTAGGTCTGCAACTAAGTTCTCGCTGTTTTTTTTATAAAAATGTTTGTTTATTTAAAAAATAATTGTAAAAGATTACTCATTCAAAGTAAATTTCTTTGAAGCAAAATTCAAAGTTGCCAAATCTTTTGCCCATCTTTTGGGCAGAGCTTGAATACCGTCCCAAAATAACTGTTGCTCCTTGGATACTATCCGGGTATCGAGTCATTTTTGAGTTGCCTCGCGTGATCTGAATTCTTGTTCACTCAGATCAAGTGCCATGGACCGGAACTGGTGAAAATTTGATGGGGAAAGGTCTTGTGAATACAACGGATGGAGTCAAACATCCCATTTCAGCGTTTCCAGATAAGTTTTCATTGATCTCGCAACGTGACGCCGAGCGTTGTCGTGCAGGAGAATGGCCTTGTCGTGCCTCTCCGCGTATTGTGCTCATCCAAAACGTATGTAGGCGCTTATAAATAGCCTGGAGGGTAACTGTTAACTCTGAACTAAGCCCTTCTTGTGTTTGGCTTTCCATCCTCGTCGATTAATGCCACCAATTGATCGTCACTGATGCTTGGCGATCTTCCTTGACGCGTACGGTCGTTGACATCGAAAGCGCCATTTTTAATGCACCCAAACCAACCACCGCACGTAATTTAACTGAGAGTATCGTCTCCGTAAACTTGTTGAAGCTCCCGAAACGCTGCAACAGCTGTTTTCTTCGAATTGAAGAAGAAAAGAAGAACTTCCCGCAAATGGTGATAATTCGGTTCAGAATTCGACATTTCCCACATAATATAACTATATTATGCAACAATGAAATCACCAATCTGACGATAAAGTTTGTTTACTATATGTCTAAGCTAAACTTATGACGATTCAGATACGTCAAAATCGGCCAACTGTCATTACAAGCGATACTTTTTGACAAACACCGAGAACTTAGTTGCAGACCTAATATTTAATGTCTTGCCCTAGGTTATGTACTCCCTGAGATACCCAGACTTAAAGCTTAAATTGGTGACTGTACGGATACTTTCTTGTTTGATTGTATTGGACACCGTGTTATATAAATGGATGTCGAAGTTTCATTTCAAGGGGGATCATTCGCGAGTATGATCTAACAGGAATGATAACTGCCAGATAAGATAGCAAATGCTGTTTGGTGATTTTTCGCCGAATATTCCCAATCAAAAACTGGGTTATCGACTTGTGGCGATTTTAACCCATATCTTATCGCAAAACAAAAGATGTGATACCTGGCAAAATTAGATTTACTTTAAAACCGCCAGCACGGGCAGTACAATTTCGCACCCGGTCAAGTATTGATCCACATTGCTCGGTTACCATGGCTGCTAGTAGTGCTGCTGAAAAGTACGATCTTTCTAAAAAAGCCTACGTCCTTGTGCTTCACCATCATCAGTACACCCATTCCTTGGCGGATCGCAAGGGCAGTACGGTAGATCTGGAAGTAATCAAAGACTTCTTTCGTGCCTACCGAACCGAACCTGACGGCCTGGATATACACGAGAACCTTTCGCTGCTCAAGGTTCGGTTGCTGATGGATGGTAGTAGGTATTCCACAATTATAGAAGAGTAGTTGTCATCAGACCGGTTGATATGCATCTTTGCAACAGTATATCAGAAAGATTTTAGCGCCTACAGTTGCCTGATCGTCATCATCATGAGTCACGGCGCAGAGAACGACACCATTCAGGCGGACATCTACTACAACAGCAAAAATGAGCTTGTGAGAGACGTCTACTTTTTGGACGAGGATGTGGTGGAAAAGGTGGCCATGAATCGGACGCTGGACGGCAAACCGAAGATATTCATCGTCAACGCTTGCCGGGGCAATGACCGGGTGGAGGTAGACTCGGCTGTTAGGAGAGATAGATATAATAACAGCGATATCATCCGTTTCCAAAGCACCTTCGAAGGTACTCACATGTTTAACCCCTTCACAGTCTCAGTGTTTATTTTTTTATTTTTTGTGATTTTGATCAGCACTGTGTTAAATATTATTCAATTTCATCGATTAGTATCGCATAAATGAGTTAAAATGCACAAACATGTAATGACAAGTTTTTGAAGCAGGTGTACTTAGAATCGTGGGCAACACTGTGAAGGAGTTAATCAAATGTTTTCAAATTGGAGCAACATTTCTCTACTACACTTCGTATCATTCCTCAGGTCACGTTTCGTACCGCAATACGGACACTGGTTCCTTTTTTGTGAAACGGTTTTTTGAGGAGCTTCGGAAGAACGAAAATCTTGATATTTATGATCTTAACAGAAAGCTCAACGCATCACAGACCGGCAAAAAAAAGTAATCATTTGGTTACAAAGTAAAATGTCCACTTGCCTTTATAACTCCATGTTTTTTTTTTTAACTTTTAGTTACATACAGAATCCCACGATGAGCAATACTCTGACGAAACGTCTGATATTTGCGGATCTACGGAAGCAGAATCTACCTGATTATGATTTACTTTCCGATTAATAATTGTAAAGAGGACGCGTGCTAGCAATTATTATCATGATTTTTTATTATTAAACATTCATTAAAGGTTTTTCAGTGAGCTAGGTGCACTTTGAAGTGTTTTAAATAGCATTGCACAACATTCAGCATGAATTGAATCAAATAAAATTAGGAAGCCGGCGCTAAGTGACCAACAGATTAAAACAATTTTTCTTCGAAAACTGCCGATTATAGTACGCAGCCCATGTGCGTCATATCTTATCAAAAGCGGACCTTTTTGTGAGCTTGGTGCGTGTTCGTGAGTGCAGCTAAGTGAAATGGTTGAGCGACCGGCGCAGTGCCGTTTAGAGAGTGACCAAGAATTAACTTGTTTTGTGTTGAGAAGTTAAGTGCATGTGCCAATATGGAGCAACAGGATAGTTATGATTTATCTAAGCCAGCCTATGTCTATGTGCTGGATCACCGCAAGGTCCTTGAACCAGAGAACGTTCGTCCCGGAGCAAGGAAGATGGAGCTGGTTGAACAATTTCTCAACTCGTATCGAACAAACGCCGTGGTGGAGGGCAAAGTTACGTATGAAAACTTAAATAAGTCCATGAACGACCGTAAGTTATCTCTTGCAATGTTTCCTACCCACCGTCAACATTCTCAATCGTTAGCTAATGTGAATAAATTTGTTCTTTGCTTTCGACCCCCAAAGTGCGCCAGGCAGATTATAGCGCGTACAGCTGCCTTATGTTCATTATCATCAGCGCCGACGGCGAGAAGGATTCTATCATGGCGTACGACGGAAAACACTATTCGCTCCGCAAAACTGTAGTGGAAAACGTGACCGCAAACAAGACGCTGAAAGGCAAACCGAAGATATTCATCGTGGACACCGCCAACCAGGATACGATTGAAACAGACTCATGCTATCCAACGTACGCAAGCAACAAGGTTGATACTGTCATTTTCCAGAGCGGCTACGAAGGTAGGTCAAGAACAAATGGACATTTTTGGCACATTGTTTGACGGTAAAGAGGGCACAAAGTTCCATTCAATCAATAATGGATACATTTTTAAAAGTTCTTTACCTATCCTAAATCTGCTATCAACTATTCCAGAAGCCAACCCGCAAGGAAACTTCTTCCTAACCTCGTTTTTCGATGTGCTGCGCGAAAACGACTCATTTGATGTGCCCGAATTAAACAGACTGCTCATTAAGCGTGCCAAGGATGAAGGGTAATAATTTTTCCTGATATCATCTTGAAAATGCGGAAATAAAACAAACGATAAAAAACGAAAAGATCGAACCACAGATTCATCTTCTCTTTCAGGCACACTTCGGTCCCTTCGGTAATAGAGACTCTAACAAAACCCTTGATACTTGCCCATCTGCGTTTGGAGTAATGCAATTCAACAAACAGTGGAAGTGAAACGTGTTGAAGGCGATTAAAACATATTATAAGATGTTCGTTGGAGTTTGCAGAATGGTTCGTTGAATCATCGAGTATGAATATAAAATACTAGCTTGACGCCCCGGCGTTGCTCGGTGACGAAGGGATTGGGAAAAGAATTATGGTTTTAGCTAATACTTGAAAGATATGTTTGAATTTAATAGCAACAATAACGACATATTTAAAATGTTTGATATTTCATCGTAATGTATAAACCTTAGGGTAACTATGTAGGATACACTTTGACATTTGACTTCATGCTTGTTTTGTTTGTATTAGCAAATCTGAGTTAAAATAGTAAAATTTAGATGATTTTATAAAAAAATAGTGATCAAACAAACCTTCAACAACATCTGCAGTACTTAAACTTAATGTGTGAAAAGTTTCAGAAGCGACGGTTCATTGGTCGAGTTTTTAGTGTACACAGAACTCCATACATAAAAAAAGCAAAAATATGTAGTAGATAACAAAAAGTAAACAAAACTAAAACAGACAAAAAGTTGCAGTAACATGGAATATCTTTCACCACAATAAAATGATGCAGTAGCGTGTTATATCGCAACTAATTTATACTGAAAACGTAACGGTGGTAAAAGTCGTACATTGGTTTCTTTCAAAATGAAGTAAAAGTCGATGTAAACAAACTTAGATTTTTTTGTTATATTTTGACATTTTTTCACGACCTTCCTTCCGCTCGCTTTATTTTTCTGCTCTGGACTGAGTATATAGAGTTGTTGCAATAATGTTTCGTGTTGCTTCGGGTACGCATTTTGCTTGCATTTTGCTTTCGCGAGCGACACACCATTTATTACATTCCTGTTCAGCGTTTCAATGTTTCCATGTGGTTTACTTTTTTGCTGATTTCTCTCTTCTTTTTTATGTTTTTTGCATCGTTTACTTTTCACTTTGAGTCATATGATTTTCTAAGGGTTCCTTTTGTTTGTCATTTATGTACGATCATCACAATTTTCCTATTATCTTATAACTTTCTTTCTTGTTGCGTTTTATTTTTTATGAACAAGAACATGGGTGCTCACGGTCGCTATATTTCAGAAGTTAACAGAAAAATTGTATGAAATAAATCAAACAACTCCACAATTCGTCTTGAATGTGCTATGGGATGGTTGATTGTTTGGTTGTGTTTGTGTGTATTTGTATGCGAGTGTGTTGTTTGTGTTTGGGTATGAAAAGACGGTGGATGAAGAATGTAGTTTCATTAGCTAATGCGGCTTATAGAGAAAGGACAGTACAACAACATATGCATTGGGCAAGCTGCGTTCTATATTCGTTTCCTGTTTGTATTGTTCTTCTGTTCCTTTGCTGCAACTGTTGAAATCAGTTGTTCTATGTGTTATCTCAAATTTTAAATTGAATTGTATGTTCATTTCTTTCCGTTTCTCCTACATTTTAGATCTATTACTTTTTACAGAAAATTACTTCATTTGAATCGTCCATTTTATTCCTCCACTTTCACAATACCATCCACCATCGGACTGTTTCGTTTCACAGAGGGACAGGACGCAGGGACACAACATCGGAAAATATTTTACCTGCTGCAGATCACCACTTGCATGCTGTATGTGCCTTTTACTTCCGGCGTGCGCAAATCTGTTGATTTTGAGCAGAACCATTTGCGTACTTTTCATTCAACAGTTTTTTTTACATTTCCCAATAAACTTTTTACAGCAGAATAAGTCAAAACGTCGGATTTTTCAATTTTTGTTGAATTTTGCATCTTTATTTTACGTAATACTTAATTTACTGAATTCAATTACTTTAAATATTCATAATTTTCTTTACTCGTCCATCAGGCTGGCGCTTTTCGTTTCGCTTTCCATTTTCGTTTTCTTCCCTTTTTTTCACTTCCGTCCGACATATCATTTTTATTTTCTCTCCTTTCCTCTTTTATCTTCTTTTCCCGTTTTACGATCTATCGTAATACACTCCCTAACCACGATCTAATGAATTATATTTATATTTATATATTTATATATATATTCTTCTGCCGGAATTTGCGTTTGTTCTTCAGTTTTCTCTTTCTTTCTTTTTTGCATCAACATGTATTTCAAAAACCCATTGCGTGTGCGGTTCATGACTGCGATACTGGCTATGGGCAACTATTTCCATCAGTATCACCTTACCAGCTAGAAGAAAAGTGTGTTTTCATTCGGGTTTTCGTGTGTGTGTGTTTTCTGTTAAACTCACATTTCTACTTTCGTTTTGTAGTTTACGTGAGTGGATGAACAGTTAACACATTTGTTGGGGATTTATTCGTGTGTTTGTTTTTTTGAGTGTACTTTATTTTTTTCTTGATTTCTTTTATTATTCTATTCGTGTTTAGCATGGGTTTTCCGTCTATTTTAACGACTATATGCACAGCTTTGAATTCGGAAATAAAGCACGTTTCAACATAAAACAGTCACAATCGTACCGCAGCACACCGGGAAACGGGAAATCTGTTTTTATCTGTTAGTCTGTGTTTCGTAAGTGTTATAATTTAAATGTGTTCTTTTTTATGTTCTGTGCGATCACACGATTTTATACTTTCCAGTTTCCTGTCCACGGGTTGTTCTATGCACCATGCTTTAGTTTGGTTGAACTACGAATTCTCCGCAACAAATTGGAAAATAAAAGATGAAACAACACAGACCAAACATCCGACATAAAATCAGTAGTTTGGCAATCGAGCAATTTTCCGTGGCATTTCGTGTTTTGTTATATTTCCATCCACTTCCGTGGCCAATTGTTAAGTAGCATTGGACGAGTGCCTTCGGTGCACCCGAACTATCACACATGCAACGTGGAAAATGCTTCAACTGTAAAAACAAACCGCATTTTGGGGTGGAAAATTCAAAACCCAAGCATCCACAAACCCGCAACTCGTGAGTGTGGGAACGTATTTTTATTTTCTATTAATTTTTCTGTTCAGCTCGTTAAAAGTTGTATGCTGTTAAATGCATTTTTCTTTCCTACTTTCGTTCTGCCTTACTCTCGCTTTCTACTTTGTTGCACTTTCAGTTTTCTTACACGCGCAGCCACTCTCGATGCGACTTCTTCCTCCTGGACGATGCACACGGTGATAAAAATTAAGATCGAATAAAAATTTTCGTACCGTTTAACTTAGCTTAGATTATAGTTAAAAAAAAGTAAACCGCACTATCAACCGGCTAAGTTTAATAATAATAATAATAATTAAAAAAACGATATTCACATATAGATACAGTTTTCCATTTACATATATAGATTTATAAAACAGACTAGCGTTTTTCTTGTTTCCACAACACATTTCCCTCTTCTCTAACGAACGGAGCACGGGCGGAAAGAACAGGCGGAGTGGGAATTTCCAGGGGCTATTCGTGTGTGTGTGTGCGCGCACGTGCAGACAAAGTAGTAATTTTTCTTTACATTTTTCTGTTCTCAACATAAAACTTTCTATCGGTTTTAACACTTGGTGCTTGACATTTGGCCAACTTTCCAACTCCCTGTTTGGGGTTCTGAACGACCGAAGGGAAGCGCGTGCAGGATCCTTTCGGATTTCAGCGGAAAAGAAAAATGAATAAAGGCTGGGAAAACACAAAACACCAGCTGGCAAGTACCCACCAATGTTGCTGACAAATGCACTGCCGGCATGGAGTTACCCCCCAAAATCTCATGATTCCTATCGATGATAATGTACAAGGATCTAGCTTTACATTAAATAACTGTTCGGGGTTGTGTAAAGGGACCGTGGTGTTCTATATGCTTTCTATTTCAATTGAAATATGCTTATGTTTTTCGTAGACGACGGATTAAATCATCACAATGAGTTAACGGTTTCTTTAACTTTCTACAGCGGTTCGGTTGCACCGAGTGTGCATGTTTTCTGCATTTTTGACGTGTTCGTTTTGTGCTTTTTTCCAACGGTTTCGACAGTGTAAGGTCTAGAGGTTCAATGGTGGGTTAAACACGGTTTATGCTTCACGAAAAACAATACGGTGTGTGAAACGCTTGAAATATGGAACATTTCTTTTAAAAATAAATAAAAACTAGTCGTCAACTTTAAATCTTACTACTGATAACTATTGGACCATCGAACATGATTCCCCAAAACACAATTTTTGTGAAAAATAAAATAAAAAAATATTGGCGACCTTTTAAATGACCTTCATAATGTTTCGTCTACCGCAATGGAGTGACCAAAAAATCAAGTGTCACTTTGATAAAACTAAAAACCATGCATAAACCCAGAACCAACAGATCGTAGAACACTTTGCAACCGTTGAAGTTGAAATTAAGATCATCACAGTGTAAATGTTTGCATCATCCCATGCAGCAATCTGTAGAGGAAAAGCGAAGGAAAGGTGAAATAAACCTCACATTCCTCCGATTAAATGTATTTTGTTCCGGTGGTGATGATGGTGTGCCGCTACAGGATCAGTCCTTGCTTTATATTTGTTTTGACCTACTAAACTATTTACATGCGCAGCACACAACATCACGCAAGCTGTTGCGTTCCTGTTGGAACGATGTAAAAGATAACTGATGACATTTTTTCCCGAGAGACGTGATCATTTTCGTTCCCGGGGTAAACATCGACCAGGATGACATGAAATCTGTCCACTTTTTCCGAGAACGTTCATCCTGGTGCAGTTTGTCTCACACGTTTGCCCGTCACAACACACTCACACACACGCGCGCTTGTTCACCACATTCCCTGTCCGTTCGTGTCGCTCCGGGGGGCTTATTTACGAGTTCATGAACAGCTTGCCCTTGTTCTCCGGGTTGCGGAGGTTTGTCCGCGAACCGAGCGTCGGTTCCTCGAGTGCCCGGAACCGGACGAAGCCTTGCTCCGCCACCAGCATGCTACCATTTTCCTGTTGCTGCGGACCACCTAGCTTACCCGGCAGCACACCCGTCGTCGGCGTTCCGATGCTACCACCGATGCTGGCCGTCGGCGATGAGGACGATTCCGTCTGATGATCGTTGCTACCGTTGCCCGGGTATGGCACGGCTCCACCCGGCCCACCGCCACCGGTGTAGCTCGAGCTGGACGACTCCCGCGATCGCTTCTTGCTGTGGTAGTACGCACTCGGTCCATTCGGCAGTCCCTCGTCGAAGTTGTTGCCGCTCACGTTGTCCTGCGAGGAAAGTGCCTGTTGATGTGGATGTGGGTTTCGTTCGAGCGAATCACCACCTCCGACACCGCCACCGTTCAGTAGCCGATCGTTGAAGCTTCCCGGGATGGCAAAGTTATGGCCAGCCGGTGGCTGAGGCGGTGGTGGCGGTTGATGATGGTGGTGATGGTGGTGATGGTGATCGTTCGACGAGCGCGACGAGCTTAACGTTTGCGCACCGGACATGGGACCACGGCCACGTTGCTGCTGTTGCTGCTGCTGCTGCAATGCGGCCCGATTGTTCGACGAGGCCGACGACGAGGCGGACGAGTTGGAGTTGTTATTACCGCGTCCACTGCCACCACCGACGTGCTGGTTGAAGTGCATCGCACCGATGTTGTTCAGTGTGCCGCTCTTCCGCACGCCAATCCGTCGATCGAACGAATCACCGTAGTTGCCGCCACCGGGTGGCACCGGGCCGCCCATGTTGTTGTGGTGGTTGTAGTGATGGTGGCCCATCGTGTTCGCACCACCGCCGAGATCGTTCTGCATCTGGCCGCTCTTGAGGGTTTTGAGGTTTTTCGACGCCCGGAATTCACCGCGCGATATCGAGGCTGCGGCGGCCGGCGGAATCGCACCGGGTAGCCCATGCTGCTGCTGCTGCTGCTGGGTTGGATGTCCCGTCGGGTCAAAGTTGGGTCGCTCGAAGTTCTGGAAGTCGTAGTTACGATGCTGTGCCATCGGGTGGCCTGGTTGCCCGCGAAGTGACTTCGTATCGTACTGCGGCGCATTGATCGGCTCCGAGTAGCAGTTGTCCATGATGTCGTGGTACTGGTTCGCACTACCACTGCCACTGAGCTGCTGTTGCTGCTGATGATGATGATGCGGCTGGTTGTTGTGGTGTTTCAGCTCAAAGTTCGGATTCTCGTAGTGATCCGGCATCGTTTCCGTGTCGTTGAGGAAATCGTCACCCTGTTCCGGCATGTGGTCGTTGTTGCTACCGTTGTAGTTGTTGCTGTAGTTGTGCGACGATGAGCGCATACTGTTCGTTTCGAGCGATCGTTGGAAGTCGTTTCCACCGACCACCCCACCGACCCCTACGACACCCGGCGGTCCACCAACGCCACCGAGTTGCAGATCCTGCTGGCTGTTCTGCTCGAGGTTGAGCGAATTCAGCGCAAAGTTATCATCGTAGATCGGTTTCCCAGTGCGCATCGTGTAGGTGTGGAGGTTACGGTTGGTATTGCACACGGCCGGATAGTCCGTTTCGAAGTTCTCCTGGCTCGACGACGAGGTGCACGGGAACAGCGCGAACCCACTGGCGTTCGGTTGCTCCATATCCTTCTCCCGCTGGATCACCTTCGACGGACCCGTCTTCAAACCAGTCACCCACGACAGTAGCGCGATGATGACGATCTCGATGAACCGCAAACTGAACTGGTAGCCCCACTGGAACCAATCGATCTCGATATGGGACGCCCAGAGCGTCTTCTTGGCCGACCCATCGTGCAGCGTGTGGCTCGGTGACAGTTTCACCTTCGTCTGCGAACTGATACTGATCGCACCGTAGATCTGGAGCGCGGCAAGCAGAATGAACAGCAATGCCGTTGCGATCGTGATGTGGATCGCGTACGAGAGGTTGTTGTAGCCGTGGATGTAGTTCTGGCTCTTGTGCAGGATTCGCTTCAGCAGCCGGTACATGTACAGGTACAGCAGGCCGAGGCTGAGACAGATGAAGATATAGATGATCTGACAGATGAGCGAGAGGACGCGCGGTGGGATCTGGATGTTGGTCGGTGGTGGTGCATGACCTGCACCGCGACCCCCACCACCACCACCTCCCGCCGTCATCATGAGCTGTTTGTTTTGCATCTGCAGCTGGTGCTGTTTGTGGTAGAACTGTTGCGTTTCGTACGACTCGACCAAATGTAGCGTTATACAAAGCCCGACGTGAACGCCCGACCCGATCATGATGGTGAGCGGGCGGAGGATCGAACTGTACCGGTTCGTTTTGTGGTTGATCGATCGGAGCAGTAGAAAGAGGATCAGTATGGCGAACGTTGTCGTAAGGAAGGTTAGCGGAAGGTTCAGTAGCACCTCGGACGTAAACAGATTGAAGCTGAAGTGGATGTTGTAAGCGTCGTAGCAAAGATAGAAAATGCGCAGCAAGCAGATGATGATCAGGATCAGGTGGATGCTGATGAAGTACGATTGCGAGAACAGATGCGTCAGCTTGTCGTAGAAGATGATCTTGAAAATGCTATACACGGCCAGGATGGTGTACAGGATGGCGGATAGGTACACGTGGATGTTCCACGCGATCGTCCACGTGCTGATGTCTGCGATCTCACCCTGGAAGTTACGATCGTTCCCGTACGTTCCACCGGTTCCGGCTCCATCTTCTCCAGTGCCATTTTTCACCATCACCGATTTGAGGTTTAGGTTCGGCATTTTCTGTGTGATTGGTGAGGATGAAGATGATAGAACGTGCAGCGAGGAGACGGTTGTGGTGACCGCGTTCGAGGTACTTCCCGAATGGGCACCCTCATCGAACGAGTCGTCCTCTTCCTCCTCATCGTCCTCATCGTACGGTCGGCGTCCTTCACCATCGGGGTTAGATCCATCGACACCTCCTCCGCCTCCACCACCACCAGCACCACCGTCACCATCGGTTGATCCATCACGGTCTCGATCCCCTCCACTATCGACGCCAACCGGTTTCCCACCGCCAAAAGGTGATCCACCAACGCCGGCCGGATTCTTCGAGTTGCTCAACGAGGTCGGACCATTCCCACCGAGCTCGTACGACGGTTGGTTGGGCCGGGGTGCAGAGGTTACCGAGCGCAGCAACACATCCGGGATCATCTGCGGGCGTCCGTTCGAGCCGGACAGAATGCGCGAGATCGACGGGAAGTGCATCCCGTTCGGCAGGATGGCGCTCGAGTTCGCGTTCTCATCCAGCAGGAACGGCTTCTGGTTGTCGTAGTTCTTTGCCGCGTCCAGCTTGTTCGATTTTTCCGACGGCGTGTTGAGGGCCTTCTTCCGCTGCGCTTCC
The DNA here is from genome assembly GCF_943734705.1 of Anopheles coustani. NCBI lineage: Eukaryota > Metazoa > Arthropoda > Insecta > Diptera > Culicidae > Anopheles > Anopheles coustani. The sequence continues at coordinate 83,775,227 of NC_071288.1, forward strand.
ATCGACTGTGAAGACGGTGGGCCGGACATGCCGCCCGGTGCGTACGCCGGATCCGAACCTCCGCCCGGACCTTTCTGGGGATTGAGCGAACCTCCGTTCATCGGACCACCGCCGGGAAGGATGCCACTACCTGGTGCTCCCGGTACCAAGTCTGGCGGACGCATCGGGATCCTCTCGTGGCCCGGCATCAGACTGGGCGGTGGCAACGGGCGCCGGTTGGCGTAGGTGCCCGTGTTGATGATCGTGCTGTCACTGTTGGTGCCGCGCAGGGTCGGCTTGTCGGCGAAAGGGTTCGTGTAGTTGCGAGGGAGTGGTGGCGTGAAGAACGTCCGCGATGGGGGCGAGTAGGCGGGAATGTCACCGGAGAACATCGAGTTCGTGGGGAATCCCTTCTTCGCGTTGTGACCTGGGGGGAGGGCGAGGGGAGGAATAGGAGGAAGAACATCAAATTAGTATCGCTATCGACCGGGGCAATTGTTACGCTGCAATGAGCACGAAGAAAATTATGGACCCTTGTCACGCACGGCTGCCCTTCTCCGGCCTGGCGCACACAGTGGTGGTCCGCACGGTTGAACCTCGGAATAACAGTCAATTTTCTTTATCTGATCTTCGTGACAAATTTAATAAACTCCCAAAGAAAGCTAATAGGCGGCGAAAATTTAAAAAAGGAAGTAATGGAAAATAATAATTCCGGGAAAAACTAAACGTGAATATAATTGTAAGTTTTAGATAATTTAGTTATTATTTGTTTTGATATTTTAATTTGAACCAACAGCCACTTCTCTTGGCAAATTAATTGCATGCTTTTAATCAGACAAAACGAATTTAGATGATGTTGTCAAAATAAGAGAAGAGTTACAAACACATTCTCTTCTAGCATAATAATTCCGAACTAAGAGATCGAATCAAAGGAATTTTAAAACTTTTGAGATTATTCTCGTAATATAACTGCTTTAAAAAATCGCACTTTACATGATTTTATGATTGCCTCAGTAAGTTTGTCTAGAAAAATATCTGGATTTCCTTTGGAGCTTGCCTTGAAAAATAACTAGATTTCCTTTTACTTTTGCTTGATGTAGATGAAGAGGCAATTAAAAATGTTTAACAATTCTTGTTGATATTTTTATTTTCCGAACTCAAAAGTATCACGTCTCACTGTGCGCTTCGGCACGAAGGGAAATGGATCCGCTTGAGGAGCGAAAACACAATAATTCGTCGAATTTTGAGGCGTGCGTGACATGAACCGTCCCTAAATATATACTCGAGCTAGGTACGCGTGGAAGCGCGCCTAGTTCTACCTACCGTGAGGATACGGTGTCGAGTTCGAGTGCCGGTGACGGTCGTGGTTATGGTGGCGGTTCGGGTTCGGGTAGGTCGGATTGCTGTTGCTCTTGAGAATCTCCGCGTTCGGTGCGGACGTCGGCAGCACGTGGTCCCGCTCGAGGTCCAGCTCGTAGTTCCGATGGTTCGCACTAATTTGCTGGTGGTTGTAGTGGGAATCCTTATCGCCACCGGGGCCTACGCCGCCGCCAGCTCCCGGGCCACTGATCGGGTCCTTATCCTTCTCACGGTACCTAGACGGGAAACATGAGGGAGAATGCGAAGAACGACAAAACATGAACCAAACCGTTAACGGAAATAAGGTTTTAATTAACGAGTTCCCGGCGTAACGCGCGGCGTTGCGCGGGTGAGACGGGGAGCTAAACTACCGCGTGGCGAAGGCTCCGCGAGCTATGGTTGACCGGACGATTTTACGTCTCGAGATAATTGACGCATTTCACGTGAAATATGGACTATTTATGAGGGTCGAAGATTCGTCACCGTCACCGGAGGGCGGTTTCACGTTACAAAACGGCACGCCGGAACGGACGGAAATCGGGCGCCCGTCGAGTTCCCGCGACCAGTCCCACTTCCGGGTATTGGATGCTACAAATATACATTTTCTTCCGTGACCGAACACCGCGCCCTCGATACACATTCCATCGATTTTCTGGACGCAGCAAGCCGACACTTCCAGAACAGGGCAGGATTCTTTAGGCAGCGAGGGTGCTACGGCCAGACTAGGTGTTGTTTCGCTCGTGGGTGTCATTTGCATACTTAATGTGTTTCAATAAATATGATTTATATTCTCCACGGTAGCTTTTCCATCACTCCAGGTAAGCGCACTGCTGCTGGAAATTGTTTTCATGCCCGTGTGGGCTCCAAGCGAACGAAAATGTGGGTAGGTGGTGGTTTAGAAACGCAATGTTTTTTCAGTTCCTTTTATTTTGGAGGAAATTGTTTTGCAGTCTAGTCCGACTTTTAGAGAATCCCCCCTCCTTATTCCGGGAGACCGACAGGAAAGAAAACGTTATTTATGCGCAAGGATGTTTGAACTGGCATAAATCAACAGGACACACCCACCAGGAACCACCGATCCGCCTACAACGCTCGTTCGGATCTACAAGTGCTGATCACTTACCGAAAGTATATTTACATTTCTTTGGCCGGATTAACAAGTCGAAACATCCACCAGGCGTTCACCAGGAGTTGAGTTTTTATCATAATATTTTGATATTCTATCAAATGCAAAATCGTACTTCAAGGACTGTAATGCGGACTCAGTTTTTCAAGTGAACCTTGTTGTGGAAACATGAAAGAGACATTTTTCTTATTTCCTACAAACTTAAACAAACTAACGAGATACATCATTGAACCAAATATCCAAACAAATATGTTGTTCCTTGCATATAAGAAATGTTGAGCTTGTAAAAAATCAAGCAATACAATAATTCTAAGCTTGAAAATAGCATTTATCAACATGAACTTGCTTGAAGAGATGAATATATTCTAAAATTTTAGGTACGTACTTGTCACAGGTTTGAAACCAGATAGGATGATAAAATGTTCATTAACGAAAGGCATGTAGACGAAATCATCAACGAGTTAACTGTTTTGAGGCTAGAACACGAATGCAATTTCCAGTTGAAAGAAATTGTCTTTTTCTTGCACCGATTCGTCATTGCAGAAAGTGGCTTGTACTTGAAATGTTTCCATACAGTTGTGGTTGTTATTTTTTCTACTGTTTTCTGTTTTCGTTCCATTTTCCACGTTCAAGTTGTTTTACACTGCAATGAAATTATTGTTTGTTTACATCTAGATTCGACGAAGCGAAATGTAACGAGGTGCTAAATTGTATTTCTTTGCAGTAAAAGAGTGTTAGATGTTGCGAGGAAATGTAACTTTCTGTAACATACAACAAATGAAACTTCGTTTCAAGAAGTACAATTTCTTTGACCTGAAAGATGCTTTTGTGTTATAGATGGCATTCATTTTTCAGCACCATTTTGTAGAAAATAACCTCCATAAACAGGTGCCAAGAAGATTCTATACTGTCGTATATATTTTTATCTTAAAATCATTGCATATTACCCATAGCATGTATGTAGTAAATCACTCTCAAAGTAAACTGGAAGATTCCAGCTCTGCAGACTATCAAAGCGATAGACAATTTATGACCATTCTTGAACGTGCAACCAATCTACCATTTCCATTCCCAACGCTTCTACTAAACTGTAGTTTAGCTCCCAGGACTGGTTCCGATGGCGGTTTTAAACCCTGCGATGAACTCACCTGAACGTGGTCAGCAGTGGCGTGGACACGGTCGTCAGACTGGGCACGTACACGTTATCCGGAATGCTACGCTTGGTGGTGGTGGTCGAACCGTACGCGACCCGACTGAACACGGCCGCTATGCTCTGCTCCAGGTTGGAACCGCCGAGGCTGATGCCGAGCCCGTCGCCGAACGCCTGCACCGCGCCCTTCCCATCGCCACCGTTGGTGTCGAGCAGGACCGCACCGACGCCGTCCAGCAGCAGCGGCGCCCCGGCATGCCAGGGGTGGCACAGTAAAATACTACTTACAAAGAGGATCAGCAGCCTGGCGAGCGTGTTGCCGGCGTACCGCCGCCCGCTACCGGTACTGCTGCACCGGTGGTGTTGTTGTGCCGCCACCCGCCACCCGGTAGCCGATCTCACCCGACCCTTCTGCACCGTGCCGTCGCGGAGCGGCCACCGGTCGCTGCCCATCGACGACGCTTTCCTTCTATCGCTGCGGCCGGATTTCGTCGGACTAATACTACTGTTATCGCTACTGCTGCTACTAAACCGTGGGTCACTTTTGGTAGTGCTTATACTAAAAACATGGTTGTCACAGCTGCCGTTGTAGTTGCTCCTGCTGCTACTATCACTGTGGCGCGTGGTCAGTTCCGCGATCGCCATGCCGCACACGCGGCTACTGTCGTTGTTGGCGATGGTAGTGGCCGCCAGCGGTATACACGTCGTGCTGCACGGCTGCACACTCCACAGCCCATCGTCGTTAGGGGCCGACTTCACGGCCACCGGATTCGATGGCAGCGATGGCTTGTATCGCGCCCGCAGTGACCGCGTGCCGTCACGGCACGACATTCTGTAGGGAGCTGCTCCTCGTCCCGCGACCGAAGGAGTTCAGGGAGAATGTCGTACACCGGCGGGAACCTACTCTCTATCCGGGAAAGAGAGACCGAGGGAAAACCGCACTCCACACTCCACGACGCCTAGATGTTCACCATGCAGGCCATACACATTTCCCAGCACAAGGGAAGAAGAAAAGGTCCTTGCAATTTCCACACGCACGCACACACATAAACACCAACTCCTTCAGTGTCCTTGCTTCAGCGCACAATCCACTCCGGTTGAGGTTTTCACACTTTCATAGTCTCATTTGGATTTCTGTTCCTTTTTCCACTCTTCTGAACACGAACGTGATGTACCGCACCCTAGGGGAATCTGAAGGGCAAAAAAAGAAATAGAGAAATTTAGTACAAGAGGACAAAAAAAACCTCATCCAACACACCGCCACTAATAAACCGCACGTAAGACATTTTTCCACATTTTCAGTTCATTTTTCCAAATAACCACTCCCCCCACTCGACCCAAAGGATTCCTCCTCTCACATACGTCCGACGGCATCTATCTAGTTTTTCCTAGCTCCGCGTCCCGGATTTACACCTAGAATAGAGCTTCCACCGCGCATTTGCCGCACGCTGAGTATGGGATAGAGAAGTGGCCACTTGAGTGGTTTGTTTCCTTGTTCTAAATGCTAGTAGTGTGTGTCTTCCACCGTGTCGCACACCTCTCGCCTTCCGTCGAACCTCTTGGAGTTTAATCTGGGCCATCCATCACAAACACGGGCGCAAGAAAGAGGGAAGGAAAAAGACGAAACACCACCCCCAGAACCGTGCGACATCTTTTTCCTTCCCTCCTCCAGCGTCTAATGCGAAGGTTTGGTTTTTGTTTTAAACATCGCGCCCTGGAGATCTCGCTGGATGTTGGGCTCGTCTAATGCCTCCGTTACGTTCCTCCATTCTCGAGTGGTCGTCGTCGTCGTCGTCGTGCAGGCGGCATCCATATTTATCACATACTTGAGCATGGACCTCGACTTGAGACCGGGCAGGTACCGAGCGCCTTGCCAAGAGAACGCTCGGTGTGCGCGTTGGTGTAAGAGGGTGCTGGGTCCCTCCGAAGTACCCCTAGGGACCGATGGTGCTGCTCTCTCTTGAGGGTAGCAACGGCTTCTGGGCTGCAGACCCTCGCTACCCTCCCGAAGAGGTCATATCCTCCCGTCCGTTTCGCCGACGAGTTAAGACTGAGACCTGCCTGCAACTGCTTTTGTCTTTCCTTTCTTTCTCCTCCCCGGACGAGCGCTTTCGAAGCCTAATGACGGCGGATGGCTTCAAGCATCTGGCCGCCGCTCCAGCGTTACCATTTGCCACGATGGAGTGTGTGTGTGTGTGTGTGTGTGCGCGCGTTTTTTTTTGTCTTTCCTTTTTGTTTCTCGGTTTATGCTTCGTCGGCGCATTCGTCGGCGAGTTTATGTTTTAGTACACCATCGCGCGGCCCCTTCGAATGCTGCTCCGTGCATTCCGTTCGGTCTCGGACCACCTTTCGAATCGTGACCGCCGCCGTGCTGCTATAGAGCGCCATTCGACTCGCTCGTCGTCGACGTCGTAGTCGTCGTCGAGAGAATTATCTTCCCTTTATGTTGGGTCGTTGCTTTCGGATTGACTTTCGTGGTGTCTTGGGGAGCTTTGCTTTTGCTCTTCCCATCCCTCCGGCCAAGGCGCACATTCCTCGTTCGGTCGGTGAGATGTCGTGCGACGGCGGATCGAGCGGATCGAAAACGTTGGCGTACAACGTCGTCGTTGACCGCGGCCGGGTGGAACCTAAAAACCTGGGCTTGGCCCTTACGCCGAGGCCTTACTATCTCGCGCTCTCTCGTTCGCTCGAATCGTATTTCATTTTCATCTAACCTCCCCAAACGGATGGTTCTCGGGCTCGATCGTTCCTTCGTTCGCCCTCTCTCTGTCTCTCTGTTTCCTCCGTTTTCCATCGCTGCAGCAATCGAACTGCGTTGCCCTGCGCTGCCTTTCGAAATACAGCAACCGACCGGAGTGTGGATGCCCCGAGGCGGATGCGGATGTTGGAGGTGAAACGTGTCCGCGTCAAGATGGAATATTTAATTATTCGTTTCTGTCTGTGTTTCTCCGATGTTTCTTGCGTGGTACCGGAGTTCTCCCCGCCCTTTTGCCGTTTCTTCTCCTCTTGCCTGGGGACCCTTCTTTCGGGTGTTTGTGTGAGTGTGTGTGTGTCGGTGGTGGTCTCTTCTTGCTGTACCTTCCCAGCGCATAGGGAGCGCACCATATGCCCGCACTAAACGGGACAATTTAGCTCCGGTGTAAAGTGACGGTCTAAATGAGCGCCAGTGTTGTTCCCCGAGGGCTCAGACACAGCCCCGCACACACACACACACGCCTTCCGCCGGGGATTTCGAAGGGGGGAAAAGTCGTGTCACGCTTCGCTAGAACACCACAGGCAGGAGTCCGCCTCGGTTCGGCGCGGCCTTAAGATTGATCGCCCTGCAATCGGGTCACAGTCGCGCGCATCTAATAAAATCACACCATAAATCACAACCACACACGCGCGCGCGCGCGCTCCAGCTTGTGTTTTTTTTTTGTTTCCTTCTACGGAACCGGAGGAAGGATGACGTACGACAGGAAAAACCTTTCCCTCTTAGCGCTCTAAAAGTCGGGTGGGATGTTGTGCTGGGACGGTGGGGGTGTGATCCTTGTTACTTCGGGGAGTGGTAGTATAACGACGACGACGACAACAACACGAGCATGTTCTTTTCTACCGCTGAGAGTGTTTTCTATTTTTTTTTTCGTTGTTGGTTTTCATCCTTCTTACACGATCGATGGGCATTTGTTGCTTTGCGGAGTTCCCATTTGCTCCAAGAAAATGTCACCGATGTGGTTGTCAAATCGAATCTCCGCCTCCTGAAGCGGGGACTCCACTCCGGTTATCGTTCTTCGGCCTTTTATATCGGTACGCTGTCAGCATCATCCTGTTTGGGAAAAAGAAACGTAAAGGTAAACGTTAATAAACGGATATCAAAACGGTAGGAAACACGATTGGTTCTCGGGCGAATTCGATTTGGCTGCGAATTGCTTTGGGAAAAAAAGGATGCAATGGAAAACGTGCGTCTTCTTCGTCGGTTTGCCTGTGATTTCATTTCCTTCCCGTGGCTCAACTTGTGACCTTCCAGTCGTATCTTGTCATATCCCCTTTTAACTGCCACCGTTTACCCTTTTAAGCCCCGACAGAAAGCCGGACATCGAGTGGCTTTTTTTTCTTCTTTTTTTAAAAGGGTGATAACCACCTTCGGTTCAAGGTTTCCCTTTATGCTGGCGGAGGATTTGGCAGTTCCCAAAAATGGTCTACCCCCCTCCTTCTCCTCATGCGGAAGGATGTTGAGCTGTCAACCGAGATGACACACATTCGATTACGGCACATCGGAAAAAGGAGAAGCAACCGGGTGAAAAGAGCATCTCGAAGGGAGCTTCCCAGAAGAAAAAAAACGGTGCTTCCACATCTCGTCCGTAAATCTTCGAAGAGGCTGGCCCGTCAGGTCCTTCGGATCGAAGAAAAACACATTAAAACGCGCCTGGTATGTTGAGTGCGGGGTGTTTGTTTGTTTTATGCCGAATGCATGCACATATTGACGAGCGGGATCAACACACGTTAAACCGCGCGATTAAGGCGGAACACAAGAAACGCATTAATGGTACTCGTTTCTCCCTTTCCCGCGGGGTAAGGTCGGGCTGGGGATGAATGCTTTCTTTCGATCTTCGATTTTTCCGCCCCATTCGCACCCTTAGTGTGTATGACCGGCCTTCGTTCTCTGCCTCTGATTGTTGGAGCGCATGGAAAAGGTTTTGTCACCGTTGCCGACGCACCGATAAGCGCACAAACAGACCGCCTATTTGTTTTGTCCCTCCCCGTATCGATAAGACCAGATCGGGATGCGGGTACAAGGATTGTGAATTTGTCCACCCCGGGGTTGTGGTTAGGATATTTTAATGCTCGTTTCGCTTTTTCTTTTTTTTTTGAAAGCGCGAGCGGGTTTCTGCGAACGATACCAACTCTTGACAACATTACATTTTCGCTAATTTTTTCGGCAGCCTTCAGACTTTCCGACGGAGGACACACCAGAGAGATTAGCCGGGTGCCCTTAATGGATTTCGGGACCGGGGAACAGCCGGGAGAGTAAAACTCGGACAGTTTTGATGTATGTCAGCGTCCTCGGCACAACACAAAGCCACTTCCACAAAATGCCAAAATTTATACGAGATTTGTTTTATGGCTCCTTTTTGGCTTGGCGTTCGAGAGGGTTTCTTATTTTGGTGGCGAGACGAGTTTTATGCTTTACCATTTCCATTATTATCGATAAGCCAATGAGAAAGAAAAGGGAACAGAAGAAAAGCCAAAGTAAAATGGCTACCAGAAAAAGGATAGCACAGGACAATGCCACATGCGAATCGAAAGTTCTAAGAAATGACCATGTGCGCCGCCACAAGAAGCGCCGAAATAATAAAGATTATGCGATGTTTTGCTCCCGAGAAATTCTATTTCTCGATTTTCTGTCCCTCCCCCAGGCGCCTGAAACTTTTTCCTACATAAATCAAAACGACCCGAAACAATGGTCACACTCGCACCCAGTTTCGCGAGTTTCTTGGAAGCGGTGGGAAAAATGGTGCAAGACTGGACGTCATCGTTTTTCGCTTCGTTTGGGTTTTCCTTCCTTTGCAAAAACTTCGTTCGATTTCACTCCTTTCGGTTTAGTCTTGTCAAAGGACGGTGGCGAGGTGCATTGTAATGTTCGTTGGGGCTATGCTGGCCAGCAAAACCCGACCAAAACCTGGTCAGAGGCCGAGCAGGGTTTTCGTTCCACTTCCAACCCGGGAGCGCAAAGGGTAAGCAAGGAGTTTTGGAAAATCCGTGACAGTAGCGCGACCCGGTTTGACAATAGTGTACCCGTAAACGGAATCGCTTCGTTTTGGAGCCGACAGGAATTCGAGGACTCCCGGTTGCCAAAGTCCCTTAAAGGTCCAGACGGTCACAAACACACAAACACGCACCACTCTATAAATAACCATTGTTTCGCGGAATAATAAGTTGCCTTGCGTTGCATTTTCCTTTGGCGTTTAGGCACTCAAGGCACATTTCGCGGTATTGTTGTGTGTGGCTGCGCGAAAAGTGGGAAAATTGGAAATCGAGCTGTCGTCGGGCGCCATAGTAAAGATGAGCAAAGTGGTAAATCCGTTAGCCGGACGAGGAGTGGAGCGAAAAAATATGATTTATTTCATTAAAAAAAAGGCTCCCTATAAACCTACTACAGGAAGGTCCAAAACCCCGGCAGGAAAGGGTGGTTAAGCTATGGTGACCTCAAAAGAAAAGAAATAATGTTGCTTTTTGCCCGTACTTCATTTCTTTTAAATCTCATCCCGGGGAAGATAAAAATTTCGCCACGACGTTATTCTTCGCCGTCGAGGCGTGGAAGTTGGCCAAAGGAATCCATCCCATCCCGGGGTGTGTGGTTGCGCGGGCACGGAAACCGAGCGGCTTCCTGATGAGATACCGAACATCCCCACACTGGTGCCGACCCAGATAAGTTTCCCATCCCGGGAGCCATTGTTAGAAAAAGGCCGTAGGAAGAAACCGATCTACGAAATGGAGGGATATTGGAGAGGACGCTGATCGCGAGGCCGACAGCTCAACTGGGTACGTCGTCATCGTCATCGTCGTATCGCTTTTCCACGGAAAGGTGGTATCGTTATATTGTATTTGTGTGTGTGTTTTTTACTTCTTCTCACCCCTTTTGGAAAGGAGAACGTTATCGTATCGTACCCGCGCTGGGAAGGTTGCCACGATACCGATCCCGGTGTGCGAAATATCTCGCGTAACGGCACGGACGTTGGAAATGATCGCAAGGAAAGCCGGCAAACCGTAGCCAATGGGTTGGAGAGCGGGGGACCACGATCAACCGCGGCTTTCTATCGCCCGAGAGCCAGGCGGAATCAAATGAACATTGAAATGGGAAGGAAAAAGGGAAAATTAGTTTACGGTTGCACCGGACGGACAAATCAAAAGATAAGGCCCACAGTGGGCAGCGGGATTGAATAAGAAGGCTTATTCGAGTTGAATGGCCTAATTTCAATTTAGATAGTCATTTTGAATGAAGTAGTCATAGGGATCTTTAAAATATGAGAGCTGCATTTGAGCAAAAACTTAGAAAAAACATTCGCACATTTCATACTAATGCAAATGGAAAATAAAATTTGAATGAACCTTGGTATGTTGGGATCTTGTAACTAGATTTAGGAGAACACATTCTACAGCAATTCTATTAATTTTGAAACAAATGTAAAACTGTACAATAACATTTTAAACAACAATTAAAAATAAGCAAACATTGTACCATATCAAAAAGAATGAATCTTTTGGAGAACATTGTCCCATTTTTAGTGCGTGTGATACAGAAAAGAACGATTTAAAAGAACTTAAAACTATCAATCAGACATTTTCCAATCAGGCAATTCGTATAAATAAAATTGTTAGCAGCGTTTAACACGTTTACTGCCATGTCACCCAAAAGTGGGTGACAGCAAAAATCAATTCTAAAAAGTTTTTGACCCGTAAATAAATGAAAATGCAGCATAAAAAAAAAAATTATAGTAATATTTTATATCTATTCTTTGGGAAGCTAAGTTTTTGCGTAGCCTTCAAAAATCGTTGGTTTAATAAATGGTATAAACAAATTTTATTAAAAAAGATTGTACTAAAAAAGTGTGCTAAAACGCTTGGCAGTCAACGTTAACGTTAATAGCAGCATTTTTTTCAACACGCTGACTTCCAAGCGGCTTTAGAACATTTATTTATTACAATATTTTTATTATAACATTTGTTTTTGAAACTATTTTAGAAAACCAAGGAAAGACAAAGCTTTCTAAAGGATACAGTTTTATAATAATTATATCCAACTGTATAAGTGTACACGGCTGATGACGATTGGTGGAGTTATTCGCGAAATGGGTGACGTAGCAGTCAACGTGTTAAACCGAAATAAATACATACGGAATGAGATCTATTAACTTTCATGGAAAACCCGTTATTTTAAAGACCTTTATTAGCCCCATTTCATATTGTTTGATTCATCAGGTACTTAAACAGGAGAAGGAAGCTTAGCTACAAAATTATAAAACTTATTTAAAATAGTTTGTGACCGGTCATTTACCACCACCATTTGCAGTGTGAGCCTTTCCACCGAGATTCGGCCGAAACTGCGGCAATACGGTGGTGTTGGCCAGGCAGCAGCAGCAACAGCGGCAGCAGGAAACGTAATCGCCAGCGAACCGTGATTGATTGACAGAAATAGACAGATTCCTTTTCGCGTTCCGCTGGTGCTTGGAGTTGGCGGTGGGAAATGTCAGACAGCACCGGGAGGAGGCGAAAGCCAACGGGGTCGGTCCGGCAGATTCCGACCAACAATGCCCCCTTTTCGGTTCCACCCCACTAAAGAGAAGATACGCCTGAAGAATGGGGTTTTCGCCGGCCGATTATGGGAAGGAGAATGGACGAATAATGTGTGAATCGATACATCCTCCGCAAGGCAGGAGTGAATAGCAAGGAAAAGATACCGATTGCAAGAGGAAAAGCGCGCGGGTGTGTTTCTGGGCAAGCAGGAAAGCCAGCGGCACAAAAGAACACATCACATGATAGCCAATGAAATCCAGATGCCCACTAAAGGAACCACAACCAGCAGCTCAGCTCTCGTGTGCCGCCGCCGAAGCCGCTGGCAACAAACTGTCGTGTTCGCCTTCTTTTTTTTCTTTTCTTTACTGCACTCAAAAACTTCCTTCAACACGTTCTATAGTGTGTGGTGTTGTATATCGATGAACACTAAACAATAAATATTTATTATGTTGATTTTAATTTGGATGAATGCCTAATTAGCACGCACATCAACGCGCCAGCAGCAGCAGCAGCAGAAGCTGCCCCATTCCTACCACTGAGCATATGTGGGCTTTTATGCTTCGCTTTTGGCCCACAAACTCGTCGTCGTGTGTCCCGAGTTTCCCTGCTAATGCTTTTTCGGCCCTCGGTTATCCACCGCCTTCTCCTCGTCCTCCTCCTCCTTCTACACCGTGTTGGTAAATTTTATTTATCCCGGGCGCTCCCTGGAACTCCTCCCCATCATGGGTGACGGTCATCAACGCGGTTTTATGTCTCATTTCGGAGAATTTTTTCTATCTTGTTGGGTTTATTTCGCCTCATTTATATGTTTGCCAGGGTGAGTGTGTGCCAGTGTGTGTGTGTGTGTGTGACTCGACCGTCCTTCGTTCCAGAGCATATCCCGCGGGTTTGCGCGCTCGTTCCAGCAAGAGAGCAAACCCGCTTCTAACAGGCCATCGGGTTTGTTGGTTTTCTTCCTTTCATCTTTCCTTGTGTTTTTGGTGTTGGGTCCAGCGCCATTCCATTCGCCGACCACCACCACCATCATCATAATGAGAGTGGCCACTTTGGGCCCGGCCCGGCGGGGACGTTGAAGTCAACCGATTCCGGGGCAGCATAAAAATGATGATGATGCTGGGCCACAGCGCCACTGGTACGTAGCATTTCCACCATTCGTTCGCCGAGTTTTTCTCCGCGTTTTGGTGAAAGAGAATCGGGTGCCCTACTAAAAAAAAAAGCCAACCAACAAAACCAAGCGAAGTGGAGAAAGTGCTTTCAGGGGTGTTTTTGGGTAAATGCGCGCACCGAGGCGCCACCAAAAGAGCATAAGATCATACCACTCCCAGGGTGGCTGTTTTAAAATATTAGTGAAACAATAGCCCCCCCATTCCATCCCCATTAGCGAGGGAAAAAGGGAACAACACACACCGAACCGATTTGACTGTCAGCATAAATGGCCAACGCTAGTGGATGCCGGGGCCATCGTCATCACCACCGTGGAGGAGGCACACTGACTCGCATGTTACTTTTCCTGCGGCCCCTCCGGACACAATCCTCCATTTCTCCCGTGCCATCATCAACTCTTTCGCTAAAGCTTCACTAAAAGGCACGTACGTTCACTCCCTTTTTCTGGCGTGCTGTATTTTTCTCTTCTTATTGCACACCTCCATTCGGAGGCTGCGAAAGCCCCGAAGGTTCGAACGGTTCCACTTGGCAGCGCCCAAGGTGGTATGGTCGTTGTCGCTCGTGCAGATCTCGTGGATGCTGCCTGCTTGCTGAGTCGACCTAGGTTTGACCGAATTCACTCCCAGGGCGTCCGAGATGGTAGAGTAGGTTGATCGGATTTGTGCTTCGTTATCGAGTGCATATGGATGGATTGGGAAACTGATGCGGGCCAAAGCACGGGAAGCGCGCGTGGGACGCGCCGACCGGAGGGAATAATGAAATAGTAGAACCTTGTGCGCTGGAATAATTGATTTCGTGCAGCAAACCGATACTATGCGGAGTGAAATGGGACTATCTGTTTGCACAGCAAATAACCGAACGATTCGAAACAAATATATCTCTTTGAATGAAAACGTTTCAAATGGTTTTCGTTGTACTGGGATAGCTAGTCTGAAAGAAATGTCGTTTCAATAAAAATCAACTCTTATAATTTTGTGATGTTTTGACTCCTTTTTTTAATCCAAATCATTTTTTTGTATTTTTAAAATTAACGCTTTACAGCGTAACATTTTTCCTTTTAAAAAGGTTTTAATCAATCATTTTTACATCATTCACTTTAATAAAGTACTTGCACATAATTTACGTTAACATAAAAACGTTTTAGATACTATTATTTGAAAAACAAATTAGTAAAGATGATGTATTTTTTTAAACATTTATATCTTTTAATGTAGAGTTTGAAAATCCCGGTACATAATCGAGTTTAAAGTTATGCTGTTTTAAGACACTGTTTTTTTATTAGTCAATTTATTTGAGTCAAAGCATGTCAAAGACAAGGTTTACATTATTTTGATTTAGATTGTTAGATTTTTTTATTAAATTTTAACTGTTATTTAATTCTACACGTTCAGCACGACGTAGTTTCATTTGCAAAATGAAATATTCCCTTTCATTTTAGAATTCACTTCACATTCATATAAGCTTATGCGGTTTCACACTTTTATCTAAACTTTTTATAAGCTATTTTGTCTCTATACAAAAAAGTGTGATTTTAATCGAAAAAACAACAAATGCGATTAATTTGTATTGTTTGATACTTTTTATACCTTTAGAACGTATGCTTCTTTTTTATCTTTTAGTTTGATTGTTATTGTTTCCATTTTATGAAATTATTTTTTAGTTTCAATATCCTTCAAAAGGTTTATGTAATCCTTCAACTTTTTTTTCTAATAAAGGATTTGAAAAACTGCATTTTATTAATCCTAGTTTTTTCCGTTACCGATGAAAGCAATGCAGTAGAACTAAAAACAGAATTGAGATAACAGTGTCGTAGAGAGCAATGCTAATTTATAAGCTCGTACCCATCCCGGCCAATTTATGCAGCATCCGCGGAGCATAAATCCTTTGCAGTTTATGGATGTTTTTCGAACGAATTTTCCGCCGCAACAAAGCGCTGTTGTGTAAAACCCGATCGCATTACATCATCATCATCAACAACAACATTTCTCGTGCTGCACCAACGAGCGTTGCCCCTGGTTTACGACCTTTATTTTCGTTTTAAACCAGTTTTAATCACCCGACACCTAGTTTTTGTTTTTGTTTGTGTGCTTGGAACTTTGGTTTTGTTTCGGTTTTACTCCGAATACTGTTCCGCGGCGGGTCTATAAATTTGAAACTTAATCACTGCCGGGCGCGACCACGCTTTCCATCAAATGGAGCGCGATGCAATCAACATTCCACCCGGAACGGTACCGGGCCCGGACGACACGCCGCCCCGCTGCATTTGGGGAACAGCAGGGAAAATGCAGCTTCCCTTCCCACCCAATGCAACTTTTCTCCCCGCAATATAAACATACGTAGATACGGCCTATTATTAGGACACTATGCTGTGGAGAGAGGACCGGCGAGGTCGAACAAAAGGGCTGTACGCTGCAACACGATACGGTTCCGATATCGCGTTTCCGGTTTACGAGATAAAATCCATTAGCTTCATATCTTTTGCTGAGCATCTCTCCCGTGCGCACCCGTTGG
This sequence comes from Anopheles coustani, assembly GCF_943734705.1. NCBI lineage: Eukaryota > Metazoa > Arthropoda > Insecta > Diptera > Culicidae > Anopheles > Anopheles coustani. The sequence continues at coordinate 83,790,790 of NC_071288.1, forward strand.
CATGTCCTTCCCCTTCCCCCCGTTGGCATGGGAGGGATTTTGATTCGGATTTACCATCAAATCAGTGTGCGCGTTCCGGTACGGTTCCCGAGGCGGAATGACGACAATGATCATACCAACGACGATGATGACGACGACGACAACACGATAGCAAAAGGTTGCCCTTAGGAGCGGCCGCTCGCCAGTACCGTGTTGTCCGTTTGTGGTTTCGCTTTTAATTAACTGACTCCGGCGGCTTTCGGGGGTGGTTTTACAACTGTCACATCCATGCGTCGTCAAAGCAGCTCACATACACACACACATTGAGGGTAAGTTTTCCGGGACGCAACAGAGCCGCTTTTCCACCGGAGAGTACGACGACAACGACCAACAGAGCGTGCGTGTCGGTGGTTTTAATCATCGATTAACTTTTACAGCGGAATTAAATGCTCCAGCTCTATAATCTATTTGGTCTACTCAGCTCCCCCCCCGTACCGCCGGTTTGCCCTCACCCCCATTTGTGGTCACCCCGTGTTCGCCGCAGGAGCGGATTGCAGTTGGCAATTGGTGGATAAGCTAATATTGGCGGCTGCTCCAGTTTATGGGTCCGCTTATTGATTGGACTATTTTTACACCGATTGCGGTCGATCATCATGAGATGCAGCCTTCAAAACCCCGGAGTGCCTGGGGTCCTTTATCCTCCCTTTATTTCGCCACAATTTCTATCCCATGTGTGTGTGTGTGTTTTATGGCAAACTATTCGTTTCGAACGTGCGCAATCATGCGTGTATAGAAAACACATACCATCCTCCCTCGTCCCAACGATGGACCCGTCCCGTGTTTTCCCAGCGCTCCCGTCCAGGTTTTCCCGCGGTACAGAGTAACGACGACAACGACGACGAGTGTGTTCTATCCGTTCGGTGCACTTTTCGTCCTCGCAATCCCGCGTCATGGCGTCGTTTCGTGTCGTCCAATTTAACGAACATGGAGATTGGATATTTTTACTGCCGCGGAGAGAAAGAAAATCCGTCCATGTTCAAACAAAAAAAAAAAAAAAACCAACATTGGAACCCGATCAACCCAACCGTCGGTCCTTGGGGAAGGTTGTGTGCTGCTGGTGGTGTCGGTGGTTTGGCACAGTTCAATGGATTCAGTTACACGATGCTTGCTTTCGCCACCCGATCATGGTCGTTCCCTTGGCCCAATGAGGGAGGTTTTTTTTCTTCCCTTCCCTATTTTATTCAAGGTACACTAGGGATGCAGTGAGTTGGAGCACGAAAAACGAAATTGATGGCGCAAAAAAGAAGGGAAAAGAAAGTAAAATAAAATCGAACCGAATCGTGTCTCGGCGTCCGGATCGACGACGACGACGACGTCGACGGTGCCTGTTGTCCCGGTTTTAAGGGCGTGCAGATGAACGACCGTCCGACCGACCGGTGTGTGTGTGTGCTCAACAACAAACACCAGACCGAAAGGACGACAACCGATTTTCCAACAGTTTTCCAGTTCGCAACAGACACCCAGGCCAGCCATCCGGTGAACGGGAAGGAGGGAGAAATTTGTTTTTCCATCGAAAATAAAAATGCAAAGCACGCGTAAAAATAAGTCACGGTTTGGGAAGCAACTTCGCAAGAGAAGAAAAGAAGGGAAACACAAAGTCGAAGCGGTTAAGAGGAAAAAAAGAAACACCGAAACCTCAATCACCACCATATCTTCCATATCTTGCAACAAGGAAAGTTTGTGAGCGCGCTCCTCTTTGCAGTTCACTTGTTCGCTTCGCCCTTCTTGCGCACGCTGCGCCTCTTTTCACCGGCGATTAAACATGTCTCCAATTTAGAGCGAGAGATTCCAGTCCACCGATTCCGAGAACAGGTTCTTCGGCGTGTTGCTGCTATTTTGGCCACCACCAGTGGTTTGTTTGCAACGATTTGATGCCGGACCGTTTGGAACGGGCGAACGGAGATTTAAAATAAATTGAAACGAAGATGCAGAACTGGTTTGATCCTGCGAAGTTGATCCGCGGACGCGTCCAAAGGTCAAACGGTGATGATGTTAATGGCCCGAGATGCGCCGATTTGGAGGACAGTCACCCGGGAAAGTTACCATCGAGAAGACGCGCGAAAAATCCCCTCAAATCAAAGGCCACCAAACCGCTTCAAAATTCGCACGACACGTAACGCACCTTCACCTTAACCTTTTTTGGTGTTAGGCTTTACGGTAAACCACAAGCCGATCAATATCACGTTCGCGCTCGGGAACAATATGGAACGCGCACGGTGGAAAACAACGTTGGCGGGTTTCCCGAGCGAACGAAGCGTGCGCGCCACACTGCACCACAATCGGCAACAGCAAAAAAAAACAGGAAAGGTTAATTAACGAATCCTGTAATGTGTCAGGTCGTTAGGGATGCTGCTGCCCAAAAGGGAAAGGGGGCGGTCGTGAAACGTGAGACGCATCGCAAACGACTCGAAGACGACACACGAGACGACTCCGCCCCGCTTTCCCAGCGAGATTTAATTGCACACTAATATGGATACGAGTGGGAAGCTGGAGCAGGAAAACACACACACACAGTGGAACCGTGTCGAAGGCATCGAATCAATGTTGGAGGTAAATAGAGTTCGCCGAACACCTAACGGCGAGGGAGGACGCTCCGTTACTAAGAAACACATTCCACCGACGACGGGCGGATGGAAGAATGGGTGGAAAGAAAGTTGTCAATCTGGGGAGTTATTTTTCTCCTTCCAATCCACCAGAGACGGTTCGATGTTCCTGGGAAACAATAGGGTGGGTGGGGGCTGGGTTCATGTCGTTGAACGGAGACGCTTCGGAAATGGCGAAGCACTTGAGCGTGAATTTCCAGCGAACGAACTACGCAAATGGAAATTGTTTGTTTGTCGAGGACTTGAGCGTCGCGCAAATAGAGTTGAAATTCGAGCGAAACTTTTATTAAGTCCACGAACACGAGCTGGAGTTTGCGTACCGCTGACACTTTACGGCCAAGCGGTACCGGCAACTGTGGCCTAATTAATCCGATCTGAAGTGGTCACTCAATCGCGCCAGGAATGCTGCGATCCTTTGTCAGTGCGGGCGAGATTAATTAGGCGGGAACAAACCGTAACGTAAATCGCCGAACGCCACTTGCAACCTGAAACTCACCGCGCGCGCGGGAGGTCAAAGTTCACAAAGTTCTGGTACAAAGTTTTGACACCGATATGGGATGCCATCAGTTTTCATGTTTTACCTCACTCTCTCTCGCGACAAAAGCCGTCCATAGCGTCATGTTTCACAAAATCCGACACGCGGCCATAATTGAATAGCTTGTAATTTGCAACGGAGTTGTCGGTATGCCATTACCGCCGTCGTTGTCGCTTTAGCTGGTACCAATTTAAATTACACCAGCTCTCGTTGTCATCCGCTCCGAGTTGACGCGGCACATTAAAAGATGTTCTCCGGTGGGTCCCAAAATTCCCGTACTTCAAAAGCTCGAGCATAAAGCATGCTCGATCATAAATCGCATAGCGCCACGCGGTCGCCATGCTGGTTTTGCATGTGCAATAAAAATTCCATCCAACCGAGCCTTGGGGTCGGGTCATTGCTCATCGCAAAACGGCGTCGTATGTTGGGTAATTATGATTTTTCGGATGCTAATGAAGGGTAGGACGTGCGTCGCCGTGAGAAGACACAACGGGGAGAGGTTAAAAAAGGAGGACAATGTACTGGAACCTCATCCAAGATTTTCTTTTCCTCCACCAAAACGTTTGCTGGCACATGAAAGGCTTGTCAAGCCGCGGCCGACAACAGACACAACATGTCTTAATTTTGTCCGCACCTTCCGGAAACTGCAAACTCTAATCGATCCAACAAAACCCTGGCAGACGCAAAAAAGGCAGGGGGAGATGAAAATGACACGGATGTTGGAGGTTTCTTCCCTCGAAGGAAACGGAAAGAAAGACCTGGCACGCGCAAATGATGGAGAACCGATGGGTTTTTTTTTCTCGGGATTCCGGAGCGCGCCCATCTGCACCTTTCGGATAATTAGCCACCGCTCGCGAGATTGGCGCGGCTTGAAAGAGGTTGGCGACGACCACCCCGGGAGTTGGGAAATTGGAGGAAATAATTTTCTTTTTTAACTTCTACAGGCGGAGGGCCTGTAGCAATGTCGAAGGCAGAAAGCCGTTGGGCACAAATCTGTCGTCGGAGTATCGGTTCGCACACATGAGCGGCGATGGGATCCGACGTTCCGGACTTTAAATGCGCCGACTTATAACTGGACCACAACGACGACGGGGAGGGGGCAAACCGTTGACAACCGAACGGTAACGATATGACGATGACGACTGCTTCGGTGGGGTCTGATGGCGCGATGTTAATTACTTTATTACCGTTGGTACCAAGACGTGTATATCGGATGGTTATGGGGAGTTGAGGAGGTCGCAAAATTTTACCACAAGACCGAACCGAACCGAAGAGCTGAGACATGGTGGATTTAGGCGCATGGCGCAATTGAATCTCCCCGGGATCTAAGGCCTAAGACGACGCACCAAACTCCCTTGTGCGCTTCACTTGACGACGACGACTCCGGGTTTAATTTATGTAGCTTTAACCGTCCTATCTCTCCAGCCGCACGCAACTCCCCGGGTTCGCGAATAGAGTGTGCGTCGTAAAAATGGCAGTAAATGAGCAAACTTCTGCTCGTACGGGCTGATGTCGAGAGGGCTGTGGTGTGCGTCCCTGTAGAGCAAGTCTATTAGGAAAGTTCAGCAAAACGGTTACGCCTTGGTGTGTTGTCCTGTCGTTTGGCGAAGCGTGCACCGTGGGTTGGGTTGTATAAATAAACACTCGCACTCGGGAATGGGAGACCGACAACCACATCAGAACCGACCGAAGAGACCGTAGTCAGGGGGACCACATAAAACCGTTGATCGTCACCCCACCGTGTGTCCATCATATCCGTCCGTTCGCACGGGTAAGCTTCCACACATCTGGTGTGTGTTCGTGGTTGTCGTTCGCGCGAGGCGGAGAGATCGAGATGACGGAATTCAATTTCGATCCATTCGATGGCAATCAGCATCGATGAAAGCGGTTGGAGTCGCGGCGCGGGTTGGAAGTGAGCGGTTAGATATTAAAATTACATGAACCATAAATTCCACCCTCGCCTATATATTCCGCGTAATAAACTCTTTTTGTCCCACAGTCGCCACCATCTCCCGAGGACGTCACGGAACACCAACATGTGTTTCCAAAAAATAATAATATGGGTTTTGGGATCATGAATCACCGGGGTTATAAATTATCCCATAGATCGCGCACCCATGGGGCTCCGTATTTCATTCGCGAGGGGAAGAAGAAGATCTGGGCGGTCGTTTTTCGGTTCGGTCGTTCTCGTCGACGAGCGTATTTGTTTGTGGCATTTGGTGATGGTGCTCTACGGAATATTAATATTAATCTTCATCTTTCTCAAAAGCCAAAACCTCGCCAGAGCCGGTGGAATTACCGCTTTGAGATGGGTTAAACCTTAAAATCGCTACCAGTGAACCGAGCATTGGACGCGTTTGTGTGAGGATAATTCCGCCCGAGTGAGTGGCCTTTACGGAACGGAAGCCTGCTGTACCTGGGCGTATCATTATGCTATCTGGCGCATTGTTAACAGATGGTCTTCGCCCTCGGACGGCGAACATCAGAGGGAAAAACCGGATCACCAGCTACTGGACCGGAGGTCGTCAGGTTCAATTTGGACGACAATAATAGCACATCGAACACGACGGCGACGACGATGCCCTCGTTATCTGTCCGTATCCACAGCGAGCGAGCGAGCGAGCGAACTCCGGAGGTAAATCCGGAGTTTTCCAAGCACCAGGGATTGACATCGACTGCCTGCGCTTAATTAACGTCGTGGAGTACACCAGCAGTAGTGGAGCAACAAAACGGGAACAACGACGATTGCTCTGCTAGAGACAAGCAGGAGGAGAAATGAGACGGACAAACTTGACGGAGAACTTCATGTGTAGGGCCCCTGTTAAGCCCTGAGGCGTTGCCTACGACCATATCTCTTCGGAATCTCGCACAGACGATTCAAGTTTGTTAAATTAGTTTTTTCTTCCCTCTTTTCTTGTCCACCAGCGTTTCCAAGCAGAGCGGGACTGGGTGGCGTTTTCCTCTTCCCCATCCATTCCGTACACTCCATCAATCTTAACGCTTTCTTTCGCGCGCACTCATCCCACCGGACCGAGGTCATTCGTTTTGTTCACCTCACCTGAGATCCGGGGACAAAGTTTCCCGAACATCAATCAGCAGCCTGAAGGAATGGGGCGACAAAAAGAAATCCGGACCTTGTGATAGAAACTTGTGACAATGGGTCGCCGTTGGAGGAAAGCTCAGAGGAGGTTAGATTTCCAAGGCCGGAAGTTTTAGATTGAGACCCCCGGAATGTCCCGGGAATGGTAGAAGTAGTAGTAGTAGTAGTAGTAGTAGTTCGAGGTCCGAACACACGCTCCCATATGGCACGACGACCGTGGATTTGGGTGGTGGAGAACGATAATTTATTTCCACACCTCAGCAACGGTTCGTTTCGTGGAACGGTGGAGGAAATCGTAAATCTACTCACTCTACATGACACGCCAAAAATGGCTCGCCTGGAGTTGTACCCTCCCGATGGATGGACCCTAGGGGGAGGGGACGAATAAGAGCCTCCACACGGCGTTGTGCGTTTTGCTCCACAATTTGCTAAAGATTTTTCACGCGACTTCCACGGCGGATGAGGAGAAAAAAAGAAAGAAACGAGGTACAAAACTTTAATTCCGTACGCCTTCCGGTTCCAGAAAGTCGCGAGGCGGAATTTCCATTTCGGTTCGGGGGATGCGCATTTCGGTCGACTCTCCGCTTCTGAACAATTACTTCCGTCTTGCCGGATGGGAGAAAGTTCAACGCTGCCTTTTTCCTTTTTCTTTCCCTCTATAGCTCGGCCTTTTTCATGGGTAGTTTTTCCATAGTGTTTCCTCTATTTGGATTTAACGTAGAAACCGTTCCCCACGCACAACTGCCAGTAGGAGGAGGCGAGAAACGATGGCAAAGAGTTAGCCGTAATACTTCGGGCACTACTTTGCCATTTTGGAGGAAGAAATTTTTCCTACTCCCCCCAGTCCCGGTGGGCCATTCTACGCCCGGCCCTAAACGCCTCCGCCTGTGCTTTGGATTCTTGCGTCCATCGTCGGAGCGGAAGCAAGAAAAGTGTTTCATTTTTTGGGCATAAAGAGTTTGTATTAATTATGCATTTACATTCACAGAATCCGCGCCGGATCGATGCCGGAAGAGGCGGCACTGTTTCCTCCCTCCCTTCTTTATTTTTTTTTTGCTGTTGCTTGTACTTTTATTTAATTTCACTTCGACGCGGGTGCATAAACTTCTCATCCTCATTGCACCACTGGCCGCTTCCGAGCCGTTGCAGCAAAAGTTCGCCCGTTTCGTCGTCTGGGCAAGTAAGTTAATTTTGATAAGTTTACTTATAACTTTTCCGAATGTACTTTTGCACGACCAACTTTTCCCTTATGCACAGCGGGGGGTTTTCCGGCGGGAGGGGGCATGGGCGCAAAAAGGGGTGGCAGTAAGGCGCCATTTATTGGGACGCCGGTTGCGACATTAATGTTTCACCTGCGTCCATTATTGGAGGTAGCGAGGAGTTTCGCTAGCGGAGCGAGCGCCTTTTCGCGAAAAGGAAAAGTTTCGTGACATTAACTTTGCAAAATTGTTAAACCAGTGAGCGATAGATTTCATGCCTGCCACAGGGTGGTTTTGGACCGTTCTGGAACCGAAGGACTGTACAAGAAAGTACAATATTTACATAATGTACCAACAGCATCCAGAGCAAAGCGAAGCATGCAATGGCGCTCGGTGAGGATTAATTAAAAATCTAATATGCGAATGTTTGCGAGCTGCACTCCATCATTTCCCCGAGCGGAAGCGCGAACGGATTTCGTTCAATTTTAATTCAAATATTAATTAAAACCGGCTCAACATTGACCGAACGAAACCAAACTATGTGTTTTTTTTACGTTTGGGGTTTCGCTCGGTTTCGCAAATCGAGAATTTGTTGATTTTATGCACAACAAAACGTGGGTGTGTGTGTGTGTGGGGGAGGGGGAGGGGGGGGGGTCAAGTGATGCTATTATTGATTTAATGTGCATCCATTATCGGAGGACGCCGGGCCGGGTCGGAAGCTGTCAAAATCAACAAAACCGTCTAGTTTGGACCTCCCGAAACGGGAAACCCAACGTATCAGAATGACTTTTTTAGACGGAAACGGGAAGGGGAACAAGGTGTGGGGGTGCGGTAATGACTGCAAATTTGTTATGCAATTTCGAGCCTGAATTGTGATTAGTTAAAATGCGCACATTCCGAGTGGTGCTGCGAGCGTCAATATGTTGATCTCTAATGATTTCTAATGAATAAACACAAACCCAAAGTTCGATCCCCGGGAAGTGACGTTGGTAGATGGATCATCGGGGAGGAATTTCGGGTGTTCGAATGATCGAATCAAATTTATATTCCGTCACGAAGGGCACCCCAGCATCACGGGAGGGGAAAATCATCCACCAGAAAAAAAAATTCAAAACAGTGGACAAATTTGTAGCCAGTTTATCTGCCACGTCCATAATGGCAAACATAAACTATTCTAATCTCCAAAACAAACAGATCATGTTCAGCTGGGAGGAGGGGGAGAAACATTAGCCCAACGCCTTCGGAACGCGGGTGCTAAATTTCTTTCCATTCCACAAAATCCGCACAAGAAATGGCACCGAATCCGAAAAATGCCGTTCACAATCTTCCTTTGTTTCTACTCCACGGACGGGCGGCCAAAGCCGAAGATGATTGTTTTCTGATGAGCCCGGGTGGGAAATTGATACGCATATGAGCGGGCGCGCGCATGGGCAAGCATTAATGCTCCCTCTGGTAGAAGAAACAAAATCCCCCCGAACAAAAAAAAATAACGAAAACAAAAAACCGCCACAGTCGGAGTGTTTCCAGCTTTCCGGTTCCAGCAGAGTTTTTGACCATTTCATTAGCGATCGACTTCGCGTCGGGGTCTGGCTGTCTGTTTGTCCGACCGGTGGAGAGTTTATGTTTTGTGTATCGTCCCGGTCAGTATATATGTATTCCGTATTGTTTTTTTTATTTGATCCAAAAATTTATCACCGTTTAATTGGCCGCCGCCATACTTTAAACAACAAACCGGCTGCTTCTCTTCCCGAGCCGAAACAGAAGGAGAGAAAACAAGTGGGATGGTGGAAAACCGTCGGTCGGTTGGTTGGTTCTCGTTTTGGTCTCGGTCTGGTTTAATTGTTCGCCTGTTCATTTCTCCAACCGAGCGATCCCATGGCCAGGTGGAAGGCCACTAGCCAAAAGCAAGACCAGGTGGCATATCATTGCATATTATTATAACCTTACATTTCGTTCCCTTCCGCGAGGGATTCAGGGTCTGGGGGTGCAGGGTGGGACACACACACACATACCGAAAAAAGGTTTCCCAAAATGCAACGGTGGGACTTTACCACTCCTGCTATCGGCGTAATTGCGCGTGTTCGGCCTCTGGTTCGGCGAAGCGCGAAGCGTTATGGAAATTGTGTGGCAAACCGTGCGAAACGAAATCGAAACTAAAACCACACCACCACCGCCAACATCATCATCATCATCATTATCATCATCGTCATCATCGGCCATCATGGTCCCGCCACCGGGGCTACCGGATTTGTTATGTCCGCCTGATGGTTTCTCAGTTGCTCGGATGCTGAAGACAAATTATGCCAAAAGTGATGAGCGTAGATCGCGGTCCAGCACTAAAAGCATGCGTAAATCATTCAAATTAGGCGGGGCCGAGGCAGAGAGAATAATAATACATAAAATTCCAATTTGAATGTTAACCTCGCTATATCTATCTGCAATTCTTGAGGCTAGACTAAATTGGTCGTTTTGTGAGGAAAATTTAAAGGGTGGGTGGTATAACTCATCGAAACGGATATAGACTATACCACAAGGAAAGAAAAGTTTAAACTATTTTTTGTATGACAAAATTAACTTTCCGTATCATATATTTTTTCTAGAAAAGGTAATGCTTTAGAAAACGACCAAAAAACGGACAAATTAGTTTATTTTGTTTGAGAGGCTGATGAATTAAAAACCAATCTCGGATGGAAGCTCACATTTAGCGGAGCGATCGTAACAGTAAATTGTGCCTCTTTTTTTTCCTCCACATTCTACCGCATTCGGTACGGATTACTGTGTTCTGCGGGAGAAGAAAATAAAAGGAAATGTGCCTCCACCCTCCATATCAGTTAATGATGCCGACCGGGCTCTGTGATGGGGCAGCAATCGGGAGCCGGTAAATCACAATCTAAATTAATTGAAATGGCACCGCGGTCCGTCCGTGGTCCGACGATCATCACCGGTGTGTGTGTGTGTGTGTGTGTATAATCAAGCCAGGGCGAGGCGATCCGGTGATCCGGGAGGAAAGACAATAATCACCCAGATCATCTTCTCATGGGCAGCTTCACGGTTTTGCTTGAGGAAAACGACACCCAGGTAAAGCCGACCGGAGGTGAATTTCAGATTTTCGAAAACTCGGACTACGAAAGCGCACGGGAACATCAGTCCAAAAAAGGTATAGAGCTATATAAATACCCATCGGGCCGCGGGTTCCTATGCGGGTCTCGCTGACACAGTCTGGTTCTTCTTCGCTTTCCCTCTCCGAATGTTGTTTTGTTCTCCTTCGCTTTGTGGATGATTTCATTGATGGCCATAGTCGGGTTTCCCAGTCGCGTAAAAGCTGCCCCAAGAGCAAGACGAAAATAACACAGTTCAACAAATCAACCGTTCGGGACCAAGACAAACACTGCAAGGATGCGGTATGGCGAAGGAAAAAAACGGCAAGGATCATGTTTCGAGACCCGAACCGTGTCTGCCGAGGCATCAACTTCGACGGTATTGGACTGCTTTTTTATTTTAAACTTTTTCTTTTTCCTGAGCAGAATTCTCTACGTGTTTCCAGCTCCACGCCGAATGCTCAGTCGGGGTAATTTTTCACCGAGCATGTGTGTGTGTGTGTGTGTGTGTGTGTGTGTGTATGTTTAGCCCGACCCCGCCTCTTCGACCCCGGGAAGGAAAAAGGTGAAAGAAAAAAGGCCATCTTCCTCCGACAAATATCCTGAATAGGTTAGTTAGGCCCGCGACGTCATAGAACCCCCGTACCCGTACCCGAAAAACGCACCACAGAGGGCAAAAACATACATCAAACCAATGGCACACAAAAGGATCCCACCATTTTTCTTCTTCTTCCTCTTCTTTTGTCCGCCCCGACTGACCTTTTTAATGAAAATAAACCTGACCTCAAAAGGGACCCGACGGCGCAGCTAACCTTCCACAAATTTACTTTCGGCTGGCCAATGAAGTTGATGATGATGAGGTGGCGAGAAGCAGGCAGCATGCGAAGGATATGACATCGCGGGTGTACTTTTCCATTCTTTCATTTTCTTTTGTTTCTAAAGGTGGTCCCGAGACCCGGGCGGGCAAGCTGCGAAGGACTCGGGAAGAAAAACACACACACGCCAGGAGAGCAGCTGGTAACCGGTTTTTTTTTCTTCCACATTTTCATCACACATCCCTAAATAACGCTTGATCCTTTTTCAGGATCAGGTTAACACGTCAGGGACCAACATTTGCGACCCGAAACCAAACGCGCGGTACATTAAAGTACTAACCAGCGTCGTTCTAGGAATAGTTTACGAGCAGCGAGTTGGGAAAGCTTCAACGGCGGCTCGCTTTTCTTTTGCCATTTATTGGCGGTGTCTTTATGGGGGAAAGTTTATATTGTGATTTATTTTATTTCGACTTTCATTCGATCGCCGGATGGCGATTATGATTACGAGTAAGTTTGATTGGTCACAACTCCACAATAAACAAGTGGATTAACGAGCAAGCGACTCATAAACAGCTCCAGCGAAAGGTAACCACAAGCAAAGTGTGTTTCCTTGGCCGTTACACGGAGAAAATAGGTGGAAATACATTTTCATTTAAAAAAAACTACAAAACGAGGCATGATTAAAATTTCTCTCGATCAACATCTCACTTTGAAAAACACTTGGTTTTTAATGAACTGCACCATCCCTTGCAGTTCGTGCGTCATATACTGGAGTTCCGATCAATTCGGCAAAGGTGGTTTTTCCCATTATCCAATCAACCGGAAAATACCGTCCTCTTCCTACATCCAATATGCAACCCAATTACTCGTGGGGTGATCGTCGGTAACGCATCGTTTCAAAGGCCTCAGCAAGACGTTGACCACGAAGGAATGAAGCAAAAGTGGGAAGAGGATAGGATTTAAAAAAAAACCTCTCAAAGTTCCTGCCGAAAAGAAGCGTAACGAATGGACGAGGTAAAACAAAGAAAAGGCACACAAGAAAAGTATATCCATACATTAATATATTGGATAATTAAAAACTCATAACTATGGTAATGGACCGCCGTGAAAGAGATGCTGATTTAAATGCAAATGGTTGGATTGATTGAAACTTCAAACCATCTCGTTTCGTTTTATTCGTTTCAGTTTTCTTATTCCCATCTATCTTCGCTTCCAGCTCCCTGCCCTGGAAGTGTTGTTTCGTTTTCGCTCTTCCTCTCTTTCTCCGCACGCGCGTAAGGTACACACGCAGAGGATATAAGGGTATATATTATTGGATACCATTTTTCCTCCACCTTTCGTGCTTTCATGTTTCCCGAAGACGACGACTCCAGCGCGAAAGTCCGCCACCAAAAACCCCGGGCGCACTTGTGCGCGCTTCCACCCTTATTTATTCCACCCACTGTCCACCCGTGGCCGTCCCCCCCCCCGGAACGATCCAATGATGATACTTTCCGTTTTCTTGATTTCCCTACGCTGCTACAAACCATCGCGATCGATGGTGGCTCCCTCGCGCGGTCCGCTTTCCGAACTGAGCATAAGAAGTTGATTACGAAAGAAGAAAATTGGTTTCCTTTCGGAAAACAAAAAAAAACCCACCTCCTCCCCCCCCACCCCTCTGCGTTTTTTGGCGGAAGGGAACGGCGGCAGGGTTTTTGGTGGCGACTTCGTTTCCCCCACTTGTGGTTTATTTGAATTTTGGAATGCAATTCCAACCGATGAGACCATTATTGCATCGCGCGCGGGTCGGGTGGAGCAATAATAAATACTAACGACCCACGAAATATGCATGACGGTGCGACGTCGACGTCGACGACGACGGCGATGCACCGGGCATCGTTCGTGTTTGCCTGCTTGCCGCGAGATCGAGCAGAAAGGATGAATATTTCCTGCGGATAAGCGACTTGAGACTCTTCTCGGTTCAATATTTGACAAAATAATGGAGTGGAGTGGCATAACACACTGAAACACTAGCACCACCACCACGGCATGACCTAATACTTCTGCTTTTCTGCTCTCTCGTCTCTCGAGCACCCACTTTGCCACTCGACTTCGGCCTGCCACTTTCGCAACACGTCACCACGTCAACAACGGCTAACCAATCTTCGACTTTATCTAGTTCAAACCGTGACGAGTGGAAGAATCGTTACCAATAGTTTCTCTCCTCCTTGTGGCGGAGGTATGGGAAATATTTACATCTTACGGCGCACCGAACGAACAAATGCCGACCGATGCTTGAAGCGTAAAGGGCAGGGCATAAACCGTTTTGGGAACCATTCGGAACGCGATCGCGGCATCATTAACGGCGGCTTGTGCCTCTGTCGGCACAATGGGTTCTTTTTTTTCGTTCCGTTCCCTGCTTGAGGGGGACGAAAAACGGACGTACCGACCGTGAAGGAATGCCAAACGATTTTTGAGATTTTTCCGCACCGAGATTGTGACGTTTGCTGCAACAGACCTGGTTGATCGAGTAATGTCAGTGTGCGGCTAACGCTTGTAGGTTTATTGGAAAAAGGTTTGCAATTTTATTGTTCTTACATAAAAAAAAATCGTACAATATAAGCAACATATTTTTGAACAGCATTGAAAATGAAAAACGAAAGAAATAAATGTGCAAATATGTTGAATACTCAAAAACAAAAAAAGAAGGTTAAATGAGATATTTTATTTCCGACAATAAATAACCATGATTAATGAAGAGAGACGGTGCCGATGCAAAAACCGTCGTTCTGCGTCGACATTTTCCAACAGAAATACAAGAAACTAAAGCGACAAAACACAAAAAAAAAAAAAAAAGAACTTTGCAACGCACATAAAAATAAACGAACGAGAAGGTGTCAATTATGCTTATCGCCGACACAATCTACAGCATAAATCATGAATAAAATTATGAACACAATTATTCATTGCATGAGCGGTCGGTGGGTGGGGAATGTGGAGGAAAGGAAAAGTACACTCCATCGACATGAGGGTTCCGGGGGGGGTTTGGCGCTGCAAAGGTGGGCGAAAGAATAATATTATTCCACGCGCTCGAGCGCAAACTGTGCGATCCAATAGTGTTTGCCCGGGTGTACAACACCACGAAACTCGTGGCCGCGCGCCCACAAGGAAACAATTGGTGCGAAAACCTCAACAACGGCGACATAAAAAAACAGAACTCTGTCCACACCGCAGTGTCGCGCTCTTCCCGAAACGGGAAAGTAGGAGTAATCCGCTTGTAAGCTTCAAGATGGAACCATGTTTTTCATCCCTTTCCTCTCGCGGCCAAAGTTTCGGGATGCAATTTTTCAGTACACCACCGAAAAACTGTTCCACCATTCCACCAGCATTTTGTGGCCGAATGTTTTGTGTTTCCGCCAGAGGGGGGAAAAACGAGGGACGAAAAACAAAACGCTTATCCCGTCTGCCTTCACCCGAAATCGCACCGGGATAATTTCTCACCGTCACGCTGGCGATGGTGGGGCATAAAAATGCAGAACACAATTAAACCACAATCCACCACCACAACTGGCCACAGCACATGCTCATGGTCACACACACACAGAAACGCACCCTGGGACTAGAATGGATCTTCCATTATGGATTAAAATGGACGGACCAAATGGGTAAGAAAATGGAGCAATCCCTTAAAAGCCTCCGATAAGGAGACGCAGCGGGAATCCAACCATCCGGGACGGTGTGCACCGGTGGGAGCTCGAGACACGATAACCGGACGCGGAGGTAAATTGATTATGGAAATTGTCGAAAAAAAGACCCTTCCGGTCGCTTTCCTCCCTTCTTCCTTGATCGGATGACAGAAGGTTTTTTTTATATCAACAGCCAGCCTTCGTTAATGATGGCCGGCAATACTTAATGTAAATATTTGAAATTATTTTCCCCTCTTTCTATGTCGCACTTTTTTACTCATTCGTGCTCCACCGCATGTATTTTGTTGTTGGTTTATTCTTTTCGACAGTTTTCGGGTATTAGTTTACCATGCTCTCAGAAAGGAAAGTTCTGGGATCAAGGCGGGAAAACTTAATTCCACAGGTTCATACCCTAAAAACTGTTTCTAGTAGAATGGGGAAGCAAAAACTTACTTCACACATCCACACGCACACACAAACACAATAATTCGTCCTTTTTTATGTTCATCAGACCAAATCGACCAGTTGCGTCATTTCCTTCATTACCAGGCCATTTTTATTTTTTGTTTTTCCCCTGGTCTAACTTTCGTCTTTCCCATCGGGCACCCAGAAGGATACAGCAATAACAACAACAACTGGGCGAGGGTAACACTTTTTCTCCTCTGAACCGCTCTGACAAACACATTTCCACCAATTTCCCATTTGGCCAGTACAGGGACTTATTTTTTTCCACTCCCCCCCCTCGCAACGCGTGATGCAGTTTCCTCGTCCAGTTTGTGCTTCTATAGAAGTAAAAAGTTTTTCCTCCATCCGGCGGGCGGCAACATCAGCCACCAGCGCGCGACAAAACACCCATCGTTGCCACCTTTTGTCCCAATCCTCCCCCTCTCACCCACCGCTGTCCAATCTCTTTCGTTGTCCAGTCCGGGGTGCAGAGGAGGCGCACTTCAGTTCATTCTCATTAAATACCTGCTTGATGTTGGCATTTCGCTTTTATTTATGTATTTATTTATGTTGTTTCGCTCGTTGCTCTCTACATCCTTCTCCGCAGCGAGAGCAACAAGAAGTTTGAACACGTTGGCGAGATGGTTGGCGCAAGGGGAGTGTGGCGCGGGCGGGGCAGCCCAGCAGAACCCTGGCAACAGAAACCAGTTTTTTCCTCCGATGGATGCCACACCGCGGTGGATGGATGGATGGAGGCGGGATGGACCATATAGAAAAAGTGGTCTTCCGCGCTTGGCAGAAAAATGAAAAGCAATCACCTAAAGCTTGGATGGCTGGCTTGAACCGAGACTCGGAGCGCACGGTTAAAAAAGATAACCGAAAGGTAAGAGGAACATAAGGAAACGATAAAGCAGGAAGAGTGAAGAGTAAAGCGAACACACTGAATGCGGGGAAAAGTTCAACTCATCATGCTTCGACATTCTCGGCTGATGATGGTGGTTGTTGGCGTGGGGAGGAGTTAGGAGGGGGGCGTTTTATCCCTGCCACCCCGGACACCGAACCGAACAACTGGACCCTGGAAGCAAAAGTCCGAAGTTCCCATCCTGATAGACACAGGCCCGCACCCAATGCTGGCGAGATGTGGATATCCAAATCCGCCGTGCAACTGGGCAAACATGTGATTCCGACCAGCTGCACACTGGTCCCAGGGAGTATGGACATTTTAATCACAACATTTTGATTAGTATGGGTTTTTTTAAATAATGAAAAACTGGGATTTCTTACAGAAATATTCGAAACAGATTTGAAAAATTCACATTTCTACAAATCTCAAAATATACCAATCATATATTATTAAATACAAGAATAACAAATTATAGATCGCGTTCATAAAAAACAGATAGAACTTAAGCAATAGCAGGATGAAGTGTGCATTGTGCATTTTCCACGATAAATAATCAATGAACGAGGAAATGGCGTAAAGTTTTCAAACAAGAATGAATATTGAAACAAAACAATTGAACGAAACAGCTGTTACTTGTTCTGTTTTCTTTGGCGGTTCTCGTTCTAGAAAAATGGAATTCTCACACGCAAAACGAGAAACATGAAGACTTCTAAATAAATCATGAATAGAGTATTCAAACAATATTTCAGCGGAAGACCTGTAACTGGTCTAAAAAAGATAAAAGATAAAAAAGGTAACATTTCACTCGTCCGTCATATAATAAATAAGTAAGAATAATAACTTAGGTACGTCCCTACAAAGCACTGTTTTCTCCTTCTTTAGTTCAATATAAAAGAGTGAAAACGTATTTCAAATGTGATACAAATGTTTACCATGTTTCTACCATAGTGAAACCTAGGGAAAAATTAACGCTTGCAATCAGCAGCCTTCTGTGATCATGGTTTGCTCACGATCATCAGAGTCCTTCTGTCCCACCGCCCCACCCAAGTGCCAGCTGGAGGAAGTGGAGGAACTTGCACACATTTCTGTAGAGTCACCCGATATTTCTCCCCGACCGCAAACCCGTGCCCTCCCCCCGCTTTCCCTCCTCGTGGCGTATTTTCCGAGCAGCATACACAATTTGTTTCCTCTGGCGCATTTTCGAACGGGCAAAAGGCGGCCTTCGTCGTCGTCGTCGTCATCGTTCGCTTCGTTATTATTGTTATCGCTGTTGATGTTATTCTAGTTGATGAAGCTTTCAATGTTTAGAAGTTTTTCTCGACCCAAGTTGGACTATCTTCTTCATGTTCCCCGCTTTCGCGCCTCCCCACAAGACGCTCTTCCATGCTATGCGCAAAGAAAGTACACTTTACGCAAGTGAAGTGAAAGATAGCGGAAAAGCAGAACAGAAGAACGCACGAGAGAGCGAGAACGAGACCGACGAGCGATTCCACTCTGCATCTTGGGCGGATTTTTCATCGTCATTCCCCGGGCCGGGCCTCGTCCTTTGGCCACGGCGTGGAAACTTTTCGTGCCGGGCCGACGAGGGGCATAATTTTCTACCGGTTTGGTGAAGCGTACACGATATGTTTGCTCAACACTCGACGTCAAAATAATGGTTATACCATCAAGGGAACCCGGCTGTACACACCCGTTCTAAGCGATCGAACGGCGCGAGGCGAAGTGTTTAAAAACAGTTATTGATCGGTGTTGTGTTTCATCGCGAAGGTTTTTCTTTCCCCACCCCGGGGGATGAGCATGCAGATATTTTACAGCGCAAGCAAAACAACTCAACACACTATCGACGATTGCCTTCCGTAGCCCTTTTTGGTATAAAAGTATTTAACGTGTTTTTTGTAAACTTTACGGTTTGAAAATTTTATGAGCCATAAACCTGGAGGAGATGTTTTTTTCGGAAATTATTCAAACGCTCTCCAAACGAACAAATATGTTTGTTGTAGATCCTCGCAATGCTAACAAGCCTGCAATCTGTGTAGACATTTCAACACTTGCGATTGACGTTTATCCCGTTTTGTCAGAGTGCGACAAAACAGCACTGCAAACTTGTCGCCTCGATTCTCCGGTAGGCAAGTAAAAAGTCCCTCCCGATTGTGTGCGTATGTGTGTGTGTTTGTGTCTCGTTTTCCGGCTTTAGACTCCCGCAGGATACGTCGGAGAGGACACAGTTGTGTTTGCACTCCAGGCACCGGGAAGGACGAGCGAATGGTGGCAAAAGGATTGTTGTTTGTTCGTATTTTCACCATTTCTTCCCTCGCCCCCGGAGAACCCTCTGCCCTCGTCATCTCGACAACCGCGTCATCCTCCGGTTAGCTCCATAAATAATTCCATAATTCAACGACAGTCGTCGCCGATGGAAATGAAGTAAAATCGACGTCGCCAACTTGTACCAACGCGGCCTCCCAAATCCAAAGTCAGACACACCCGTCGGGAGGGCGTGGGGGGAGTGGGCGCATTGTGTCCCGCATATCGTCGTGCTCAAATACCCCTCGCACTCGCCACCCCACCACAGAACCCCGTCTCCATTCAAGGCAGGGTTGGGATAAAATGGAAAACTTGATCGTAAAAGAGGAAGCGAGGTTATAAATGAGAAACTTTTCATTCCGGCTTTTCCGTTCGCTTTGCTTTTCATCTACAGCCTCCACCGCCATACCGCATAGCGTTTTCCCACCCTTATTTTCCAGTATTGACACACACACACACAAGCTCACTCAGATACAAGTGAATCCTTATAGTAGTCGCTAGGAAAACTCCTGCTCCTGGTGCTAACCGTTATTCTTCCTTCCCTTTTTTTTCCTTTTCGCCTGCTACTTTTCTTGAAGTTGTTCTCGCCAGAAGAGGTCGTCCTTTAGTGGATCGAGTCCATCTACTTTGCTGTTTCTTTTATGTTCGGCTGTTGTCGTGTTTTTCACGGCGCTTCCCTCCCTGTCTTTCATTGGTAACATAAACCATTCTTTAGAAACTTACTTCATGTTCGCCACCATCACTACCACCACCACCTCGGCCATGTCTGTCTCCGGTGGCAATCCCTGCTGAAGAATCGCCAAGGATACTTTCCTCGCTAATGTTTCCTTCCTTCCTTCCTCTCTGCCCGGATTTTCCTTTCGTCAGCCATAAATGTCAGCGAAAAGCAGCAGGACCGCATAATGGACGCAAAGAGAAAAAAAAACGTATCCTCGAGAACGTGGCCGAGCGTCACCAAGAGCTCGAGCTGGTGGAGAACTACACTATTCACTCTTCTTCCTATTGAAAATTCATCCCACACCACCAGCCTTGGCTGGCTGGCGGACCCGCGTCCGGCATTACCCAACCCGCTCAATCACCATTTCCGGAGGGAGCCCGATGGTTTCCATGGAGGATTGGATATTTTTCCACTACTTTCTTGCAATTTGCCGCAGAGCCTAGCGAAGTGAAAATCAATACTCGAGCCCCAGCACCCACACTTTCGACGCCCACTAGACTATGAACTAGGCTATGGGACGGGAACATCAACACACGCAAAAAGTGTCCTCGGGAGGAAAGGAAAATGTCATTTAAAATGCATCATGCATCGATAAGATGATATCATCGTGTTTTCGTGCCCTCACATACCGACCCCCTCGGCCTTTCGCGTTCGCCCGTGCACTGTAACATCTTGGTTCACTCTATCCCCCCCCCTTATTTTCCTTCTGCTTCGCTTAACCTCATTCTAGCACGTACCAATCTTGAGAGAATGAACACCGTCTCAAGACACGATCCGGCGGCCGATAGTGGAGTGGAACACACCCTGAATGACTTCCATCGTCTATCGACGCATCATAAATCACAGATGGGGCTTCAAGCGGCACGAACACACACACACACACACATACAAGAAAAAAACCAACAAACATGCCTCACTAGAAAAACTGTTTCATCTGCAAAGGCAACGGACGCATTTGTCGGGCCATTTGTCATGCAATCGAAAAGTGCTGAGATGAAATTGAAGCCCTATCACTGCAGCGAAGAGTTGCCGTTTAGGCTGGGAAAGCGTTGCCAGCGCGATGATGGGAAAAAAGCGAGTTTACTTTTTTTATATCATTTCGTTTTAACGAGAAACTGGTATTGATTTTCCTTTTTTTCCAGCGCGATTTAATTTGTTTCATAATACATTTTTCCCTCTTCGTTCGTTGAACTCTCCGGTTTCCCGCGTATCAAAAAACATAAAGATGGTTATAAGACATATCTCACGAACTTCATTCAACGTTTCCGGTATCTCCGGTACCTTATTCATAAATGAACATTTTTTTTTTACTTGCCCTCGGAGTGGAAAGAAAGAAAGGCGGTTCTCGAAAATAAATCATCAGCCGCCAGGTTGACAATCCGCGCCGAAAGGAAATTAGATTAACCCCCGAGTGGAAACGAATTTAGCAAATGAGCTTCGTTCTGGCTCGGCTTGCGCGAAATCCTTTCTCGGAAACATGAAAGAGGCTTGCTTGCCCTTAATTTTTTCAATTAACTTTGATTGAAACGAAAGGAACATAAAAATTCAGGTAATGCATGAAATCTTGCGAGACACAAATATTAGGGTTCTGAAAGCATAATCAGCAAAAAAGGAGAATAAAATGAACTTTGCATAAGTCAAGAAGAGGAAAGGCCAATTTCCAAGCTTGTTATCAAATTGAGAAACAAACCCCAATATGCTACAATAGGTTGCCAGATGAGCTATCATCAGCTGTCATATTTACCAGTCAAATGTGTTGATTCAAAATCACATCACACAACAAGGTTTATTCCATGCCTTTATCTCTCTTCACTCTGAAAAGGTGTTTGCGGGTTCTTTAGTGATTTTGAATAAAATCAGCACCCATTCTAGCGATGACCCGGCAAGGCCAGTATTAGGTTGCCGTTGGTATGTTTTGAAAAGAATTCTTACCGCCACATCGATCAGCAACGGGGAAATATTTCTTTTTAATCTCACCGAACAACACACGATCCAGCCGCATCAGATCATCGTGGATTGTCGGGTATATGGTCGGGTTTCTTTACGCCCTTTTCAACCGGAGCTGTACCGTATTCCGCTTAACGGCTCCAAAACGGCGCTGGACGCCGCCGTCCGTTCGCCTTTTTTTACTTGAGATTCTTCAAGAAAGAAATCATTGCGCTTGCAATCAAATACACATTGAGGGCGAAATGGACGGCACGAAAAAAAAAAAAATAAATAAAGCCCCAAACGAAAGCGCGTACACATCAAAGAGCGCCAAGAAAACCAGAGGAAGCAAGAAGTGGCTTCAAATTGCTCCATTCTTCGGTCCGATCGGTTCGAAAATGATCTTTTTTCGTTCCACCGTCTTTGCCCCGTTCAAGAGGGCTTTGCTCAAGATTTCTCCCGAGCTGCGAGCAGAAACAAAAAATAAACAAAAAAACAACCGTACCGCATGCCTAAATCTCTCGCCCTGCCCTTCGATCCAGCCAACTTCGATCGGTTGATCTCTTCCTTCCGAAGCACCATCATCATGATCGCCCGCCATCATCATCATCATCGCCGTCGTGAAGCACTTTCATCGATCTCTTCCCATTGGAACTTCTTCTCCCTTTTCCACGGTTGGTTGGAATGTTTTTTTTTTTCTTGTTTCCTTCTTTTCCAAATTCTTCCACTTCAAAGTTTCCTCTCAGCCGCGTCCGGCTAACGATTTGGAAGCATTACGTATTTTTTTTTTTTTTTTTGTAGGTTGGTTGAAAATGTTGTTCGTTTGCTTTTTAAGTTTACCTTCTTCGTTTTCATCATCCCTCCTGCGCTGCGTTGTGGTGCAGCGATTTATCTCAACCTTGGCTCGTTGTTTTTTTTCTCTATCGGTCTTTTTCGTTACCTTTCTTCTATGTTTCTACGTTTTTCTGGACCCTTTCTCCTTCTCCATTTTCGAGTTTCGTTCGCGGAACCTGAACATCGCGCCGTGCAGCGTTGCCATGTTTTGTGACGCGGTAGAAGACAATTTCCACCAGCATACGCACACACACAGCGGCAGAGTACAAGTGTTTCGAACGCGAGGGAGGCTGAGAAGGAGGGTGTCTTTCTCCAACGCTAAAGAAGCTTCGGGTGCGAATCGCAATATACGGTTCGGAGGATAATGATGACGAGTTCTGCTAGGCAAAGGCAAAGATATTCCATCCCGAAAGCAACCTCATCTCACCAGACTGAGAGGTTGATGAACGAAATTCGTTAACCCAAAATGCGAGAGAGCGCCGGTGAGAGAGAGGAAAAATTTATCTCACAAAAGTGATCTTTCTCGTTCCTTGCAGCCCACTTGAAGCTCTAGGTTACTCTCTATCTCTCTCTTTCTCTCTCTCTCTCGCACCCCGAAAGATGCGGGGTCAAGCAATATCGGAAGAACACACTCATCGGGGTTCTCCTATTTCGATCCGCTACCTTTCGCGTCGTTGATCCTGCCTTTATCCTACCAACACACCGATACGGCTGAGGCTCGACCTGGAACGCACACAGCGTCAGGGAGAGCGTGTACTACAAGGCGCACCCCGCGCGTCATTCCAAGCAGCATCTTTCTCTTTTTCGCTCCCGCCCGCCATTCCAGTGCACCCCTATTTGGGCTCCCACTCTATTCCAGTTTTCTTCCTTCCCTATCCTCTTCTGTTCATCCCCATTGCCCGATTATCTGTGCCCATCTTTCACTGCACGTTCGTACAAGATTTATCTGCCACACAAAGGTATTTTTCCTTCTTCGTTCCAGTGTCCAGTTCGTGGTCAGCGGGTTTCTAAGAAATGTTTTCGATACATTCTCCCCGCTCTCATCCACTACCTGCCCCGCGGTCCACTCGTTCAGATAGAGGGATGATAGTTAAGTTGCGTCTCAAAAATAAAAAAAATAAAACCTTTACCCCTTCCCGCCATGTCCAGCATCCACCGCGTTCACCTTTGCACAGTGTGCACTTTGAAGCAAATAGTCGGGTAAAAATATTCAAAAAAAATATCGCATTGGGCATGATTTTTCTATCATTATTCATGTGACTCACATCCTTAAAAGTAAAGTTTTACTGGAGAAGACTCTAAGGGATCACAGAAAAATTCTGTTTTGTCGAACATTTGTGAACACGTTGGATAGTACCTATGCGGTAACGGTTGGTCGTTCTGTTAGAGAAGTAGAAGAATATGACTTCATACAAGAAATATAGCTTAGTACGACCCTCTACTATTGCAGAGAAGATAAACAAAATATCTTCATTTTTTTCAAATTTCAATTTAAATTCCTGACGACTTTTATCATTGACTTCCGAAATTAAGACATTTGCGTGTTTCTTAGTTTTTTGTTGTATTTTGAACAAACATTTGTGGTTAAACTGCAAGTTTTCTTGCATCGAGGGAATTTCTCACTGTACTTTCGCGTTTCAAGTTGCTTCCACTTTGCTGCTCACTCTTACATGCTCTACACTTTATTTTCGCACTTGACCCATAAGATTTGGATCGTTCGCACTCTGTCGCGCACCACACGGTCATGAAAAGATTATACTGTTTCTTTTGCTAGTTTTGCTGATGCTTTCTTCCGTCATCCTTCCTTTTTTTCTTTTTGGCTCGGAACGGCCTGTTAGCAGGCATGGGTATATATTGCAGGCCCGATCGACCTGGTCTCTGCCTGCTTTGAAGTTAGTTTGATGTTGAGAAGATGATGTTTTACTGCTGCTGCTGCTGCTGATGATGATGATGATGTTGATACTGCTTCCGCTAAGGAGCTTTAGCGCCGCAGAACACCTCACTCTAAAGAAGTGCTTTGATGTGTTCTTGTGCGCTATAATGTTTGTTATGCTACGGCACGGCGCCCTGCTGTTGTTGATAGCAACCAACTTTTTCTTTTCTTCGGTGTGACTGCTGTGATCTTTCATCGTAGGACATGGGTAATTTCAACACGCCACAAGAAAGGATTTTATCTTCCGTACGAAACTTGATCTATGAGCGTCGCAACTATTTTCTTTTTATTTTTCACTTAATTTAACGAGGTGTGATTGGGTGGCAACTATAAAGCATTTTCTTTGCACATGCACTAGGTTTTCTTGAGTAGCTTGGTTCAAATTGGACAAACCGTAGGAACCAAAAAAATAAAAACACAGACATTCGCCTTTACAGAAAAACACACGAGAAGAATCGGAAATAAATGTTAATACGGGAAGTGAAAGGCACTGCACAGTTTGTTGCTAAGATCAACGCGCATTAGAAATGACCGACTAGTAACGCTTATTCACGAGCACAGCAGTCCAATCGTCACGATGGAGAAAGTTGGGGAACAATTAACGCACTAAACTCTGAGGCACTGCTGGCATTTTCGAGGATGCACAGATTAACCGCATCAAACGTCTCACGATGAATGCACCATCATTTACCATGTTTCTAAACAATGTTTATTTTCACACTTGGCACTGCAGCAAACCGTAGCAACACGTTTTAGCACCGATGGTTTTATGTTTGTCTTGTTTCATTCGTCTGGCCGTCACAAAGTGTTGGGCATAAATGATGTTTGATTCAAACACCGTGTCTATCACTTATTACAAACCATGTCGGTGCCACGAAAGCTTAAATATTTCTCATGAGCTTATGTAAATGTTTCATAATAAATTGTACATATTTCACGCAGGCGGCAGAAGACGGAGAACAGTCGTGATTCGGTGCAGCCCCAAGAGAAACCGCCAACCGACAGCCTCGTTAGCGATGGGGGATTAACAGGGACGTTTAGCAACATTAAACCCGAAAAATATGACACCTTTCCGTTAAAATAAACACATTATTTTCATTGCGCACAACGCGGGTTGGTTTTCGTACGCTCCGTACTTCTACTATTCCATTCCGTCCCCTTAATCCCTTCGGTGGGCCAATTCGCTTTTTCCACCGTGCCCACCTTCGCGGTTTGACATCTAATCCAACGCGTATAAAAATTAGTGTAAATACCCCCAAAAAAAAGATGAACGAGCAAACGCTGGTGTTTGGAAACCCACTTACGGTGAATTATTTCGACAACAATTCTTCGAGAACCATTTTTAAATCGACTTTGCTGCATCGTTTTGCTCCATCCATGGGACGCAGTTTCCTCCGTTCGAAAAAGTTGGCCCTTGTAAACAAAATGGCCATCTTTGATATGTTTTTTTTCTTCTTCTCTCTTCCGTTCGTTTCTCCCAGACTCAATTTCTCTCGTTCTCTCGGAAATGGGATTTTTCTCTCGTCGTGCCGTTGCAGCTCTCACTCGCAAATGAGCGAGTTTGGTGCTTTCATAGCTCTGCAGAAAACTCGGGCCACTCGAGAAACGAGGAATTTTTCAGCCTTTCCACAAAAAAAAGACATCAAATCCGTCCTGAAAGGGTATAGCGTAAGAGTGGTATCGAATGGAAATGTTTGTAGCAGCCCAAAATTGTTGTAATTTGAAAATCGAAGAAAACATATGCAACAAAGCAACCGACGAACAAGACGATACTAATTTTTCTTTAAAGAAAAACAAAATAGAATAAACACAAACCTGAATGATCCGCTCTACGATGACAGAATCAGCAAGAGCTTTGCAAGCATCGAATTGTTTTCTTGCTCCTGATCCGGCATGGCTGTTTTAGATTATCTTTCAGCATCTGCTGCGACTGCTTTTTCCATTTTGAAGTCAGCAAAACGCAGATGAAGTGATTTGTGATTCTTTCTGTAACACAACGGTTTTGTTCTTTCAGCATCGAACCAGCCCATAATCGTTCACTTCTCACGGGAGCACCTTGGAAGAAATTGGATTCCTTCCTTCCTAACGACACGTACGTTTCACCCTTCATCGCTCATCATTCCGCGAATTCTTTTCCGCGTTTCCACCACACAAGAGCAACCCTCGCGGAAATGATGTACGCACACAAACACTTTTCGGCCGACGGAAAGCCGCACACACTACTGCAGCTACACCAGCACCTGGTCTGGTGTTTTCCTTTACTCCTTTCCGAAGGAGTCGATCCAGGTCGACGCTTGTTTTAAACTCTGCTCCTTTTCAACCAAACTCATCTCCTTAATCCTCCGCGGTCACGCCAGATCCGACGGCTTCCACCGTCCAATTTAACCATACACAAAACAGACTAGCACCCTACCTACGGGCATATCCGTGCACACATACATACACACAAACACACTCAAACGGATGGCATTTCGTTCCGTTTTCGACCCTCGTCGCTACTGCCATCTACGCGCACCCCCGCGATGAGGCATGCAACCCCCGGAAAAAATCGCATCGGTAAAAAACGCGTTTTCCGAACGCCATGCACACACTCAGGCACAAACAAAAACACCCCGACACGGCACGCCACAATGAATGAGAAAAATGAAAACAAAATGGATGTAGGGAAAAAAGGGAACAAACCAGCGCTTCAGAAACGTTTAGGAGACCGATCCGGTATCTCGCTCGCTCGCTCACTCACTCGCTAATATTCTGTTGCACTCTCCCCCACGGAGGGGATGGAAACACCTCACTACCCCGTGTAAAAGCAGCCCCGGCAGACGTGCACCGTCCGAAGTGCATACGCGCAGTACGGTTGATCACCGCTTCGAACAGCGAACCGACCGCAACAACTCTTCAAACGCTACTGCCGCAACGGACGACCTAACGCACACGATTGGCCCGTAAAGGGCCGAAATCTCTCTCTCTCACCCTTGCCGCTCCAGGGAGAGTAAAAGCAAGGTTCTCTCTTGCGAAACTCCCTCGCGTGCATCTCCTTTCACAAGAATTCACAATGGATTCAATGGAGTCAATTGCCGGGATAAACTTCGACACGAAATATCTTTGGCACGACTTTGGGGTTTCCATTCGTCCATTTTGCAAATTCAGGGATGATTAACCTGCTTTTTACAAAGCAAAATAATGCTCAAACAACTCAATATAATATTGATCACAATCAATTCAATTGATTATTATTTGTCAGCTGCATCTGCATAGTAGTTCTACCCGTCGTTTTTGCAGTAGTTGGTTTCATTAACACAAAATAAATGCGTCTATAGGAGTACACTATGTATGATGGAGGCGCCTAGTAGGTGATAAATTGATAAGAAGCTTGGTAAATTTTTCATTCACTATTTTGCAAGAAACTTGTTCCATCAACAGTTACAACATGGATACAGTTATGCTGGATACAAGTGAATATGCATTAGAGCATGGTGTAAAACGAGATTTGACATAAATCCAACGGTTAAAAATTGTTCAATAATTCGAATGTTTTAAAATCGATAGTTAAGGAAGCTTTTGATTAGAATTGTGTAGTTAAGATTCAAATTCATGAATCTGAATGATTCTTAACGTTTTAGAGATTCATCAATTCCAAAGATACATCAACAGATGAAAAGTGATCAACCAAAAAAGAGTAGAAGGACCCCACTCCCTCTCCTTTCCATTACAGATCCATGAAAGATTCATGAAGATTCATTAAGGTTTCTAAAGATTCATTAAGGTTATTAAGTAAAAGATTAGTTCTTAGGCAAAAGATTGATATGAATGAATCTCGCCAAAAGATTCGTTAAGCATAACACTAGTTTTGATCGATTATTCTTAAACTTTCAGTTTCAGAACTAGTTCAGTTTTCACATAAATAACATACCATTAATGCCATTTCAAATCAGTATTTTTTAATTTAAAAAAATCGTATATTGATACAACAGTTTTGATGATTGCAATTGATCAGATCTCTGTGAGTCTGCATCAAATATTTTATGACCCTAAGAATTGACGTCCTAGTCCTCAGAACACAAAGTTAATTGCTAAAGGAAACATGTTTCCATTTGTGTGGATAAAGAGTTGTATTTTCCAATTGTACCCCGGCTTAGACCCATTGTGGCATCGCGGGTGCACGGATTATATGAACAATAAAATTCCGCGAAGTCTCTCCCGAGTGTGGCACAAATTGTCTCTCGGTCTGAAAGAGAACCGCGAGAAGGCAGTTTCCCTCGTTCGATCTTCCTCACTTCGTAAGGACATACAACGTGAGCCGTGAGAGCACTGTAGGTTCTAAGCGACGACATCTTGTTTTGCTCGCCCTTTCCCGTTGCTACGGATTCTGTTTTGCTCTCGCCGATCTCGCTCTCGTTTTCCATAGGCGCTGGGCTTTCATCGCCCTCTCTCTCACATACGCTCCGTTGAACTGCCCTTTTTTTTGGCCGCCCGATGCAGGTCCGAATGTGTGTTCGTCTGCAGAAACCACGATGAATCGGAACCGTGTGTCGGCAAACTTCTTAAAAAGACTGGGCCTGCGTGTCTCTTTGGTTCAGGTCGGCATTAAAAACTTCAATAAAGATCGCAAAGATCTAATGCCTTTTTCTTAGTATCAAATCATTTTTACCAAACAAGCCGAGACAGAAACTTTCTTGATGGTACGTCAACGAAAGTCAATGCTTCTATTTGCACGCCGTTCGTACATAATTTATTTGTTTATCTCAAGTGTTCAATAAACTCGTGATAAACTTACTCCGTATCTCATTATCGAATCGTTGCTACGGATTTTGGAATAAGCTAATTTTAACTTTCCACTGCGTAGGAAAGAACAATTTTCCGTACGACAGCCGAAAAAAAAAAGCCAACGGGAACCGAGGGTGAATTATGTTTACCCATCACAAAAAGGCCCACCGGCGACCGGAGGCGATGGGGGAAGTTGTTGGACCCTTAAATTCGATTCCTCCCTGTCGCACTCCCTCCCCACTGCGCGACCTGATGAAAAATTGAGTTCCACTGACGTGAGCATGGACGTGAAACCCCCTCGCACGCCGGCCGGGGGAAAGGTGGCCCCGGACTTTTCAAGTGACGCAAATTAGATATAACCTTTCCCTTCGTAGCCCGATTTTTCCTCGGGAAATGCATTTGTTTATTTTCTTTTTCATTTCCCTCTTTCATTCTTCCAAACTCCTTTCATACCTTCTCCGGTTGGCGACCGTGGCCTCGTTTGACGGAGGTGTGGATAAATTCCCGGATAAAGTGTCGGGCGAGGCCTTTTTCGGGCGCGAGGACCGAGTAGGATACACTAGGGCGAGGCGGTAATTAATTTGTCATAAGCTCACCGGGGCCAGTTTTTAAGGGAAAGTAAAGCAGAGAGAGAGTGAAGAACGAGCAGAGCAGGATTTTATGATTATTTTATTTCTAACGTAACTTTTTTAGATGCACTCCCGGTTGGTGCTTTTTTTTACCCCCTCTTTCATTTCATACACCAGGTAGGGGTCATCAACACCAGCAAACGGGCCCCAAAACGCGGGCCAAAGGTATGCCAAAGTTCACTTTCCATTATTATCTACGCGAGCGACTGGTAGTTAAAAACCGAAAAATAAAAACTAAATGAGAAGAAAGTGAAACGATGGGAAATAAAAGCTTCATGTACGTTGATAAGGATTTCCAGTAGCGTTCTAGCAGAAGCGAAAGAAAGAGGCGAAAAGACATCGCTAGAAACAGGAAAGCTATCAGAGGAGTTTTCTTTTAACGGTAATGACTTCCATCTGTTCCCTGAAAGCGAAGTGAAATGAAATTGTGGAACCATCAAAATTTTTACAATTAAAATTCCACATCAATGAAGTTTCAGAATAAATAGGAAAAAGGAAAGTTGTATCTGTGTTCAGCTAAATTGTACAAGTAAAGGACGTTTGAAATAGCTTCTTTATATAACGAATAATATTTTAAGAAACAATGTTTAACAATAAGTCAAGTTAAAATCTATTAAAACCTCAAAATTCAGTTTGATAAAATGATTTATAAAAAAACAATAAAATAAAATAGTGAATACCTTCAAGTAAACCATTTCACCTACTTGTTTGTCGAAAGCATTATTAAACACATTACTCCTTCGCCTTAATAAAACATAATCTCTTGAAGCAAAACCAGCCCGAAAATTCTCTCGATCCAACGGAGCATAACCGAACGACCGGACAACAACCGGCTGGATCGACTCCGGATCGGTCAAACTTACCCTCCCAGTCCCTAAGAATGCGAACGACCGGTGGCCAGCACCCAACACCCACGGCAACTGGGTTTAAGGTCACTTTATCGCTTTGAATAACCTCTCCGTTGCAGGACGGCGACAAACACACACACACGCACACACACTCCCAAACCCACACAGTCAAAACATGAAAATCCCCCGAATTAAACTCATAGATCGTACCAACATCTCGGAGGCAGACAGCCGAATCTTAAGTAATCAAAACTCTTGATGAACAGCAATCAGTAGCTTGTACAGCGCACCGACGTCGTTGTTCCTGCCTTGATTAAAACTCAGGGCACCCACCAGTGCCCTGAACCGAATGTCACTGCCAAGTGTGTTGGACGGCAGTGGCAAGGTAGGGGATCAGGGGGAGGTTTGCACCAGTTTTTCCGACGCTTAAAATTCATCACGTAGTGACGTTGCCATCGCTGGTCGGAAAAGCTCGTTCAATATAAAAGAAAAGAACAAAACACCCCCGAGAGGGCAAGGGACAGAGAGAACAAGCGATGAAGCTTCCCAAAGGCAAGATTTATCGGGGAGGGGAGCAGTCAAAAGACTGAAAAAGTGCTGCCGATTTTTGTTATTAAAAGTAATCATAATCGTGACGTTCCCTGGATGCCCGGGAACCTCGTTGTCCTCACGCGCGTTTGTGCGCGCGCGTCGCCAGAAGGATTGACGATGGAGGCACGCAGGCCAAGGAGGAGAAGTTTTGTTACTTTTTTAATGTTATTTCAGAGACTACTAACGCATCGTGATGGATATTTTACGAGCCCTCAAGCAATGCCGTTGGTTGGCACTGAATATCGGGGTGGCGTTTTATGGCCAGCGCTGGCAGCGACCTGCCTCGCAACATCTCACAGCTTTCGTGCGGGGAGGTGAGAATTGAAGTCTCCACCGGGTTCGACATTGGGCTAGGAAGTTCACCCCAGCTCCCGTTTGTTGGCTACTGACTGTGGCTGCACTTTTACAATCCGAGGCTTTCAGTGAGGCGGAAAGGTTATGTGTTAGATTTTTAACCTAAAAAGGTTTTTCTCCTCCTGCCGAGCGAAAGAGGGC
Source organism: Anopheles coustani (assembly GCF_943734705.1). NCBI lineage: Eukaryota > Metazoa > Arthropoda > Insecta > Diptera > Culicidae > Anopheles > Anopheles coustani. The sequence goes on from NC_071288.1 coordinate 83,822,231, forward strand.
TCCATTTTACGACCACCACGACCGTCCGCCAACCCAACCCCAAACCGGTACCCACGTTTTACTGCAGCAGAAATGCATAGGTACATTTTAAATGCAATCTTATCGACACCACAAAGCTTCGATGAGCGTTTATAGTGAGGTGCTCGGTTTAACTATCAATTTCCAACTCTCCACAATCTTCTTACCTGGAACTTCTGATGCGGCGGCGTCCGGAACTACTGCCTCTCGGTACCGGTTTTCGGAGCCCCGGCCGGAGGTGCTGTTTGGAATGGAAATGCCAACATGTGTTCAGCACACGGACTCTGTGGAAGCCTCGGGGCAGTCGAGCGTTCTGTAACGAATCGAAAAGTAAACAGAAACATCAGTCCGAGTCGCCTGCCAACACCCTTCGAGCTTCGTTTGCTTCGATGGATTGACGGATGTTTGGAACGGGAGGAAAATCTCGTCAATATGTTACGTTTGATAAGTTACTAGAAAACTACTGCGTACAAAAATAAAGAAGATTATGACTAGTGCAATTTGAAAAAGGCAATAATTATAACCTTTTACAATATATTTGTTTCTTAAAATACGGTAGGTTGTGTTTTCTCATCAAAATGTAATATTTTGAGCCAAAAGGCTTCAACTCGAGGAAGGAAAATAAAAGCAAAACAGTAATTCCATAAACCTTTCTACCCGGCAGGCGATCGAACTCAAGTTGGATGGATTTTTCTCGCTTCATATCACGATTACGCATGAATAGGACCCCATTTCGTTTGGTTCGGCGGTCGACCCGAACTCGAGAGTATCGAATTATGGTGCACAACCCCTGCCGCTGATGCACAGAAGCAAACAACAGGCGACAGGGAAGTGAACGGCATGGAGAGATCCGGAGAGATATACCGACGAAAATCTACGGGAAAATAAAATAAAGGGAAGATTTTTCCTACTTTTCCTACCCGGGGACAGGCGGCATTATCGTTTCGCCGGGATCAAACTACCGTCAAAACTACGACGCAACAATATCCCTTTTTTCCCCGGGATCGGGAGCGGTCCTTGCACTGACGCCGGTGTTCGGCCCCGGGAGGGAGGGAAAAAAATAACAAGCAGTAGCATAAACCACCGCATCAAGTTACGGAGCACCATTTGAGCGGCCGGCCGCTACCTCGCCTCCCCTCGAATCTGCTGTTTGCAACTGTGTGGTTTGTACACGCTGGGCCGGCTCTTCACCCGTGGCCACCGTGTAATTGAGGAAGACTATAATTCATATCTGACCACCGTATAAATATACAGCGCGCTGCCAGTGATACTCTCGCCCGATTCGGTCGTCACTCATTTGGCCGGGTCCGAAAAGTATTCGAAGAAGTTTGATTACTTTTATGACGCACTTATCATCATTATCGGCATCATCATCATCATAATCATCGCCGCCACCGTCAGGAGATCGCCAGCGCCATTAAATTCATTAGCTCCGCTCGGGGTGGCCCATCAGCTGCAACCCAGAGGATGGCTTAACTCTTGATTCCCCGTATGAACCCCAATCGGAAAATTGAGCGGAAGGGAAAACAACTTGTCATCTTTGCCGGCCGGGAATGGTGACAGTTTTTCATTTCACCCCATGTATGTTGGTTCATTAGAATAGGAAATGGGACATATGAACGTACAGCAGATCGACAATGATGATAAATTTTGCTCATTTGCTTGACGCTGATTTGAATCTAATGAAATATGCAATAGCGAGCGTAAGATCAGTCGGATGAGACGATTAAAAAAGGCACCTCACAAAAATATGGGTGCATTTATAAGCGAAATAAATTATTGAATTTCCCCATAGAACAACAGATAAAGTATTATAACATAAAATATAAAATGAAAGAAGTAACTAATAATCAAAGAACAAAAAATCATTCATTCCCGATTGAAACAAAAATATGAAAACTAATAAACAATTAAAAACGAATGATAATAAAATGCTGAATAATAAACTAAAGAATTCGCTGCACAAAGCATTGCCCAAGTGGACGGTTTCTCACAGTTTACGCTAAGCCCGATGTAACTTAAAGCCTTATCAATACGTCGGAACTGCCAGACCCGGGCTTTGCTGTATTTAAAAACAATCTCCCGGTGATTGCCGGCCCGAAGCCCGTAGCCGTAGCCGTAAAATTCATTGGAACCGAAAATTATAGCGCCCGACCCTTGACCGAGTGTTCCACACCTTTCGACACCTGCCGGGGCTCGCCCATTTTTTCCCCCTCCCCCTGGGTAAGCTTCCGGCGTGGGCCCGTTTTTCTCATCGCTATCGAATCGGATCAATGGAAAAAGTGCTTATCGTCACGCTTCTTAAATCCTTACCTAATCTCAACGAAAGTGCGACCGGGGTGAAAGCGCCACTTGGTCCGGAAAAACTCGTCGCAACGGAAGCTCCGGGAACCGCGGGGGTTTCGGTGGGATTATAGGGTGCACCTTCGGGGCACGGTTTCTTGCCGACGGCCGGTGCCCCACGACCAAAGGTAGGCGATAAACAAGTGGTTTTTATCCCGCCAGTCCACCGTAACGACGATGGCGACAAACAACAACCGGGCAAGCGCACAGGCAGGACATGAGGATGGGCCAGTTGTTTTATTTCATCCCAACAGGGACAGCAACCAGCACAAACTTCCCTTACAAGATGTCTTTCCTGCGCCGGCGTTTCTCGCCGGAAACAGAACCAACGGCGGCGAGGGGAAGGGAAGTTGTTCTGGGAATCGGCCCGCCGGGGGTGGCTGAGTCGTCCTTAAAGCGCACCGAACTGGACGTAAAGCCCCCAAAACTAATGCAACCGATCAAGAGGGATCCACAATAATAACATCGGGCCGGCCCGACAGACGGGCCACGGAACATGGGCACCTTTTTCTTGTACCGGGATTCCCGGACATTGGTTGCCAAGGGTAGCTACAAGGAGGAGGAGCAGAGTACAAGGAACACTCGGGAAGGTTTTTCTTTCTCTATTCACTTCGTCCCACATCTCGTCCCACTGAGGAAGACGAAGTTTTTCCATCCCGGGCGATACATACCTTAGCAACGGACCGGGCGACACACCTGGAATGTTGCTGCCGTGAAAGTTTCGAGAGGGGCAGGGAAATGGGTGGGAAAAGCACCGGCGAGGATCGGTGTTAGTGTTTTCCGTTTGAGTTTGTACCTTGTAGAGGACGGGGCTCCACCACTCGAGAGGTTCCGCTCCTTTTTTACTATCAGACACTCCCAAAAGTACAACACCGAAGTCGTCGGCGTCGAAGTTGTTGAAAAGAAAAACAATCCGCCAAGAAAAGTGTGAGTGTTGTTTCGAGATGTTTATGCACGCGGATGATGGTTGGGGCACGGGCGAGGAAAGAATATCAGCTAGCGCGGTAGAACGACGACTGCCTTAAGACACGCTCTCGTTTGAAGCGATACTCTCGATGCCAAGTGCACCGGCGGTCCGTGCACGATTGGGTAACGATTAAGGCACCAAACACACATAAAAAAATAACTCATGTAGAAGAGTGCTCCATAACGGTCGTTGGCGGTAGGGATGGGATAGGATAGAAAAAAGGGAGCCAGCAGCCCGAAACCCGGCGTGAAAACCACGAAAACGTAAAATGTTGGTCCCGTAAAATTTGGGCTTTTCGAGACGCGAGAACTTGAGAAATTCGAGGGTTACGAAGAAAAAAAAAAGCCTTTACGAAGCAGTAACATCGAACTGGGAGAGTTGAGCAGAGGTGAGGCAAAAGAGTGTGGAGTGTGTTTCTACACAATCGTCAGCGGGTCGTTCTCGAACGCAGCCTTCGGTCGGTGGAGAGGCCTTCTTCCAAGATCTTACCCGAACAAAACCTACGCACACATCGCGAATGGAAAAGAATATTTAAACTATTCCAACGTTCCCCGGAAAAATGGGCCTGGGACAATGAAAAGGGCAACACTGGGCAGGATCGTTCTTTTTTTCCGGTGTCGGAAGGAACCTTCCATTTTTCTTTCCATCGTCCTTCACGTCGTCCTCTGGGTGACGGTCGGCATATTTGTGGATAAGCCGGTGTTGTAAGGCCGACCCCGACCGACGGACGACTGTGGCCACTTTTGGGCCTTTCGGAGTGCCATGCCTTTCTATTGGTTTTTCCTTTCTTGCTCGAGTGTGTTAGTGTAACATTGCGTCCACAACCAACCGAGACGAGCAAGGAGCAAAAAAGAAAAGAAAAAAGGTACGAAAGAGCACGTGAACAAACGGAGAAGGAGAAAAAACACAACCACCAGGCGTATCGAATGCAATGCCACAAACGAAGCCTGGCGGCGTTTCCGGGAAACACGGGGACTTCTTCGGTAAACTTCTGCAATTCATCCAGCAGCAAGGATAGATTCCATCCGGAAATGTTCCGCTCGAAGGAAACGGGGAACGGTATGAATTCAGGACATAGGAAGTCGCCCGGGAGTACAGAGGCAACTAATGCCGAAGGACTCCATGGAGATGGTGGAAAACAATTCCGAAGAACATTTCAGTCGAAGTAAAATAGCGGAAAGAAAGAACGAGAGCGATAGAGATAGAGGGAAGGAGAAAGAAACTCAGCTGATGATGAGCAACGCTGCGCTTCATCTTTATCTGGATGAAAATGAGTCCTCAAAAACCCGGGCGCACGGATACGAGATCGCCCGAAGGAATGCGATCGTTCGATGGAGAGGAGGAAGGGGACGGTGGAGAAGCAAGGCAAAAAATAATATGGAAACTGTTTTCTTAGGACAGAAATAGTTCAACCGTTCGCCGCCCGGTACCAGACCGACGGCGTTGGAATATTTACCCTACGAATGACTTCTGGCTGGCAAAGACGTTCGACTTCTTCCCGAGGATTCGTTTTTCGGAACGGCTGGAAAATGGCTGACACCAATTTAAACATCCAGGTGGAAGAGAATAAGAATAGACCAGCGAGAACGGGAATTGATAGTCATCAAAGGTTACACCCTCTAATTGGAACGATTTGGCCCCGTTCAGTTTCGCGGGCTTCACCGAAAAGCTAACGAAAAAAAAGGATCGAATAAAGGCGTTGGCAAAGAGAGCAGAAAAAAAATACATAGATATCATCGAAGGGAAATGCTAAAGGTAAATTTGATGTTTAAACACTTCCTGCTTCCTTCGGACAATATTTGGCAACGTGGTTGCGCTTTCGAATCCCGAAAAAAAAACAAAATCGCTCCGGGTGTCATTTATTAATCCTCCTTGGTACACACACCTTTGAAGAAATGCCGCCACCGGACCGACCGCGATCCGCCCACTATGAGCTTTGCGTTTTGGGCAGCTGGGAGAGAAATATCTTTTTATTGTTATATTTAATTGTTTTCGCTTTGGGTTGGGCGTTAATTGAGGGGGAATTTACAAAACCGGCGCCGGTGTTAGAACGGTTTATTCTTTTCCCAAAACATGCACATCAGCTGTCAAAAGGCTGCGTTTGGGAAGTTGTACACAAAATTGCACTGTTTACCGGAAATTATGATTTTGTGTTTCCGTCAGGCTTCATGTATTTCTAGCGATTCTTTGAAACGGATGAAATTGAATCAGAGGAACATTAATGGATGAATATTGGTCCAAAAATTCCATTTAATTTATCAGCTATCATTTATCAAAAGCCGAACTGCATTCTATAGCAGGGATGTAAGGTTCTGGACAGTGAAATGTGAAAACGTAAAATTACATTCTTCAATTACTAAATAACAGACCCAAATTGAGAAGGTACAAATTGAGCTCCAAACCAGAAACAAATTGATTAAAAACTACTCGTCACAAAGCTCGGTAGAGCAATTGTAATTACATATCAAAGAAGATACTCCACAAGAAGACAGTTGTGGTCCATTCCAAACTACCCCGAGCGGACTGTTTGATGTTTGTTTGCGGCCTGATTGCACTGTGAGGGTGCAGTTTGCTGGAAAATATTAACTCGCAGAATGGAATGCACTTACGTCGAACAACTAGCACAGGAGGAAAGTGAAGTATATGACGAGTTCTTTTCTGTCGATAACAAATGAATTCCTCTCGCTGGTAGGATGTGTCTGGAAGGATCATCACATTCGAACGGTAAACCCCCATGACATTTGGTATGACACGCACTAGAAAAGGAGAATATTTCCTTGCAAACGATGCTTCAGCTGGGAAATCATAATTCATTGTCTCTGTTAGCAGGACTTCAAATGAAAACTTTCCTTTCATCTCGATCGATTGCGCACCGTCCCATGCCGTGCTCGAATAATACCAATCAAATATGCTCTTTGGTTCGGGTTTAGAGACATAAATATTTATGCAAATTGATTTTTCAACATACAGCGGGGTAAAGATCGTTTAACATGGATCCCGAACAAGCTATGATTCATAGAATTGAAAACAATAACGTTATGGAAATGCGATCGGTGAGAACATGGTGAATAATAATATTATCGATAGGGTACAAATCAAAATGGGAAATTTTAAGGCAAACAGATAGAGCACATCCCATATCCCCCAAGCCGAGCCCCGAGTGGCTTCCGAAACTTGTCCCAAAAATCCCACCGATTCGCCACAACAACAATGCGAGAGCGTATGCCGCCTTTCCTTTAGCCCCGGGGACAAAATTAACAACTATTATGACAAACATATTTTCCGCGACGGTGTGCTTCCGCGCGCGCGCTCACTCCAAATAATGGTGCCCGGAAGCGCTCGGAAAATAGTTCTATGCCATTTCTACACACGTGCCGTCCCCCACCACCCCTCGGTGCTTTTACATGAGTTTTCCCTTTTTCCGTGCGACCAGGCCAATGAATTCGGCACGCTCTGCCAAACGCGCTGTTGTATGCCGAAGCGGAAACTATCGATAGGAGCGCGGTAGCGTTGGGCCTATGCTTGCCACGGTTGGAAAATTATGCTCGACCGGTGTGAATGTTGGTAAAGCATGACGGGTGGAAGGAAGTGGGGTGGGGAGGAGGGGGGACCAACTATTTCAAGCCCGCCATCGGCAAATTCGGTGCTGGCTTTTTATGTATGACAGTTTGCCAAAAATAATTCCGTACACGTCAATCTCGCCGATGCTCACTACCTTCGCCGTCCTCTGTTTCCCCCCCAACAGGTTCCGGTTGGCCGCACTCGGCGGTGTCTATGCCAACATTCGCTAGTCCTTGAGCAGACAATGTTGTAACAGTGTATCAGTGGTGGGCCACTTTTCACCCTTTCTGCGATAGATAGTTTCCACGATGTGCACGATAGTATCATTTTCCACAATACCATCCTTTCAGGACGTTTTCTTTTTCCTAAACCCCCCCCCTGGGGTGATGAAAATGATGAAACCAGAACAAAAGGATAACGTTATTGAATTACAGTGCAGATTATAATTATTCTCTTTGCTAATCATGCTCACGGAGAAGCTGGTGGGGCAGGAAGGAGAAATTTTGGTTTGTTCCAGAGCTCAGCTTTTGTGCTTTGACGCGCGCGAGCCCCATGCAAATTCGATGATTTTACTATCATTAATTATATACATACAACCTGTCGCGAGCTCACGGTGTTGCGCTTATAATAACGGGAGTGGAAAGGATTTTCCACTAATGCTATCTGTTCCTCTTTCCACTCCGGCTAGTGGTAGTCACAATGGAAAGCGTGTTTTATACCGGATGGAAAAATACCCATGCAAAAAATGTTTAAATAATACGAACCTCTATGGTACGAAAGTGAAGGAAAATCGTCAAGGGTTCGCTTTTACGTGTATACGGCGGGATACGAGAGCAAGGGGTCCGGGATTGAATTGAATGAATTTAAATCTTTCATCAAAGCAAAACCCGAAGCGAAAGGGATAGGGATGGAAGAAATTGCCCAAGAATGTGTTTTGCCCTTCCATCGTCGTTTTTTTTCTCTCTCTCTCGCTCTGGTCTTTGTTTCCTCTGTTCCATTCGCGGCGCCTAATTGAAGCTGACACGCGATGGCATCATCATCGAGTGGCCAGTACAAATTGTGCGTTTCATTATGGTTTTTTTTTCTCCACGTCCTTTTGAACCCTTCGCCGGAATAGTGCGGATTGTCGATCCGAAATCTGCTCGTTACGTTATGTTTGGCCATTTTGATCGGTGATGATGATAGTGATGATGCTTATTGAAGATATTTCTTGGTAATTTAACTGCATTTTGATACCATCTGTACGATGGAATGTATGATAACAATTTAGATGAGCGCAAAAGGAAAACCCCGTGCAAACTTGGCAATTAAATATGCAACATACTACAAACACAAAACCATATTAGAGAAGGTAACAATAAAGTTAAAGTCGAGGTGAAATAATGGAAAAATAAAGGCGTGACGCAACGTGGTATTACCCAAGGGTTAGGCTGCCTATTTCCAACAGCACTTTGCTTGTGTTATGAAAAATGCTTCCATCAAAATGCGTCTTGCATCTGCAATAGCTATTTCAGACGAGATTATCTGGCAGGCTATCAATTGTATGACTAAAAAAAAGAAAAGAAAGCCAAAACAATAGAAAAACGAAGCGAACAAACGGAAAACGACATACACGGCCCTCGATGGCATGCCATTAAAAATCGACAGTTCTAATTTTACGATGGCTCTTCTTGGCCGCCCAACGAAAAGTATTGCTGTGGGAATTTTGTAGCCAGCCTCGGAGCCACGGTGGTCTATTTCCTGTCGTTGCGTTGGACATTTCGCGATCGCAAATGAATGACGCACGATACACGAATGGCGGGTCCGTACGTATCGTCGCCACAAATCTGCCTGGTTCGGGTGGACAGGTTTTTTTTTTAAATATTTTGCACCGCCCAAAAACCCCTCCGAGCGAAGCCATTATGTCATATATTTGAAAGCAATGCCTTTAATGGCCATTTGCACCTTTCGGCAATCGGAACGAACGTGCACGAAACGTGGCTCCCGGGAAAAATAATGATCGCGATAAGCTGCGCACTCCCACCGAAAACCCCTCCCGAAGTTATTCGCGGGCTTTTCTGTCAAAGTATGCAAAACTTTAAAAAAATAACTATTGGAGGAATCAAAACCAAATTTCTAACACCGTGGTAACGTTTTGCTTTTCGGTCGGTTCTCCACACCGCACTGAAACAAGGAGCAGTGAAGAGATGTAAATGATAAGGTCACGACGACGACGAACGGGCCTCTCGTGGTTCGTAACCCACATTATGCTGACTGCCCAAATCGGGTGGCCCATCAACATATGCGAGCACATGCGTGCGCTACACCGCACAACCAGCAGCATAATTCGGTCAAAATTTTGGACTCCACTCCTTTGGGGAACGCGCGCGTATATGGCGAAAACCAATCCAAAATCTGATGAGTGTGTGTGTTTTCTTTTTCTCGTTTCACTCCTAACCGTGTTAGATGTCTGCGAACCTTTTTTTTCACCTGAACATGTGGGGGTGACCGATGTGAAACAGGCAAAAGTGAATGAAGCGTAAATAAGAAAGAATACGCGACTTCAACCCGCGACAATGAAGAAAGAAACGACAACATAAAAAACAACTATGAATAAACACAAATTCAACGAAAAATTGAGTGATTGACGCCGTCAAAGGGAAGGCCAATGGTGAAAAACGTGGCGGTTCAGTGCGACCGAATGTGAAGCACACGCACAGGAAGCAAGAGGGTCAATTGAAGAGTCAAAATCAAAAACTAGATAGCAAAATGGCGGGCGCACGTAAAACCAACCCGTGGAGAAAACCCTTTGACAGAAGGGAAACAAACATAGCACCGCCCCATCGGCAGGGAAAAGCATAAATATTTGTTATCGACACGCCAAGAGCGACCGAGTGGTTTTGATGGGCAACGGCGAGGGCATTAAATAAACGCTCGCTGCTCGAAGACAAACTGTCGATGCTCGTCAGGCGAAAGCGAAACCGCCTCGAAATGCGCGCGTTGGCAAGCACAAAAGAATATCATTGATTCAGTGTACAATTAATAAATGAACGGAAAAGCCATCCTCGGGGTGTACATGTTGTCACACACTGGTGTACACATCCTTTTCCTCCTTTCTTGCGCACGGGTTTTCTTCTTTGGTGGCTATTTTATTTTCCCCTTTAGTTTTTTCGTCGCTGACATGCACTCTGTTTGAAGTCTGACGTTTTTTTAAAATACGACCATATATTTCACCAGTTCCTGTGTTGCCCGTTGTTGCGGTTTCCTTTGGAAATCATTCGTATGGAAATAAACTGAAAATTTCATGTCACCTTTCCACCTTTCTGATGGGGTTCTTTTTCGGGGCTTCCAATGTGAAAATGTGTTTTCGTTTTTTCGAATAACAACAAAAACATTCTTTTACTAAACGCTGTCCTCCTCCTTCGGGTGCTATAATAAAAAAAAACACATCCCATCGTGGTAATTTTGTTCCAGTACTTTCCGCAGGGCACTAAATATTTATCCCTTTCGAAAATTGCCGCACCGTGGCAATAAAATACACTTACTTTTCCGCCATCGAGTAAAGTCACGGAACGGGAAGAAAACGGGTGCAAGGAAAGACGGCGTGGAGGATGGAGAGAAAGGACGGTGACACTTCGATCTGCATTTGCATCCCAAATCCCGAACGTGTCGCATAAAACGGCTCCGCCGGTGCACGGAATGTGGTTCCGCGCAAAACGCTGTCTTCTTCTTGCTGCAGTCAGGTCTCTCTGGTTCCGCCGTGCCACCCTCCCAGTTTGTAGCATGAAACCTCAACCGATAGCCCACAAATCGCGCCGACTTTCGGAAACCGTCTTTATTCTCCAGCTTTTCCACCCGATCCATTCGTTCCATATACTACAATTCGGAGAGAAAGAGCGAGCAGAAGAAAGAAACGGGAGGAAACAAGGCAACGGAAAGTGCATCAGGGCTGGCAATGATAACCAGGCACCAGGGTCTGAGATGACAACATCAACCCGTCGTCCGCCAGCGGGGATCCGAGGTTCGATTCGCGGCAGTTAAACGGTACATAACCTCAACAAACGGCACGGCGCACGATCGGTTCCAGTGCCGGTTCGAGGCAAACGGTCGAAGCGAAGCTGCGTTTTCGATGCTCACTTAAGATGCGATCCCCCTCGGCTCGGGGAGGGGAAAGGGTGGGCGGGAAAGGAAAAGAAAAGAAAATGGAAAACAGAACGGAAAACGGAGATCGGCGGGGAGTTATGCCCACTAAACGTCGAATAAAAACGTACAAATAATGAAGCAACGCGATCGCGCGGACGGGTTTGGGTTGGCGCGGACACGCGGGAGACGAATCTTAAGAAACGCAAAACGAAACACCACAAAACGATAAAAACCGAGAAACACAGAAAACAGAAAATCGTGCATATCGCATTCGATGAGCCGGGCGTCCATTTCGGCGCGCTCCTCTCATTTCAATTCACCGAACCGATCTCGCCCCGTGCGGACGCTGTCGATCGGAAAGCGCGTCGATCGATTGGGAAAAAGGTGATCGACCGGACGAAGGAGGGGGTGGAGGCGGCCTACGGTAAAGGGTGCGATCGAATGCTGGGAGCCGGCGAAGCGATGGAGCGTACAGTAAATTAAAACCTTCGAATGACATCGCAGCGAGCGAAAAGGAACGACAGCGCACGATCGCGATCGCGACACAGTTCTTCCCAATTGAATTTGGAAGACGAAAAAGACAAAACAACGCGTTATAAACGTCCTGAGAACGCCGCGCACTATGGGGTGGCTCCATACGGCGAGTGGCAATAAATATTGTTTTGGGACCTGTACAACCGCAACCGGCCGCAACGGCTTTATTAGAGGGGTTCAACAGGCACAGGCTTCAAGTAATATTTTTATTATGGAAATTCTAAAAATGATGTCAGGCGAAATGCAAATTTTACCGATATTTCTTCCGGACGGAAAACTGTAACTTTGTGGGCTAAAACTAAACTGTGCCGTTCGTCGATAAAACTTCTTTATTATTTGCTAGCAAATTGTGTCCATTTCGAAGGGTGTGGGAAAGTGTTAAGAAACGACAAGTGTTGAAACTTTTTATCTGTTTTCATTAAATTACTTAGCAATAAGTAAAAACTCCCAATTGTTGTGATGATCTAAAAATGATTTTACAAAAATTATTGACGGTTGTGCAACTGTACTGTGGTATCTTTTTCTAATTAGTCTACGTTGTTTTAACAGAAAGCAATAGAAATAAAAAGGTGTGTTATGGATGCGTGCAGTATTTATGGGTCGTATGAACACATTTCAACGTCAATTTCGGTCCATTTCGGTCGGATTGCTTTGCGAAAAGTAAGTATCTTGCGGCATAAAAAGGTACACACGGGCGAACGGGTCGGATTTCGACGTGACTTCGAAACAAAAAGCGTGATCAGTTTCAAAGGAGTTTCATACACTTTTGCACCTTTGCCATCAAGATGATGACCTACTGGTAAATAAAATAAACAGAAGTAAATAAAATTCGCCCTTCTCAAGTCTACATGACGTTTTTACTTCTCAGCTGTTTCTAGGTACTATGGATATATTCACTACTAAATTAGTAGCTACATTCACTGCTTTCAACGAAGTTATCGATTGTTTAATCCTGTTCCAAACGGTTATACTTGTCAACTCCAATACGTCCGATATTCGTATTTATTTTTCCCAGCACGTCCATTGTGCTTGCGCAGAACCGAATTCGATGAAACCGAGAGCCAAATCTCGTCGATTGCGTGTCCATCGTTGTCATTCGTAGACCACCTCCTCTGCAGCGTCCCTCTCCCTCCGCCCCATCTTCCCGCCCACAGCAGCCTCCAAAATGGCGATCGATGGAGAACGTGAAACTTCATCGTTGGCGGTAGGTACGTGCCCGTCCGCGTTCGCTTCGTTAGCCCGTGACGAATGGTGGAGTGACGGTGGAGTGGCGAGGCTCGATGGGAGCACAGCTGTAGTCGCACAGTCCGAGAAAAGGGACAGCAAAAAAAAAAAACAAAACCATTCCGTCGAGGGGTCCCGAAAAGCATACCAGAGGGTGTCATAATTCCAGCTCAGAGGAGAAACAAAAAGCAGGGGAAAAACGGTAAACCCACTGACCGAAAGGGATAAAGAAGGCAGGGCTGAAAGTTTCCACGCAAACCATCCTCGACCTTCCCGGGTTCCCAATAGCTGATCGTACAAATTACAGATTATGAAATAATTACAATAATGGCATTTACGGATAGTAATGCTAGTACGGTTTTTCTTTACGTTCTTCGTTGCTTTTATTTTTTCTCTCAACCGGAAAAATGGACCAGGAAACCGACCGTAATGGCCACCGGGAACGGAACGAAACGTTGCGCAGGAAGCAATCGAAACCGTGTTCTCGCTCGCGCACGACTTTCGTCTCGAAACCTGTTCCCCGTTCTGGGCCAGGTTCGAGCTAGCACCGTTTTCCATCAACACTAAGAAAAATGAAAAGAGAAGACCAAGATTCACACAGTGGATCATGCAGAGCAGTAAAAGGGGTTAAAGCGATTGGTTAAATAGCTTAAACGGATCAACGGGAAGCAACATACGGCTTATGCTTTTTGTTCGCCCATGCCGCAAAACAGAGGAAAAAGTTTGGCAATTAAGGAAATTGACAAAATGGCAACAAAGAACAACTGTGCAACACACAAAAAATCTTGATTGAATCGACATTCGGTATTGTTCAGTACATTGTCGGTGATTTGTGGATAATGTGACGCTAATTGTGTAAAATATTAATCTAAAAAAAATAGTTTTTCTGAAATTGTACGTGTTTTTAAACCAATTTTGTTCAATTTGTTGAGTGCATTTGTTTTTAAATTTGCTTTAAATCTTAATAGATGCTAAGAGTAAAATGTGATCTTTCTCTAGGGCTTTTTCATATTTCTCTCAGATAATCCAAGCCAAAAACATCATTAAAGTTCGGTTCAAGTAATATCTGATGTAATACCTTTATGTTGAAAAAAATAATACAACTAATTCATTCCTAGAGCTTGATAACTCCTATGACGTAGACAAATTATCAACCGAGTTTAAGACCGTTACCTTTAGCAAACAAATCTCAACATACCGTTTGTATGTTAAATAATTACAGAACTGCCAAAACATGGTTCCCTTTTAGGTTTTTCCCAAGGTGAGGTGATTTTATCCAAATTCTAATGATCGCCGCTCGACCTCGTTTAGATATATTCTTACAAAACGCGCGAGTTTATGCTAATGGCCACCATCTATAGACGCGATCCACTAACAATCGGATATTTGTCACCACTCTAACGAACGACATTAGCATAGAGACCTGTAACGGCGGTTAAAAATCCGGCAGCAAACAGTGTGAAAAAGTGAAAATGAAACACAAAACAAATGTTTGCATCACAAAAGGCGAGAGAGTTTGAATACGAAAAAAAACGAAATAAAAAAGATACCCAAAATGCATATAAAACGCAAATTTGTACGCGACCTCCTCGCACACTCATTGATAGATTGAATAATGATTCGTTTCTGCGTTCGCAGCGAAGTGCCAATTTTTGTCCATTTATTATTTCATTTGTTCCCACCGAGCCGGCAGGGTCAACAAAGTGCCGCCGTGAGTACCTTTTTCAATTCGAAAAAGTAATTAACACCAAAAAGAGGAACACTTCAGCCAAGGAAAAACACAACACCCGTAGAGAGGTACCTGTGACCGGCCGCATCTCAAGCGGTGCTTCACAATTAAACCGCAAGTGCACAGTTCCACTACGCACAATTGGTAATCGGGGGGGAGCGCAAAACAGGCGTTAGAAAATCACCCGCCACTAGACATCAACCCTTCCGAAGCCTTGCGCCCCGCCTTCCTCCCAGTCGCAGGTGATGGTGGTGGTCGCGATAGGTCAGCCATCTCGTCGACGGTTTCTGCATGCATATCGCCGCCTCCGAAGGTATCGCAAATGCCATCCTCCGTTTTGAGCCGCCGATGCACTGTTCCGCACCGTTGGTGGTGTTTCGTTTACATAAGTGTCTAATTTACCGCCATGATTGGGCACCTGGGGTACCACCAACCCGGCCGGATGATGCTGTGGGGCCATTCTTTTTCCACTCCATGTATGGCACGCCGAAATGGACCGCTTCTTCATCGCAATTTCGCCTTTCGCTCCTGCGGCCGGGGCTGAAGTTTGGAATAATTTCTTAGAAGTGAAAGGAAGCTGCAAGCGTCGAACGGGCGAGCCGAGATGAGCCCGCTTGACCTTTTTTTTTATCCCCACTCCGCCCGTAATAAAGTGAAAATGTAGTCCCCCTGTGCGTTCGAGTACTTTTTCCCCTGCCTTTTCCGTTTTTGCCCTCCCATCACACCATCGAGTGATATTGGTTGGGGCTAACGAGCGAATCAAAATGCGATAGTAAGTGAGATGTGAGGCGCGAAGCGGTCAGCCAATACAAGATCGGCCAAATGGAATCGAGTAATAAAACGAAAAGGGGAAAAAACTAAATAAAAACATGGCACAAATTGAAGTACACATTCGCGCAACGTTGCCCCGAAAGCGCAGGAAGTAATTAAATCATCATCACTTTACAAGGACGCGTTCAATCATCGCGGGCAGAAATTGGTTAACTCTTAATTGCTTCAATTCGCTGCATCATAATTTGGACTGCGTTTGGACGTTTCCTCTTTTGGCTTGAAGTGTAGTGTACCGCATCGAATCGATGCCTGATGCTGATCCGTACCTTGTAATATGGTGTCAAGCATTTACACTCGCAATTAATGGAATGGGTTTGGTTTCTTTTTCGTTGGATTCTTTGATGGAATCAACATTGGAAATCCATTTCGTGATGTATTTTGCAATTGTATTTGAATTTAGATACTGGCTGATTTTCGTTTTTGGCAAAACATTCCAAATTTAAAACATTGGATACTCGCTATGAAACAATTTGTAAAGAAAATTTAAATTAACCAGATTAATAAAATTCAAAAAATAGTTATGAAATTAGCAAGATTGAACATGGTTACTAATAATGAAGCATTTAAAAATGATTTCAATACCTAAAACTTCCAGAAAGCCCCGCAATATTGAATACTTTGATCCGATAATTTGGTTAAAAAAAATAATAAATTGAACCTTCTACAGTAGCTTTCTTTGAAGCCGACCACAGAGGGATTATTCCCACAGAGGAAAAGGCAGACACAATAAAAACAATCTCCAGATCGAATTGCAAATCTCTAATTTGATATGAAGTGTTTCACTTCCAATATTGACTCAGAGTCACACTCGTCAGATGTAATCGATCTTGATAACAAAAAATTGCCCTGTGCTGTGTTTTCACATAATTTTCTCGACTGGGTAGGGGAGCATCGGCAACCAATTTTGAACAAAAAATGAAGCAAACACACACGACGCTGGGCCTCTAATGAAACCAGTTCATTCGTAAAACACTTCTCACCAGAAAGCAACAAGAAATAAAAACTGTCAATATTTTCATCTCAGCTTCAAACAAACGAGCGTTAGCAAAGCATACACACGTAGTGAAGTGGAAAGGAAAGAAAAGGAAGAAGAAGAAAATCTAACGTGAAAACAAAACCCTCTTGATATATTTTTTTTATATTTTGCTTGTGCTTCACTCCACCCTCAAGATGTGTTTGCATTCATCCCGGTTTATCCCCCGGCCCAAAACCATGGATTCCGAGCGACTTTAAGATAAAGATAAAAGTTCCTTTCTATTCCACAAATCCACTATGCCCCGCTGCTTCCGTTCTCTCTCGCTCTGCCGAAGGATGGAAAAGACCTGGATTTACGGTGCAGCATACGTGATGCCGGGAGGACGAAGACGAGGTTGGATTGAAATAAGTATAACCAACCTTTCCGCGCCTCCACCGCCACCGGCCGACCGGTTTTCACCAGTAAAAAAGCACCATAAACAAACAAACAAACCAACATGCCGCAGCGGTAGCATCTAGCATCTAACCTAGATTTTCGATTCGGTTTTTCCACCGCCCGAGGGTTTTCCACCCCGCAGGCGTTTTCAACGGAGCATTCGATCGAATCCGGCGAAGCGTACACACACACACACACGTGACGAGGGAGGGAAAATTCAGCCTTTCAGCCGGCAGTATTTCATATTTTCTTCCACCCTCCCACAAGCAAGCAAGAAGGTCGAGACCACCAGGCGGGAGGAAAATGTACAGAAAATTCCGATCCGAACGAGAAGTAAAAGCCATGCGGAAGCATCATAAGGAGGGAAGGGGGAAGGCAGGGAGGTTTTCTTGCGGAGAAAAGGTACCACAACGGAGGGAAAAATGTTCGTTCTGGATTGCAGGTTAGTGAAAGTACGGGATTTTCAAATTGGAACTCGAATGTAAGTAAAAAAAAAACGACAAACCAAACAAATGCGATCAAGAAAATCAAAACCACCAGCATCGAATTGGTAGAAAGGAAACCAAAGCATAAAACAAGACCCACATAGCTCCCACAATGAAGGCCAGGGCGGTAGGCAGGCAGCAATCAGCAAAGGCATCCGATGGCTGGAACGAGCCGCTAGCAGTAGGGAAATCGGAAAACGTTGTAGTACACCGGAGGCAAACCGATGGCCCACATGATGATGATCTGCTTGGAAATGCAAAAAAAAACAGCACAAACCAAACACAACAAAAAGAGCACAAAACGAACCACCACACGTTCGTTGATTTTCCAATGAATGCAATTTGATTTGAAGTTATTATAGATTATTTATGCAATACAATTATAAGCTCTGCGCTAATTATGATGCCAGAGCACGGGTGGGAGCGTGCTGGGGGAAGGAGGGGAGAGGTTTTTGTTGTGCGCCCGGTAAAAGACGAAAAGTCTGCTCGAAAAGTTCAAGAGGCAGCAGCGGGAGAAACATAGACATGTATATAAGCGAGAGTGGGAGAGTGGGCCATCATGAAAGCAATTAGTTGATTGTTTATTTATGTGGCCATTTTTCTAACCCGTACAAGGTGGGGCCTAAGGGAAACATTATAGTAGGAGAGGCCTTCAAGATCAGAGATTCTAAAGCTATGTGAAGCATCATATAAGTGAGCCGCCATATTTATTCACATTAACTTCTTGTGTAAATTCAATTCATGAATAAGAGTGCTATATTTGTTTAGAAACCTGATCAATTGTTGGATGAACAAAGAACTTAATTCAAGTTTTGATTAAACACTCGAATATTTATGCAGTGGAATCTGCACTGTACCAGAACAAAACTGGCGTTAGTGATTCGGAATTCAATGCCACTGGAAATAACTCTGATATGTGAATCAATTTAAAAAAAGGATCCATCGTTGGATCGAAATGAATCATAGTCAAATTTATGTCAAAATCTCATCTATTTGAATGATATAGAGTAAAAAACCGATGATCAAGGATTAATATAGAAAGTCTTATAAAAACTTCACCGAAGGGAAATTTAGATCAACACAAAAAGAAAATAAATTAAGATAACATACTTCAACCATGCTCAAAAGTATAAAACAATTTCGAATTTCATTGTTTTCAACTTTTTGAAAATGCTAGATCGTTAAAATCATGATGAGCTCGTGTGGTTCAAAACACAACTGGTTTTAGTCTTTAACATCTTTAACAAAATACGTAAACAGTGTTCTCCACTCGACATTCCTGCATGTTGTGTTATTTTATTGTGGAGATGCTTTTAAACTTTCCACAATGAAACGCGAAGAAAAACGATTTAGAATCTCTGCTTCAGATGAGATGGTTTTGCAGGAAGGATCGTGGTTTCAGTTGCTTTTACTAATATTTCATTTTTGTCTCAAAAAGAACAAGAAACTACGGAAGTTAAGAACGTCGCCATACTGGAGAGATTTCCATTTCCACTGAAACTGGGCTAAGCAGATGCAGGTTAGGGAAAAAAGGTCACCAGAAAGGCTGCAAAGCATAACACCATCGAAACAGATCGCGTGCCATATTTGTTAAATGAGCCACCTGCGTTAGCGAGCGTGGGTCCTCGGGAGTAAGGATTCGGTCACCAGCGAATCGAGGGGTGAAGAAAATTTTAATTTGAACAACTTCTTTAAGAGGTTTTTATCCACCTCGGGAACCCTCAGGAGCCGCTCCGGTATGTTTGGTGTCCGGGTATCAGCTGCAGTAAAATTGCACTTCCCAGCCAGCACAGTGTCGTTGGCACGTGTGTGTAAGTGTGTATGAGTGTGTGTCGAAAAATTATAATCCCGAGGTGCAGCGGCGAACAAAACTAATCCTTCAATAAAGGTAATTACCAAACACACGTCAAGGGAGTTAAAATGTAAAACGGCAGGAAGCAGAAGAAAAGTCCCTAAGGAAAAGAGAGACCGAGAGGTAAGTGTAGGAAGAAGAAGGAATGGTGTCGGGCCGGGGTGGTGCAATATTCCTGTGTTTGCAATGATTGTAAAAGCTGCCATAAAATTGTACCCAGTTCATGCCTGTTCCCGTTAAACGGCAATAAAACAGCACCGCATGCAAGCATCGTTACTGACGATGGCAGGGAGAAACCCGTCGTCCCGGGGCTTTGGATTCAGATTTTCCCATTTTCGAGGACCCTTCAAAAGTCAAACCGGAGAAGTGACGACAACGTGCTACGACGTGCATTCGCGGGAGGACGACTTCATTGGACGGAGACCTCCTGTACCGTCGAACCGAGCCGAGTTTGTTTTATTGTTGACCTCCCTTGTGCCACAGCATCACCGTCGTATCCCGATCGGTTAATCTTCTCCCTTGGTTTATCGTTTCGGTAATGGTTTCCTTCTTTTTGGGTTATCTTCCCTCAAGTGACCTTCGTGTATCCTCGCCTCGTACATTGTCGAACGATGCCATGGGTCCCGATTCGGTGGGGTGTATTTGTTACTCGTTCGAACATTATCCTTCGCCCGAAACATCGCTGGACCGTCGGCCCGGAACCCTTGTAAGACCCTCCTCTACATCACCCTTTGCGAGCCCTTACCACCCCCTCCTCCAATACGAGTGTGCGCATCGTACGGTCGACGGTTTGGAAAGCACAAAATTATCTCTATCGACACGGTAATAATATTGCCGTAAAATTAACAGAAAAAACTGTTAACGCAAACAGCCGGATCGGATCGTGCACCCAAAAACCCCGAGCGTGCGTTTTCCCTCCGTGTAGGAGGTCGTCGAAAAATCTGGCCCACAACGACGGTGCGATATATCAACGGCAGCAAGAAGCACTCGTTAAAGGCAACCGTAAAAGGGCTGCTGCATCGGTGTTTCTTTACGGCGAGGAAATTCAAAGAGAAGTCGCAGAGTGATCCGTACGGAGGACAAAACGGAAAAATCCAATCAAATAAATTTAATTTGAATGGAAGTTTTGTTTTTGTTTTCAACAGTATTGACACGAAATGATTGAGGGACACATTTAAAACTTGTATTGAAAGAGTCTCACACGCAAGACACAACTGATGAAATCGAATCTTAAGAAATATAAGAGAAAAAATTAAGAGCAAGTAACAGATTGAAAAGAAGTCAAATATAAAAAAACGTAAAAACCAAAACATGTACCAAAATTAAGAATGTCAAAACCAGTTATATTATTTAATTAATGAGCTACCAAACCAAATATTTAGGTGTGAAAATATTTAGGTATTGTTAATGTACTTCAAAATGAGCACCCAAAACTTAATAGAAAACAACCAAAACACAAATAAAATAGAAATTCGTCCAACACTGATTCATAATTTTTTTTTTTAAAGCTTAGTGACATAACAGCTATCAAAATATATAGGTATCATTTATGCTAATAAAAGTTAAACATTGATCCTTAACAGACCTAAGGAGAAACAATTGTTCAAAACTGGCGATTGATTTAAATTGAACTTAGTAAAAAAACGCAAAGGTAATATTATCAAAAATTTCCTTGACACACTTTTTACTAAAAATTGAACCTTGTGTTACAAAAACAGAAAAATCTCGAAAATAAAGTAAAGAAAATGTTAACAACACAATTTAAGTTGCTTGAATTTCACGAGCCATTTTCCCACAAAGCCCAACCGGCTGCCAACGAAACGACAGCGTGGCACGATTTGGTTTATTGCCTGAATTTCGCTGTCCCATTGCTGCCTACACACAAACGTTGCTGGCGGAATGTCCTTGTTGTTCCAATCGACCAACCCCGCCACCCACCGTCCATCTTCCTCCGCTCATGCTCGAGTCCAAACGCCCTGAACCGTTCGTCGGTAGCCTCGTTGTTTCTAATCACTTTTAATTCGAAAAATGTACAAATATCTCCAGCCAGCAGGAACAAGCCTAATGCTGCACTTAAAACCGGAGCGGTTGGCCTGCCTCCTACCTTCCTTGCCAGTACCACCATCTTCACCTCATCCTTCTCCTCTGACCCACACACAGCCAAACACACAGATATACACCTCCACTCCGTAATCCTCGTTCCCAATGACGAAGACGACGACGACGACGACAACGGTGGTGATAAAAAAGCCTGTAGTGAACGTAGAACAAGAACAACATTTCCGACCGGTCGCAATTCCGTTCCGTTTCTTCCCCCTCCCCCCAGAGCACACCACATTCTGTCCCAGCTCTCCCGCTGGGGAGTTTCGAGAAGCCGAGTTCGAGTACGGAACCCGGTGTGGTTTATGCGTCGTGCGGTGCATTTGCAACTCGCAGCCCGTTGTTCTTGTTGCTGGTCTCCGTTGCATTCTTGTTGCATTTCGGTTTCGTTGCACTCTGCCGTGGCCGACGCTCGAGGCCATGTCTTCCTCGCTGGCTACCTGCAGCACTCCCGTGAGCCTCACTTCTTCCTCATCGCCCAATCGAGGCCAATCGGCTTCCACATCTAGCAGCAAATGGTTCCTTTTTTTAGCGCAGACCTTGTGTTTCCTTTTCGTACGGGATTTTTGTTTTCCTTCTTCTTTTTCTTCTTCCTCTTATTCACGATTCTCGGGTTTTTTTTTCTTTTGCTCGTGCTGCCAATCTCCGGTTTGAGGCAAGTTCCCTTCACTGCTTCATTTGAATTCTTTAGAAGCTCCCCGTCAGATGTTTGCAAGGCCGTTATATTGTCAATAGTTCACAATTATGCTCCGGCCCTTCCCTCCGGGCCTCAATCCGGGGCCCTTCGACCTTCGCAGCCAAGCCATCAGCGTAGCAGCATAGGCCTTTATGCTGTGTTCCCTGCTTCGACTGCAC
The DNA here is from genome assembly GCF_943734705.1 of Anopheles coustani. Taxonomy (NCBI): domain Eukaryota; kingdom Metazoa; phylum Arthropoda; class Insecta; order Diptera; family Culicidae; genus Anopheles; species Anopheles coustani. The sequence goes on from NC_071288.1 coordinate 83,844,263, forward strand.
TGAATTGCGATTTCGTCCGGCTGGAGGGAAAAGGATGGCAACAGCAACACATAAAAAAAACTGTTCAAATATTTTTCCTTCGCTTTCCAGTTCCGCCCGGTCCCATTCATGTCTCCCTATCTGCTGCAATTCATTTCGGGGCCTTTGCTGTCGTCGGTCTATATATGTTGTTGTTTTCCAGTGTTGTATGTTGGAGTTCTGGTTTGTTTTTCTTCGTTTTTTGTTTTGCTGTTCCTAACCGATTCCAACTGTGGACCTTTTCGCATAGTATTCTATCCTTTTTCGCAATGTTTCCAACCCCCCCCCCCCCCCCCCCCCCACACTCGCCTCCTTGTGCTCACCCCTCGGTTTGCAAGCCCGTTTGCTCTTTGCTAGCTCCTTTATGCTGCTGCTGACACGGAAGCCTCCGCCTCGGAAAAGCCCATTATTTTTGCTTAATGATGATTTCTATCTGATTTTCATAATATCGATTGTGAAAGCGTGACCAAATCGTTGGCGCGTTTGTTGGCTGGCGCAACGGTGATGTGTTCTCGGGGGCCCACTTGCTTTCTCCTACCACCACCCGCATCCGCTTCCTCCCGCCTACTACCCGGCCGACGATTTTCTGATCGATCTTTATGAGGCAGCATAATGAAAAGCGTGCAGCACACTCTGGAGGGGCCATTTGAAAGTGGGGGAAGGTTAAGGGGGAGGGAAAAAAAACATTATTATGCGCCGGTTTGGACGAGTCGGATCCCCGGATACCTCCGGAGGATACGTCCAAAATTGGTTCGTCTTTGTTGGGTGTGAGCTTCAGTGTGTGTGTGTGTGTGTGACAAAGGGGGGTTTGATGTTTGTCGGGAGTTTCCACCCCGTTCAACCCCCAAAAACCTACCCTTTCGCCCAGGAAGTTTGCAGGATCGGTTCGTCGTTTTCTGTGCCATCAAATCTTCCACCGTCTTTTTCACTCCATTACGTTTGTTACGCTTCAAACGATGTTGTTAGGCCAATGTTTAGTGTTTGTTTTCTTTTTCTTTTTAAAACATTTTCGTTTGTTCCGTACATTCTTTCACTGCTTTCCCGCGCATTTCCACCGGCCTCTTGAGCCAAGGTAGAAACAAAGAAAAACACCTCTCTCCGGACGCATTGTTTGTTTTGCGGAGGACCGCGAAACAACGAGAACGCGAGTGAAATGGTTAGGTTGCTCACTTTAAACATTTTCATCCTTCCTCTCCCCCCAGCGGCGGAGGGTACGCTTATCCCGGGTGCAGATAAATTTGCGCCGGTCGATTTCGAGTTTTCCGACCACGCACAAACGCACGAACCAGCATGGGCCGTACGTGCGTGCTGCGTCGATAAAGTGTCAAAATTTTACAGGGAAATTTTGCTCGTCCCAAAAAGCAAGGAATGGCAACGGATTGACATGAGTTAGGTATCTTCTACTAAGAAATGAAATGTAAAGGGTTTAAATGTTTTAGATCCACAGGATATGGTCAATATTTTAAATCTAAAAAAGCTTTGCTAAAGGATTCAGTTTCAACGCCGTCCAATTTAATATCATAAAAAAATACAAATCGCTTTAAGAAGTATAAATAAAAGAATAAAAAGGAATATAAAATTTAATAGAAAATCGGCCCATGAGCGCCGGGGCTCACCACCTCGACGGCGACGGCTCCCCTGTACGAGAGGACTGACTATCCACGTACAACAGGAAAACAAGTCTCGTAAGCCCTTAACGGGCAGGCATGTCCAAGAGGTCGTTACGCCAAGAAGAAGAAGAAACTTTAATAGCAAATAAATAAATTAGAGCTACCCGTGCAATTTTGAAAATAAACGAAAACTTTCAACATGAGTTGCTTCCCTTTCCTACATTATTGAATATTCCTACGAAACAACTGCGAACCGTTCAGTCACGAGTTCAACGGTCCGCAATGAGAAAAACAAATTCCACAAACAGCCCGACCGGCGGCGACCGATAATCATCGTAGACAATTTATTGAAATTAAGCTGTACCGGCGCGATTGAATTGCGTGATCATCGTCGTGGTTGATGCGAAAAAAAAAGGAAGCTGAACCGATTTCGGAGCTTCAGTGCGTCCCACCCTTCGCTGATAGAACCCTTATTTTTGATTTATTTTTTTGTTGTATTTTCCACTCCATCCAAACACGCAATTTGTCGAAGCGCACTCAATGCTGCATCGGCCGTCCCATCGTCTGCCATTCTCCTTCGAGAGGATCGGCCGGAAAATTGCACATACCATCTTCGGTTTGGGCCGTTTGCGAAGCAAGGCTAGGGAAAATAATGTCGAACCGCACCGCGCACACCGTCGTCGTCGTCATCATCATCATCATTACCACCAGTCCCGGCGTCTGTACCGTTAGGCAAAACCCATTTCAGTCAAATAATCAGGCCAATCGGTATAATCATCCATTCATCGGTGTTTAATGCTATCGACGCTTCGAGAGCCGTCAAAATAAAATGAAAATCAATCCCTTTTTTCCTGCGAGCCGGCCGCGCACACGGTCACAGGATAGCATCAACGCTGGTGAAGGGCCGCAGCGGTTGGGTGGTATTTTTAAGAGTTAAGGTTCACTTCAAAAGGAGGAAGAAAAAAAAACCTAGCTGATTTCCGTCGGCTACGTGCACTCATCTTCTATGCTTATTATTTCAACTTGTCACGCTAGCGAAAAAAGATGGCGCGAGAGAAAGGCGGCACGAGCTTTCTAATTCTGGGCGAACCGAAGCCGGTGAGCCGATTATGCACGAAATTGGCTCTTTTATGGCGTTTGCTAACCACCATGGCCAGGGAGGGAAGGGTTCGTACCCGAACGTTTATGGTTTGAGACTCATGACATCTAGTTGAGGAATTTATCAGACAAGGGTGAGAGAGGAAAATACTTTAAGTATTCTTAGAACTTCTGGGCCATTTGGATATTTCTATCATAAACTTTTCGATCATTTAAAATAACTTTCATCAGCCACTCATCAAGTTCAAGATATTGTGGGACGACTTTTTGTTTTGTTTGAAAATGCAAACGCCAACAAACATATAGTATGATGCTTTACGATGTCAAAAATACGCTATTTCTTACAAGTTGACTTCAAGCGACATCAAAATTTAACAGAAAACCAAAAAATCTTATCTTTCAATCCAAATTCTACAAATGCTTTATTATAATTTGGTATAAGCTACTTTTAATAGCTTATATCTTGTCTAGTCTGCTCCGTATAAAAACACTATTGCTTTACAGGGCATCAATTATTCATGGATTCTTTTCCTTTTGAAAAATAGAAACCTTGTTTATGTGCCGTTTTTAATAGTAAAACATGACCAACAATAAATCAATTCTGATGAGGAATAAAATATTGCAATATTCAATACCACAAGTTTATAAAGCTACTTCTTAAACCATCCTTGTTAAATTTCAGTATGAAGTTTTCTTTCGATTTCGTATTTGACGACGGAGATCATGGCATGAACGACGGAACATGATGGTAGCGGCTGTATAACAAACCAATTCTGGAAAATATAAATTGATTTCGAGTAAAACCATACCAATAACAGCTACATCAAAATTATGCTAGTTTATATTGAATTACAAATCTGAACTGTTTTAGATTGACCTTCCAGTATCACAGCTTCTTCCGTGACCACGGTTCAATGAAGACATCCGTGCACTGGGCACGGTCATGATCTACCGGAGCTGAATTGTCACTCAATATCAATTAAAACGCCTCAGCTCGGACGCTGAAGTCAGGCATAAATCGAGCTCGAGCTGGAAATTAAAAGCAAATATGCAAAGTTGGAGACAGTACCGCCGGAGGCAGTGGCAAGCTGAGCACGGAAAACCGCAAGCACAAACCATCGCTCTTCCCGAATTCCCACCATCTTTCCTCCCCCTCTCTCCATCATCGGGGGATGTCATTTCAATTAACGAACTTTTCACAATGCCTTAGATTGATTGCTTTTATCAGATGGACCGGTTGCACCGGTTGCACACAACATAGTGTTTCTCGGTATAGACAACGCGCGGAGGCTTTATGTTCGTAAGTGTGAGTGTACATTGGTTCCGGAGTGTGTTATCAGGGGCAATCGTCGAGGCTTATAACAATTTCTCGAGCAGCCCCAGAATCGCCGATGGGCGAACAGTGCCACAACACGGGAACGTCATGCAGACAGACAGACAGACAAACAGCACCAGGGAGGCTTATCATTTTTGCTCCCCCCGGGGCACACACATGCACGCACGCACGCACGCACGCAAGCAACTATCGACACAACAAATGCGATATGAGAAACGCAGTCAACCAGTCAACCGGAACGAATTTGCAAATGACATCAAGTGATAGAGAAAGACAGAGAGAGAGAGAGAGAGAGAGAGAGAGAAAGAGAGGACAGAAACGGCAAGGGGAAGGGTTTTGAGAGGGCTCGATGGGCAATACAAATAACCAGGATAACCGTGCAAAACGTTGATCGATCGCTTCCTGGCGGCCTGGCGTGTGCGGCAACAATTTTCAATAAGTCCCACCTGATTACTCATTATTCAATTTGGGAGCACACAATTCGAGCATAACATTAACCGACCAATAATGCTGGATGCAATCGAGCCGACGTCGCCTCGGGCAATGCGGCAGCGAACCGGTTTGGGAGCCGTAGCTTCAGCGTACGATTCAGCTACCGAAGTGATTATACGGACCGTTCCCGACGCGCCCGTCCAACAGGTCCAACATATTTTATTTACATTCTATCCCCGGCACGAGCGCACCCTAATGTAAACATATTTAATTTAAACGATGAAACGCATTTAAATTTATGATTGGGATTATCTACCTCGATTGCTGCCTCGATTCCGGAGGCACTATTTAAGTCCTAAATGTCCTTCGAAAAGGAAACGGCTGATTGAACAAGATGGTCGCAGTGAAGCAGTATTTAAACTAACCATGTTGTACCATATGTCATTTTCTTGGAAAGAATGGAAACTTTTATTTATCAAAACGATTTTAGACTTTTTGTCATGGAATAATCAGAGCAAGTATGAAAGATTGAAAGCGATTTGAAATTGAGTTATAACATTAACTTCAACAGATGAAAAGAACAATAAATAAGCAAGACAATAGAACGAAACTATCTTAAAATGAATTTAATTTGATTTTCATCAATGTTAATCATCAGCATGGAAACTGGAGACCTGTTTAAGCTAGAAGTAGATTGAGATTCTTCGGTTTCTACTGTCAAATTGAACTTTAATATTCAAAATTTACCTATTCTTCCTTCTTTACCTTCTATTGTCATTAGATAACTTGTTAATTTGATCAAAGTATTTGACTAATGTCTTATTTTAAAACTCCTTGATTCAAAACAGATTGTGAAAGTTTCTTTAAAACAAATGCTTGTATAAAGCATCCCCGCTAAAGCAACGTTGAACTCCTGATTCTCCAATCTTTATAGCATAAACATGTTGTTATTTTTCCATTAATTAAAAATACATCTAAAGTTTATCATATAGTTTGTCTTTTATACAAAAAAAATGTCATAGCCAAGAAATTAAGAATCCCTTAAAGCATATAACTCAAGCAATCTCTCTTCATTGTACTCACCGGAGCAGAAGCATAGCATTTATCTTCTTTGATTACACGGGGCATGAAAGCGAGTGGCTTAATTGAAAATTTAGTGAGACGAATGCGCTCGCCTCGAAGGAAACGGATAATTATCAATCCAACCAATCGGTGCTGACTGTGCAGAATTAATAAGTCTTAAATATATCATATCATTACCCTCCCATTCGTATCCCTGACTTTTCATTCTCCCCTTGCCGTGGCAAAAAAGTTTCGAAATGGCGCGAGATCCAGGGTGGGGTGTTAGCACAAGCAGAAGTTCGGATTGGCCGTTTACCTGCGAGAAAAAGAACGAGAGAAGAGATAGGTTAGATTAGACAGCGAGAAGGAAGGTGGATGACTCCCGAAGAGGCGATAAATTAATTTAGATTTTCTCCGCCACCGTTCTGGCGTGGAATCTGCTGCTTGCTACCGTACAATCGATAATAGACTTTTCCGAGGTGTTTGTGTGTATGGTTGTATTTGCATTTCGGCTATAGTCCTTTGCTAACTCTTACTCACGGCTCCCGTGCAGTGCAGATAGGATCCGAGCAGAGACAAGCACGAAGAAAACGTCAAAACAAAAAACAGGATACAATAAAATATACCGTGCAAATCCATCCCGGAAGTGTAATTATCGCGCATGCACACGCGGGTGCATTGCACATCTTTTTTTTCTTCTTCCCCTCCAACGTTTTGTTCATCCAGAACGTGTGGGAGGAATTTCACTGCACTGACATCGGCCATTCGTAATTCGTGCTTCACCGAGAACTCCGAAGCCTCCAACCCTCGGGGTGGTGGGGGGTAACAAATATTGTAGCTATCAGATGTAGGCCACCGCCGGGCGAACCGGCGGAAAACAGGAACGAGAACCAAGGCCCGAAGAAAAGCTGTCAAAAGTTGTTGACTCTGGTTGGCACACGGGGATGGCCGTGCTGATAATGGGTGGGAATGGGAGGCGCCAAAGGGAGGCGCCAAAGGGAGGCGGTGGAAATATGCGCACACAAGTGCACGATGGCGCTCAAACTCAATTCCACCTGCTCGGCCCTTTGCCGTACCTACTCTTTCTCGCCACATGGTTCGTTAACACTGCGGCCCAGAATCCGTTCCTGGCGCGATGTATACGTGTATGTGCCCGATTTCGCTACATGTATGTGTTGTGTGTGTGTATGTGTACATATGTGGTTAACATTCCACTGATAACGAGCGTGTATTTATGCTTTTCCCCCCACAGAAACGAAAACAAGAATTTAATAAACTAATTAAACTTCGGTATTGCACACTATGTTGCACAACGGTGGTCTACCTTTTCCCGGCACGAAAGGGGTCCGGCGAGCGGCCTAGCGAGTGGGTTTTCGGTTTTCGGCCGCAAGGCAGCGAGAAGTCGGACACGGGGGTCGAAGGTGAGCTGATAAGTTTCCTCCGGCCGGCGACCGGCGCGATGGACGCGAGAGTAACGCGATTACCACGGTTTTCCACCGTCCAAGTTCCGCTTTCGATTATCCGGAACCGTTTCGGAACTTTTCAATTTCAAACGGTTTGCTGCTGAAATTAATTTATTTGGAAAAGTAATCTGTTGAAAAATGGTTCTGTTGTTGTGGTTGAACGTCATCAGCGTAGACAACGAAGTGAAGTATTTGTGGAAAAACAATGTCCAACCGATAGTGGATTGCATATCAGCATGGAGGTGCTTTATGGCTCAAGTAATTGACTTGAACAACAACAACTATGTTTCATAAATAGTTGAAAGGACTCGTCACGTATATTTCCTTCTCGATCTATACATTTATGCCGCGGATGAAAAAACTACATTAAGTAGGAAGCATATACGACTTTAATTATGTAATAATCGATTATAGTCGTTTTGCGACAGTGTTGCATGATAATGGTTTGTCTGGATGTAAATATCTCCAGGAGAAATTATATTTCAAATTGTATTCTTAGTTTATGATAACTACTGCGCTTTGTGTTTCGAAAAATTGTTCACTTTCTATATAGGTAAATGACAAAAATATTGTTACTCTAATAATTTGGTCGAACTGAAAATTAGAAACTGTGGGTATATAGGAACAAGAGAGTTACATGAATTGGAAAATATAAGGAATTGAAAAAACTACCTATTCGAGGAATATTTGAAAATTCGTCGAATAACAAATCGATAAATCAAAAGAAGTTAAAAAATTAATACTCAAAGTCCTACATTTGAATGTTCATGCCTGTCAAATGTTGATTGCCACGCTGTTTTATTATAATGATGTTTGACAAAATTTGGTAATAAAACTGATTAAACCAACGTTTTTAGAAAATCAAGCTAAGGCTAATCCTTTCCAAATGATACATGTTTGCAATAACTATAGCATACTAATATATTATTTCAGTACTATATTAGTGCACAGGATTGATGTGGAATGCATGTGTCATTCACTTTGTTGGTGATTTTCATTGATTATGTTGATACTTTGTTGAAGACACGGCAGTCAACGTGATAAGTACGGAACGTGGAACCTCAAAATTAGCCGGTAATTTACAAAACGATCTCAGAAGATAAACGAAAGTTTTATAACGATTCGAAATTGCCTTGTAGTCAAAAATCGACCACTAGAAACCTTACGACCAACCCTCTGTCACACGTGTATGCGAACCATTGTCCAAAAATAATAATTCCCCAGATGGTTGCGCAAAAGGGATGCGATTGCTTGGCGGATTCCAACCCGTGGCCGCTCGATGGTGGCAAATCAAACAGTACTAAAAAAAAAATGGCGAAAGAAACTCACGGACCCGGGCCACACACTGAGGCAGTCACAATATTAGCATTGATCTAGAATGTCGGAGGAATAAAATGAAACGTCCAAAACCCCGACGCGGTGCGCGGAATTTGTGCGGGGCAACCGGCAGGGGAGGGGGGGAAAAGCAAACAAATAAATATTTGGCCATCGGCCACACATCAGTGTGACAGTTTTCCGGGAATGGCAAACCTTTTTTCGTCGGCTGGGAAAAGGGGTGCGCATTGACCGAACCGGCGTGGACGGATGGGTGAACCCGTCCTGGTTCGAATCAGGAAGAAGCATGACGGCTGAGTTGGGCGGTCAGAAACGAGGGAGTTGGCGAGCCAAAATCCCGTGAACGATCTTGTGACGGTCAAGCGGCAGCAGCAGGTTTCCAATCCACCAACCGAGGGTGATTGGGGTATGGGGAGAAGAGTGATAAAATTAATGAATTCAGATGCGAGATGCTCCCTTCGTCTTGCACGTGACCACCATCTCCGCCCCAAAATCGGGTATATCATCCATCCGCTCGTCATGTTGCGGTATGCGAATATATTTCGTTAATCCTCCGTGAAGTACCGTCCGGGAAAGTGGGCTTTGGAGGGGGGAAGGGGGACGAGTGCACATTCCAGCATGGGCGATGCGGGAGTCGGTGACTTCACCGCCGAAATGGCTAGCGCTAGCGAGTGGCAATCGGTGGTCCAGCGCACTGCAGAGGTCCAGCGGATATCTCCATCTACGGCGGTGGTCTTCCTAATACTTCCAGAGTTGGCCGACTGTCAGTGATAATGTGTTGGTGTGTGTGTGTGAGTATGGCCAGCAGCTCCGAGTGCTCCGTAATTACGAGACATTCGATGGCGGTGTCGAGCATGTGGCATAACGCATTCACTCTGCCGCTCAAATCCACCAAACGGAACCGACCTGGAACCATGGCACCGGAACCAGAAACATTAACCGTATGCTACTCCCGGCCAGCCGCTTTGTGACCATGAAGAACGGAATTAGTCTCGTAAGCTTAAGAGCGCTGAGTTCGTTCGCTTGCTCGCGTGCTGGCGTTTTATGCTGAGCCGCCGCCTTGAGTTCGGCCGGACCCGACCGGACCAAGTCGCCAACCAAGAATATCGCCAATTCGCTTCGCATCCAGCACAGCTCGGCGGAGGTTCGCGTGAATGGCTGCAGTCAGTCAGAATAAATTCTCCACTCCCCGAGCCCGGTCCTGACTCTCTGATCCTTCCGCATTGGAATCCCCCGGACGCCCCCCTCCCCCCGAGGCGCCCACAAACGTCTGCTGCGACAGCGTACGTAAATTGAATTAATTTGATTGATACGGGGATAGGATTACCGATGGTCCATCGGCCGGGATAATCGTTATAAACGAGCTGAGCTCTCACGATGGGTTTTCCGAAGCTGCGCCGATTGAAGTGGTGGTACTGGTGGTGGGTGTTAGTGTCCCTTTGTCCCAAGCTTGCTATGAGAGAGTCCCGCCGGTAAAACACTCTGGAGGAAAAGCAACCATATCAATGGCTGTGTGGACCATGCACGACGACAACCAGGAATCCCCCGGAGGCACCTGGTGCTCTGCGAATCGGACCGAAACTCACCTTACCGCCCGCCGGAAGTCCGGAAGGAAACCATCCGCTGGCGCCCGTCACTCACTCACTCGCACCGTCCCGGACATGTGTGCTGACTTCCGGACACCGGAGGCCAACCCGAGCCACCGTGCTCCAGTTGAGAGCTCGTCCGGGGTTGAGTAATGGCGCAACGGCACACACCAAAACCCCAATCCAGTCCTCTCCCGCACTCGAACGAATGTGGGTTTTTGCCCCAGTTCATGACCTCGGCCCCTCCGCATGGGTGACTTTACCGGGATTATCTTCGACATCGGGCTGATGCTCGCCAACGTATGGAGGAGGTGGTTTTCCCTTTTTTCTTTCCTTCTTCCTCTTTTTGAAACACAAACGACCCCATACATTTTCCGGCGCTTCGGGTTCCCACTTCTCCTGGAGGTCACTTTGGCGCTTGGCTCGACCGGTAATGCACACCCATCGCCGTAAAAGGCGAACGCTCCCAATTGGAGAGCTGTTGAAGTTAACAAATATCACGCATTTATTACCGTCGCCTCGGGGGAAGGTATTTTCGCACGCCACCTCACCACGGCCTCCCCTCGCCGGCTTTTGTCGAACGGTGAATTGGAAGTGAAATGTAACGTGAAGATGTGCTGGCTGCTGCATCCCATCGAACGACGGGAACGAGGCCGACGAGTTCCAGCAGTGCGTGGCAAATGCAGCACACGACCGTTCAGGTGAAATAAGAAACGATGCAGAGGACAGATGATTTAATTGGCTCATTTAACATTGACAAACCAATGCTAACGATCGGGATTAGATGGAGGGCGCCAAGAAAGACCTCATCTTTATGATAGTTTTATGACTCACTCCTGAACTGAAGCAGATTAGTGAATTCAGAAAAGGTTGGGTTAACTATTCCGCAGTAATGGTTGTTTAATTTCATTTTGTCTCAAATTTAACCAATTATAATATTAGTCTTTTCCAACCCCCAAAAATAGTTATTCCAGAAATCAATTCAAAAATAAGTGAAAATAAATAAAACAAATAAATGCATAAAAAAATGTTAAAAAATTTACTTCTATCATCATTTAATTTGTTATGAACTATTTCGTTACACACTGTTTATAACATCATACTGTTTTCAGATTTTTATACTGACATTTGCACGATAGAAAATTATGTACAAATCATTCTATACGCTTCAGAATGTATTGCTGAATTGAATTGCTGATGAGTCTCATGATGTCAACAGTCTCATAGTTTCAAATAAATTAAAGATTATTTCCACAAAATCATGCTTCAAATATGGCTTCATATACGATTAGTTCAATAAAAATATGTTTCACAAAAAAGCTGAGTAAATAAATTTGAAGAGAAATCTTCGTTTTTTCATCAACAAAAAAAAAACACTTCTTTGAGATGAACGAAGAAGTCTCCCTCGCGGCGGAAATGTTCTGCCAGAAGAGTAGAAGAAAAAACGAACAACGACCGCACAGTAATTAAAACCTAAATCCAAGTTAGCACACGCAGGCTATATGCGCCAACAACATCAATAAACCATCGATCAAGCTAACAACCTAATAAAACTCCAACTATGTCACTTTCTGCCCAGCTCGTCGGTGGGAAGCGTGCGCGCCCAGAGAACGCCTCCCATTCGTGACCCCGTGGTGGTGTGGCCGTTGTTGTTGCCGCTGTTCGTGATAGTGAACCGGCGGCGGGCAATAGAGAGTCGAGAAAGGCAAAGACAAGAGCGTAGGAAAAAAAACCCAGACACACACACACACAACATGAAATTGATTACCGGCCCTACTCAAAACGGAAATCATTAGCGATTTTATGTGCGACCCATCAACTCTCGTCGTAAGAGGTCAGTCCTCTCGGGTGATGGCAGCCGGGTGGAGCGGCGGGCCGAGTGCGGATTCTGAGGCGTGAAGCAATAACTTGGGAGGTTGGCTCTCGTCACGACACGAACACGCGAAGACGGGCCACGCGGCGCGCTGGCAGGACAATCGGGACGCGATGAGCAATCGGTTTGGTGCTAAATATTGCGTAAAACACTTCTGACGAGACGATCCAAGAATGGTTCGTTTTGGCGGTGGCGATCATAACCAGTGCTGCTGGGCGGAAACCCCAACTTTTATGGAGCCGTTAGCCTCTTCCCACAGAGATTATTTGATGGAAAAAGATGAGTAATTACCTCTTGGCGGTGATATTATTCAACAGATTGACACTCAAAGATTTAGCATATTGAACATATTGAATGTCGCCATGGAAACAGGTCAAGCGTAAGTCGAAAGCTACCATTAGAATATAATAACAATGGTATTTTTCAATCAAATTTACTTTTAAATTTTGAAGAATTTATTATCAGTAAAAACATGACCAAAGATTATCATTACAAAATCATTTGCTTGGATTTATTCATATTTGTGAATTACGCTTAGTGCTTAAAACACACGTTGCATGCAATTTATAAACAAAACAGAGATATTATGGAATAAAATGGTCGATTCGAATACAGTATTCGAAACAGATCATTTTCAGGCTTAGAAATATGCAGATGATTAGGAATCTATGGCTTAAATTTTTCATCTCTGTTTTATTCCCTTTCCGATTTCTGATCATTCCCTTCAAAATGGAATTTGAGAATTAGACATTAGTACCCCGACAAAGATAGTATAATGCCACACTCTGTAACTAAAGTATAAAACTGTTAAAAGAAACAAGTGAAAGCAGAACGGCTCAGTTTTAGCTTAAGAAATGTGAAGTTGAAAAGAAATTGATTGATGGAAAGTTAAAATTTAAATTCCCGATTTGAAAACAACGAAATATGTGTGAATTGTATTCTCTAAAATAGAAATAAAATTGTGACAATATTGTCCTTCTAAAGCTAAAATGCTAAAAGCTGTTTTAACGCAATAGAGTGTACTTTTTACTGTTCTCTTATTAACCCGCCTGTCGAAGCATTCAGCGCAGATGTCTAGGAACGGGCGGAACAACAATTTGCACGAGTTAAACCAAACATGTATCAAATTGAACATACCCAGGAGAAAACACGAAACCGAGTCGAAAGTGTTGACATTTTTCACATGAATGTTTACACCTGTAGCATATGAAATATGAGTAGAAAAAAAAGGCACATAAAATAAAAACAAGTGGCACTTCAGATCGAAAGTGACAACAACAAAAACAACAACGACTGCACAAAAAGCCACTAGAATGAATTATTTACAAACCACCAACGATCAAGCCAACCAAGTCCGGCGCCGGTCAGGAAACGATGAAAATAGCAATGGAAACTACTATAATGTGCATTTTTTATGCCCGCACTCCGCGTATCAATTCGAGCGCGAATGGTACATTTGTTTTTACTTTTCCCGCGCGTGTTTTGTTTTTCCCATTTTGTTTCGGGTCGAAACCGAACGTTACCATTTCAATTTATTTCCCAGCGCGCGAGTTTCAATTTAAAAAAGGCTCTACAGCGGACTCGGCGAGGCGCGCCCGCCGCACAATTAAACGCAGGATCGAACAAAAACCACTCGAACGGGAAGCAATTGCAGGATGCAAAAGCCATAATAAAGGAAATAAAAAAAAACAGAAAAAAACGGCAGCAGAAAAGTCAGACTAAAATTGCATGCTAATAATCTGACTAGCAGTGGCGCGCGAGTCCGCGCTGAAGTCCAGTATATTTCCGCCCTTGTTGAATGCGAGCATAAAAATTAATGTAAAAAAGGCGGAAGCGAGATAGGAGAGCAGAAGCGATTTATTCTGTTTCGTGCACCCTTTCGTGCGGTAGTAAAAACGGTTGCTCCCTTTTGGAAGCACACGATCGGTGGTCCGGGCGGCGGCAAGATGGACACAAAATCAATCATTTTTGATTATGTGTCATTTCGCGGGCGATCGATCGAACGACCGGCCGCCATCCCGGAATGGGTGGTGATGTCAGGGCATGTAGTGTGGGGTGGCTCGGGTCGGCCCTTTTTTCGCTGGCCCACTTGTAGTAGACAAGAGTGGAAAAAACCTACCGGTAGTACACTGCCATCGATTCACAAGAGCCGCATAGAGATAGAGAACATAACACTCGGCTGCATTCTGCTGAACGGCAGCAAGAAAGACACCACGGAGTCCCATGTGAATATTATCATGCTGTTGTCCAACTGTGCCCCCAACACACCCCTCGTACCGCCGACGCACGGCCACCGGTTGGATGGGCTTTGATAATTCTTCACCGTAGAAGAAACGTAAATATGATTCACATCATCACGGTACAATATTGCCACTCATTTATCGCATTCACACACACACACACTCACAAACACATATGCACACAAAATCGGACACACGGTTAGGGTACTGTCGGCCCGGTCGGCCGGCCGTAAGTAATGACTTGTGTCAGCTGTCTTCCGGTTCGATATCTGTCCGCTCTTCTTACGCTTTATCTATCCGCATCGCTTCCCCTGCCAATGGAAGCGTTCTTATCCCCAGTTGCCTATCGGTCGATAGGGATTCATATTTGTCCCCACCGTTCATGACATGCTCCAAACCCGAGCAACCCGTTGGCTCAGTCCTTCTCAAAGGAAAAGCTGCCTGGGGGAGGGACCCGAATAAAAAAAAAGTGAATGAAATAAATTATTTGCAAATATGCGAAAGAAATGGTGAGAAACACACGGCATAAACAAGAATCTCATAAAAATAAATTGATAAAAAAACAAGCAAAACTAGGCCTAGTAAAAGACCTCATATAGGCAAACATGTAGAGTAAACAGTAAACAGAGAAATGGCAATAACAATTGAAAGGATTCCCAATTGCAAATTCTCCATTTCACATCGTCATAACAAACGAATAAAATATTTAATTTCGAAACACGAAACTTTCACAATTCGTAACACTCAACAAAAAATAACAAAGAGAAAGAAGCTAATAAAAAGTACTAAATGAAACCACTTTAAAGATATTGTCCCTTGCCAAAATCTTAAAATACGATCTAAAGATAATGATATAAAAAACGCCATTCGCTAACGATAATAAAAATTAAGAATCCCTGCTTTTAAATCTAAACACAACATACGAAAACTCAGCAAACCGTACCGAGTGTTTGTCCAGTCGTAGCGGAAATGGACAGGATGGCCCATGCAAATAGGACACATTCGATTTTCTTCGATTTATTGAAATACAGGTACCAGCGCGCGTGTGAACGAGAAAGGGAACTCGACAGGGCAGGGAGAGCGAAAGAAAAACGGCACCGTCCGAGAGATGCGGGGGAAAAAAGGATGGCATATTCAGATCCTGAATTATTATCGACTCCTTGATTACCCTTTTGGCCCCGGCCGGTGCGGGGACGGTTTCGGAAGGAAACCGATTCCCGGCGATCGTGATTTGTCATGAGGAAAGGTAAATTGCATGGTGCACCGGGAAAAATGCATCGGGCACACACCAGCTTGCATTTCCCAGGCCCGGCAGGCACGACGGACGGCTGGTGCTTTATTTTTCTCTCGGCTTTTATTATCGCTCCGCCTGTCCTTTTTTCCATTCTTTCATTCGAGAAATGAAACACTGCAACTGGAACACGGAAGGAATACGCTCGGTGCGACCGTGGATGTGGTATGACGGTGCTCCGGAATGAATAAGCATTTGAAAATGAGAAAAATGCCCTCAATCAATACGTCGATAAAGTGGCCACGGTTAAAATATGGTAAGAGGAAACTACACTCCAACCCACGAGCCTCGTTTCTTCTTCCTTCTACCGTTGAAATCCTTTTTCTCCGTCCTCGATTTAAATCGTTATCGGATCGGTTGGCCAACGGTGTTCGATGCCAATTCCCGGAATCTAGAAACCCGAAACAATTATGGTTCGATTCTCGCCACACCAACACCACTTAGCGTCAGTTTGAGAAAAAAAAGAACGAAAAAGGAACTTTGAAATAAGCTTCAACAAATATGTCTAAAAAAACAACAAAACCTAAGACTTTACCAAAGAACCCATACGGACCTACCTGCCACCAAGGGATACAGGAGGAGGAAGCAAAAGGAAAAGAATCTGATCATCGAGCAAGATGAGCTGAAACGGAGCCCCTATATGCTCACCATATGGTGTCTGTCAACATTCCAAGTTCTAGCCGCGCCGGCTCGAGCTTCTCGGAACGAAACTCTTCGATTCCCGAGGGAGAAGACTGGGTAAGAAATCTTCCATTGAAAATGAATCCTTTCCACTCGGAAGATGCTAAAGATACACAAAACCTCTACCTGACGATGACTAATCCGGCGGGTTCCGTTTGCGTTTGCCTTCAAAGGAGAGAGAATATTTAATTTCTTTCACAGGCGCCAGCGTGTGAATTTCTTTGTGAGTGCGAGTTTATCTTAATTTATGTATAAACGCACAACATCATGTGTTGTATATGATATGCAATACGAATTGCAGAACAAATTGATGGATTATCACACGTCTTGTTTGAGGAGAGATTTACAAAATAAGACTTTCTGGAGTTGGATACATCAGTTGCTCGAAAGCAACAGCGTGGTGCAGTCTCAAAAGCACCAACTTTGATAATAGCTCATTAGAATCTGTCTATAATGCATCTGAGGTTGTCTCTAACTCATCATCTTTTGTCTCTTGCCAAAATCATGAAAATAAAAACGGTAATTGTAGTTTTCCAAAATTAACTAACGAATAATCATGAATAATAAATCAACATAAAGCGTTACTATATAAAACAAAACGAAACAAAAACATGTGGAAAATTCTTATAAATACGCCCTAGCTTAGATGGAGAACTTTGCTAGGCAAACTATTTCCGAAACAATACATTACCCTATTTGGCACAACGATATGTAAATTCCCATAATCCCTGAACGCATCCGACCGCTCACTACTCTAAAACGTTCGCCAACTCCCAAATCTAGCAATAAAACAAGGGAAAAAAAGGAAACACGAAACCAAACATCACCTCATTTACGCTCGTACCTCAGCAGCAAAACAAGGGAAAAAAGGAAACACGAAACCAAACATCACCTCATTTACGCTCGTACCTCAGCATTCCACCCGGGAATTATTTTATTTAGCTGCGGATCGTGCAGGTTACGCTCCCTTGAGCCTACGGGAGCCTTACTCTTGGCAGAATCGCAACACACGTACCGGATCGAAAGTTTTCGGCCATGCCAGCACAAACTAATGTCAGCTTAGAGGAGCAAACCCACACCGACAGACACACATAAGCACACAAGCAGAAAGAAAACGATCCGTGATACGATTTTCCCCCGTACGAAGCCTCATCGAGAAGCACTAGTCTGGCGAAGAAAATCGATGACAATTTCATTGAAATTCCACTCACCGATCCCGGAGCGTTTGACCTTCTGCCATGCCGTCTCCCGTCCGCAACGATGGCGTAAGCTTCCGAAGAGATACGTGATACGTTTCGCGCGTTCCGCCAAAGAATTGTCGGCAACCCTCGACCAAGGTGCCAAGAAGAAGCCTTCCGAATGCGCTGAAATGGTTGGCCGTATTTATCGGTCCACTTTTCTCGCCGATCGGAAGCGAATGAAACGCTTATCACGGCATCGCACCCTGCGCACAGCCAAAGGAAGGAGCGGTGTTACGTAAATGAATACATTTCGCGATTGTGGGCGGATTTTCAACACAGTGGAAAGCAACACTCGGGAAGGAAAAATCACACGCTCACCTGCGATATTCGTTCTTGTGGTCAATAGTCAATTCCATTGTATCTAGGGAATGGCTTTATCAACCAATCTGAGATTCGCTTCATAGGACCGAGAATAAAATGAACATAAGCAGCACAGCACAATAAGCAACAAGGACAATAAAATGGCATCCAACAAACATGATAGTTGTTTTGGTAACTAACATAAATAAAAATAACAATATTTAATAACATTCTATTAAACTTGAATATTTTTACATTTACTTGATTTTTGACAAAAAAAAATCGTTTATGTTTCTTTGCTTTTTTATGTTTTACACAATTTTTTAGTTTGTGCTGATACTTTACTTTACTTTTGATCATGTTAAATGTTTACCACACATGATTTTGTTCCGTAAGGCTTTGGTACCACTTATTGAGTTAAAAGCAATGATTATACTTTACTGATCAAGTTTCGTACCATTAACATCACATTTCAATATGATTGATTGTATTGAAGTGAACTGTGGTTGTTTTTGTTGATATAAAAGTGAAAATAAAAACTTTGTTAAAGAAATTGGTTTCAATTTTGGAAAGAACTAAAGACATAAAAAATAATTATTAAAAATATTGAAGAACGAATAATTTGATGGACGTATCAAAATTGAAATTTATAAAAAATAACGATTAATCTCAACCAAAACACGCCAACAACAATCTCCATTCATTTTTCGACGATGTCACGTCTAACCGATGATCATGTTTTAACAAATGAAAAAAGCTACAAAAGAAAAACACCCAACACTCGTTTCTCAAACCACTAAACCAGGGACTAACAATGGCCCATAAAAGCCAACCGATCCGCACTAAACCGGCTCCTCCTGCAGTGCGGCTAACACATGTCGTACGCAACCGCCCGAATATTTAATGACCGCCGGACGAGGGTGACAAACTAGACAAAATTTCAGACTACTATGGCAGAGGTCGGATATGCCGGGAGCCGGGCAAGGAGGAAGCCACAGTAATGACAACATTATTATTTCCACCAGTTAAATCTCGACGACCGACCCGAAATGCAATCCTCGGCAGAAGAATTATTGCGCAGCCCTGAGATGCTTTCGGGGGGGGAAGGAAGCAATGAATTTGAATTTGAAAAGGAAGCACATTACAAACGTAAGCATAATGGTCGCGTAAGCAATCGTTATGCGACAATAACAATGCGAGCTGCGCTACAATCGGTTGTGTTAAAACGAGGAAGAGACATCGTGTTTTCCCCCCCCAGGAAAGATGGATTTTATTGAGGTTTCCCTCGAACAAAGTAGTGACCGTTTTCCCCTTCGTCACACACAAAAGATTTCCTACGTGCTATTAAAAAAGTAACAGTGTTTTGTTAAACCAATCGGATTGTATAACTTGTATTCCAAACAACATTCGTCTTTCCACCGTACCGTTGAAATAACCGCAGATTTTTCAACAATTTTAATTAAAAATAATTACCCACGATCATCTCTTGACAATTCGATAGCAGCAAACCAGAACACAAGTAAGTTCAAAGTACCCCACAAATATTACATTCTACCGTGTACCACCTTCTACTCGAAGCTTGTTCATTAAAACTTTCCCCGGGACGGAAAACAAATTAGCTTCCCGGGAGGAAAACACTTATGATTATTACGGCTGCCGATGGTATGGAAATAGTTTGCCACGAACTTTCCGAGCCAAGAATCCAAACACTACACCCAACTGTCCTCGAGCAGTTGCAGTCGCGGTGCGTTGTTGCACAATGTTGCAAAAACCCCCACGCCAACCGGGCTTAGTGTGGAGATTTACAGTGGAGCTCTAAATTCGCCCACGCTGGCTGACGTCAAAGAGAGGGAGGAAGCGTTTTCCTGCACCGGAGAAGAAAATCGCTTCAATGTAGGAGCGAACAAAAACGGCACCCGCTCTTGCGCTGGCTGCTGATGCTGCTGCTACTGCTCCGGTACAATTCAAGACTTAATTTGAATTGCTCTTCGGTGCGGGCCAGCACAATTCCGACCACAGTGCAACATTTTGTTGAAACCACTTTCGGACGGTTTAATATCCTTTTCATCCGAACTAGATACCGGAACAGTGGGACCGATAAAGCGTGGGAGAAAGAAAAGAAACGAGCCGGCGGTGGAGAACCTGGAAACAGGGAACGGATGCGAAACAAGGACACGGAAATCAACTTGACTGATGCGGGATATTTTTTAAAAAGGATGCTTCCACCGCTGCAACATCGCGTTACGCAGGACATCCTTTTCAGAGGGCGACTTCGAGTCCCGTCTCTATGAACTGCGCATACTAATGAAGTCAATCGCAGATGCAGACCACCACCAACAAACTGCGGTGGCGTTGCTTATGGTGCGGATGCTATCTACGTTTGTGTTGGCCAGGGATTGCCAAACAGAGGAATTGATTATAGTTTTAAAATGTCATTTAAAATGTATTTATTTAGCATTGCCAAAAAGCCATGAAGTCAAGCTATTTCATGTCAGGCACAAAAACACGAAAATTCAACCATGTTTATTAAAACTCCATTAATTAAAAAAATAAATATGTTAACATAAATGATGTTTACGCATGTTGATAAAATAAATTTTTAATTTTTCGCTTATCATCATAATCTTTTCAAGTTGAAATGAAAAACATCTTTACACATTCCTTAACAATGAAATGGTGATTTTTGAAATTATAGTGTTATGTTATGTGTTTCACAGAATTCAATATGTTGCTTTTTGAGTGACACGCGGTTTTAGAACATTTTTGAACATTTTGTAATTTTTAGTTTAGCGCAATCATTTTTGATAACATTTGTAAAAACAAAACAAATGATTGAAATTGTTTTCAAACCAATGACAAATAGACTAAGCTTCCCTAAGAATAACTGTTTACAACTACTACAGCCTTCTACTATATTAGTGTAATACTATATGAGGTACGTTGCTAGCTCCAAATAGCCAATATGTAGGTCATTCGCACCCAACGTGTTACAGCCAATACTATTTTTTTTTAGTACAATCAATTGTGATCATTTGTTAATACGTATCCATGTTTTTCAGCAACTAATAAATATACTATGACTTGAATTGATGATGACTTATTCGAAAATCCTTTTATTTTTATTTAAAGCACAGCAAGTTTACTTTTGTATGAAAAGGCTTTCCATGAGGCCTTTCAGTTATTGAAGTTAGAAAATCTGGTATGTTGCAAGTTTCCGTATTTAATTTCCCCCCTTAGCTTTTTGTTGTGTACATTAGCACTTCAGTCTTTCACGGCGATAAATTGATAACACGGAACGTAAAGGTTTGCCAACCCCGACCAAACACACGACCGGGAAAACACCACCGAACACAACGAACACAACGGACATTCTATATATGGCGAATGGTGCGTCGCATGCGAGACAAGCATAAAAATCCCTCTTTCGCTGATCGAAAACCACTCACAGGGGCAGAAGGCCACGCAAGGGGTGGCGGGTTTAACATATTGTGTGTGTCCTACAAATGGCCACAGCGTCAACGAGCCAACGGACACCGGACCGATCGTGGAAAACGGGGGGAATGCCAGCATTCCGAACGGACCCCGGTGGTGTTGGTGATGGTGGTGGTGATAGATACTTCTCCTATTTTTTATCCCCACACCCCCTCCCCGTTCCGTGGCGCACCGTTCCCTTCCTACTGGGGACGGAAGACGACGCCTTCTGGCGTGCAGTCCGTGCCGCGGCCGAAACGCGTGCGTACGTGCAATTTGCATACGCAGGACAAATTAATTATCTGTCAACGGTTGTTGGCATCTGGAGCGTGATGAAATACGCACACAAAATCCTCCGGGCGGGTTGTTTCCCGGGTTCCCGGGGCCACACAGGCGCATTAAGTAAAATTGCGCATTCGGCATATCGATGCACCGAAAGGACGTGTGCCTTATTAGCTGCGCCGTTCGTGATGGAATCGATGACCGCGGAGCAGCGGCAAACAAAAATCCAAAAATGCGGTGCAATCTCGTTTTGCTAGAAATCCAATCCGCCGATTATTAACCGAACCATTGCAGGAAATCGCATAAAAAGCAGGTCAACTGTAAGGCTCCGTCCGTGTGCGACCCGGGGTGGCACATGGCTTTAAATCACTTTTGTAGGATTCGATCGATTTTCGGGCAGGATATACGTCGTACCCGAGGAAGCATATTATGCAGGAAAAAAAGATAGGGCCGGAAAAAAATATCAAACACACTGCACCATCTCTAAGTATCTCTGCCGGCATTGTAGGAGATCTTCATAAACTCGGCATCGGCAGCATGTCACCGAAGGGGAAAGGTGATGCAATGCGCCCCCCCCCCCACCCCTTCCTTCTCCTCCCATCACGAGAGTGTCAACTCATAGAACATTATTTGTTCATGTCATGTTTCGCTGCGGCAGTAAAATTTTCGAAAACGAAATAAACATGATCGCTAAAGCCTTGCGAGAGAGGCCCGAGCTCGGAACGCTGCGGAAAAAGGCACACCACGGAAAGTAGGAACAATCGGTACGCATTGATTTGTGTCCGATTTTGTGTGCCTGCAACGTCGGGCACGTTCGTCGAGCAATATGAAAGAGCCGTGGAACGAGAGGTTTGTAGGATAACTTTGTGTGGAAGCAGCAATAAAAGTTAGAACTCAGTGCGACATTGTTGGGACAACGAATGTCGATGGCATTATCAGTGATTTAATCTTAATATTGCATACCATGCTAACGAAACATTAGGTTCCGAAAGAAATCAAATTAAGGTAATAAACTATTTTTCTCAAATCGTTTAGATTAACCAATTGCAGTTAAACCAAGGTTGGCTTGTATTGTTGTATTATGAACACTTTTTCAACCAAAGATGACCAAAAATCTAAATTAAATTCTTAGGTCAAATTTTTAGGTCAAAATGTTGCAGCAGCTTTGCAGATATGTAAAGACAAAAAAGTATCAAAATCCTATGAACTATAAGACTTAAAAGTTTGTCTGCCCTTTCTTAATAATTTATATTTGTAGACAAATTCAACAATCAACAAATATTCTAAAGAGATACACTAACCAAGCACACTTCAAGTATAAACAATTAACTTTTTTTTCTACATAACCTATGTTCAAGTAGTTTTGTACGCAAACACACATTCAAAATAAAGAAAATCATTGCTTTAAATAGAAAACATGGCATTCAGTGATGTTCTATCCGCATTTGCATGTTACTCTACAAACTTTTCAACCCACGTTCGGCAAGCTGTTACGCTCCGCTCCTAGACACATCGACAATTTGACGTTTAGCTTTAGCTTGGAGTGCCCGTTTTCCGAAGTTTCAGCTCGCCCACCCAGCCTCCCCCGCGCCCATCACATCATCCCCAAAAACCCCGTCACACTCAGTTTTTGAGCATTCTGAACTGAAGTTATTGTCATGGTGGAATGCGTAGCTGCGTACTCTCTTCATTTGACGGTTCGAGGCCCACTTCAAAGTCATCACTCCCTCCCCAAACATCTCACCCGGATCCGCAGCCTGCCGAACACCGAGCTGGGCGAAATTTCCCACCACTCCGGCCGCATGACTAGCTAGCTCAGCTGGCGGCGGAACGGAAAGAGTCTGCATTTTCCGTCCGAATGCTCCGGTCGGCACTTCTCGATGCCGTGGGGGGAAAACGGGGTGGCTGGCGACGAGGGGCAAAAATAATAAAAACAATCCCGCGCACTTCCTTCCACATGCCAACGGTCCACCCGGTCGGAAACCGTCTACATCGGAGCGGCGATGACAAAACTTCGCTTCGGGAGTTTCCGATGATGTCGCGGGTTGGCTTTGTGAAACATAGAACCTCCGCGTTTCGTTGTTGTGCGTTTGTGAGAGTGAGTGAGTGTGTGCGTGTGCGTCAGCACGTATTTGAATTGGTTGATTGATTGAATGGAGTCTAATTTTAAAGTGAGCCCCCACAATATGACGGACGTGGACCACTTCAGCAGCGCGGCTCACTGATCTCAGTGACGAAGACAGTAGGGCGAAGGAACGATGACGATGATGACGTTGATGGTCGCTTGCAGTTGCCGTTGTGTCCGTAACACACGCTGCAGGATGCTGTGGTAAGGCTTCTTCGTAGGCCACGCTTGGAGTTTCCGCTCGAAGCTTAGAACGTTCCCGGGGAAATGTAAAAGAATGAAACGGGCAACAATAAAATGAACAATGTTTCCTTACGCCCAAACGGTTGGGACTTGCCTACGTTGTGGTTGCTGGTGTTTAGTCGGATAAATTGTGTTTAATTTTCTAATGGCCAAAGAAAAGGGAGAACAACTTTTGTGCGATCACGCGGCATACGACGCGCACCGAGAAGCACGAAGTGGTCGTAATCAATTTTAAAATGACCCGTACCACTTCCGAGAGGGAGAGTGTTCGTGCTTGAGCAGCGTACTGCGTGTTGGAGGATAAATGATACTCGATACTTTTGGGCAAGATTTATAGCACCGTAATGCTCGAATTGTAACAAACAATCTGCCTTACTTTCATCAACGTTAGTGCAAGCGTTAGTGTTTGTTTGATCAAGATGGATCGCATTTGACAAGCTTCAAGTTTAGAAATTTTCACGTAAAATGTATATTCTTTTTTTTGATATTTAAATAACTTTTAATTTATATTATGATTATTTTAGTACTGAATTTAATTTATGGTTCTGATCTGTTTCAATTTGATTTAAAAATAAACAAACAAACAATGCAATGATTTAAAAAAAAAGCGAAATATTTCCTCATCCCTTACCTATTTAAAGTCTTTTTTGTTGGTCTTATTGATATATTCCTTCAAATTTCTCAATTCTCAATTGCAATTTGGTGTATGGTAAACATAAAACAGGTTTTTCAAACCATATGATAAAAGGTTATACATCTTTAACAAAATCCGCGAAAAGAAAAAAAGGAATAAAAATGAAAGGGAGCAAATTGAATATATTCACGACGCACATATCAATTATCATATCCAATTCATTGCATAGATTTGTACATTAGAAACATTTATATCCTTAATTTGCATCTGAAAAATAAAAATTGTATGATACAACACTAACGTTTATAGAACAAAATTGAAATCCTTTCCGGTGAATTTCACTCAAAGATACCAATTCTAATTTTTTTAAAGCCAAAACCATTTGCAATCGCACAACCATTCCAGCACCGCCAGTTTGCCCAAATGCGACCACAAAGCGGTTGACGCATATGCTTTCGGCAGGTCTCACCGGGGTCAAGCTAAACAAACCCACAAACCGTTTGCCTGCGTTTCTTTCGGCGTTCAAATCAGTGCACACGTCCACCGGGCCTCTGCGAGACCCTTCCCTACGATTTGCAAACACTTTCGCGTGTTCGAACGCTGCCTGTTTTCTCTATAGGTTATTGACTCAATTTCCGCCGTCAAATGGCGATGATTGATTGCCGAAGCCACACCATTCGACCCCCGGGTCCGCATGCTACCGTATGGCCGGGCTTAGGCGTGCCAGGAAACAGGGGGAGGAGGGCATTTTAGATACACATTGCTTCCAATATCAGACACACACATTAGACCATATGGGGCCATAGAAGATCATTTATTTGCCTAAACAGCGAAGATAACGCCAGACGCGACTGTGGAGACGTTTGTGTGAGGGGTTTTGTTTTGAGGTGGTAGAATTAGTCCTTTGATAGACGTTTTGTTTACCCTACCATTCCATTATGGAGAAGAAATATCGATGAGGAATATCATTTGCGGGTTTTAAAGAGTTTTCAGCATCATTACAAGAACGTATTTTCAAGGTTTTAATTTTATATTTATTTACAGAAAAAAGCCCAACATAAATATTTCGATCTGACGAAACTATTTTCCATTTATAACGCCTCGATAAAAACATAAAGCGCTTTTAAAAGAATCTATATGCTAATAGAACTTAGAATGTAAGCGGATGTCATTGAAGTTTTGCAAGCGAAACCTTGTTTCTAAACTTAACAGGAAATCATGAGCATATCGATACGTCAGCATTGATTGGGAAAGTGGTTCATTTGCACAGATGTACCATGCCAGATAAACGAGCATACGCACAAACACACGATCTGGCACGATTGTATCACTCACCCGGACGATGATGTCCCAAGGGCCACTCCTGCTAGGCGCCCTCTACAACCCTTCTGAATCCCTCTTCTTATTTGGGGCCTGTGCCTTATCAGTCTATTCGATAACAGGGTGCTTCAATTGTTCACCCGTTCAACCATCAAGGGTTACCATCATATTGATAGCGGAGTAATTTGGTCTGGAAGTACGCAAATGCAATCACAATCTGCTTTTATTCAAATTGCTATCTCCCCCGATAGGATTGAACACGAAACGAGGGGACTAGTGGACGGTAGTGGAAACGCGTAGGAATTTCAATCGCATACTACACATTCACAGGGGATTGCCAAGTGGCCACAATTTCATCATTTTTGCGCCAGATCGATCAATCATATTACTAACCCTGTTTCTGTTTTTATTTTCCGCGGAACTACGCAACATCATCACCATCATCGTCGAATTTTATTAACCACGTGAGTGGCTCACTCAAGCTCCTCGCCCTTCCGGTCAGCGAAGTGTTGCGAACCCGGGGTAAAAACAAAATAAATCACCTGTATCATCCCGGCTTAGGACCCCCCCGGACCGAGTGCCGGGTGCTTAAAACGCATCATCGTAATTACACCGAAAGGGATAATAATGCTCTTAGCCCCTTTTTTAGCAACCCTCCTCCACTCCCTCCCCCCACCAGCCACCACAACAAGGACCTTCTGGCAGGTACCGGGCTCGACCAAAATACTGCCGCGTGAGCGCCCAACGCAGAAGAAAGGTGCGCGCACCTCCAACGACCTACATTCTGGGTGGGTTCAAAACACTCCACTTCCACGAAGGATTCTGGGGCACTTTTGTGGAGCGTTTTGCCTGAACGTGTGCCAGGCCAGTATACGGACGCCATCCTTTAGGAGGGAGTAATTAATTGTGAATGTAAATTTGTGCAGGCTTAGTTCAATCTAAGGGCTCCACCGTGGAGAGGCCTTACATACACCTTTCCACACTGCTAGGATTAATCATAATGCTTTCGTTAGACATGTTGGCGCTGGTGGATGGTGAGAGAGGTGGGGGGCAACAAACACCGAAGGGATCCTGCCAAAGAAGGTTCAGCAGGCGGGTTTTTACCTCGTTCTTGGATGTTCCTACTTTTTGATGCGCCTCATTGTGGCACTATAACAGTCAAGCCGGGGAAGAACTAAAAGCGTACGACTACTACTCCTTAGAGGTAACATTTTCGCCACCATCAGCAGACCTCATCGTTCGGGCCTCCATCAAAAAGCTGCCTACGAACAACAGCCAGCAGCGGGGTGTTGACGGAAAAATAAAACTAGCCTCTCCGGTGGACGTGCAAAAACTTGCCCCCAAGTGGGTGTTTATGCGCCGAGCGGCAGCACCGGCGTCGTCGTCGTCGTCGTCATCGTCATGTTTGTAGAATTAATTAGTTCTCCCGAGTGACGACAGTAGTGAAAAGCTCCCCCCCGTTTCGCCCACGAAGGACGACGCGCAAAATCACCTTTCGTTTTCGGGGTGCTGCTACATGGTGGTAAATAAAACGCCCGTCATCACCGTCAACAAGGACGAATCCGGGGGCTTCCCATTCGGTTCAGTGCGATTGTGATGCTGGTAGCACCGGAAACATGTACGGCATCTCGGCGAAAGATTCTGCTATCTCGGCACTACAATGTAACAAAGGCCGGCACACTTTGGTAGCGTTGCTAGGTGAGGGGCATGGACAAAAGTGTCTACAATTTTGTCCAAGTCCTAGTAGGAATAAATAAATTTAAGGAGATGAAATTCAACAGCATTACTATAATCATCTTAATATTTTTAATGGTTCCATGTCATGTTATTAATTTAAAAATGTTATTACAAATTTAAAATGTTAAGTAGACATGTTGCGTCAAGTAACATTTTTTTATATGCCGTACTGTGATACCACACACAGTTCATTGTGCTGTGCTTTAGTGGTAGTAAACTCAGTAAATTGACATACAACATCACTATTTTTTCAGCAAAACTTTTCGGTTTGCGGCGGTTTTATTTTACGTATTGTATAACTTCAACTTAAACGTTCAGTTTTGAGAGGTTATTGAAAATGCTGTGCATAATGTTTATGTGAATCTCTTATACACTTTGTCATGGATCACACAAAACATTTTCACAACTTATTCTCTGTGTATTACAATTCACTCAAAATTATGCTTGATTAACAATATTTTCACTACTTTACTAGTTGTTATCCAATTTTTACCGAATTTAAGGAATTCAAATCCGGTTTTAAGTTTGGATTTGATTTTGAAGCGGAAATTATGAATTAATAGAATACAAATTTAAATTTTGCTTTATTAAAATTACAACCATTGCGATGTATGATTAACGGTTTGGATACCATCTTTTAAAACAGACTACATTTGTTAATTACTTGGTTTCCTTGAAACTGCATGTGTATGCCGGAAATTATAGAGATTACATTTTAACGTCACTATACCACTACAATATTCCATTCAAACCCTTTTTTACAAATACGGTTATTTTTAAAGAAATGTACGATGCAAGTGGCATTTCTTAAACTTTTTCCTAAAAAAGTTTGAAATTTTCAAAAGTGATTTTCATCCGGATATAATCTACAGAACATATTTTTTATACTTAAACATTTCATTTTTCATCTGTTAACACTTTCTCTACGTGCTTCTAAAAAATATCATTTTAAACATTTCTGTCGCAATTCCTTTTAGTACACTGCAAAATTTATTGATAAAAAAAACGAATGAAACTGTTAAGCAACAAACCGTGCCAAAGGAAGCTTATAATTTTTCATTACTGCTTCGAATGCCCCATTTTATAAGCACAGTTCCCTTATAGCAACTTATGAAAGAAACGTCTGACTTCTGTCCAATAATGAAACGGAAAGAACGCTTGCGCTTCTTCCCCGGAATACAATCCAGGTGCTTTTTAAAGTGAAACGCTTGCGGGATTGACTGCATAATGCTGATGAAAAGCAAATTAACGCTAGTGGTGGAATCTTCACCTCCCACGGCGCGTCTGAGACGGTCCTGCTGGTGCGATAGTGCACAGTTTTCCTGCGTCTGTTAGTGTGCCGCTAGCTCTTGGTTCTTTGAAAGCAGACAGCGGATGGTAAAACAAATTGACATAATTAAATGCGATTCTCCGGCAAGGAAAGTGTAATCGCGCTCGGGCGTGAGGCGAGCATAGTG
Source organism: Anopheles coustani (assembly GCF_943734705.1). Classification (NCBI taxonomy): domain Eukaryota; kingdom Metazoa; phylum Arthropoda; class Insecta; order Diptera; family Culicidae; genus Anopheles; species Anopheles coustani. Next base: position 83,873,098 of record NC_071288.1, read on the forward strand.
CGAAAACCTTTTATGCAATTGTATGAATTGCTTGAATAGCGTGGTTGTAAAATTTTAATTAGTTGGTATCATGAGTAAGGGTCCTGCTAAGAAATATGTATTTGCTTGGTGTTATGTAATGGAAGGAACTCGCAAACCGTTGTTCATTTCGAAGGAACTAGTGCTAGTATTTCGTGTGAACACTCAACTTACCAATCTCTTGTGTGTTTTAAATAAGAAAATATATTGCTTCCACAACATTTCCACCACGGAATGCGATTCACCTACATTTTTCAAGCACACCAAATGAAGTGCGTGTGCCACTTTCCGCACACATATCCTGAGGGAACCCCCGAAATAGGCTCCGGGCCCAAAGAGAATTCCTTTGGCAAGTTCGACACGATAACAATCTCTTGCGCTTTTCTTTTCGCCTCCAGACCGAAGCCGCTCTAATCAGCAACGGTCGCCTTCTGGTTTCCGTCCAGCGGAACTACGTCCAGCGGCGACCCGCACAAACTGCCCTCGACCTTTGCCATGTTCGATTGTCTTGTCTTGTTCTTCTTTCTGTGCCCTTTGCCGGAGGCCAACAGTTGTCCGTCAGGCCCCTCTCGGGACCGCCCGCCCTATCTGCCGGTTCCGTCTCCCACTGTCGGGTGTGGCAATACCGAACGGGCGCGGGCGCGGGTTTTATTTTTACAACATAATTTCCCATTGCCTTTTTTTCTAACTGCTCCTCGTCTCGGAAGGCAGGCGCGGTCGGGGGGTTGCGGGGTTCGGTGCCCGTGCATGCGCGACACTTGTTTTTGGAACGGAAGTTAAACACGCTTTTACGCGCGCTGGACCCTGTCCCGGTTTCACGTATTGCCCTTGCATGTCACACAGACACAAACGTAAGTACACACTCACTCCCGGGGGTTTCCTTTTCAGCCACCGTCCGTGCCACCGGGACTAATCTAATGCCTAATTACGAACCGGAAAGCAACCGGGGAAAGGCGAACTGTGACCCAACGAAACAAAAGTGTGGCATTCGTTATGGATGTCCACAAATTAGTTACATCGCGTCCGAACAACACCTACCGAAATAAAGCCGATACCTCTATTGAAGTAAATCATATAACCTTAGCAAAATATTTTGGAGGGCACCTAAATCTCATGTATGCAATGCCAAATTGTTGATTCGATAAACCGAACGCAATAATCTTTAGAAAAGTGTAGTACGAGAGTTTACCGATGTAAAGATATATTTTTACATCAATTTTGGCCACTAATCGTCGAATCAGATTACATAATTTTTCTTTCAACATATCGCATTATTTCGAAGCATAAAACACGGCGTACCGAAAATTATCATTGCCTTTAACTTCGTCATGCATTATAACAGCGGGATATTTTCCCTTCAATGTTTTAAAATTTTGTGTACATTATGCATTAAAAACAGCCCTTGATGGGAACTTCTTATTTACAAACATGCAACATACATTCAACATGTACATGGATATACTTTTGAAATGTAAAAATGATGGATTTAAGAAAAAAGGCAAAATGAAAACATGACAATAGGTGGAATCGCATACGTTTTTGTTTAATTTTTAACCATGGCTTAAATCAAGCGATGGTCTATTTTAGCCGCTCGAATTTGGTATCGCGTACTGTTTCAATTGACCATGGTTAAATGTTAAACCATTGGATGCAATTTTGATATAAAGCCTACTTTGCGCTTTGATTACAAACAATTTAAAATGTTATTCTGAACGTTTTCAAATTCATTTTTAATAAAAAAAACAACTTCTTTGTTTTTCTTTATTGTTTAAAATTTTCTCTAGTTGTTTTCTTGGCATTGGTACATTTTCATTAACTACAAATGAAAAAATAACAACACGATATGGAAAACACAAACCTGTGAAATCTTTTACCTTGTGTAATTCGAATAAACATTGGCCATTCTGCCATTTGCTTCGGTTTGTGTACAAGTGGTGGGAAATTTTACAACGGGAATTAATGCAAAATAAATCATCTGCCACTAATACATGCCACAGAAACTATTCTAGTGGATTTCCATATCGTAGAAAATTATATCGACTGATTCGTATCGAAGCAAGGCATTTGGCTCAACTGGAAACTGCATTCAAATTATAAGAAAATGCTAAAATATATAACGTACATATCTCTCAATTTTCCGTTTCCTCTTTTTTTTAGAAAAATTAGATGGAATACGCCATTTTTTGCCTTCGTTCATACAACCGGATATGGTTCGGTTCGCTGAAGACTGGGAATACCCTATTTGGTTTAGCCCCATAATCCAACCAACTCTGTTTAAAAAAAAAACTCACGTGCTTTCGATTAGCTAATAAATATGAAAAAGATGCACGTTGACTAGTCCTATCCATAGTAACTTAGGTGTTAAATTGCCGAATGTTCTTTAAACACTCGTTTGTAACCGGTATTTATTTGTATTTTTACTTTTTTATTAAACCTTTTTCATCCATTCCAATGTTAAGAATGTATATTGTTGTGCCTAGTTCCACAAAAATATCGACTTCCTTATTGATATTTTACAATAAAATATCTTGCGCGGAAGATTTGTTTATTAAACAACTACCCTAGACACATCATATAATAAACCATCATCAACGCTGAAGTCAGAGCGTATGCGATGCCAGAAACCATGGTTTATTATACTGCTCGAAACTTTTACCCGCAGAACCCTAGGGTGCGTGACAATCGTTTGTTTAGTTTAAAACCATGGTTTAATTTGACACAAATGAATGACAAATGAACGCGGTTCATCCAAAATGAACGCTAGACGGCAGATTAAACCATGGTTAAATAAACAAATCCGTATGCGATTCCACCTAATGAAGTAAAAGTATCACCAATTTACACTATGGATTACTTAAAATAAAGAGAGGACAAAACATAAAATGCTGGTACATATCCTTGAATTTAAAAAAATTACTGTAATCTAAATGGAATTTGTGAAACTGTTACATAACAAATGAAAAACAAATGAACTGCCATTTTTCTGAAAAATCGCTCTATTACGGCATTGAATGGTGATTGTATATTTTCATTTATATTTTCATATCCATCAACATCGTTTAATTTAAATCAGTATCTGATTTTGTATGATTTATTTTGCCATCATCAATTCTAAAACATTCAGCAAATCTTACTAAACAACAATATTTAAATACGCTTCTGGACTTTTTGGTTTTCATGCACCATTTCTTTCGCTAACCGCCGCTTAATTCGCACCAAGAACAATTTGCTGGATGGAATGCATAATTACCACCACATCGAATTGATGATTGACGGGCGCACGGAACCGGCGACAGCAGCAAACCACTACGCAACCTGGCCCCGGACCGTATACGATAAACTATCCGCTCAACTATTCGACCCGATGGAAGCAAAGTGGCGTACATATGGACATGTATATAAATGAAAATGTTTCATAGATGGAAGCGGTCCCCTCCCCAGGGGGGAGGGAAGGCTCGCCCGTAGGCCCGATGAAAAAATCATTTATTCAGTTTTGTAAGATAAATTTTTCACCCTCACGTTGTATCTGCCGGGACGATGAATTTTTCAGCAGAGTCGAGTTGTGTGTTAATTTATATTTTCCAAATCGGAACCGGCCCAGTAGGTGGCGCTGGTGACTTTTCCCAGCAGTCGCCATCGGTTGGTAAAAATAAAGTACTGGGCCTGCAGGAAGGTAGAAGGAGAACTGACTTCCACAATGGCACCCAACATCTACATTTTATTGTAGCAAAAATCCATATCATAGGTCGCCCCACGGTTGCTCGGCACGTTGATGGTGATGATGATGGCGGGTGGTCAGCTTCTTGCGACGTGTGCATCGCAACGCGTGGGAGGCGCACATTTTTGGGGTGGCATTTCATTTTTGCCTCATCACCAGAACCTTTGCCCATACATAACTTAACGGCCAACATTCACCCCCATCGCCAACATCCGAAAGCCGAAACCGGAAACTGGACGTATGAATTAATGAAAAGACAAACCGGCCCCCCAAACCCATCGTTCGCCATCTGCAGCGTCCACAGTAGCGCCACCGCAGCCACTTTCCGATGATGATAACTTATGCTGGTGTACATTTATGCATGTGGCTGGTATTCGCTCGGCCGCCAATGACCGCCCCAGGCTGGGCGGGGGGAGGAGGACTCGGGGAAAAAGGAAAGCCATATCGCACGGTCCGTTCGCTTTCGGTCTATTTTCGTATCGGACGGAGTCGAATGACAAGGGCCGCGGGAAACGGGTGGCAATGGGATCCACCCTAGTGGGCAGAAGATGAAAAAATAAACGGAAAATTCTACCATGGCTACGAAGTTTTCCCCCCGGACGTTCACCGTATGCATCGCTTATGCTGTCCACTTCCTACCATTTTCTTTTTTTTTGCGACTTTCGTCCGCTTCGTCCGTTCTAGTTAATGTGGGATAAAGTGCGTACGTGTGTGTACGAATCAGTCAATTTTGAGTTTTCTTTTTTTGTGTTTGTTGGTGCACTTCGAAATCAGAAGCAGTAGTAGAACATTAAATTAAAACCTGTTGTGAGAGGATTGAATTTCAACTAAACGACTCCGGCAGTCCCCTGCCCCGGGACCCCGCGTCCCGTAAACTTGCGGCCGAGCTAGCTAGCCGTTGTTTTCCATTTTTACGAGAGGCTTTCTCATCTGTAACCGAACGCCCGACCGCCCGTAGACGTTAACGTCCTCGTCGTCCTGTGCCGGAACGCTGCCTAGTTTCGGAATTATAGAGACCGAAAATAGAGTTGGTTGATGTTTTGTGCCGGTTGTGAAAACTTTCCTTGTTAGGCCGACGGGGGTGGAGGGGGAGGGGGGGGGGGGGGTAAGGTTTTGGTTTGGGAGCACGTCGTTTGTCGTCGTTTCTGCCGTAATTTGGTCGATTTGACCCTCCGCTTCGTTCCCGCGCCAAGGTCTTCAAGAACTCACTTTGGCTAACAGTGGGTGCGCGAGGGTTGGTGTGTTGGCAATCCGTTACGACGAGCCTCCGACAAGTTCAGTATGTAAACTTAGCTTTACATAGTAAAACCGGCCCGAGCGGACCGTAAAACGATACAACAAGCGATGCGTGCGACATAACAACGGAGAGTCGACAAACGACTACCACTTCGAGTGACTGTGATCTAGTTGCTAACTTATTCTCTAAACCCTTCGGTGTAGGTGTGTTTTTTTTTTTAATTAAAAATAAATAAACTCATACAAAGCCATCCCTAAAGAAACCATCTATTACATATTTTAGCTTTTTTTAAGCATGGAGTTTTAAGTACACTAACAACTTGACCAATACACTAACAACAGTCAATTCTAAAACTTTCCGTTCAAGTGAGGCACTGCAGATGTTGTTGAAGATTTGTTTGATCATTAGTTTTTGATAAAATCATCTAAATTTTACAATCGAAACTCAGATTTACTTACACAAACAAAATACACATATGTCAAGGTGTATCCAGCAAAGTTATAAAACATGGTTTATACAACACGGCGATATCGATGAAATATCAACCATTTTAAATATGCCGTTATTGTATCCTTTAAATTGAAACATAAATTTCAAATAAAGAGTTAAAACCATAATTCGTTTCTCAATTCCTTCTTCACCGAGCACTGCCAAGGTGTCAAGCTAGTATTAAATAAATAATGGTCTTATGGCTTAAAAACTATTCCCCGACGCTTCATTACTCCAAAATTGTCTTAGAGGACCAATTAAGGTAGTTGGGAGTATCAATACCAAAACTAGTTTAATACCAATTCATCACACATTAAATATTCTTACATTATTTTGTACTTAAACAAACTGGAAGTAAAATTTTACTTTTCATAGGAAAAATAGCAATGCAAATTATAGGGAAAATATTCTCCAAATTGTATAACTTGATTTGTCCAAAAACGAGAATTAATATGTATATACACCTCCACTATAACGATGGTTTTTTTAATCCTATCATTTGTTTATCCAGCTTAATAGGAATTAGGTAGATAGGCATGTTACGGCAAAAATAAACACCCGAAAACAATGAAAATCCCTATCGCCTCCTTTTAGGATCCATTATAGTAATTAAAATTCTAACAAACTTCGTGTATACCTTTTTCGAATCGAACATTTCACGAATACGAATGTAATCCACGTTCAAAGCGCAGCCAAAGTGTGACAAGGATTTTCCACCCACCTGATGAAAAAAGGAAACAAATGGCGTCAAATTTGGGGAAAAACAAAGCCTGGCAGGCTTTGCGGTACGAAACATTTTCAAACGGAAAACATGTTCAAACTAGAGTTGTGTATTTCAGATTCAGATTCATGAATCTGAATGAATCTTTCAACAAAATTAATGAATCTGAATCGCTGAACGAAAGATTCATGAATCTTTGGGGATTCATGAAGATTCATGAATCTTTGGGGATTCATGAAGATTCATGAATCTCTCGGGATTCATGAAGATTCATGAATCTCTCAGGATTCATGAATCTCTCAGGATTCATGAATCTCTCAGGATTCATGAATCTCTCGGGATTCATGAATCTCTCAGGATTCATGAATCTCTCGGGATTCATGAATCTCTCGGGATTCATGAATCTCTCGGGATTCATGAATCTCTCGGTATTAATGAATCTTCATTGACTAATGAATCTTCAATGATTAATGAATCCTTAGGGATAGGAATCTTTAGGGAACAGCAAAGCGCGATAGAGGTAGGGGAGTTTTGGGAAATATATATTACATTTGAGCACAAATTCGGCCCAAAAAGTTTGTTGAATTTTGACATATTTGTTTAGTTACGTATTTCATTCAACCTTGGTTAGTTTGGCGCAAAAGAAATTCACTGAGAAAACAAACTAAAACAGACAACGACGATGTTTTGCCCCACCGTAGGAGGTATATATTTTCCCATCATCTCCTATTTTAATGAAGTGCACCCGGTTGACAAAAATTCGAATTTTTTGCAGCTGTCATGTAGTAACAGCAAGTTTTTCCATGGCAGATTGCTGGGACTCTTGCTGGAACATCATGTAGTTCCGCAGTAAAAATTTAAATTTTTGTCAACCGGCCAGTTTGTTTTCGTTTCGGCACCGGAAAAAACGTTGGTAAGAATATCAATTAAAACGGAGTTTTATAACTGAACTACATTTCAGAAGAGTAGAAATAAGTAGTAAAACAAAAACTCCGATGTTTCGTGGAGAATATTGCGCGTTTTGTTCGCGTTTGTGTTTCGGTTTGTCTACATTTTGTCCAGTTGTCGGTTTGTTTACGTTTTGAATTGACATTTGACAAGAGCTAAAGCGACGTCGCGTTTTTCGCGAGCTAATTTACCAAACTTAAAATTTCGAATCTTCCCGACGTCTAGATAAAAAGTAATTTGGTCTGAAGTACAGGAAAACGGAATCTCCCATACAAAATGTATGGACTACACGGGTAGTCCGGTTGAACGTTTGAGGGGTATCAACCGAAAAACTCGAATAAAAATTATTTAAATTCCTTGGAATTTTTTGTTCTTTAGTAAAACGATAAAAAGTGAGTTTTTCTAGGCATTCTAAAAGTTTCATGCCGATACGCCAATCCAATCCAGAGTTAATTAAAAACATAAATCCAAAAACTACCCAGGTAGGCGGTTGAACGGGTAACGGTTAACATGTGAATAAATAATATGTATAATTAATAGTAAAGATATATTATCAAATATATATATTATTATTATATAACGTCTGGAGTATGCGTTTCGAGTATGCGTTCTTGCTAAGCGAACCGATCATGCGTTCCAAGTGCGTTCTTCGGTAAGCGTAACTACATGAAAGCTGCAAAAAATTTGAATTTTTGTCAACCGGGTGCACTACATTAAAATAGGAGATGATGGGAAAATATATACAGTCTGACAAGAAAGTATCCGTACAGTCATCAATTTCAACTTCAAGCCTAGTTATCTCAGCGACCACGTGACCTAGGACAATCATTTAAACGACATCTCGTAGATAAACTTCTATTCTATCCAATGAGGTCTTAACATTTCGAAAAAGTTACTTGTAGGTCACTTTGTTCTAAAGAAACCCCAAAAAAGGCTCAAAATCGATGGCAAAAAAGTATCTGTACACCCACCTTTCTTGAAGCAAAACACCGGTTGGGTGAGGTTCTAGTAGTCAAAATATCAGCCTAGTCATTATTTAGAGTTATCAAGTGTCTAAAAGTATGGCGGCAACAATTTTATATCTATTATTTTTATATTTTAACGTGAAATGGCCGGTGAAACTAGGCAAACAGCTTCAACCGATAGAGAACTATCTTTTTCTTGTGATGTAAAGGGACCCTAACTTGGCAAGTTTATGAACCCTGTGAAAAATCTCATGCTAAGTCTCAGGATTTTATAATTTGTCGAATTAACCAGGATGCAACTAGACTAAACCCTGCAAACAGACACTTTTCGTGGTTACTCAATCGCTATGGGAGGGTGATTGCTCGAAAAGCTATTAAGTTCTCCATACTTCGAGTCCTCAAACATGACGAACGAAGTGTCTAGTGCATCAATCATATGATTTGGATTTCAACTCTTAAGAAGGTTTTTTGTAAATAACAATTACATTGCATTATTGTAAGTTGCAAACTTTTCATTTCCTAGGAAAGAATAAGAAAGACTGGGGATTTGCAAATCGCTGTATTTTGATGCCATTGGCGTGTAGGCTCAGTGTTTTATACCGACAGACAAAATTAAGCAATTTTGTCCAAAAAACGAGTAACAATAGACACCAGACGTCGAACTCAACCATCATTACGAGCAACGTTGTTCCAACTATAAAACACAGTAATTGAGAGTTTGTGTTATGGTGTTCCATTAAGACCATTAATCGAACTGGAAATATTGAATTAAATATGAATCATCTGTGGGACATAGTCTACTTCGCCCATTTTGTCACTTGGACTAGCCATGGCTAGGTTAAACTTTAAATGTTCAATAATATGCTCTCTGAGTAAAATATCGATCCCAAGAATAGACCATGTATTGTCCAAGAATTACCACTTTATGAGACCGTACAAGTGTTGTCGATACTCCCAAAGTCTCCGGAATCGATCTCTGTACAACATTTGTCGAAAGACGCCTAGATTTACCATGAACGGGACATTATCTTGATCTTAGTAGACCCCTTTAGAAACATTATAGAAATCGGGTCAAATTTCCAGCATCTTTCGAAAAAAAAAACTTGTAGAAATGATGCCTTGGCACTTGCTGGCCATTATTGAGGCAAGTGGCATTGATTGTAACATATTGGCACATCAGGTACCGATGGCACATCATCAATACTCATCATGTACGGATACTTTTTTGTCATCGATTTTGAGCCTTTTTTAGGGTTTCTATAGAACAAAGTGACCTACAAGTAACTTTTTCGAAATGTTAAGACCTCATTGGATAGAATAGAAGTTTATCTACGATATGTCGTTTAAATGGTTGTCCTAGGTCACGTAGTCGCTGAGATAACTAGGCTTGAAGTTGAAATTGATGACTGTACGGATACTTTCTTGTCAGACTGTACCTCCTACGGTGGGGCAAAGCATCGTCGTTGTCTGTTTTAGTTTGTTCCCTTAAGATTCCTATCCCTAAGGATTCATTAATCAATGAAGATTCATGAATCTCTCAATGAAGATTCATGAAGATTCATGAATCCTGAGAGATTCATGAATCCCAAGAGATTCATGAATCCCGAGAGATTCATGAATCCCAAGAGATTCATGAATCCCGAGAGATTCATGAATCCCGAGAGATTCATGAATCCTGAGAGATTCATGAATCCCAAGAGATTCATGAATCCCGAGAGATTCATGAATCCCAAGAGATTCATGAATCCCGAGAGATTCATGAATGATTCTGAATGAATCTTCCGTAAAAGATTCATGTGAATGAATCTCGTCGAAAGATTCATATGACCCAACACTAGTTCAAACCAATCGAGGTGGTTTCCAGCAAGTATAGATTCCAGGATTCCGAGGGGGATTTCGCGGTTACAAACGTCCATTTCCAATTATTACATTTCGTTGGGCCCGTTTCCCGTGAAAAACCCGTGCGGTAAGTGCTTTCGAATTTGATGGATTTGTCCGCCACTAAACGTTGGTTGATCCGTGGAAGCCGGCTATCGGAGTGCTCGAATGCGGTTTTACAAAATGCATCACCACCATCGCCACATACCACAAAGGTTTGGCGAAGATTGACGCAGTTTTTTTGGGGGCCATTAAACAACGGAAAACCTCGACAAACACCGAAGAGTTAAGACGGAGCGAGCGTCTCAATACGGTAAATTAACCAACAGTGTCGTGTCATAGACTCCCGAGGGGATTCTTTTGCGGGGAGCCGCGGTAAGGGGAAGCGCAACGTCGTCGAAAATTTAATGCGAAGAACTGCTACTTAATAGCTTCAGGAACCTTCAGCAGCACGTAAAAACTGATTAAGATGCCACCGAGGGGCGGATGCATAATGTTGTTGTGTTCTTTATGCAGGGCTGTTTGTGTTTTCGGGTGTCTAACGCTTCTTCAAACCGCTCGGTTGAATTTATTCTCCCCCTTGACCTTTCCGATGCGGATCGGGGGGGGACAGCTAGGGAAAGGGAAGGATTGTGGTGGGCGGAAGGGCGACTTGACCCGGGAAAGCCGCTAGACTTTCGTATACACTTTAAATAGCGGGACCATGTCCGATCGGACCAGTTCCGGGGCGCGTCTAATGGTGCGCACTTGTGAGCCACAGCTCGACATGTGTGCGGCCCAACACACAGCAGCCCATTTCCACACCGGGAGAGAGAAAAAGAGAGAGTGCGTGTGTGTGTGTATGTGTGTATGAGCTATTGAAAGTGGAACAGAGTTAATTATAGTTGGAAATGCGAGTGGAAAAGGCAAGTAACACAAAGAGGCGCACACACAAAAAAAAATCATACCGTCAGTTCCAGCAGCGACCGTTGCTTTTCCTCCCGGCCGTATGTTCATTAAAACAAAGAGAACCGAAACCCATCGGCGTCCCATCCGTCTATCCAGTCCAGCTTCCATCCCGAAGCGGAACGGTGATGATGGGCCAAAGCACGCGGCAGCATACCGTTTCGGTTTCTTTTTTCTTTCCCCACCATCCACCTCCGATTTTCCCTCCCAAAACTACCACCCACCGTCGGATTTCCATCCGGGGCGCTAGGGCGGCAACATGCCTCAGAGTTCCGCCCCGGCTCGCAACCGGGAAAAACTTCCAAAAATTACCTTACCGAAATTGTTTTCCAATTAAGCTCCGGTCTTTTGCATTCTTGGAAAATTAATTCGCCCCAGGGCCGCACCGCGCCAGGTTAGGGTCCTCCTATCGGTTTTCCGGCCTTCGGCCCCGGGGCCGGAACTTTCCACCCCCACAATGCGGGGTGGAGTGAGTGTGCGTGTGTGTGTCTGAAAGTATTTACGATCGGGTATGCTGAGTGTGGCTGTTGATCCTGGTCGTTTTCCCACATCCCCGGAAAATGCTCTCGGTTTCCATTGCCGGTGATGCAACGACGCCCGCACGTTTCTGTCTAGCCGGTGGTGGGTGGTCTCTGTAAGCTTACGGGCTCGTTCGTCTACATTGTCGTCTACTCGCTCACTCATTGCACAATAAATGATTTAAGCTGCTCGAGCTGGCTCGAGTCGAAGAATTCGCCCGGAGTCGCTTCCCGAAATAAGCACAATGTTGTGGATCGTACCCCCGGCTGGTGCACTTTGGACAAATTGATTCTGCATCAAAGTTATCCTCTTAGGACCCCCCCAGCCACCCGGGGCCCTGTCATCGGCAAAAGTCTCTTGCCATGTCTTACCGTACCCCTTTTTGCTTTTGGATGGCAGGTATATTGCAGGTGGGTTTTTACCCGAGAACGCTTTCTTCTACGGAAAACCTGGTCCTGCGGAAGGTCACCCCTGGGTCAACCCTTTTTCATTCCGTTCAGCAACATTTTAACCACCAGTCACAAAGAAGCCATAGTCAACTGCACAAATGCGACCGCAATCGGGACCTTTTTCAGTGTGAGGCAGGGGGGAGTGGGCAAACCCATGTTCTCATGTCTGGTGTGCCAACGTCATCCTTTATCCCCCAAAAACAGCGGTGCTTGTGAGTTCGAAAAATTGAAAAACCACACCAAAAGGAAAAGCACAATTTCCACTAAACTTTGTGTCAGGCTGCGGTGGCTCGGTTTTAATCCATTCCGGGCCGGGATATGCTAAATGTGGTTCCAATAAACGATCGCCGTGGCTATTAAAGTGGTGGAACGTGGAAAACAACCGTGCGGCCGACTGGAGAGCCAACAGCCCGCCGCTCGATGTCGTTAAATTATTCAGCGGGTTTTATTAATTATTTAATGGCAGACATGGGGTATTTTCGAAACAGAAACAGGAGTGCTTCTCTAGCGCACCTGTAACCGATGGGGCTTCAATAATCTTCGCTCGCATAACTTTCTGGAACATACGCGAACGCTTTGTTTCAAACGGCGCAAGGAAGCTCCGGCGGTGCAACTGTTTAGGGGAAGGACTTTTAAAAAAAACCCGTTTTTCAGAAAGGCTGTGGAAACTTCGGGGAAAGATTTCGTGTTCGACGTAACTAAGATGGGTGGAAAAACTGGATCAACAGGGCGCTCATACACTTCTTCCAAAACCACCAAAAACTAGGCCAATTGGAAACCATTGAAGTGCCCTTTTCAACCCCTCCCCTCCCCCCCGTCCGATAACGAGCAAATCGAACAAAGATAATGGAAAATTCCGGCGAGCAAGTGAAACGCTTTAAATCCCATAAAACTTTGCTCCGGCGCAAAGCGTTCAAACAACAATAGATCATGCTAGCTGGAGGAGATAATATAGGGAGAGGCGGCGTAGAAGAATAGAACTAATCTTCGGTCGCAATGGGCAAACAGGAACAAAAACGGTATGAAATGGAGAAGAAAATGAAAAAAGAAATGAAAAATGCTCCAAGATAAACTCTTTGCCAAACTATCTTTTGGATGCTGGTGGATGCTACTCGCTTCCTTCTTGACCCTCTTGATTTCCTTTTTTTTCCCCCATTTCGTTTGCTACTGTTTTTGCTCCACTTTTTTTTTGTCGGATGCATGACCAAGTAACTGGAGTTTGTGTCGAGGTCAGAGCATCGAAGATCCGATGACGTCAGTGATTTGGATGCGCCCCGCTGACGGTGCAAAATGGTTTGAAAAATCTTCGATCACCGCTTGGAAGTGCGGAACCGCGTGTGGCGGCAAATGGGAGAATTTTAAAAGCAAAACAGAAAAATCGGCGAAAGACTACCGAACGAACTTAAGACTTAGCGCGAGGCGCATACGCGAACAAAACAGTAAAAATAAAAGCCACACATTTTAAAAACACACTCCACCGGAACGCCGCGTCGTGGAGGCTCGGGAAGGCGCGCGGGCTGAATGAATTTGTGCACCGTAATCGAACGTAATGGATGATTGGTGGGAAAAACCTCAAGCACGGGCACTTAAGGGGTGGCAGGCGGTGGACACATACTTGTGCGAGGGAGAGAAAAAAAACAGACCCTTCCACACGGCAGAAGTCACACACAGCGCTGGCGACGGCAGTTCGATTGATTTGATAAATTGACTCCGATAAACATTAGCACGTACCGAAGGAGCACAAGGTTAAGGATGCCAGAAGTAACATAAAAAAAGGCAGTCAGAACTCTCCAACACCCTATCGCAAACGGGGAGCAGCTCGGGGTGGATGGAGTCGCAGGACTTTAGAAAAGTCACGGATCACCGTCGCATTAAAAGGAGCACAGCAATCTGTGACAGCTCCGATATTCGATACAACGGGCCAGATAACGGCGGCAGCTGTCCCCGGGGCGATATGTTACGTGAGCGCCCGGCAAGGACCAACAACGAGATAGAGTGAGAGAAGGGGGTCGGAAGATCGCGAGGGGCGGCAAATCAATACCACCGTGGAGCACAAACATTGTCGTCCCTTTTGGGGCGAAGAACGGAACGAACAAACACCGGGGCCCGGACGATGCCCCCTCCGGGCCGGAGGAAAACACGAAGCCAAACGTGCAAAACGTGTGGTGTCGTGTTGTAAGGGTTCTAAGGGTAACGTTCGAAAACATCCCTGGAAAAGGTTTGACAGTAAGTTGATCGACACGCAAAATGGAAAACAAATCAAAGCCAAATAAACCAATTTGGCTTCTCGCAGATACTAACGATTTGCTAGCTTCTTAATAAAGCTGAATAAAGATCAATTACACACAACAACAAAAATCCAAAAATATGCAAAACAACAGGAAATCGGAAAAGCAGGAATATATAAAATAAAAAGATAATTCAATTTGATGAATTTATCCATAATTTATTAGAAGTGTGAAATTTCTCCACCAGTAAATCGTTATTTTAAAATATATAGGGGCATTCAATTAGACTAAGAATAACATCTATAGTAGACGATATTTGACTGCAAAATCAACGAAAATTGTTCAATAATCTACCAACAACAATTTCAAAGTATTTTTTTCTGTACCCTTCTTTTTAGTTTTAGCGGATAGCAATGAAATAAACAAGAATACAACACATGTCAGTATAGAGTATGAAAACTATCATTCGAATACTTATTAAAGATAGAGCAAAATTCATTAATCATCAAATAATATAAAATAATTTAAAAAATATTTTTTTAATAAGTGTATGTTTAACTTTACATTATCTTACTTAAGCCAATATTTTAGATGAAAAAAAAGTGTTTTTTCTGTTTTGCACCATTTTATTCACAAAAACAGCTCGATACATCTACCACCTGCTCTATGAGTGATTCGCAATGACATGGTTTCTGCTGGTAACGATACCTTTGCCATCGTGACAGCATAAAGGCCATCGAGATACGATCGATCGGAAGAAGCTTCCGAGTGGTGCATAATTTAGATTTCGCTTTCGTCTAGCATTGCCACGCACATACACACCACGGTGAATGGATTGGCTTTAAGGCTACGTTACGAGCGCACGGATTATCGAGATATGCTGCCGGTGCCGGCAAGGAAATCACACACCATTTTCCGGCCTCGGACCGCCGATGGAACGGACTTCCATCATCGTGAGTGATGGGTGGTAGCGAAATGGCGCAGGAAGAGCATAGGCATGAAGGAACAAAAACCATCCCTCCAATACTCCTTCCTGTTCGATGAGGGACGAAGCAAAAAATTAAACAAAACCACCCTACAGAAATGGACAAAAACTAGCACGCTTCAGCAAGTGGCAGTCGCGCGGTCCGGCACGTCTCAAAGGCACATTCAAGTGTGCCCTTCGTGCGGGAAGATCACGCTGGAAAGCAGCAGCAACAACAACAACAAAAAACACAAACCTAATCCTTACCTTCCATCGGCGAAGGAAAGAAGGAAATAATAACAATCATCAAATACCGATTAAGTATCGCGGCCGCGTCCGAGATTGCCCCGAAATGGCCCCGTGAGATGTGAGCCGATTTGCCCGAAAAGCGGAACCGCCCATTTGCATCACTTCGCTCGCCACACACTAATTCGCCCATTCACTCGCGATGTACCACGACTCACCATGCACTATTAGTGAAGAATGGATAGACGCGGACTGCCACAGCATCCAATTGTTCCTTTTTTCCGACGGTTAGAACCATAGACGATAACCATAGAGTTCCGTGTACAAGGAAACAGTTCCACGGTAGAAACATTTAACTGGACAACCATAACTGAGATAAATTATCTTTTTTACTCTAAGTAGAAGAACTATCACATTAATTAGCGTCAACTCAACAAAACAACAAACTCTATCTTACCGACAATTACAAAGCCCATGAATATAAAACTGTCATTTTTATGTATTAAAAAGCAAGCTTAAGGCATTTGCAACAACGCGAAATTACAAGAAAGTGGCTTCTACTTAGTAAAATCCACTTAAGCTTAAATAAATTTTGGTACAATTAAAAATTCAAACATTCTTTCGATTTATCATGCAGGAAAATTATTTAACACACGAGATTTTATGATACGTAAATAGAAATAATTTAATTTAACCTACAATTAACAGTGGCGCGGGCGTCCGCGACAGCCGAGCGGTAGCGCCGGTTAGAAAATCGTCCTATGAGCGTCGAGGCTCACCACCTCGACGGCGTGGGTTCGAATCCCAACCGAGACCGGACCCTCCCCTGTACGAGAGGGGACTGACTATCCACGTACAACAGGGAAACAAGTCTTGGGTTAAGGGCTTAACGGGCAGGCATGACCAAGACGTCGTTACGCCAAGAAGAAGAAGAAGAAGAAGAATTAACAGTAAACAATAGCATGAAAAACTAATATAGGAAAGTGTGGCACGATGCCCCGGTGAGGTAAAATGTACCACAACTTTTTAAACTGTTTTAAGCGATTTAGTACAAAATAAAGTTATTAAAAATGCCAATTGGCGTATCCAACATCCTAATGTGTACATCCGGCTCTACATTAAGATTTAACTAAGAAAAAGAATACAACAATAGTTTAGACTATCACAAGTTTAAAAAAAATAATGCATTCAAACAGACATTAATAAAGTAATTCAATATGTAACTAATCGTATAATGCACTTAACTTCGTCATCATTACAATGCAGTTGTGTTCGTATTCACAATACGAACATGCTTGATTATCGAAGTTTCATATTGAATTATATGTGAAGTAAAATGTATTCCAATTTATTATTTACAGCCTACGAAAAATCGTGTGATATGAGAATTCAAATATAAAATTCGATTACGTTACCATTGCAAAACTAAACAAATAACATTAACGTATTAACGAACTTTCACGTATTATTCCAAGCAATTACCAATCAAAGATGTATTTCGAATAAACTGCATACTTGCTTCAAAAAATGAATAACACAAGAAAATCCCACAAGCCTATCGCATTTCATGGCCCGCCACCTTTCGCTTTCCCGCCAACCAACATCATGAACGGTGATGATGATCATGGTGTGACCATTCATCCTTCGAAGGTTGAAATTGACGCGCCGTTGGGCTGCGCTTGGCAGCGTGCTCGCGCCAAAGCATCGGTTCGAGAAGGTGAGCGAAACGATCGATTCACCATCACTTTGTGTGTGCGTGTGCGGTGATCGTGTGATACCGCGATTCCATCCATGACTCAGGGCGGCTCAAGTGGTATTCGCTTCCCGCAGAAAGGATGCCGGTGGGGGGGGAGGTCTCCGGCGGATGGTGGTCAGTATTTGAATATCTTTAGCCTCGGTGTCTCACCGCACTCGGAGCCCCAGCTGGAAGGAAGGCGTTCCGTCTTTGCCGTTTTCCCAAGCCGCCTGTGTTTTAAGGCACAAAGACGGCGGAGGCCTAGCAAGGCGGCGCAAAGTAGCGCATATATTTAAGCTTTTAAGCCGCTTGTAGCCTCACCTTTGGTCACTCCCGCTTGGTCTCACACACCCTGCCCTAAAGGGGCTCCAACAAACAGACTCCCAGACCAGCCGGGAGCGGCTCTGTGGCCAAGACGGGCCGCTCATTTCCGAGCGCAATCCTCCGTGCGATGCCGTTCGACTCCACTCGACTCGATGCTGTAGCTGCATGCATCTTTTTCATCGCCAGTACGGTCTCGCAAACCGGGTGGAGGAGATCGATGCTCTCTCGATGCTTGCACACCCTGGTTGGGTGGTTGGGTTGGGGGAGGCTCGATGGAGTGCAAATCTACAGCATGCGGCTACACGGCGTGGCTTTGCGTAATGGAACTGTATGGATTCCGCTCGGCATACGGCGACGTCCTCACCCCGCGCCACAAGGGACAAACAATTATGCATCTCCGCGTTCTGCGAGCAGCGTCCCCACCGCCAAGTCGGGACTCGTTTCGATGGAAGTCAGCCCGCCCGGACCGAGGCAGAACCGTGTGCCATGGTTCGGGGAAGCTGGAGGACTTGATTGAGCACCGCTACGCATGAAACAAATGAACTGCACCGGTTCGGCGTTTACCGAGCGGACGCTCGCCGCCGTACGGTTGAGCTGTAATGGCCAAGAACGGACTCTAGCCGACCGAGAATGTAAGAACAACGTGGCAACCTTTCATGCCAAAGTGGTGCGTCAGCCGAAGCGCATTCGTCATCGACTACATGCAAATACAGCTGCTGCTGCTGCTGCTGCTGTTGATGATGACGATGATAATGATGGGAAGCTGGGGGGCAACGACGGCAAGGACCCAGCGCCGGTACGCCCGAGCTTTATGGGTTGCATGATAATTATGGTCAGGGTCAGATTCGGTAGGACTCTGCATAATGGAACTGTGATCGGTATAGGGTTTTAGTTTTATGGTTTTGATTTTTTACGTTCCACCCAACCGCCGAGCGACTCAAACAAATACATCAAAATAATCCTGGGCGCGGAATGCTAAAATACATTACTGCTTTGAACGAGGCACAATCACAGGCGACCAGGAATTTTTATTGAAATTAACATACCACCTTTGACTGATGAGTCAATAACTTGGCAACTAGAGGCTTTAAAATGGGCGAGTTTCATAAAATTTTCATGCAGAATCCAACAACACTAGTAGCCAGTAAACCAACTACGTTTGATTATTTGTTCCCACTTCCAACTTTATCGCGGAATGGACATGTTTAGTGTTTTGAGACTCTTCATTTCCGCCGAACACAGCTGATACGCTTTTTTTTAGCCGTACTCGATCCCGCCCAAGGACCGCGCTGAGGGAACTAAAGTTGAACAGAAACTGAAGCGACAGAGAGAAGGAAAAAATGGTCTAATCATTCCACTCTTTGAACCAGAAGATTGCTTCACGTGGCCAAACAGTTAAGAAAAACTTAGAAAAGATAGGCATTGTTATACAGAAGCGACAATCGATCGGTCCGAAGGTCTGATGAAAACATGTTTTACTTAAAAAGACGAAGTCGCTCACGGATGCTGTAACGTATTTGAACCACAATATCAACTAACAAGCTTAGTTTTGTCAAGTATGGCTGACAGGATGTCGATTAATTTGGTAAATACCAAATTAATGTAACTTTAATATCAAGTTACGATTAGTCAAACATCCATATTTTTCAAAACAAATGTTACGTTGTTTATAAATTTCTTGAAAGCTTTAAAATAAAACAGCCACTTAAAAACATCAAATACCAAACATAGGTTTATGATTATCAGACCCTAGGACAACTTCTAATTCCAA
Organism: Anopheles coustani; assembly: GCF_943734705.1. Classification (NCBI taxonomy): domain Eukaryota; kingdom Metazoa; phylum Arthropoda; class Insecta; order Diptera; family Culicidae; genus Anopheles; species Anopheles coustani. The sequence continues at coordinate 83,892,253 of NC_071288.1, forward strand.
AGTAAACCTTGGGTACCATTGAAGCTAATTCGCGCATGCAAGTCCACCGAAGGAAATAACCCATTAAATATTAAACTGAACTGAATTGCTCTTAGCAATTACAGATAATTTAGAAACCTAAAAAGAAATTAGTTACCAGACGTTGTCCTCGCGTCTCCTTAAGTGGAAGACCGATCGTGTGCTACTTTCCGCGCACATACCATCCTTCGGCAACGTTATTATTGCAGCAACTAGCACCTGAACCCCGTCCCCTTCACTCCTCTACGCCGCGGGCGAGAAAGAAAGGCAATCACGGGCGAATTAGGTGACATCATAATCCCCGACGAAAGCTTATCCGTCGCCACGGCTTTCCATGGGAACAGGGAACGCAGTGGAAGAAATGCGAGCAGAAACAGATCATCTTAAAAGGGGGATTGGAAGATGTAGTTTTTCTTTTCGTGTCTCAAGTTCTTCTTGTCTATTTTAATGTCCTTCCTTCGCGCTGCACAAATCGTGCCATCAAATCGCGGGCGTGCGCGAACCCCAGCGACAGATCATAATTATAAACATTAGACGTTCATTAGCCGGGCACACCATTTCGGTCACCTTCAATCATCTAATGTCCGTGTGCGGTTCCCAGGGCGAATAAACCGGTACGCCCGTGCGGGCCCGGTCATTCTCCCCTGGTCTTCGAAAATCCGATACACCAACGCCCCGAAACGTCCCGGGAGAAATGGACGGATTGTTTTCGAACCTTCCGCGAAGGTTAAAATACCCTTTAGGAGCTGCCATCGCCATCGTTTGCTTCCATTCGGCGCAAGGTAGAGCGGGAAGGCAAAGATAGCAAGCAAAACCTACGCCACCGAGAATCAATCTTCTGGTGGAGAGGAATTGAAATAAAAACCCCTTGCGAGATTCGTCCCACAAAAAGGCGCCCAGATGAACGTCCGCAGCGGCCATCGGTAATCGTTTCCCCGTCAGTGCATGCAATTAAAGATTAGTTTCGGCGAACTTTTTCTCTCTAGCTAGCGCCAGACGCGCAGGATGGAAACCCGCTGGGGAACGGCCAGAAAAAAAAAACTTGACGGCAACACCGAGACGCACGTCTACTTCACGCAGCAAACAAATAAACCGTGAAATACTGAGATACGGGGAGATGATGATGATCAGCACAAAGCGGAAGGGAGCAAGCAAACGGACGACATCGCGGACAGTCGACGGGTGAACGTGGTGCACACATACACTTCTCGCCCGAGAAGGAGAAGGCCCAGTGTAGGGGCGGCCTTCGGGAGTGGATGCGATGCCTCGGATGCCAAATTCATTATCCCCCCACGGTTCGCCAGCGCAGATGAGAATGAATTTTCGCCAGGGCAAAACACCGAAAGGCGGTCGCCAACCTGCTCTCGAGCGATTGCCGCCGCCAGGGCCCGTACCGAGACGTGCCACCGACTCCATAGACTCGACTGCATCTGCCTCTCGGGATAGACGGTGCTCGTTCTCGCCAGCGCGGGTTTGTTCGCTCGACACATCGCTTCGCAATTGCATTCCTCGTACTTGCTGTTGTGCTGCAGCATCTGCATACCTTCCAGAACGCGCAGTGAAACACTTCGAGACCGACGACTTAACACCTCACCAGGTCCACTGGTTCCACCTCAAGAACCTGGTCCTTCTGTTCCTTCGTGCGACAAATCGGTCGTGCTTCTCTCTCTCTCTCTCTCTCCTTGCTCCTTCCTCCCGGTAAAGTTGTGTGACACGACGAGATGAGGTGAATTATTGGATTTTTCTTGCCTGTTGGGTATGCAATAAAATTAGTTCCAGACCTAAATATCGTTTGTCACCACCAGGGCAGCTTCCTCCGGGATGGCGGAGGCTTTTTTTCTACCTTGTTGTCCCTTTTGTACTCCACTCGCTGGATGCTTCTTGCTCGAAGCGACACAGCGCGACACCGGTTGGCGTTTTTCATCTTTTTCACGCGCCGTCCCCTCACCCCACGGTTGCTTTCCTTTCCGGTCGGGGTTCCGCCAGTATGTGGTCTGCCAATTTTTCTGCACGCCACTTGCCAAATGACGACGTCGACGATGACGACGACGACGACAACGACGACGACTTCGGCGTGCACCATTTCGTTCCATTTGACTGGGTCGGAAAGCGAACTCCATTAGGTTGTCAAGGAAGCCCTGCTGTGGTCGGCCGATTGCAAAGTGGGAACCATAAATTATTCAATAATAAGTTTTGCCTGATTTTGGTTTGGTTTCGCGGGGTGAAAATGGAGATCTCTACACGCAAATGGTCCGAAGGAAAAAGGAAAAGTGTAAAGTGCATATCATATGATTGGAAACATGAAATAAACCATAAAAGAATTTCCATTTTCTTAGGCACTGTGATGGAAAATAGACAAAATATCTCATATACAGATTTCCAGCAATAATCACAAAATGTTCGGAAATATATAGCGCTACAATACAATCATAAACGTGAACTCCTACTAGCTAATCGGTTGACAAATAAAATTAAAGTACTTGCACCGCTTTTCCGTTAACCTACGCGCCATCACCGGGAGTGTGTGCGTCTTTTCTGAGCCGTTCCTTAATTTTGGCTGCGCCACCACACCAAAGATCGGCTGTTGGCCACAAGCGATCCGGCGGTGGTTTCCGGCGGAAAACTCGACGTTAGCTTTGCGTCCCTGTGACCCCCGCGCTCCGAACCACTCCGCACCTTCTCCCACTTCACGCTGCTGCTGTTTGTCTTTCCCCCATTGTGTGCGCAAATAAAACAAACGAAGCTTCCGAGCCTAGGGGACCGACCGAAAGTCAAGCGGCCAAATCCGCTCAGAATCCATTGTGCACCAGGGCGCTTTCCAGGCGGAAAAAGAACCTGGACCCGGGAGGGGGAGGCTGGCGCGAAGTCTAGCAAGTAGGAAGGTACGTTCAGAAGACGAAGGAATTCTCGCTAAAATGGAAGGAAGGAGGAAGCAGCCCTCGGGCGGCCTACACAGTATCGCCACCGGGCCACACCTTCACGCGATGTGTCGCGTGGTGTTGTGGTAGCGGGGGAGTCGGAGCGTGATCAGAACGCGAGGAAAGATAGCATTGTAGTTAGCAGTTCGGTGAGCGAAAAATGAATACATGCTAAGCATACGTACACACACACACAAACACAAATAGCGCAACGGAAAAGGTCAGCACACATTGAGGACCGATTCGCAGGTTAGGTCGCCATGCCAGGTTGGTGGTTCCAGACGATTGAACAGTGATTCTCAACCTTTTTCGGTAATTCTAAATTCAAAGATATTATTATGCAAAAAACAGTGTCTTAATAGAAAAATACGAACGTTTTCAATGCTTATTTTTGGGTACCTTTAAACATTATTTTTACCGCGGTCAGATGTGTGTGTAATCAACTGGTAGTAAACTCTGAGACAATTACATCAATAGAGGCGTTCTTTATTAATAAAGTTGAGAAAAATGTTCGCAAAGGAAATCTCCCCATTGTTGGATCCCTGACAGCTTGAATTGCCAAGGCATGGATCTCCAGAACTAACTCATACATTGAGAAGGTATGCTCTCGATTCCGTCCCCGTTTGGAGAACGTCATTGAGAAAAATAGCAGACCTATTGAGTAATGTAATCATAAAAGGCTTACAAAACAATTCCCTAACTAAAATTATAATTTTTAAATTATTTTCTATGAAAAAAATTATTTGAATCTTAGGTATCGATTTTCGCATTTTATTATGGGACATACTGTAAAATTTGATAAATTTAAATGCCAAACACAAACAGTAAGAAGTAGGAAGACGGGGATCCAGACCGGGTTTTCATTTATCCTTTTACCGGTATTCTTTGTTTCTAGTATGTACACCAAAGAATATAAGCGTTTGATATTTAAGCGTTAGGCAAATTCCTTTGGTGCTTGATATATTTTAAACTGATTATAAATCGTATGCAAAAAATATTACTCAGGCACAACAATAATAAGACTTGGCCAAATAGCATTTCTAAATAATATGGTTCAGGTTCAGTCTTTTTATATGATATACTTGTGTAAAAAATAACCAACTGTACAAAAAAAGATAAACACCCAAAATTCGACTGTAAAATTTTAAATAAGACGCCTAAAAACACCGCAGTTATCTTGAGCTACGGGAAATAAATAAAAATATTTGAAGACAAAAAGTAGACAAGAACCTTCAATTTCGGAAATAATAGCTTAATCATAGTTTTTTTAATGCGATATTAAGTTCAAATTAGCATGTTAGAGCCATTTAGGAAACTATAAAACATAATCAGAAACATCTTTTGATCCTTTCCCAAAGCCTATTCAGTATCAATTATTCTGCATGTTTGATATAAAATCGATAGCACATTGCGACAGTGGATGGTTTTTATCGAACAAGTGAACTGATATCAATAGTTATATCGCTTTGCTCGATTACTGATAGACGTTATAGTAGAAGTACTGGTTAGCTTGGCTATTTTGAATTTGGTGTCGCATAACTTGAGAACCGCTTTTATAGAACGTGTGTAACAGAAAAGGAGGGAATCATTACAACACACACCTCCCGGGGGAAGAGAGAAGCGAAGGTCGTAGACGGTTATCCACTCGGAAGAGCTTTGGTGGGCTCCGGAAGGTGCTGACGGTGTATGACGGCAGCAGAGGCAACATTCCCCGGTAACAATTTATCGTGGCTTCTGCGGTGGCGTTCCGCTGGCAAATGGTTAATCATTTTATATCATCAACAACGGCAACAACGAGGCGAGAGAAACAAATGGCAACCGTTATTATTGCTCAATGGGAATGGATGTCGGCGTTGTTCCGCAGGGCTAGGGACACCAAACACAAAATAACCCGTGCTGCACCCGCCGTACGACGACCACAACCGTGTTTTATGGTTGTTTTTTTTTCGGTACTATTTATTGCGGTATTTGGTAAACTGCTTTAAGATTTTTGCCTTGCAATCCACCTTTCCGATTTCGATTCGTTCCGTTCGTGCCTTTCAGCACCTTCGGAACGGGCACATTATTATTATTGTGCCCTTGCAACTGCAGCTCCGGGACACAATGTCAGTCGCGCGAACCGCGTAATGTGTGTTTTTATTTGGTTTTCTTCCTCTTGAGCTCGATTCGATTGCTGCAGCTTCCGAGCGGTCCAAAGGTTTGCCTTCGCATGGCGGGCGGCATGGACTCAAGCAAGTGGTAGCAAGCGAACCAGAAAAAAGATGAATAATAGCGTAAGTAAAACAGTACATTTGAGGAAATGAGAAAACGGAACGGGGAGCACAAAAAGTGTATTTATACACCCCGAACGTAGCGCGAACCTAACCCATGCCGCAAGCAATCTGACGGATTTGCTCAAATTAAAATAACATTTAGCGAACTCATAAGTGAGTGTTGGCCCGCGCTCCGAAGCGATTATGCAGCTCAGCTGCGAATCCGCGATGGGAGTGATTTATGTATCTTTCGGGCTGCACTAACCCTGGTTCGCCTCCTCCTTTATCGAGATTGTCGTTCGGGGCTGATGGATTAAGGAGGCATTAATAGATTCCCGCTTTGTTTGCAGCCTTTTTTTATTATTCTTTCTTGTGGTTACGATTGGTCTAACGAGCACACAAAAGATACCGTTTTTCCCAGGATCTGTCGGAGGAACAGGGCATGAGTATTGGTTTTGGATTTTTTTTTCTCTTTCTGCTTTCCTCGATATGATGGGCGAACGGTCTCCGCTCAAATAGACAATTAATTGCCGGGAGGAATGCAAGCACTAGCGTTTGTTTGCAGATAAACGCAGATACTGCGTTCGGCGTTGCGATGAAGTCAATATTAACCAGACGGACACTTTTTGATAAATGGTTATTACAAGAGCGCTTGTTATCTTATACCTTCCAGCGTTACATAATGCTGCAGTTTTTTAAACATTCCAACTAGCCCTCTCGGCTGGTTATTTGATCGTGCTGGAAAGTTCGTTCCCTCTATTTATAACTTCAAATGAAACTTTGAAAGTAAACGAAAAGCAAAAACGAAGTAGAACAAAAAGTTTGAAACGAAAATATTTGAAACGTATTAATGTAAAATAATCAAACTACAGCGAAATTTTTAACACAAATCAAAGTTTGCATAATGTTCCTATTAAAGGTAAGCAGAGAAAGATTCAGGGGTTAAACTGCGCAAACTTTTTTTGTGCATATAAAAAGGTATCATACCCCGACATGAAGCTCTAGTCATGTTAACATACGAGGCGATACATTAGAATTCTTACCACAGGAAAAATTTGCTTGTCATGTGACGTTTTAATTATTTAAATCAGCTTATCAGCAGGTTTTGTATGTAGGATTCATCGTTGGAAATACATGGAAATTTTCATGCATCATATTCCAAAATGATTGAAATATTTTTTTCCAATTGAGGAAAGTGTGGCAAGATTATGCCTGAAATCATGTAAGAATTCCCTACCATAGTTTAAGCTATAACAAGAGTTAACATAAATATGTTAAATAACGACTGCTGAAAAGAATTCTATTCATATTGTTTACATATTGATTCTGGGAACAAAGATAAAACATTCTCACACGGGGACAATATCCACCAATTTTCGAAGGACAGATTGCACTACTGGAAATGTAAAGCAAAACTATCATGATATCGAAATTCGTTCAGTATGAGAATGAACCAGCTAAATTAACTCAAGGTCTTACGAATTCCGCATCCACAACACACACATGATTAATTATCGAAGTTTCATATTGAAATATGTGAGGTAAAATTCATTGTAACAAAACATATTTTTATTTGGAGTTGGAAGTACATTTAACAATATTACTTGACATAGTCTACCTTGTGTCGAAATTGAAGATACTCAGAAAATATCAATTTTCGATAAAAATGCTCTTATTAAATAACTAACGGCGTGTGTTCTACTCAACTATTTGGACCATTTTGCCCATCAATTTTAAATTATGTAGTAAAAAGTGCACTCAAAATCTTCGTTATAGTGGCAATCTGAGAGTTTTAACGTAGTTTTATTAGTTTTTGGTAGTAAGAGAAAGTAGCAAATTGATCTGTGAAAATTTAAATAATGTTTCTCCAAACTAGCTGGATACTTTTATAAAAGTTAGGAATAATTTGCAATAAACAATGTCAACGTTAATTTGGTTCTGCGAGTGTAGTCCAACAGGCTAGAAAAACAAGTCCTTAAGTTCTGCGCTATCCATAATGAAATATTTGGTTGAGTTGTTTTATAAGATAAGTAAAAACAACCTGAAAAGAATTTGATACATCCAACAACATGATCCCATTTTGCATCCCAAAAAACAAATTTTAATGAACATAGAAATAATCCGTTTTATGTAACCATCACCAACGCTTATTCAGTTTCATTCAGCTTCCCTGCAACTCCCGTCACCGCTTTCCACCGCTTGTGCGTCTGCAGGAGATCAGAAACCATCGCCACAATCGACAATACCCCATCCCTGAAACGGATCCGGACAGATTTGGACAGGCTTTACTCACCTTGTTTTCAAACACCTCACCGGCACGGCATAGTCCTTCGCGCCTCCCCGTCCAGCCACTCCACTACACTCACGCCTACCGCGGCCCCACCGGCACTAAATCATCTGCAACGAAACAGCAAAGAAAAGCGAAAACGCGATTATTACGCCTGCATACGCTCGGACGCTTCTGTCTTTTCCTCTCTAATTGCTGACTGACGGCCGGACGCGGCCACAGACCGATCCAGGATGGGCCAATCTCGGAATCCTGTCACGTCACGCCAGTCGGAAAGCTGTCTAAATTTAGTCGCTCGCTGCCAGGATTTCCAGCTCTGTTTCTGTCCGTCCTATCGCTCGCAACGTTCGTTCTTCTCCCCTCCACCCTCCCACATGCTCGATCACACCCGCGTCCCGAAAGCATCGAAAAAGCTAGCAGTCGCGAGCGATGGACACGAGGAGGTTCGAGGTCGGTATCGGAACGTTTCACATCGGAAACAGGAATCCGTAAAATTCTCCCCAGCTCGCCAAACTCGCATTCTGTAGAATTTATCTGACTCAGTTTGCGAGTGTGTGTGTGTGTGTGAGTGTGCGTCTGAGTGAACATTCTCCAACTAGCGAGTTATTAGCATTTTAATGTGATTATCATCGTCTGAAACCTTTCGGTCGAGCCAAATCAATCTGCCAGCCACATTTTCGTAGATTGGTCCAAATTTAATATTCTCGAACCGCAAACCCTTTTCCGGTCGATAGAAAGACAGAGGAGATCTTAGTCCCCCCCCCCCCCCCCCTTTCCACCGCTGCCACCACGCCGTTCTCCACCGTGTGCGAAGAGGGCTTTAATTTGGATTGATATCTAAATGAAAATATAATTATTAGCTCCTGGATGGATGCCGGAGCGGATAGATTCTTCGAAACCCCCTCGGACCGTAAGCGGTGGTAAGCAAACCGATCTTTGGCAACCGTCCATCCATCCTTGGCATTCACAAGCCAACCGTGTCCGTTTGCATTAAGCGTTTGCACTCCTTTTTCACACTTTCGGCCACACAAAGCCAATAATGGATCGGTCGAAAGAAAAGCAAAGCCGAACAAAGATCGGCAGAAGAACGCATCGGAACGGAGTGGCCGAAGAGTTAGAATCCTGCACGGTTATTGATCTTCTAGGAAGGTAGGGTGCAATCCGCAGCAGGTTAAACACCGCGCATCCTTCAATTCAAGGACCGCCACATTAGAACTACAAACAAAAAGGGCAACGTGGGGTGAGTGAAGTGTTTGCACATGCATGTTTGTGCATTATTTGCTGGAGTATTTATTACTGTGGTGTTAACGTTTTTCTTCGTGTTTTTGGTTTGTTGGCCAAACCCACCGAACCCCTAAAAAGGGGAAAACTCCTTTTAACCCTCCCGGGCCGCTGGGCGACATTTGGAGCGCAATCAGTCAACATTCGACACCGACCTCCATTTGCCTGTTCTCACGGATCGTTCATTTAGTTTCGGCCAAAGTCGAACGTCCATTTCGGCTCCCTAGGATGTGAGTGCTCTTGGGCAAGCGTCCAAGACGGGAAATTTATGTGTATCTCGTTATGGTTGCAGGCGGTGCCGGCGAGCGAGAAAACCGTTTCGAAAGCTCTAAATGCTAAGAAATGGACTCCCCATTGCAAATAGAGGAGGGAAGCAAAAACAAACCTCAAACACAAATGCATACACACACGCAACACGTCATAGTTCAAGGTGTGGTTTTCACGATCTGCGTCTTTTGGCCGTGGATGGAATTTGTTTTAACTCTTTACGTCACTTTCATAGCAATTAAATAACCGTCACTGACCGTTGGGTTTAATTATGGGTAATTACACAAATGTCGGAATGATTCGGACGCGTACCGAAAGGTACGATTAGAAGCGCTAGTAAAACGGCCAAGAGCCCGAAGCCAATAGAAACACCCGGTGGAAGGGAGCCCACCCCCATGGGATGCAACCAACGCCGCGTCCCCACGGGCTCCACGCAGTCGCCGAGCGTCGTGATCTACAGAAAAGCAAAATGATTAATTTGCATCCAGGGGTTGTAACTGTTTTCTTTTCGGTGCTGCAATTTGTTTTACTTTTTTCCACTTTTGTTTGGCATTGTTATTTCCACTAAAATTAGGACCTCTTAGCTCACCCACTAATGGATTGTCGAGAGTCCCGGGAGAATGGGGAAAGCAGCAGCAAAGGGATGAATTCATGTGGTTTCATGCAGGCAGAAATACAGAAACGAAAAATGCTCTCGCAAACCATGGGATGCAGGCGAACCACGACATCCATCCAAGCACGAAACGGTGCTGCAATGGGACCGAAAAATACAATCCTTCTCGTTGCTTCTGTGCTACGGGCGAAAGAAATCGTGCATAAATTAGTGCTTTTGCACCGGCTGGGCTGACCGGGCTGGCGCTTTTCCTCCACCGGTTCGGCACGAGGGGCGAAGGACACGGAAAGGCAAAGCTCGCGCTCACCACCGCACGACGATGCCCACCGAAAACCTGGCGAGCCCTATAATTTGCAGTCGTGAGAACACACACAGGGCGACCCCCGGGAGACCACGGCGCGTTGCATGTGTGTGTGTGTGTGTAAATGTGCATTTGTGTACTACAATTTGTAGCTTTCGGATTAGCGTGTGAGAGATCAACAGCAGCTAAATAACAAAAAATATAAGAAGGCCAACATACTAAAATCGCCCAATTAGGATATCTCACCTCGCAACGCAAATCTAACCAGCTCGCGGGGTGCTAGACCAATCTCACGAGCCGCATAACTTTTACGGTACAACCGGTGCCATCTGATAGCACAGCCGTGTCTCACATAAATCTCCATCTCACCGGTCAATCTCATTCCCGACGCGGGTTAGTCGCCGCTCGGTGCAAGGATTTTTTTTTCTTTTCATCAGCAAGGCACCGACTCAGTTGAATGTTTAAGCCCAAACTATACCGTAGTACGAACTAGTGATGAGAGTACTTACAGCCGTTGCCACTAAGCTTTCTGCTCGAAAGCAGGTGGTGTTGTCTCTGAGCAACCTAGCTTTGAAATAGTTCATCAGATTATATCTCCAACGCATGTGATTTTGTCTCTAACTCACCAGGTGTTGTCTTTTGTCGAAAACACAAAAAGAAAAAAAGGCAATTGTGGCTTTTCTAGATAACTAAACTGTACCAACAATAAATATCAATTAATTTATCCATTAAAACTAACTTGTGCCTATTACTATGATTTTTTGCGCATTTTGAAAATGGTACAGAAGCGGTAAATTCGGTAAAACTTATGTTCATAACTGCTAAACGTCTTTTGCTTTGATTGTTTACAACCGCTGCCCGATATTCCAATTTTGCTTAGTATCAAACTTTTAATTTATTAATCATATTACCTCATTCGTGTATGCAGCGTTAGAAAATAATGTTTAGTACAAACAATAATCTTCATATTTACTATCATTTTAAATAACCAAATTTTTTAAGCTAGAATCCAAATTGAAATCAAGATATAAAACGAAACGAACACGAGGCAAAAACTAATGAGTTAGAGACAAAGTCAGATGCGTTAGAGGCAGAATCTGATGCGCTATTTCAATCATAGGTGGGTTAAAGGCAAAGATAAGTGCCAACGACTGTAGTAAGAATGAGTGAGTGAGTAGAATCTTACTACTGAATTGATTGGTTTAAATCCTCACGAATAGTTTTTGTAACTCTTTTTCAACAAAGAACTTGCTAGTCGCTACACAAATGCGAATCTTCAACCAGGGATTCGAGTCGCAAACAGGGTCTCGGATCCCCTAAAAGTAATTAAAAGATTAAATAAACTAGAGAGAAAGTGTGTTAATGATATTTTTGCATCTGGTTGGGGATTCCAATCCCTGTGAAGGATTCGACTCGTTCTTACTAAATCCGAACTTTGTGGCGACTACTGACTCTTATATTAATTCTTGGAATTCGACCTCCTGCTTGGGACTTGATTCAAAATTAAACCAATAAAAAGCGAAAAGTAAATTTAATAAAAAGCATTTTGTTCATGTCCACCCTTCCTTCCAAACAGTTCAATCAAGCCCATAGTGACAAAAAGGGTTCGAAAAGAACCCACATCTAGCCTTGCCAATGCTAGCTAGCCTTGCACCGAACCCATCCCCCGATCGGGCTACGGAGCGGCGCGTGAACGAAATCGAATAATCTCCGACCGCAGCGAATCCGTAATTACATCTCGCGAACACCACAAATCCAGCCAGCTTTCCACAACAGCCGACGCTTGGCGTTTCGGCGTTTTATATTATTTTGGCTAACCTCAATTAGAAAATGAGCGTTCGGCAAACACACGGCCCCGATGGAGGCGGCAGCGGTGGCGCGGTAGGTGGCGTCAAGAGCGCCAGTTTATGTTTGCGCCCGGTGGTTTTGCGGTGATTGGTGTTCTGCGATGTCTTCTTCGATTGGGAAATACCGTAAAAGTGAAGGGAAGGGGAAAACGAATCGTCAAACAACCCCCAAACTATCGTGATGTAGATGAAGAGATCTAGGATTTACCGACTAGAGCTATTTTTTCAGCCTTCACTGCCCTCTTCAAGGGAATCCAGCCATTGGCGTAAAACGCTACCGTCGTCGCCGGCTAAACACCGGTGGCAAAGGTTGGCCGCAAAGCCGATGAAGCTCCATTTCGGTAGCACGACGCACGAAAAGACGCACACGGTGGGCCCACGTAATTTCACCCTAGTTGGCAGGCAGACCCGCCAGGTGAGCCAGGGATTGCGTAAGCTGCTTCAGCTTCCCGTGTTTCACGCACGACCTGCTGCGATCCACCGGAACGGAAACCGGCATCTGCGGGCCGGCGATGGCTTTCGCCATTTACATGCCATTTTAAAGGTGACAAACGAGATTAGGCCTAAGCTGCCCAAGGCTGAATGTGCTCCGCTGCGGATGGGGATGGTGTGTCGTCCTGCATCGATCTGATATGCAAATTAGCCAACGTTCAATAGCAATCGGAGCTTTCAAATAGTCTCTAAATGGGGTCATCACATTTGTAACACATTGCATGAAGAATACTTTTAAACAAAGTTTATTTTCTGCTGTTGGTACTGATTCTGCTTTGGAGATGTTCTAGATTGTCAAAGTTAACTTGAAGAATTTTATGAATATACATTTTGTAACACACTTACATAATGTATATTTATGCATTATAACTACAGAATATATAATAAAACTAACTTATCACGAGTGCCTTTTCCTTGAATTCACTCATTACTACTGTATTTGATGTACTACATATTTTAGCTTTTTTAGTACCCGGTTGACAGAAATTTAATGTTTTGCTGCTATCATGTAGTTACAGCAAGAGTTCCAGCAATCTGCCATTGAAAAACTTTCTGTAACTACATGACAGCACACTATTAAATTAAATTGAATAAAACCATAACTCTTTTCTCAACCTCTTCTTCGCCGAGCAACACCGGGGCGTCAAGCTAGTATTTTTTAATTTATTTTATTTTTTTAACTATAGAGCTATAAGATAAAAATATAACTATAAGATCCAGACTCAAGATAAACACACTCTACTGCATGATTCCTTTATATCTGATGAAGACATAGAAGGTCCAGTAGGAAATTGTGAGTATTAATACCCTAATACAGGAAGCTGAATAATACCTGAACACAACTAACAACGAAAGCTGATTATCTCGTTGGCAGACCTCATTCTAAGGACTTACGACATGATACCCTTTTAAATTTAGGAGTTTTGAACAATAAATAGTTCCACAAAGTGATGAATCTAGGTGGTGTTCTATCACGAGATAGAATCAACAGCTTCTAGACAACTACAACTACAAAGTCTTCAAGAACATACTCAATTTAACTTGAGTGTTTTCATCAACGATTTAATTGAACTTGCAATCACAAACCTTACGTTAAAACACGCACATACTGGTTGGTTTAGAAATTGTTTGTGCAAGCAAATTCCAATCGCCGATGGAAAAACGGTTTAACGGATAGAATCCATACGTTATCCTGTTCACATATATGCTTTTGTGTTTTTGTTTACCTGTTTAATAAACCGCACAAACATTTAAAACTATACGCTTCACAATAAAACGATTGTTTTTCTTTTACATCGAAAAACGTCCAAAAATTACAAGAGTAAATAACAAAAACGATTTATCGACAGTTTTTCTTACCGGATTAAGATAATGTAAAAAGCTTCAAATGATGCACTCAAATTATAACAAGTTGAGAGGAGTAAAACACCAACACAAAACTAGGCAAATGAGATGAAATCCGTACTTTAAATAATTAAATTTCGTTCCGTTTAGATTTCCTTCCTTAAACTTAAAGTTACAAATGAACAATTGCAAAATGGAAGCGACTCGGCAACATTAAATCAGTGCAGAGTGATACACTTTAACCCGGTGCAATACATATGCAATACCGCCCTGCGCCGGACAGGTTCGCCGAGGCGAACTCCGATTGCGTTTGCCCGAGCCCGACCAAAGTACCATCCGAGCGGGATCATTTATCAATTTAATGCGATTTGTGTCCGCTCTATTTAGCATTCGATAATTCGGTGCGCTTCGTCGAGCGAAGAGGGCAAGCGTCCTTGCAAGCGTCCCATTAGTACGCAGGTTCGGTGCTATTGCTTCCGATTGCGTTTATCGCGGCGCGTGTTGTTGTGGACGAAGGATTTGCGGCTCAAGATGTAGTTGAGAGGAGCGTATCGTTTTCTTGCATGCTTACGGGGCATTTTTTGACCCGCACCACAGCTATGGACCGTTGAATGTGTGGTGAAAGACAAAAACAGTCGTTAATGAAAGGAACATAACCATGGGAATAACGACAGTGCTTTTATTTTTCATTCTGCGCATCCCGAAGAAAGATGTTTATTATGACAACTTAAAAATGATCGCGAGTAGCCAAGGCGGGAATCGGTTGGAGAAGTAACTAACCGATGCACCGCGATGCACCGATGCAATCAGCGGTCAAAACAATAAAGCTTGAACCGCAAATAAACCATCCCACCATCGTGACAAGCCGAGGCGGCATTAAGCCAACGTTGTTGGTGGGCCACCGCCAAACCGTGCGCCATTACGAACGCTCTCGAATAAAGTAAGCTATCGCAAACACATGTTTCCGTCCCGGAGGCCCCGTACAAGGGAACAAAATGTCGGATTAACCGAGGGAGAAACGATTTCGCCATCGCCTCGAATAAATATTAAACTCCACCTCAAAAGTGCTCCAACTTGTGGATGCCAATGGTGCTCTGGATGGATTTGTGATTCGCCTCCGTCGAGCACTCGACGTTCTCTTCCACGGACATTTCTTACGTTTGCCGCACACCGCAAGCACCACCACCACCGTGCACTTGTGATTGACTCCGATCCGTACGTGGCCAAATTTAATCTTCAACCGTAAATATTCTTCCTTGCGCCTGGTGTCGAAGGAAATCGAACCAAAGGTACAGTGTTGGGGAAGAAGAAAAAAAACTCAACAGAACTCATTCCTTCGCCATTTACGTTCGCCGCCATTGAACCGCACATCGCGAGCGCCATTAACACCGCGGTTAAAACCGAGACAAGGCGATCGTTGGCCCCGTCAAGCGGTGCAAAACTCGGTACAGCGTGCGTGGCCACATGCACAGGCAGGCACAACGCTCGCGACGCCCGCCGGAGACAGATTATATTGTACTTTATGGATGGTCAGGATTTGTGTCAAAATGTTGTCCAACCCGCGAACCACGGACAAACGACGACGGCGACGCCATAAACCTTTGGCCGTACGGTAATCCTCTTCCCCCTTTTGCGAGCCGGGGAATTCGATGAATCAGTGCCGGGTCGCGTTTTCGCCTTCACCATCGCCTTTTTCCTTCTATCTTCTGCTTCCTCTGTCGGACCAATTTATCTCACCAGTTTTTTTTTATCATCATAATTCCATCTCAATGCAGCATTCGCGCCAGTCGAAAGATCACTCCCCAAAGGAAGGGCCAAGGCATGCCTGATGGGTAGATAGCGCACAGTGGTTAACAAGAGAACATTTAATTGTCATCAGAGATAGAATGTAACCTAAATTTTATTCATTCCTTCATCTAAATTAATTAAATTTTGAGTGCCAAAAACAGTTTACAAATGTGTCAGTTGTCAGCAAATTGTTTACTACTTCAGACAATTGAACACAAAAGAGTAAAACAGCTTATCGCTGTTTTTCCAAAAGAAGATAAAAAATGATTAAAAAACAGAGTGAAAAACATAGAGATCTCTTGCCACCTTGGCTTGAAAGGTTATCTTTGTTACACAACTTTAGTTTATATCTCGTTACAAACGCAACCTATTTTAAATGTTTTGTTTTACGATCGTTACAGCATAACATTTTTTGAAAATTTCTTATTCATTTCTTCTGAAAGTGTTACCAAAATTCTTACCTACTATATAATTTAGCTTTTTTGAATGGAGTTTTGTGTGCACTAAAACCATGGCTAATACTGAACCGTCACTTCTGAAACTTTCCACACATTAAGTTTAAGCACTGCAGATGTTCTTCAGATCATCTAGCTTTAACATTTGAAACTCAATGTTACTAACACAAACAAAACAAACATGTACGAACTCTATAATTCTTGACAGGAAAACATAAAATCACAAAATCGTTACTTGTGTTCCACAAACCAAAGAATATCACAAATTTCTGAAGCATTTACCTAAAACAATAATCATTGATAAAAATTTAGGTGCTTACATTAAGATCAACCCAAATTTAGACTCATACACGGTTATAATAAAAATAACCCTCAATCCGCGTATGTATGCATCGTTGGCAGGTACTGTATGTCAATGACAGCGCCATATGTATAGGTGTTAATACAGCAGAGGGGAATCAATGAAATATTAATCAGATAAAATATACCACAATTGTCATTATTACATCAAACCTCTAAAAACTAGTAATTTTAATAAAATAGCAAGTTGTGTACAGAGCTCGATTTAGACCGGTGCTTCCTGAAAGTGTTTCATGTAAAGTTTTGTTAGAAATGCTGAAAGCATAACTTTCAAATAAACGTACAAAAATAATCCTTAAGTAAACAGAAAAAAACATAAAACTTTTTTTTCCTTCCCTTTTTAACCAAACATGGCCGGTTTTTCAAGCTAGTACATTTCAAAATAAGTTTTTTATTCTTTTCAACAAGTAAAGCACCTTCCCATAGTGCGCCTCTTGGGCGAACGGGAGGAACATCGCAAACGCGGCTCGCTGTGTGGTCTCAGCTGGCGGATCAGCTGCTGCTCCCGCTTTTGCCGGTGTTCCGGGGAAGATGTGACGTGCCCGACTTTACTCGGGGACAAGTGGAAATCGTCAACGACGCCAGAGTGGCCGCAACGACCGATCGTTGCCCGTGTGCTGCTTCTTTACGCTCCGGTTGCCGCACGGCCGCGTAATCGCTTAACAGCCCTGACACCAGCAGCAGCAGCAGCAGCAGTAGCAGCAGCAGGCGGAAAGCATTACCGGCAGCAAAACGACTGGCGAGAATGATCTATGAAATATATTTTCACGGTTACAGTTGACCTTGCCCCTGCGCTCGCTGGTACGTGCCCGACGATGACGGAAAGAAAGGCAGCTTATGGTTGAATACGTCCTGCTCGGGCGTGCGCTTCGATTGGGTAAGGGATAAAAAAAACCCCTGGACTTGGCGTCAAACACCTCCAGCGCCAGATGGGAGGATAGCAATGCAAACACAAAAAAAAGCAACGAACCATTCCAACCTTGCCTGACGAGTTTAGGAGTAGAAAAATTGTGGGAAAGACATCCTCTTTTGGGGCCCCGAGGAAAAACGATGCGGCAAGAAAGGAAAAAATCCCCAGTCCGACCGACACCCAAAAGCGGACACCGCTTCAAGCCCCAGCGAGCTCCAGCTGGGACTGTCCTTTTTGCGCTGCGCCGAAAAACGATCCAACAGCCCGGGCCCGGGTCAAACGGGACACACACCCGAACCGCATCGCCCGTCGCGGTTCCTCCGGCCCACACCCGATACGGTCATGCAAAAACCGACATGGTGTGCCGACCACGTCGACGGGTGGCATCGAAGACCGTCGGCAGAGCGAAACCGTTGAACAGTTGACCGAGCCCGAAAAGGGGTTCATGTGCTTTTCGCCGCACCGGCCGTCATCGCATTACGGACGCCGAAATCCATGTGACGCGAGAATTGTGTGATGATGGTGATGCTGGTGGACCAACCGAGCGACGGGGTGCTGGAAAATGGCCCCGCCTACAAGGTGGCGAAATATGTGAAAAAACCCGCTTCCAGGGAAACAACAACTGCCCTTTAAACAGTTCCCATTTGGTTGAAGTTCTGTTAAAGTGAACAGCCAGCAATCAATATGTCGACGCTAGAAAAGTGAGGATAATTTTCACAGACAAAAGAAAACCCAAGTCTTCTAACGACACACGGAAAAACTACACTGCATCAACACAAATCTGTAAGAAACCATACGAATGCCATTAGAACCGAACAGGCAAACTACTTTACCAACAACTTTAGACCGCGCACAAAACCCGTACCAAAATATAATTAAACTGAACTGTTGCTCGGAGAAAATCACTCTTGCAAATGAAATCCATTACCGACGGAAAATCATGATACTATTCCACGGGCGCTTAAAACGGCAATCACAGAAATGAAGTGTTTCTTAAGCACGAAGATTCCGCACACACACATACAAGAACGCACATCAGTAAATAGAAGCGAAGCAGATGGAAAACACTAATCTTCCACCCAGGAGTGCACTTTTGCGGAGCGGAATGAAAATAAAATATCACTTTTTCGTATCAGTTTCCACACGCCCAGCAACGAAAACACATTATGGCAGGGGTCGGAAAGCGCTGCCCGAAGGAACCGGTCAGATTGTTGACAAACTTTGTACAATATAGCTGTCAAACTAAACGGATAGCAAATCAATCGATCGAGGAAAAGTTATCTCCTGCGTCGCCATTTGTTGACATTTTATTCGTAAATTGTTTAAAAACATACTTACATTATGTGGGAGATCTTTGCAATAATATCTTAAACGATATAGGTCACTGAAAATTCTGGCTCACAGTGTTATACTATCGACCCATGCGGATATTATCGTAATTTAATATCCCGAGTACTCGCAAGTGCTCCCCAGTGCAAAGTCATGGGACATGGAACCTGGTGGTTGCTATGATACGTTCAAAATCAAGTTCGCAGGTCTTCCATATTCCATGCCTTCTTCTCCCAGAACATAAACCGACGAACCCTCAGCGCACGAAATATAATAATTTAATCCATCTTTTCTGGCTGCTCACCAAATATGTCAAACATATTCTCACGGTTTTTAGCTCGTTGTATGGTATGCTATGACCACTTTTTCTACCGATCTTGGTGGACAGATTTGAAGCCATCAAGTATCATAACCAAGCCAAAGCTATGTTTATGTTCAAATTGTTAAAAGGTGAAATCGACGCTCCGAACCTGCTGCAAAAAAATCGGTATCCAAGTCCTACAATCAACCGCTAGACATTACACCCTATTGATGACATCACGGCACAACAACCATTATGCCAGCAATGAGCCTATTTCCTCGATGATAGCTAGCTTCAACAGAGTGTACCACAGTCTCGATTTCAACAGAAACACTCAAGAGATATTTGAAGAATTAAGATACGCGTCTAGATGAGTCCTTGCTATATCACGTCCAATAATTTACCATTTTACAATGAATGTAACTCTGTCTTGTGAAGCTCATGGAGGCCGACAAGTTTCTTAAATAAATCAACAAATAAACAAATAACTAGAGTTGTGTTTTTCAGATTCAGATTCTTGAATCTGAATGATTCTTTGTTTGAAAGAGATTCATGAATCTTTAGCTGAAAGATTCATGAATCCCAAAGATACATCAACTGATGAAAAGTGACTGGCCAAAAATGAATAGAGGGATCTCCTTTTTTTGGTCGCATGATCCACGCCAATGAAAGAATCGTGGAGATTCGTGACAGATCCATGAATGATTCATGAAGATTCATAAAGGTTTGAAGATTCGAATCCCTAAAGACATGAATCCATCCGAATGAATCTTAGGTGAAACATGCATATGAATGAATCTCGCAAAAAGACTCATTAAGCACAATACTAATCACAATACAACCAATTTTCCACAAAGCCTAAGCGCATATGGATATGACAATCTTGAGTCACAAAATAATTTCTTCATAACATTCAGGTTTTTACATCATATCCTTTTGATAATGACCAATGCAAACATCTTTTACTAAGCAAATGCGTGTTTTTTTATTTAAAACTTGCCAACCCCTGCGTTAAAGCTTCTCACTACTTTCACGCACCAAACCACCAAACTTACGGCTCGTCCCTCCAACCCACCTGCCTTCGCTCCACCATCAAAATGTGCTGATTTGCCGAATAAATCGTAAAACTCGCCGCCACCGAACGGACGAACGAATCTGCACGGAAAAAGTTCAGCTTCTGGCCAACTCGTCCCCCACTCAAACCGACACCTTTCAGCACCCATCGCTTGAGCCGGGGAAGCCAAAGTGTCGTAAATAGAGAGGCCCCGGCATTGGCCGACGGGGGTGTCCAGGACTAGAAGGGAGGCCTGACTGCCTGCAGCCTGAAGGCCGGAACTTTTTGGACCCCTGAACGCCGAAAACATCCCCCGAAAAGCCAGCCGAAGCACTTTTGCGACGAGCATCGGTAAAAAAAGGGACGAGGACAGAACTATCCGGATGGCCTTCCGTTCGAGGCTGAAGCTGAATCGGAGGGCCACGAGGAACGGAGGAAGCGGACGTGACGCGGTTGGCGGAACCCATTTGCAAATGAGATATAAGACAAAACTGACGGATTTATGGGTCAGGATGCTCGTCCTCGATGCTTCGCTTCTCGGGGCCCCGGGTGCGGGGTGTTTTCCGAGCATCTCGAGGATTCGACACACCGCCAACTACTAATGCCCTCCACGAACCGACTGCAGCCACGTCACGTCCTCACAGGCGGCGGTTGCTGGTCATTTAGTTTCACTTCCAGTTGAGGGTCGGAACGACGGCAGGATGTTTTGCACGAACACAACTTCTCTTTCCATCGCTTGCACACATTAACACCTAGCCACGATTTCCCCCGACGGTTGGCCAGCAGCAGAATAAACCGAAATACGATGGATTACGATGGTTGTACTTCTCCGACGGGCTTTTCGACCTTCTCTACACCCACCTTACTGGACCTTTCCGATTCGCGACGGGATTCGTAGAGAAAACAAAGTGGCAGAACAATAAGGAAAGTAGGAAAATTTGCCCATCAAGACGATGGGATCCTTTGCCTTCACACTTCAAAAACATAACGGTTGGAATTTTCCGTTTGCACTGACGAACCCCGATTTTTTTACAAACTTCCGATAGTGAAAATGGTCATTTATTCGCTTAAGACTTAGACAGTGTTACACAAAATATTCGCAGCTCGTGAAGCAGATATATTTTTCTAATATCCAAGCCATGCAATGCTTGTGGAACAACTATATTTAGAATAACTCATGTTTAGTAGTTTTTTATTAATTTATTTGGTAAAATTATACTAAATTAATAAACAATTGGAGATAATAAACAACAAACTTGATCGATCAAGAAAGATAATATCTCTATAAGCCGAACAATACAGAGAAAAATATGCGAAGTTCCTGACGAACAAGACGAAAACTAAAGTAATAAAAATGGTGAAATAAACAGTGATTATAATGAAACAAATATTAATAAGTGAAGATTTTCTGTTTATACCATACATTATGATTGTGTATAATATAGATTGCGTTCTATGTGAAATTCTCCAATACTCCAATTCAATAAAACGAACGCTGCTTAACTGCTTGTTCAAATAACAGTGTATGAAGAATTACCACAAATATTCAGACATATTTTCAAAGGAATGAATGCGCCGAACGATCCCATGAACATAAATTATTTATGAACATTTCATTAACATGAAATTATACTGTTAAAGCTCTAGTCAATGGAAACTGTATGCAACAATTCCAGAACAGTGTTTATATAAATTATAGGTATTTAGTGGAATAAACAAGTATCAATAATCGCAAGTCAGCTCCCACAGTATCGTAAAATAGTAAATCCCTATGTTTTATGAATATAGGAGAGCTTGACAGGAGTTTCGACTATCTTATACAAAATGAGTGTGAATTTACACCTATGCACACTGAATTGAATGGATGTAACAATGTTTATTTTATTTTGTAGATATTGTTCTGGCCTTAAAAATGCATTTGTGACAAAACATTTCTTCTTCACTGTACGGATGAAATATTTCATTTCGTCAATCTGGCCACTGCAAAACAGCGCGATAAAATGTTGACCAAATGCTGACAGCAACCCACCACCACCCGAACAACCACCAACACGTGACGCTCTGACATCGTCCGTTATTTCACTTGGATGCATTTTGCCCAACCGGTCGGAGTTGTTTTATGGCGGTCAAATCTAGCGCCTTGCGAATACGAAAACAACAGCGTCGATCCGAAACCGAGCGCGTTCTGCAGGCCGTTCCGGCAATAGATCCTTGCCGAAGGTCAAGAGGAAGAAAAACCGTTGGAACGTGATGGGTTCTCCGCGTTGCGGGTTATTTATAAAAGTGTACCACCCGAGCAGCGGCAGCATTAGCCCATTCTGGGTGTGTTTCTTCTCGGCAGTCTGTTTTTGTGTTCTTCAAATTTGCTTTTCGTTCCATGCCGCCCCCTGCAGTGCCGGCCCTGAGAACAATCCCATCATCTAATAAGGATGTGCCGTGCCCGATCGGCTTCGCAGTTGGATCCGGCCACAGGGAAAAAGAAGATTGGCGAAAAAAGCACGAAACACCCGTTCCGGATGTTATGTTAATGAAGCTGCAAAGTTTTCACTAAACGATGCAAAAGCGTTCGGATGCTGTCCCGGGCGCTGAGCAGGCTCGGGAAATCCTTTAATGCCGACAGCCCCCCCACTTCAGTCCGATGGCGTTCCGTTGTATTTTGGCGAGATTTTGTTTGTCTATGGATTCCCTTCTCAACCTCCTCACAGAACACACTTTAAACGCGGAACAAAATCGTTACGTCATTGGCGAATGGAAATGGAAATAACTCTTCGTTGGCTAAATCCATGACGGGTGCAGGAGAAAAACAATTTCCTTTCGCAGAAGTCACCAGCGGACCGCACCACTTCTGCTCCACCATCCTCGGGTGGCTGGATAGAAAGTAATTAGCTGGATGTGCAAATAGAGCAGCAATTAGACGTGCTCGTGCGCTGCACGGGGAAAAGCAGGCAAACTTTTGCCAGCTTTTCATGCAGCCTTTTTCTTTCCGCACTTCCCGCGCATCGATTCCGGACGGGAATGGACCAGCATTTTATGTTTTCCCGCTCGTAAACGGTCCCATTGCCATATGGGACGTCAGCAAACAAACACCAATCTGTCTAGGAAAAGCTCAAAGCCTTTTGAGATGACGCATCGGTCCGGTTGTAGGATAACTTCTTGGAAAAAGCAAAAAAAATATATACTCACGGATAATTCCGAGTGTAAATGGAAATTAAAAGGAAACAAACAAGCGAGCCGTGCTTTTCATATGATGTAATAACTTTGAGACCGTTTAACAAGAACATACATGAATACGGTACTGGTGGAAATCATGAAAGAGTAAAAATAAAGAGCTTGCTTCTCAAGAGGTTCGCACACGATGAATTAAGGGAAGATTGGAATCCTGTAATCCACGAATAACAACGTAATAAAAGGATAGTATATAATCAGTTTCAGAATAATAATATTTAATCTATCGTGCAAGATTCGATGGACATGAATTAATAGAATCAAAGAGCAAATCCGAAACATTTTGAACAAAAGAATCATTTGCTTTTGAACAAAAGAATCATTTTTTTTCGACAATTGATTTGCTGCAAACCAATATGTATGTATCAAGCATAGGTATAACAAAAGTTTCATCAGCTTCATCCATCGGAAGCCGAGTAATGCTGTTTTGCAGATGAGCTATGGGAATGACAGACCTTTTTTATCGCCTGTCTGACATATTCAATAAATATTTATTATTGTAAGTCCACTAGAAAACTTGATCGAAGATTCATTGTAGGAAACAAATTATAGCCAACTAATCAAATTAAACATACGGGGCAAACATGCGCACTAGTTTATCACTTTACACAAATGGTCAGATCTGTTTGAAGAGTGATAGATATTTAAAAATATTTACAAATAACCCCATTTTTGAGATATCGATAGTGAACTTTAGGAGATTGTGGATGCTTTGCAAATATGTCGGTTTTAATATTTGTATTTTTTTTAAATATCAAAAGTCGATCCAACTTCGACAATATTTATCACCTAACATTTGTCCGTATCATGAGAAGATACAAATCAGTGCTCTTTACATATTATTGGATGGAATTCGAACTCCATCAAGCGAGTGCCTCAGTATTGATGCCATATGCGCAATGCCATACTGAACACCCGGAAATATGCAGGAAAATAAGCTTTATAAAGTCTAAATTAGTTGCATTCAGAGGAGCTAGCTGGCGTGCACCATACTGTCAGCAATCCTCGCAGAATATACAAAAACTCAACAACGCAACTAAGTTGTGCCTGCAGAAAGGTATCCCATCCGAAAATAAATCGAAGGGCTAATGAAACGCCGCACGGTACAACCCAGCATGATTGGTGAACCTTTACCCGCGTGTAAATTAGATAATGAAATCGAAAACTAGTCTACCCTCGAAGGGGCCCCCGAAGGCGGGCGCGTGAAAGCGTCGCCAGCAGTGGGTTGCGTTCCCGGTACTCCCTTCTCCCGATGCGCGTGTCCGGTGTGCGATGGACAATCATAAACAACTCGCCGTTGCGCAACGACGATCCATTCCCAGGGCTAAACGGGCGAAACCTGACACCTCAGCGGACCGCCGGCTCGGGCGACGAAAAGACGACGCCGATCGGTTCCTTGGAACCGTAGCTCGAGGAACGCGGCTGTAGATTGTTGTTGTGAAACGCTAAAATATTTCCCGACAATGCTGCGCCAACGACATCGGCGAAAGAGTTACTGGCGATATCCCGGCCGGCGATTGAAAGGCCAGCTCGTTTGTACGCGCGGTTGTTCAGCTACGCCATCGGGCCATAGTTCACATCGAAAAAGGCCCCGGTAGTGGTGATGGCGGTATGGGACCGGAGCAATCCTGGATGATCCCGTATCCATCCAGTTTCTGCTCACTCTCTCTCTCTTTCGCTCTCTGCTTAAAGTCGTTCCCCACGACAGACGCAATCCCTTTTTGGGGAGCAAACGGACAAGCGAAGTCTTCAAACAACTGGTACACCAACCACACACTACTCCATAACGAACTGTCCTGGTCGAAACAAAAAAGGTCCACGTACCGTGTCCACCACCATGTCTCGATTGGACCCCGTCTCGGCATGGACTCTATGGGACCGCGGCGATGGCGGTGCAAAGGTCAGCACCGTAAAATAGCATCGCAGCCCATTCTTCATCAAACGCTAACGAGGAACGACCCGAGGAATGTAACATAATCGAGACACGATTTGGCGATTGGCTCGAGCGCGAATTGGCGCTTCGATCCGTACTGGAAGTACGAAATATACTGCCGAACGACACGCTTACATCACAGCCCGGGCTTCCCTGGTGCGATCGCTCGGACCGCTCTCTGGCTGGCGGCCGAGGAGAACGGCTCGACGATGACGAAACCGCCGTTGTCCGTGGACTGGGAGTCGCGAACGGAGCGAGTTGCTGAATCGCCCCGATCAATCGATCGATTGGGAGCGGTGCAAATGAAGAACCAACACCTGGTCCGGGGTCCTTTTTTGGAAGATCCACAGTTGCGTGCGTTTGTCTGTGATGGGACTCGTTAGGAGCCGGCGGGAACACTTGACCAATTAGCCACAAATCGTGCGGTGGAATAAATTTTACAATAAGTTAGCATTACATCACCAAAGAAATAATTGAAAATTTATTCAATCCTCAGAATTCAGGATTTGATTTGCATTCGAAAAAAGATGTTTGAGACAAAACGCGCGTTAGAGTTATTAAGGAGAAAAATATGGCGTTCTCGAAGCATTAACAGTGTTGATCAAGCGAATTAGTTGCCATCCAAGGACTTCTAAACCTAAGGCATTTTCGAACCTGTTTAAGCCAAACTGATCCCTTAAAGCCTATTTGTATCTTCTTCAACGAAATGTCAAACCTATTCAACTTTAATGTATCTCAGTTTGATGAGACAAGTACGAATAAACGTATAAATGGCTCTGATGAAGACAACAACTTTTATAAATTAAAGAAATGGGTGGACGAATACAATCCCAAGTTGGACCACTACTGGGCGTTCTACCAATCGTTCCATTCATTCCTGAAAGTAGCACATTCAAGGATCATGATACTTTGAATTTTTAAGTTTGTTTCTAAAATAATTATTGTAAGTCGTTTAAAAGTTTTGTATTTTAACTTTCCCGCGTTTGTACACAAGTCTTAGAAAGTCTTTAGAGCAACTTATCGCTTAACATTGCTCAGTCTGTACTAGAGTTGAGTAAAAGTGATTAAGATCCACGAATCTTTAAATGAGTGATAAATCAATCTCAAAGATTCATGATTGTGTGAAGAACAGATTAATGGAACCCAAATAGCCACTAAATTGAAAACGGTAGACCCTCTTTTTTTGTTTTGGTCGCACAACCCATACTCATAAAAGAATCATTAACATACATTAAAGTTTCTTTAAAGATTTATTAAGATTCATGAAAGTTTCGTACAACTCATGCATGCATAGATTCATGCATAGATTCATTAATCAACCTGGTGAATTCTCGTCAAAACATCCAAAGTCATAATTCTACTTAATACCTTACTGGAGCAGTTAAAAATGCTTATTGTAACTTTGTAACCTCAAAACACTGCAATCGAAATCAAGCACAGTGGTGTTTGCGCATTCCGAAGACCCAGAGCCTATCTCAAGTAACACGAGCTACAAACGAAGTAGCTCTTCGTTGGCACAAAATTGTTGCTCATATAGTCCAGTTTCGAACCGACCGTATATTAAACTAACGCATCGTTCTAGCCAACGGATCATGGCATGAAATCGCGAAATTCTATCCCTCCCCAACCTTGCATCCATGCAGTTGCATTTGAGTCATGTGCAACTTTTGCGTTGTTTTTTTTATTTTTCACTGTTTGGCTTACAGCAGTTCCTCGAATATATCGCGCCTCGAATAGCTCCACCTTACACCGACAACAGGACAGGAAGCTCCCGAGAACCCGAGGCGGTGTGGACAATTTTTGCAACACACAAAGCGAAAAACAAACCAGCCCCAAGAACCAAATCCCCACAAATTGTGTGATATATGAGTAATACATGGGAAAGACAAGTTGGTGTTCTTTTTGTTCCAGCTGATGCTGCTGCTGCCTTCAGCCTTTCCATCGCGGGCTCCAATTCTTTGTTGTTGTGCGGCCGCCGGGGCTCGGCTGCATAGGACGGAACAGTGAACGCAGTATCTAAAAAGAAAAGAAAATGAAATCCCCATTGCGCTTTGAGCCAGCATCGAGGCGCAGCAGCAGCAAAGCGCGCGCATTAGCGGTGGTACGGCAACAACTAAGCAAAAATGGAGTGTGAGGCAGAAAGCAACCCGCGGAGGCAAAACGTTGGGTTGGCATGCCGTGACCAATAGGTTCACCAGGACCGAGCGCTCCGGTACGTCTGCCTTGTCGAAATATTTACGGACCAGCGGAAACGCAAAGGCTAGGGTGGAGTGCGATTTTGTTCACATTTTCCCGGGATGAAACGGAGCTCGGCCGGCAATGGCAGCAATGGTTGGTATAGGAAACTTAACACGCACCCTTGCGCGCCTCAGCACAGGAACAACAGAAAGCGCGAAGGAAACCGCGAACTTATTTGACAAAAGCCTCGCAGGCGCGGGGATTGATCATCGGGGAAAGGATACGACGAGAGGTTCCAACATCGGATTAGGGAGGATGGGTGGGTGGGAGGGGGAATGGGGGAGACAGAAAGCCAGAGTCGAATCGATGGGTTTGATTGGGGCTAGTGAGTTTCAATGTTCAATCTGTGCAGCTTCACTTCGCTTCATCTCGGTATGTACGTGTGTGAAAGCGGAAAGTATGCTTTTCCTATGTGTGCTCAGATAGTCTACCTTGGATGGTTTTATCCCACTGTGCCATCGCATCGCCGTAAGGTGCATCCGGATTAGGTTGGTAGAAGAATTATGGGCGGTGGAAAACAAATTCATGGTTTGGATTTAAAGTATAAGAAGTGCGTCCTCTGCTCGAAGAATGATACTACCCAAGATCCAAAACTCACCATAAATATATCAACCCAATTCTTACACCCACGCAGCTTTAAGGATAAAGTTAAACGATGGTTGTGATCGAGTATCGAGTGGCATAGAACTATGGTCCCATGACCTGCCGCGCATCCCATATTTGCATATAAGAGGGTGTTTAATAAAACAGCATTAACATATCAAACGAAACGCAACTGCGGGAGTATGACTGTGCAGCACATCACACGGTGTTACCCATCCTCAGGGGGAACTCGCGTTTGCGTCTAGGCCGGGAGGGTCGATTTCAAACAACCTAGCCCACCGAAGCAACCACGACCACCATCCGCATCGTATCGTCGGAAGCGGCAACTTTTCGCGGATTATGATTCGATTGGATTTCGTTTACTTTGTCTTTTACGCTCCGGCGCACGCTAGACACCGACAGGGATGATGATGATGATGATGATGCACGATGCACGTACACAAACAGAGGCCACCGTATGGCACCAGGGAACGGACTAGGAAAGTGAACGGCAACGAGGATCGGTCGGCCAAGATGCACCGTTGCGCTCTTACCCGTTTTTTCCAACTTTGATTTCCAACCTCTTCCTTCAGTCTCCAGTCGAATGGTTGCCGTTGCATGAACAGTATCCGAATTCGAACCCGTTGCCGCATTGCACATTGCAAACAAAGACGAAATTGAGGATAAAGAATGAGGAAAGGATGAAAGGGAATGAGACGGCCATTGAAAGATGGTAAAACGAGAGACACCCATTAGCAACGTGGTGCAATAGGCTCCGAAGTGCCATTGAGGCGGTGCACAATTTTCCGTTGACAAGTTGTTTAGTAGCTACAAAAAAAATGGTGACTTTACTTAAACTTCTACCAGCAGGATGTGCCTGCGATATTGTAGCCATTTTATAGCACTCTCTAGAAATTTTTTTAAATTTAGAAACGCAAACCACCGTAGGCGTAAAACACTCTTTGCTTAGCCATAGAAAACCGTCGGTTTTTATATATTATAAAAACAAACTATTAATAAAAAAAAGAGTGTACTAAAAACGTTTGGCAGTCAATGTGTTAACACTTTGACTTCCCAGTGTTTTTAGAACACTTGTTTAGTAAAATCATTTTTCATGAAATTTGCTAACAAATACATAAAACAAATACTGAGGCTTACTCTTAAACCAATAAAAAATAGAACTAAGCTTCCAGAAGGATGAATTTTTGCATTTAATATAGCCTACTTCTATATTATTGCAATTCTATATTAGATTCGTGGCAAGATCAGAATTATCTGTTACCAACTATGTGGGTCATTGGCAGCGGTGTAAAAGTATTTGTTGACAATCTTTTACTTGGGTGATAATGTGTAATTGGCGATAAACGGATAAGAACAGGCACTTAAGTTAAAATAGCTATTGTAAGATAAAACAAAACATGCGATTGCACACAAACAGGCGTTAGCAAAGAAACACATTTCAAATAGTATTTCTAGGACAGAAACCACAATTTTCCGAATAGAAATGCACAATAAGTTGTAGTAGACTGTACAACGGCCAAATAGGATACGTGCAAAAAACCGTGCTATAAATTTCACTTTGTTTCATCGTGAGTGAAAATAGCAAAAAATATCTTTCCAAGCGAAAAGTAAAGAGTTTCGTCGGTAGCACTCCTTCCCAAAAGTGGACCCATAATCCCACAGAAAAATGATAGATGAGTGCTTTGATGCAATCCTCGCATTTTTCTCACACCTGCGGACGTAATCCCTGTCCTTCGCCTGCCATCGCTTCTAAGTTTCAAGCTCGTAGCACCTTCCTTCCTTTCAAGGTGTTCTACAATCCCTGTCCGTGGGAGTTGAATAAAACCGACGGAGATGGAACGGCCGGTCCTACTGCAGTGCAACAATTGATAGGCTGCATTTAGGACGGAACATTTGTGCATGTGCATTGGTCTGGTTCCCGGTGTTATTCGGTCTGGCGTAAGTGATACGTGACCTAGTAAATCCTACCCCAGCTTGTGGCCGCCCACACCTTCGTCTACGGTGTATTGGGGTCGCACAGGGGGTCGAAAACGGGTAGGAAATTATTTCCCTTTTGTTTCCCGTAAGATGGGCGTTCTGAAAGGCTTTCAAAAACTGCTTCCTTTGCTATTACATAGCACGCCTTCCGTCTCGGGTCGTTTGCAGTATCCTAACGCCTTTTCAAGTGGGGATCAGAATCACTCCAGCCTCTACCATTCTCGCAAGAGGAAAAGGTTTTCACTTTACGCTTCCAAGCCCCCGCCACGGGATGCACTGTATCGGATGACCTGAGCAAGACGCAAACCATCTTACGCGTTGGCAGAGTAAATAAATCTCAAAATACCTCCACCGGTTGCGAGTTGACTGTACTGTACCCGACTGCATCGTCACGTTAGGATGAGGTTGATGGGCATCACCTTACGCAAAGGTATTAGGTTGCCGCTAGGATCGAACAAAACAGAACGTTGCATTAGACCCGGGCGCAAGCTGCAATAACATAACAGGGCTGCCTGAAATTAGTTAAATTAGAGCTAAAAAAAGCGATATCACATGTGCCATGTCACTTTCAAATACAAACCATAATATAACGAAGTAAAATAGAAATCATGTTTTTCAAATGATTAACAGAATGCCATGAAACGTCAATAATCATTATCTGTGTATAATTAGTAGAGGGAAATGGGGTATTGATGGAAACATACTTTTTTGTACGATGTGAGATAATGTTAGCAAAAACAGTAAGTTTTAAATTTTATTGTATTATTTTACTAGCTTATTTTATCTGCCTGTTTGGAGCTAAGCAAAACCAAATATTAAATTACATACATCAAGTACGTATAAAGTAAACCCTAGCCTAGACTATAGACAGGTATCATACAGTTCCAAAATGGATGCTATCGAGAAGAAACTGAAAGAAACCAAAAATTAGAGCAAAGCAAGAGTAGTGGAAATTAAAGAACGGACGTTGGAACAGGAAAAGTTGGTTGAAGTGGCACATTGAAACGAGAAGAGGACCTATAGCCAAATTTCTCTGCTGCAATTTTTACCATAGAGCAAATTTTCTCTATTGAACAAACAATATTTCTGTAATTCACATTAAGATTTATGCTGAAACCCCATTCTAGACGCCGTTTTGACAATATCAAGCAATATACAATTTCGACAATTTCAAGCAAACAATTGAAGCGCTCCAGTTTTCGCAATTTGTTTGTGTTTTTTGCAAACTTTACTGAACAATTGTCGTCGTTAATCGTGTAGCTCCATTCGACGCATTACAAAGATGTTTAGTCAAAATGAATAGCTCCATCGTCACGATTTCGATTAGTTTGATTTCAGCCGTTCATTAAGTTAAAATTGAGTAAACAGTTTAAAGCAATTTGATTTGCATAATTTCCCTCCAAGGCCGATTGCAAATAAAACGCTCCATCGTTCCACTCGCTCTCGTTCGATAGGATCGTGTACTAAAAGTTAGTCGAAAAATTAATCATGTTGCAAGTATCCTTCAGAAAATCCATACCGCACACGGGAGCCCCCGAGACCGCTCGGTCGCTGTGTTGCATCACCCGCTAACAGTCCGTGCACTCCAACGGTAATCTCAAGCCATACCTTTGGATGCAATCCACCCAGCAAACTACAACTAGAAGCAGCAACCGGCCGAGGCTACGATCGACACGAACCGTTCGGCATGAGCCGTGCACGCGGACACGACGAAAGTGTATTGAATTCCCATTGCCGTGGGATTGTGGATTTGTGGGGGGGTGAAACGGCTGGAACGGTCGGTTTCGAACGACCTGATGATTAATGCATTAATCATTCGCCACGCAGGGAACGTCCTCGTGGACAAGCGGTAACAGACTTGCTGTATGCTCCTTATAGCGGTTTGCGCAGCACCCGGAGGCTGTGCATTGATTTCGGTTTTCTTTTCAGTAACCTTCAGCGTAGGCATTTCCTCCAATACCGTGGACCGGATATTGGAGAAGAGCTTCTCATTGGAACGCGCCTTTGTACCGCGAATCAATTATGTGCCAATGAAAATGATGACGGTGAGACGACGACCATGATGATAATGCTCGAAGGAATGTCCGTCGTAGAGCAGCGAGTAAAGGATGGTTTCTATGGTGTTCTTTGTTAGCTAATCAGTTCATTTGAATATCGACGTTTCGGGTATTATTTCGAGGTAAAATGTTGGTGCCATCCGATCTTATCTTACAAGTTTGTGTCACTTTATTGCTTTTGGTGTAAGCAAGCCCATATTTTGTTGGAGATTTCCGGTAAATAAAATTGCAAAAAAGTTGCGAACAACAAAAAATCCCTATGGAATCAATATCAAAAAGGAACTGCTTCTAATAAATGGAATGAATGGAAGCTTTGTTAGTGCTTTCTGCTATCCGTTGGTAGTATTTTCAAATCGTTTTCAAACGTGTCAGCATCTATTGCCCACACCATGCATACAAACGATCGAAAAGGAGCAAATACTCATAAAGTACAAAACGTCATGAGTCAACGTGTGAAGAAACGCGACATTCCAAACATCTTGTAAATCACCCTTCGATCGTTCCCTCTACGAGACATTAGTGGGAGATCTTCAATTATTTCCTGTGCACAACGTTCAACGGGGGGGATGATGATGATGATGATGATGATGATGATGATGATGATGATAATGATGATGTTGGAATGAATCAAACTGAACCGGAGAAACCGGTACAAAACCTCGGCCATCGTCGTCGAGTTTCAATTTATCGATCAACCCTCTAGTTGCGATCGCTTCTTATAGCACCGATACTGGGGCTTGACGGACTTAGAAAGGAGTGAAGGTACATCGAGTGTGTTTGTAGCTTGCAATTGCATTTGCAGCCGGGCTCATGCATAGCTATGCAAGCTTATAAAGATGCTTTATCTAGTCCCCGGCAGTTGAAGCGGAGTGTCCAGGGCGCACACGGACGTCACGATTGAACGTTTGCGACATTGGTAAGCATGTAATCAGCGCCATCGGGAGCGCTTGTTGATTTGTTTGTGTATGCTAAAGAGGTTAAAAATTGATCCTTGTCGCGGAACGGACTCTGCGGTCAGGTGACCTTTCGATTAGTGTATTAGATAAAAAGTCTGATGGTTGGGTGCGCAAAGTGCAAGTGGAAAACTACAAGGAAACATGGGTTGTTGAGAGCTAGTACCGCTTGCAACCGGAGAATAAAGGTATTCAAAACATTCGAGTGCGCTCTCTGCCAGTATCAATTGAACTTTTAATTAAACTTTTGGGTGCATCAATGAATTATGACTCTTCAAAAGAATCCAGTTCGGGTTGTTTGCAACCCCTGAAGGTCTTAATAAATTGATGTAACCGATAGGTACAAATTACAACAACTGAAACAAACCTAAATTCATTGGACCATGATACAAATTCAATTAAAATTATAGCGTTTTGAAATTTGATGAATTGAAGATAATTTTAGTTGGTATAGAAGCATCTCATTTGTAAGCATTCCCTAATCGGTTACGTAATGAAAAGAAAATTATGAGATACAAGGATTTCATATAAAGGATTGAACGCTTGAATTCACACTGTAGTCAAACATTACTATATTAAGTTTTTACATATCTAAGCCAGTTGGATGAATACTGCTTTGTAGTAGTAAGGTGGTTGGTAATAGTAGTATGATTTTATCCCAACTGTGCCTGATTATTCACAGCTTAAAATTCAGTTGTTGGAGTAGACCTTCTGTAGTTGATAGTACTCACAATGTCCAAATAAGTACGAAGTATTTTCATTTCAACAAGACATCAAATCAAAATTGGCAAGGATTTTTATAACATCAGCCATGGTATGGTTTTAAAAAGTTATCTTTTTGAATTTGTTTTTTTTTAATAAAATGATTTTTCTTATTTGCTGCAACATCTCAAATTTGATCGTCGATAAGCAGTAATTGAACTGAATTTGAACCGAGCGATATCTTCGCTTCGATAACGAAAGTAAATCGTCTCTGACGATGGATCTCCAAGCTACATAATTAGCCATTCAAATGACTTTGTAGTGCAGGGTTTATATGGTAAAAAATAATAAAAGCATAAAAGTTTCAGGTAATTTAAAAACTTAGTTCAAGTAATAGTGCAAATCTTTTGGAAACTGTACAAACTCACACCTGTTGTATTAATTAAAACTGTTGCACAAAACAACAGTTTATAGGGACAGTTTATTGCTGCAGATGAATCACCTGAATTATAGGGAAAGAAATGTTTGTATATCTAGCTTGAAAAACTTTAGTAAAAATTAAACACTGCTCATGAAACCTTAAAACCCAACAGTCCACTTTCCCCCCGTTTCCGGATCATTCTCAGTCCATACACCTGCCGTGTTATGGTTTGCAGTTTTGCGGGTATGAGCATGTTTTGGAAGAGTTTCTTCCGAAAAATATACTAACTTGACGGCCCCGCGCATCAGTTATTTACGTAAAGAGAGTGTTATTTCTGAGGTTAACAAATGTACATCTCCAGCGCCCATTCGTTTTATGTACTGTGCTGGTCTTGCTATTTTACTTTTTTAGAGTTTCTCATGCGAGTCTGCCATCGAAATGCCCTGCCGTCCGTTGAGATGGAAATGGGATGTCTATTTATTAAATGTATTTAAACAAACTGCACTTGTCGGGATGCATTTATGCAGTTTCTTATAGCTGTAGTACGCATCTGTTTAATTACATACGAAAGGCACTCTTCGTTGGACTGGTTGATAATACATGTTATAATAAGTTGCTGCTGGGATTTGACTCAATAATAATTCAAATAAAACACAATAAACATAACTTACCCGTCATTCATTTCACGTAAATATCTCTTCCCGTTAACACTGGTAACCTTAAAATATTCTCGAACGTAGATTAGGTTCTTCTGCTTCTGGGACCGCTTATCAAAAAATTAATTATCACCAACGATCCCAATAAAACTGGCAATGTAGAAATGCGTTCCAAAGCGCCGTACATTACCGAAAACGAATTGTGTTTGCTTTTGCGTATCACTGCCTACTCGCCAATTCACATCATATTATCGCACTTTTAGGGAAAATCTTCTTTATGTACAACACATTAATCGCGTTTTGCATCAACTTTTCATTGAACAAATGTAGATAAACGACATTTATTATTCCTTATGGGGTTACTGTTGTTGTCCTTTAAGTTTATTTTAATCGACCGATCATACGTTTCTCTACTTAGCTAGCTGCACTAAACTATGCAGTGTGATTAGTGCTTTCCATCAACGCATTGATTTGAAAGCAAATACAGATAAAAGCATGAAAACCACTAACTTTACACCATAAAGCAACCAACAACGACGAATACCGCGGCCATTTCGGTATGAATCTTTGTGTTTTGTTATTTTACTTGCCTGTCAAACGTTTTATCTAGTGTTGGCAGAATCTGGATTCGGAAGATTCGAAGATTCGATCCCTAGACGGATTCTAAAGATTTGAATCCCATCTGACAGATTCTAAAGATTTGGATCCCATTTGACGGATTCTAAAGATTAAAATCGATTAGGATTCGAATCAGATTTGATTGGTTTGGGACTCGATTTGATTCGATTCTGACTTGATCCTAAACTGTTTGAATCGACTCACAATGATTTGAGTCGAATTAGTCACATAACACGCTTTCTAGACTGCACCGTCGCGTGACGCGACGTCGCCTGACAGACGCTGAACTCCATGCAAAAAAAAACCTAGCGCGATTCGTGCGACATCGCGCGAGGTTTTTTTTATATGCCCGGTTGACAAAAATTCAAATTTTTTTCAGCTGTCATGTAGTACCAGCAAGTTTTTCCATGGCAGATTGCTGGGACTCTTGCTGGAACTACATAGTACCAGCAACAATGTCAATTCCCGGTTGACAGAAATTGACATTGTTGCTGGTACTATGTAGTTCCAGCAAGAGTCCCAGTAATACGTGCAAAAAACGTATACCCATTCGTAGTATATTATATGAGCTGAGTTCAGGATATCTTTTCTTTCCCATAATAATTATTTTCAAGCAGGAAAATATTTTTGATTGTTTTATTGTTTTGATATATCGATAATAATAATAATAAATTATTGTCCGGTTCGGAAGGCGATCAGGCGAAACATCCCGAAATGGTCCGTCCCCTCCTCTGGTTCGTGCTGGCAAACAGCGACCATGGATCGTAGCAAGCTCCTTCGATGTACGATGTGCACCACCACTTTGTCATGGCCAGTGAAAACACATAGAACGCGTTGATGTTCGCTTGAAGCCGCTTCTTCCTCCTTGTTGAGACACTGAAATATGTGAAAAGCGCGGAAAAATCATCATCACTAAGAACGCTGCTGTGGGTTCTTACACACGTACTTACTGTCTGATGCGAGTTAACCCGGCCCCGGTTAACCTCCCCGAGTCGGTCGATCCAAGCGCTGCTATCGAACACTGGCCACCGATACTATGTTACACCCGATAACAACGGCTATAAGAAAAATCTAACAACTAATGAAACAACGAATACGCTGGTAAAAACACGGTCGAATGCTTGCTAGTTGGTGCACAGTAAACAGTAACCAGTAAACAAACAAAGGTTTGACAGCCAGTACCTCTTTCCACTGCGGTGCCTCCCAAAGAAAAATTATTGGTAGGTTATGAGGAGTCCATGCCTACCAAAAATACACTTGGCAAGGTCCTTTTTGGTAGGCATGTATACCTTTGGTAGGAAAGTGCAGCAAGGTTCTCCTTGGGTAAATGAATGGAATAAATCATTTAACTAGTATTTCTAACCGTTTCATGCCGAGGCATTCTAAACGTTTCATGCCGATACAACAATCCAATAAAAAGTTATTTGAAAATAAAACTCCAAAAACTACCCGGGTAGACAGTTGAACGGCAAATGTTTTACGCAACCTCCTGCCTCAAAAGTTCCGGACTTTGGCAAACCGGTTGAAAAATTGACAATCAGTTCTTAAGCCTTAAATGACTAAACCTGGCTCTGCATGGACCTTGATTTGTAGTTAAAAGTTGACAGTTTGGATCAAGGCGTGTACATACGATTTAAGGTTAGTAGTTTTTGTTATGTTGTGTTTTGGTAACTAATTAACATTTTTTTCATCCCCATACAACAAAGTAGGACGTTTATTCGTGCTTCGGACGGTTTTAGGGCGATATTTTGAGCTGCCTAGTGGGTTTAAGAGTGCTATTGCCTCCTACAAACGGACTATGCTGGTTATTTTTCACAAAGTATTTTTTATGTTGGTTTGCTTATGTCAAAAGCCTTCCTTACCACACTGCCTATGCAGTGCAATATATACCTTGACTGTGCACCATAGAGGACCATCGTCGTGTCGTGCAAAACGTAGTCCAATTTCTATTATTTTGATCATTCAAGCTAGACATTCGCGTGTACATTTGCTCCTCTTTGCTGTCCAGAGAATATTCAAACACGTACGACTCCTATTACGTGTTTAGTAAACCTTCGTTGGCAGATCGTCGTTACGTTCCCGTGATCCGTGCTTGGTTTCTCATATCTTTAACAAGCACACCAATTGGTTTCGTGTTATCTTTTGCTTCGCGGTATTCCCGTCCGTATGGTCCACATTGGCAGACTTCGATTAAAGGTCAGTCCTAACGACGGTGCCAAATTGATGCTAGCTATCGTCGAAATTCTCCAGCATCGCGTCGGAAGTACGACGCAATCCATCTTTGATTAGCAAACCAACTTTGGATAACCCTCCCGACACCAGAAGCAGTCAAGAGTAAACAACAATTAGAGTGAAAACGAAACGAAAGCAATCTGCAACAAAGAGAACCACTTTCGCTCGCCGTGCCAAACGTATTGGCTCTAGGTGGGCTTCAATGGGAATATCTTTGTGCGCTGTGCAAAGCGTATAAGTGAAGCAGTTGCTGGAGAAAGGGAGTGAAAAGAAACAACGACGACGACGTCCAGTGTGTGTAAGCAAGAAAAGTAAAAAGCAAGTGCACAGTCAGCAAATAGTTTACCCACTTTAGTCTACCTCCGGATCGGTGTGTAATGGCATCCGTTGTAAGGATTCCCGGTCGTCTTGTTGAGTCCTGGTGTACGGCACATCGGTGCTAAACGCAGTGGGTGACGAATCGTTCCCGTCAGAATCACCATATCGAACTACGTTTACCTGTCATCGTCCCGGTTGAAGAAAGATCCGCATCTTCCGCCTACTGCTCGGTTCTCCAAGGTGTTCAACCATGGGATTGCTCTTTGCCAAAATATGGAGCCTTTTCGGCAACGAAGGTAAGTGGCTACAAAACAGCAGAGAAAAAAACAGTACATTGAGCCCACATATGTTGTTGACGTCGGGGGAATGTAAGGCGCGGTTTGTTTTCGTAACTGTTGTGCTGAAGGTTTCGTTTCGTGTTCAGTTAGTGAAAGGTCTATGGTCTTGATCGCGGCCGTGATCTTACGACGAACACTAGCACGGCGGATCGACCATAATCATTTGCTCTCATTTCTTCCTCTTGTTTTCCTTTGAGTGAATTGGCTTCGCGTGCTGTATTATCAAGCTTTGGCGGACTAACAGACGTGCATTACTTTGAGCAGAGGCAAGCTTATCATCGTGTTGTGGACTGGTGCACATAAACGATTGGCGAATGTAAACAATGCCGAGGAATGGTGGCGAATTACAAAATGATGAACATTTACCTGACCTACAAGGCGTTAGATAAAGTTGTAATTAAAAGTCACCCGTGTTTTTGGACATGTTAAATATTCCGATTTAGTTGGTTACGAACACAATACACGAAAACAGCTTTCTTCTAAGTACAAATCTTTAGGTTGTTTTGTTTTGAGACCTTCTTTAAAATCATACATTTTCATCCAAGCAATCTAAACCCGCTATCCCAAAAACAGTTTTCCTTTGTTGCTCTGTTTGTTTCATTTCGTCTCTTTTCGCTTTCAAAATGTCAGCATCTCATCAAGTTTTAAAAAATTCCGAAGGTCACTTTGAAAAGTGAAACCTTCGATTTCGGTAACGATTATTTTCTGGCCCAATTTTTTTCGTTACACTCACACATTCAAATGTTTTTCGTACGTTCCGGTTGGCTTGTTATTATTGGTTTAAAATGTCCTGTTACTACATATAAATTATTGTTTTGTCATTGAAATGAGTATAAAATTAAATCCTTTACATTGTACCTTATCACGGTGGGTCGTGACTATGAGTAAAAATATAGTAAACCATTGATTTTTTTCTCTGCCATAACTGCCATTTCCACGTGAATGATAAACTAAAAAAAGGCACACCCCAGCAGCTTGCTTGGAGCGTGTTTTCCGAGTTTATTTTATGGATATTGCCGTGGTTGCAAAGGATCACTGTTTCCTAATGCGTCCCGATGGTATCGTTTAGCTCGACGAATTGAGCCAGGTGTTATACAACCACACGTTGCTAAATTGATCCCGGTTAGAAAATACTGCACAAAATGTGGTGGAACGAAAATTTGGAAATTGAACCCACCATATGTTCAAGAATTATTATTAATTCGAACATTCAATGACCTTGAAACGGTTTCGTAAACAGCCTGTCCAATTAATTTAATACACATGTAGATAATTGATCGTTTTCAGTGAGAAAAAGCCACCTGTCCCAATTAAAAAAAAAAAAAGTTCACGCAATAAATACTAGTTCGGACATCAAATCCATTAATCCAAATTGATATTAATTCAAACTAGGCCATCAAATCAAGCCCTCCCGACGAGATCCGTTATAAGTTATAGCGAGTACTTTCACTGGGCGAAGTTCGCTGAACGTAAACTATTATTGCGTCCATTGGTTTTGCACTCGCTTGTCACCGTATGTAAATCAAAATAACTTGCAACGAGACAAGCGTTTCACTGCGGGTTCCTCTAGCTTTGCTGAGGTGTGGCGCGAGGAGGCAATTCGAGACCTATCCCCCCCGGAACACGACACCGGATAACTTTCGCTCGTTGAAGACACATCATTCAGGTGCTTACGTGTTTCGCATAGTCATTGGGTCCAGGTGGAATACACGGCTCTATTTAAACAGCTTTTCTACCCGCGGGCCAGATTTATTTTTATAGGATCTCTGTTGGGGGTTTAAGATTTAACTGGGTGGTGAATTGATCTTAATGAAAGCTACTAGACGATCGTACGTAATCTTCAAATTATCACTTTAATTAGGCGGTGACTTCTTTTTGAAAGATTCCGAAAGTTCAATCACACTAATCGCATCCATCTCATTGTACAAATTGGAAAAGGCTTGATTAAAAATGGTAAACCCTGAGATCAACCCTGCTCCACAGAGATATCCATCTTACCCGTAGTGGCTGAAACAGTTCCTCTGTCTGTCCACTGTACAGCGCTGTGTCACGAGCAACCGAACGCACGACTTGCTACCCCCCACCCGACTGCAGAAGCTTTACTCCACTTCATTAGGGTATGACCTGACCCGAGTCACCAGTATCCCGCATTCGAACGGTCACCATGCCGCAAGTAAACCTCCCGAGGTCGTTGTGTGCACATACGGTTAAGCCATCGTGTGTCCGACCGCCCGCTCTCGGTCATGCGTGGGATAATTTTCAAACCATCCGCTTAATTCCCCGAGACCGACTGGCCCCACCGGTTCCTGAACGGCTGCAACCGCATGCGTAAGGGAGCAATCTGATAATGGTTATGGTCGATCAACCGTTAAGCGACACGTGCAGGTGGAGGAGAGGAAGGACGGTGTTGTGGTATTCCGGAGCGCTCGGTTCAACTACGCGCTGGCATGACGCGGACAAATGTATATAAACTGGTCCACGCAGCGTCCATAAGCTTCAGCGAACTAAACCCTTTAGCATGATCAGCTGTTCGTGATCTCACTGGTATGATTCGAAATGCCTTGGCTCTTTTTAAGCGAAATTAAGGCATTTAAATCAAAACGAAGTACTACAATATGTTCATTGGCGTCTCTTATGCAGCTTATGCGAATTTCAAATCTCTTGATTAAGATTTAACAGAGAAAACAAGAATATTGCAATTGTCCAAATATTGCAATTAAGCAAACATTCATAAATAAAGTATCTCAATATATTACTTAACGAATACAGAAAAGAATTTTATTCATAATCTTTATCCGCTGGTTAAGGCGAGAGAAACAAATCAAAATATCCTAAATAGGGTTGAATAACTGCCGTAAATATTAGGCAAAACATTTGTTTTGCCATTACTTTGCCAAACTTATTCAGTATGCCACTGTCTCATCTAAACTAAATAACTCAATTTGTACCTATTCTGTATCCACAATCTCACAAATTATTGGTTTTAGATATTTCATATTTAAATATTTGTTGTAAATTTCATTGCCACAAAACAAAATGTTGTATGGAGTTGAATGCACTTTAAACTTCTTGACATATTCTACTTTTTGTGATGTTTTACTTGTGATAGAATTGCAGATAATACTAAATATGAAATCATGACAAATAGCTTTAATTTACAAATATATGAACGGAGATCATCCTGCCCAACTATCTGGGCCATTTTGCCCCACAATTTAAAATGAAGCCTGGAAAAACATGCTATCAAAAAGCCTCGCTTTGATAACAATCTGATAGTTTCAACAACAATTGTTG
This sequence comes from Anopheles coustani, assembly GCF_943734705.1. Taxonomy (NCBI): domain Eukaryota; kingdom Metazoa; phylum Arthropoda; class Insecta; order Diptera; family Culicidae; genus Anopheles; species Anopheles coustani. Next base: position 83,933,635 of record NC_071288.1, read on the forward strand.
TTTTTTGGCAATAAAAGAGAGTGTAAAGAATTGATCTGCAAACATCTGCAAGAACTTTATGTTGTTTGTTGAAGGAGTGCATCTTATTTCATATGTTACGTCAGCCAATTTATCTCGGGGAGGTAGATTTTATCACTTTCCTTCTAGCAACTTGTCCTTATGTGACATTAGACATTTTGAGACATCTTTATAACTGTCAGTGTTGGTTTGATCGATGGCATAAAATGAAGATCATGTTCAGGTCCTTTATTTTCACCTAGTTTTCGGTTGAAACGGGAGACCACTGCCCTATGTTCCAACCTTACCGTATTGTAGCTATCCGGCGCTATCCGGTAAATTGTGTGATACAATGTTTCAACGCGCTGTTTGCCACATTGTAAAGCTGGCCATTTTATGGTGTGTGAACTGTTTGTCGCCGGTGGTAGCACAGAAGCATGTGGTTTAAATTCAAATTTGTTTTGTTTCGCCCTGCACGCGACAATTTTCCGCGAGGAGTGGTAGAAGTAGTAGTAATCTTATCATCACGGTACAAAACGCGATTGAAATCACTCCATTTACTCGGGGGTGTTGAATTTTAAACGGACGATAAAGATGTAATTCATTAGCGGGTAATGGAATCACTTTTAAATTTCAATGAAAATTAATTCATGGAAATGGGTGTAATGTAATGGCGTGTATCGCTTGTTCACATATCCTTGAAGATGTTGTCACCTGGATTCCTTTTTAAAAGTTTCAGTTTGTACTCTTTTGACCGTTCATTTTACTCCCTGAGAAACCAGTAAATGAATCAGTTCAATAAATATTTTGAAGCAATGTTTGCATTAGCATAAGGTTTAAATTTACTGATTTACTGAATGAAAACTGGCAACTATAGTCATCGAATGATTTTGCAACGCAATGATTCATCGTCTGTCCATTGTGATAAAAGAAGCACAGAATCAAACCCTTTGGTATTGTTGTTGACCTGGAGATTTAATTGTTTGCTTGACCTGAGGGTAATTTAAAGGCTTGACAAGGGCTTGACAATGTACACCATTTCATCACTGTATTTTCTTTTCTCTCTTCCTGCTTTCAGAACACAAACTCGTTATGGTCGGCCTAGACAACGCGGGCAAGACGACCATCCTGTACCAGTTTCTGATGAATGAAGTCGTTCACACGAGCCCAACGATCGGCTCGAACGTGGAAGAGGTTAGTAGGATGAATGGCCCGCCACCCATCTCCATATCCACCATCCCACCAGCCCATGACCTATTCCAATGGAAAAGCGCCATCGAAAGGGAAACCTTTTTCTTCCCTTGCTTCCCACCACTAGCATGGGTTCGCGGTTTATGGATCTTTCTGCCGTTTAAAACAAACATAAACCTCACCGTGCGCGTTTGGTTTGGTGTTAGAGAGGAAAAAATATTACTCCAAAACTGGCCGGCTTCGGCCGCTAAACTCATAAGCTGCTTATCGCTGAAAACTGTATTGACAGCACGAGTGCATTCAAACACGTTTATAGTTTACCTCACTTCTTCTACGTTTCTCTTCCCTCACGCAACTCTTCTGATGACGCAGATTGTTTGGAAAAATATTCACTTTCTCGTCTGGGACCTGGGTGGACAGCAAAGCTTACGGGCCGCGTGGAGCACGTACTACACAAACACCGAGGTAAGCAACCCGCTAGGAAGGCAACGTTTCGAGGGGAGAGGGGGGCGCTCTCATGAGCCACGTGCTTGCTGGCGCAGGAGCGGAGAGTTGCCGCCTGACTTATTATCCTGCGTAAAAATAGCAACATGTGTGCCATGTGTGAATTGACCCAACCGGTAACGATACGTTACTAGAAACCGAGGGCAAAGTTTTACTGTACTTGACTTTTTATTTCTTCTTTTTTATGTCCTGTCGATTCCTCCGAATACGGCACACCACAGTTCATCATCATGGTAATAGACTCAACGGATCGCGAACGGTTAGCGGTGACACGTGAGGAATTGTACAAAATGCTCCAGCACGAAGACTTAACCAAGGCTAGTTTATTAGTGTACGCCAATAAGCAGGTAAGATGATAAACTAGGAGCATTTCAATGTTCAACTCGAAGAAGAAATTAAGAATCAAGATTCCTAAAAAGAGAAGTCACAGCATACCATGCAACAATCTGTGGAAACCATGTGAATATTGTTTACAGTTACTTCTAATTTTGTTTACTGTTAATGGGCAGCTAGGAGAGTTGATGTTTTGGAAGAAAGTTGAGAACGACCCTCGCATTTGATTTCGAGCATATCATGGTGACCAACAGGATCCATGTCCCTTGACTTCGATCTGTGAAACTCTTTCGACTGCTCGGGATATTATATGTTCAACAATATTCGTAAGGCCATGAGGCTCAACCGGGACGCGGAGGTCTAGAATTTCTAGCGATCTGTATCGTATTGTGAAGAAACCCTTGCTTAATGCAAGTCTGTATTAAATTATGCTTTACATCGACCTCTCTTTTTATCAATCTTACTAAAAATGGTTTCATTCGTTATTGTACTAGTATTTGAATAAATCTTATTGTGATATAAATACCTTGACCATTTCATAATGTATAAATGTATATGTATTTAAAAAGGATTCCCTAACAGCTAGACGATCTGAAGCATTCCTTTTGATAATTGATAATGCGATTGTTTTTTGCTTTATTTAAAGAATTCATTTAATAATAATCCCAACCGAGACCGGACCCTCCCCTGTACGAGAGGACTGACTATCCACGTACAAAAGGGAAACAAGTCTCGTAAGCCCTTAACGGGCAGGCATGACCAAGAGGTCGTTACGCCAAGAAGAAGAAGAAAGAATTCATTTAATTTCTATTTAAAGAAGTAATAATTGTTTAGATAAATTGGTTCGCTTGCTATTTTTTTTTTTTATTTCCAATGGAATACAGAAAAACTCATGCGTAAAGCATATACAAATAAAATGATATCATTGCTACAAATCCGTAAGGCATTAATTTAAAAACAACTATATTTAAAATCCTTTTAACTGTATCTAAACCTGGATAAATTTAATTTGATTGGTCAACATGAATCATCTGAAAAATGATCGAGTCCTGTCTTAAGAAACGATTGCCTTTTCGGTACCCCATCGCGGGCTTGTTATGTAACTTTTCCGTTCCTCAGAAACCATTTGCAACTATGCCTCATCAACTCTGTCCGATGTATGTACCTTAACAATTTCTTTCCTTCTTATTCTCCAGGATCTAAAAGACTCCATGAGTGCAGCTGAAATTTCCAAACAATTAGATCTAACATCCATCAAAAATCACCAGTGGCACATACAGTCCTGCTGTGCGCTAACGGGCGAAGGGTATGTAGCACAACCTTGTTACCTCGAGTAATTAAAAAATAGGTCGCTTATTTAACCGGTAACATTCCCTCCCGCTTTTGCTTTTCAGCCTCTACCAGGGATTAGAATGGATTGCGCAACGGATTAAGAAGAAATGACACCCACCCGAATAAAGCAAGTGAGCGAGCAAGCCGAGTGCGCAGAACGCTAGGGAAAGATTCACCTTCGTTCTGTTTGGAGAGGCTGTGCTGGTGAATTAATGGAGTTGTTAGGGCTGCGGCCTTCCCGTCAGCAACGTTATGTATGGTAACCCTTGGGAGGCCAACCAGTACAGCAAACGGTGGGCATCCGGTCGGAAATGATAGCTTCTCAACTCTGGCCGAATGTGAAACAAATGTGTATATGCGTAGGACATAAAATACAGCGCAACTGGGCAAACTGAAGTTTGCCACAACATGGGACAAGCTATTCCTCAGTACGCGGTTAGAAGATTAAATCAAACAAATTATTCCTAGGCTAGGATGGAAAACGTGAGATGATAAGCCGTCTCGAGAATGTATAGTGCACCTTTGTATGAAAGTGGTATGCATGCTCCACGAATGTAGGGATGGATGTAATTGTCGTTACTGAATATACGATAGCAAATTTCAAACCGATGTAAATGTCCACAAGTTTCGCAAGAGAACAGGGTGATCAAAACGCCACATCAGCCACACAAGAACAGTACTATGTAATTCTCAATCAGACCGAAAAGGTAAAGTGGAAAATCTGCTTTGATGAAAAAGTTGCACTCAAGGTTAAGGAATCACTCAATGCCCGAACTTGTATGAGATTAACATATGAAACCAAACACAAAAAAGAAACCATCCTTATGTGTACAGTGTCCGTAGAGTTAAGAGCAAAGGAAATGTTTTCGACAAGCCTAAGTAAAAATTCGAAACCGTGTAGAATTCCGTACTGAAGAGACAGAAAACCTACATAAACTGGGCAAACAAACCGGACCTTCGTATTGTACGATGCGATGTAAGTAATAGGGCTATACCGTGCTAAGTTACTTGTTAACATTAACCGTAACATTTTAGGGGTCTGCAAACACTATATTAGCAAAGAATGGGCGTGTGAATTCGGTTATCAATGTTTTTTTTAAATATTTGTTTTACATTTTCCTCATGTGTTAATAAGAGCTAAAGTAAGCTGCTGTATCTTGTTTTTAATCATTCTTTCCCCAACATAAAATGGGAGCTACACGGAAATTGTTTGTACATTATAAAGGAGTAAAGAAGGGAAAACTGTGTGACTACTTATGGATATAGGAAGAATATTGCGTTACAATGCTAATCGGACACGTTGGAATGTTATGGAATTCTTCGCTGCTGGGCGATACCAGATTCATCGAGGGACTGTAAATGCCACGGAAAACAGAGAACTACTTACATTATTAGTTAAATAAATATTAAATATTTCTCAAAACGAAGGATGTCTATGAAAGCAAGTTTTGTGCTTACTTTGATTAAATGTTTGAGAAACTACTGCAATAGCAACATTTACGAATAATTTGATGGTGAGTGGAAATCACTTATAAGCTTGAGATACAGATGGCGCTGTTGTCAGCATGTTAGCAGCATGGCAGACAATTTTATATTGTCAAATATTCCACAATTACTCTTCTTTATTGGAATTCTTTTTTGGAATTAAAAAGAAAAGTAGAAAGATTTAACCCATTTATTTATGTTTGGATTGTGTACTTTTTGTTTGTACCCAGATCAACAATACCTGGTTTATTGCATATTTCGTCCTAGAGTTCCCAAAGCTATCCATTTTATCCTGGATCGTCGAAAACTCGCCCCTTAAAACAAGTTAAACACTACAAATTGTGTGCATAAGCAAATAATACTAGCTTAAGCTACAGTGCTTCATTCGAGAGCCAGAAGAAGTGGTATTTGGTGTCTGTTTGTATTAAAATTAATTTCACTTTGCTCCCCTGAAGGAGCGCTCTCAACGCGGGCGAAGAGGTAATCAAATTACTACGGTGTCGATCGTACTCTGGCGTTTAAGTGGTGGTTCTCCAATAGGGGCCCGGACCACACACCATAGTACCATTGTGATCGTTCAGCGCCGATACCTGCTACGAGAAGGACGGCAGGCGGTCGATGCTACGCTTCTTATGCTGGCTGGCTTGGGCAGCAGGAGATTGTACTACTTCAGGTGGCCAACCATTTTCCTAGCGCAGCGCCGCACTCTCAGCAAATATCAATCTGCCATCCGTCATAAAGTGGGCTCATTTGCAAACAAAGTCTCCGTGCGCTCGTTCAATTGCTCCGGGCCACTTTCGCCAAGGTAAATATAATTAATTAGCATTTCATTTAGCACCTGCCTCATCCTGCCGTGCTGCCGAGTGGCTCGAGTGCCGGTTGGCTGCTACCGAAAATACTTCAGATGTGGGTCGTTATTTGATTAAGGATAGCTTGTGGTACGATCAGTTGGTGGTGCCCTTCCGGCCCCAACTTGACTGCCTCAAAACCGGTTGGGAGCCAGCAACAAAACATAAAATGTGCCTCACATTTCTCACCATTTGATTGTAAATCATACTTCGCCGTCAGAAAACGTCTTCTCTGTGGAGTTAGAACGTTCCATGCATGTGTTTTTCCCCCCGAGCGAGTAGTGGCTTCACCCACGCCTTATCAGTAGCCGATAGTTGCTTATCGCAAACCGATGATAGTTCGTGCAATTGTGTCTACGCCGCCGCACAGCTTGAAGGATAGAGGTGCGAAAACACCGCAATTCTTGGCTCCAATGTTTGCACGTTGCACAGCCGCGTATCGTATCGCATCCCCGCATGTGCCCCATAAAGCAGGTATGCAGTAAAGTTAACAAATTTCTTTTTCCCCCCTCAGCTATAGTTTACTTTTATTTTATTTTTTGTTGCATCACTTCGCTGGCGCATCGATGATAAGATGTACGGCCGCGTAGGGTAGGTAGGTGATCTGGTGCGACCGGAAAGGCGTTGGGGATGACCCGTCCATCGATTGGCAAGGACAAATTCGGCGTGATAGGGACAGACGACAGGTGATGTAGCAACGCAATGTGTGTTCTGATTTGTGCAAAGATACACCTGCACTGGCGAAGAGTTGGAAACAAGGTGTTAAGTCGATTCCAATGCCTCTGACGTCTCAAAGTTGCAAGAAGCAGTAACTCACACTAAGTGTAACTACATTTAGAACAATCATTATTTTTAGAATAAACATAGAAAAATATTAAAGCTTATCTTCACTTAGTATAGTTTTAATTTGATAATGCTTATTACATTTGAAAACATGTAACTTACTCTAACAACAGGGATAGATATAACGGTGCGCGCACTATGTGGGCACGAGAGGCGGAATTTCCAAAGGCCAAGTTCGTTAGATTTATACTTAAACAAATATTCTATAAAATACATCAACATTCCTTAATGATCGATAGAATGGAATGGGATTAATCGTACAATAATGTTTAATTATATTGTATCTTATAAACATTGATGGGGGTCCGCGACGACCGGTTAAAAAATCGACCCATAAGCGCCGGAGCTCTCCACCTCGACGACTTGAGTTCGTATTCCAACCGAGACCCGACCATACGAGAGAACTTGACTATCCACGTACACAAAGGGAAAAGTCTTGTAAGTCCTTAATAAAGGCATGCATGACCAACAAGGTCGTTACGCCAAGAAGAAGAAGAAGAAGAAGAAGAAGATAAAAATTAAGACTAAGATGAATTAAAGAAAGGTTAATATAGTATGTAATCATAGTCGTAAAGCAACCTGCAAAACTTGAACAGTTTAATCTATCTAATATTTAGCAATGCGTTTTTGGCATATTTTGTTGGCATACATTTGGTAACGTTGCATACCATTCCAAATGCAAAACGTTATTCGTTTTAAGACGAGGTACGGTTATGGGATCCGAAGTATAACTACATCATTTTTTAATATTCTATTCATTGATTAAGAATAGACCAAATTGATAAAATCAATCAAAACACCGTGAAGTCAGGAGGAAACTTATTTTGTAGGAAAAAAATAGGTAACATTGAGTTTGTTGAAAATTTTTAAAACAGACGAACATTTATAATTTTTTAAGGTATTGCATAGGGGGTATCCTCCGTTCATTTTCTCGCGTAGGGCCCCTATAAGTGTAATCCCCCCACTGTCTTACAAGTTTTTCAGAAGAATGTTTTAAATTAAAATACTTTATTGAGCCAAACAATCGTTTTGTAAACCCGCCACTGTCTAACATGGTTTTCAGAAGGACGGTGTGCAATACGTTGTTGAGCAAAACAATCTTTTCTGATTACTATTGTCCGTGGGCTCCAATTGGAATTCTTTTGATTATTTTGTGAAATGGTTTTTTGCTTGTACAATCAAATATTTGATGACTTTTTGGATTTACTGCTTCAATGTTACAATGTATAAGCTATTTCAAAATAACGTGTGTTAGAGATAAAATCACGCGCTTTCGAGGCAAAGTTGGCTGGCAAAGCCTGTATATGCGAAAATACCAGTATTCACCAAAAACAACCAGAGAATACATTCATGGATTCATCCTACAATCTTTTCCCCTTTTTTGGAGAAAATTCAATGCACTAACCTGTATCAAAACGATCACTTTTAAGAATTTATTACAGAAGCGGGAAACTCTCGGAATTGTCTGAAGGTTTTTCAATGAAAAGTTGAAAATATTTCAATTAAATAAAACTAAATGTTTCATTCCAATTGATTCTTTTGTTTTTCGTCACGAAATCTTATCTATAACGCAAAAAATGCCAAAAATGTCAATCTCAAGAGCTTTCAGCTTTGCAGTGTAACTAGTAAAACATTTAGCCTGCGTTTCTAGATTTCTCATAAACGTTGGCTCTGTAATGTGAGTAACGCTTATCAACTTTTAAATTACTAGAATTACTCATTAAATTTTGTTTGGTTATGATACCTAAAAACGATGACGCGATACATTGTTCGTTGGTTTGTACTTTTTTTTATTCCATCATCAATATTTCCAGGGGTATTAGCATTATATGCAGTGGTATTAATCATATTGTTATATTTCAATTAATTACTAAAAATTACTTGGGCAGCTCGATAGAACAATAAAGGTAGTAGAAAAGAGATTTAGAAATACCATATTTTCGCACGTATAACATCACATTTCCTTCACAATTCAAATGCACAAACATAGTTGTGTTGTCATACGCGGGTTTGTTTAAACTTTAAAGTAACTGTTGCTTCAAACATACTGTTATATTTCTATATCAATCAATGTATTTTTTTTTTCATATTGTAGGATTTGCAAAAAAAAGGCATTTATGCGCTAGAATAAGAAATGCTACTATTGTTTGACCTTTTGATCATGTTCGTTAGTACATGTTTTGCAATACGTTTTGCAGATCTAACTATCTGCCATGATCCAATCGTTGGGGGGTTTAAAATGATTTTGCCAACCATTTCCTGCCCGCCCATAAATGTGGGGCTTAGCGTTGGAAACTATTTCCTTCCCACCTTCCAACCGTACCCCTGGAAAGGAAGGGCTTTGAGGGGGTCTAGGCCTCCAGAGAAAGCTCATCGACGCCGAGATAAAGCAGATAGCGGCGATTGCCAGTTGCAACTCGGTTGGCGTATGGGGAGTGCACATGCATGCCGCGACCCCCATCGCTCATCGCTTTTCCTTCTCGTACGAGGTACAATCTTTATCAATCGTGGTGATAATGTGAAATTAAACATTAGTAAAATGCTGTATTAATAAGAGCAGCATGCGGCGCTGCGGTGCGAAGGTGCGCGGGGCTCAATAAAGCCTTGCGATACGATAGCGTGGCATACACCACCACCCAGGGTGCGTCATGTGGACCAATCAATCGCCGTACTGTCCGTTCGCCAGGGGAGTCCGGCCGGTTCAGGGTTTGCACTCCCCGCGACAGTCGCTGCCCAGAACCCTAACGGGCCGGATATAGACAGGAGTGAGTCTGGCTGGCCGGTCAAAACCCAGAACGGATAGGTTAGTTGAAGAAGAACCTAGTGTGCATAACTTTGTGCCAAATAAGAACCAAAAAAAATGTTAGTGCCAAAGAAGTGAATATTTTGTGATTGTCATCAATATCTTGGAGTGCCATAGGGATAGATAGAGTAGTATATTTGGCTTGTAGAGAGACAAGAAAGAATTCTAAGAACACCGTGTTATTTTATTGCGTCGAAATTGGAATAAAACTAAACCTGTTATACTAAGCGACGTCCGAAGAATCAGCATTTGCCATTAAACAAGTAGACTAACCTTGGAAGTACACAATGAGCAGTGCGGGTCCAGGTGCCAACAGTGTTCCGGGCTCGGTTCAGCCAACTCCGTCCCAGTACTATCCGTACACTACCCTGCACGGTGCAGACGACGTAGGTTACGATGCCAGCTTCCACATCTTCCCGCCGGATTACTATGCGCCGGAATGTGACTACCGGACCGAGTAAGTAACGGATGATGATGATGATGATTATGATGATGAGTAAGTAAAGGATACGAAACACCGAACAAGTACGACCGCTAGAAAGAAAGAAAAAAAATTAACTCATCCTATACTCACTTTATCAATTCACCGCAAACAAACCAAAACAAACAACATTTATGATCTGCAGCACGGAGGCATATCGACAGGGGTCATAAACCATTTCGGACTGGGGGGGCTCTTTCAATTGCCATATCAACGATTAGTTAAAAGGTGGTTTTCGGTGCTATCTTATCATTTTGGCAAGATTATCCCACTGTCAATACGAGGATGGAAAAGTGTTCGTTGCTTGTCGTGGAGCTACTGTAAACGTTCGATCGGATTTCCAGCTGATGGACCCACTTGAGTTTTGGAGTTGATTTTTGGTGGGCAGCATTTTGTTTGAAAGGCCGAAACAGCTATCTGGTTCTCAAGTGTTTTCGGGCATGGATTGGTCATAAATGTATTTGAGACTTTGATTTCCGACAGATGACAGATTACGCATTCAAATAACCAAATCTGCGTATGTATGCCATCCCGTTGCATTCCTCTGGGGTAAACCTACAAACCAACCGTCGATTATAAAAGATATTTTCAGTCTAGAGAAAAATCGCTAGAAGGCCATTTTTGGTCTTTTTGCTCTCCCAAAAGCCAGTCAACATTGTTAGCCCACCGTGGTACAACAGAAAACATATCGTTCAGTACCCTAATTTGAAATTGACAGTCAAATTACACTCCACCGACTTCAGCAAACGGGCGATTTTTCTACATCACAAATCGTTGGCGTGCCGTGTCGAGAAAGTAAATCCAATTAGTCCAATATCAATAATTGTGGTTTTCCCAAACAAACTCGATTGCACGGATGGGGCTGGTAATCATCAAGCGGAACGTAGTGTAACAAAGTATCGAAAGCTAACTTAAGCTGTTTCACCTAGTCTTGTCGCGGACTAGGACTAGTTCCCTAGTTGTTGCGGAAACATACTTCATTGCTTAACAGGGGGAATCCATTTTAAATAGCATGACGATTGGATTCGCCGTTTCGTGTGTTCATTTAATCGACGGCGATATGGAGGAGAGCTGGATTGGTCCCGATTGATGCAGAATCTAATAGTGTCTTAGGATCATAAAAATATGAACCATGCCACCAACGAAATTTGTGTGCTTATACGACGATTTTTATGAGGTGCTCATTTTACAACTATGTAAAATCTCTGCCATGAAAAAATGATAAACCCCATGCCATGAAAAATGATTTTGATTATTTGGCTCAATATTTTATATTGGTTTTGAATAAAACCTTCCGGACATCAAAGATGATGAACGATAATAGAAATAATATGCAGTAAAAAGTATTTTGGTGGTTTTGGGAAAAGGAATGCACGGCCTTAAAAAAATGTGCAACCAGTAATGCTAAAACGAGCTACTTTTTTCGTATTTTTTATTTATTTGTATTGCAATATTTAAAAAAGTTAAAGCAGCCATATACTTCCTTTTAGAGTATTTTTTGCTCATACTCATATTTTCATCAAATTCAACCTATTATAAAAAGAGTCTTTTCCGGTAACTTTAAGCATCACCTACGTTCTGAATCAAAAGTTCATCCGCTAAAGGGATAGAATCGGAAGCAAAACTCAACCACGAGTGCCGTCTACTTACCAACTAGACGCGGAAAGGCAAACGACTAGACGCTCCAAAAATCGAGTGAAAAAAAGGTTTGATTCGTTGTTTGAAAAACCAATTACAAAGTTCCCACGACGTCCGAACGACGAAGCCTCTTCCCACTCCAACTAGGTCGAGTTGTTGATGTCGAATGGTCTTTCCCTTTTTCCAATAGTTACAATGAAAAAAGAGGGCTACAAATGAACAAACATCAACCGCAAAAGTCCTTCGTTTGATGAAGTCCTTACTACCGCGTAAAGTGCATCCAGTGCACGAATGCAAAGTGCAGTTGCCGTTGAATGGTTAAATAAAAACATTACCGCTGATTACGTGCCTGCAGGTGCCGAAAATGGGGGCTTCATGCAGCAATTAACTTCTGTCTTGCGTTCGCTTCCGTCTGCGTGAGTCAGTCCAAGAGCATTCCGAAGCCGAGCAAAAGAAAGCGTAACCGAGACAGCGTCCCACGTGGCAGCGGAAAAGCATGCCCTTTTAACCGTCCGGATGGCCACGTGATGGCCGTGGGAAGCGACACGCGTTGCATTCCTAACAAAGTAATTTCAGCACCGACCAATCCTTTTCGGGGTGCGGAGGAGAAAAAAACATAAATAAAAGTAAGCCATAAAGACCGCGGAGGTTTAAAAACAAAAGCGCCCGATTGTGACGTATATTGCGCATTTCGTATCGCGCGAGTCGATGGCTTTTACGATCGTTTACATGCTCATCCGTAATTATGAGCTATTTATGATTGTTTGTGCGATACTGTTTGATGAGTCCCGAAACGGGGGACTCCCTTTTTTGTTTTGTGTTGTTACATCGCAAGCCTAGGGGCAGGATAAAAGGACCCGCTTCACCCTACGATTCGATTGCCTTTCACGAATGGAAAGCATAGTTTTACCTTATAGCGTCTATTTCGTTTCAATTCTCTCCGATTCTAAGCAACGTAAAAGTTCCTGGTTCGAGTCAAGTGTATCACCTTTGAAATGCAACCTCACGAGCCCTCCAAACGGCCCGTTAACCTAGCACCCACCCTTCCGCCGGTATGCTAAGATAAGAACAGCCTTCGAATGGCCCTTTGACACGGTATGTTGTGTACTTAGAGCCTCGGCAAATGGGACGGGCACGCGATAGTGCTCTCACACACATGAGTGTGGCACGATTTTCCGGGCCAACTTCTGCCGCAAAAGCAAGCGATCGCATTTTCCGGTCGAGTAGTCGAGGCTCTTCGCATGAAGCGCTTGCGAATACGGTCGGAGGGTATAACAACCTCCGCCAAACACACATGCTATGACCGACTCCAGCGAAGCTCTAGGGTGGATTTTACACACGGAAGATTTATCGTTTTTTACCAGCAACCCTCTCGCGGCGTTCAACGATGCTGTCGAGTTTCATGGGAGTTTAATCGAACCATGATTAGATGCACTCATCGGCCCGGGAACAGTGCGCCATCCGTGGACTAAAGTTTTCGGCCCAGCTAAGTCGCGTTTTGCGTGTTGGCAATATGTTTCATAATTTAAAATCAATATTTTTACCCATTACGGGTTACATTCGCAGTTGATAGTTGGGGGTGGATCGGCTTTAAACTTTTTCACTTGTCAGGTATGTTATGCCTTTCAATCTGATTGCTATAAATAAAATACTCTGTTTGATCGATCGATCATTTGTTATTCTCTTCGTCTTTAGGCCGCCTTCTAAACATATGTTTATGTGGTTGTTAAAGAAATAATCAACAAAATAATTACTTATTAGAAATAATAGTTATTTCATTTTAGCTTGAAGTTTTTTTATTAAACTTCTTCTTGTGAAAATGCTTGTGAAATGAGTGTATTATAAAAGTTTGAAAGCGTTAATAATACCCCTTTATCTTAGTATTTTTCTTTTGTTACATTTTTTCCATAATTATCCTTGCCGACAAGGATGCAAGGCACAATTTATCCAGAATAACTTTCTCCCTAGAAATAGAGTTGCATTTTTGTGGCGGTGTGTTTAGTAAATTGAGCGTTTTTTATTGATTGTTATTGACATTGTTATTTAACATTTTCTCTAGTTCGAAAGCTAGCGTTTTCTAATGACTAGTATTAGTAAAAGTAGCAGCAGGTATGGTGATACCATTTCGCCTCATGCAATTGCTTAGCACCGCATTTTTGTCTTTTCCCTACTTGGCCACGCCCTCTTTTTATTCACGACAGCTTGCGAAGCTAGTAGGTTGTGAAAACAAATATGGAGTCCATACGGTGGGAATGACATTAAAACTCATAGGACGTTTTCGTAAATGTACTGGGCATAACATTTAAAGGACGTTTTCTTAAATGTACTGGGCTAGTAAATGGATAGGAAAAAAAAATAAAAACATGTTTAATCTGAAGTATAGCAATGAAAATGGAGTCAACATAAAAGTTTCTACCGCGCATAATCCAACCAGCACGTCATGAGAGGTCCTTCAAAGGATATTTCTATAACAGACCCTCGTTTCAAAACCACACTCGTTCGACAGTTCAGTAGTACGGACTAGTTCCACCAGTCAACATCTTTTTTAACGATAAGTAACAAAACAGTTAGCTTTCAAACTGGCGAGGGAAAAGGTTTCCAATCCTCGGTTGGAGAAACTGCTCACAAAATGTGCTCCGTTTCTGTCGTGGGCACCGATTTTCATGCCCGCGGCCACGCTAAACCACAATCTACTGCGGGCGGCCCTGTACCCGATCGTGCTCAATACTTCGCTGCCCCGGTGAGGATTTCTTTTGAGATTGGTTTTCCAGGGTTTTTAGTGTTTCCCATTTGCCCACACGCAGGGTAGAGATTAGGATTAACCGTGATAAAATGTGCCATTCATGTGTCGCAAATAAGGACCGACTAGTATGTGTCAGATTGCAAAGTGATAAGATAGGTATCGGTCATAATCTCATCAATGGTAGTGCTGATAACGTTGCTTCGTGGCCAGTGTAATTGAAATTGAAGTGCTATTTTTCTGCTGGTTAGATCCAGTGTTTCGTTATTTGATAAATCAAACTATGCTAGCAAAATAACTACAAAAGCAGTTCGTTAGACTATGCATGATAATAGACTATAGATACATAGAAGGTCATTTCAAACAGTAAAAAACAGTTAAATAGTAACAATAATATGTATAAAGTTTAATCATTAGTTGATAAATGATAAGAATTAAAATAAACTCAGAGAAAAGAGATCATCCTCAAGTCCTTAGACGAATTTATGTATTAAAAACTGTAAAATTTTCTTGGAATCTCTTAAATCAAACTCGAATGGAATTTGAACAAAATGATTATTGAAAAGCCTCACTTGAAAATGGTTCATACATGTTCCAAGTCGTTTGTGTCATCTATTGATTTTTTGGTAAAAAAACATAAGGAGAACATTTAGACTTGTCACACAGCGGTATTTATAAAGACTCTCAATTAAGTTTGCATCTATTTCTTTCGTATCACTAGAATTCTCGATAGCATGCGAATTCCTCCATCGCAGCGTTCGCAGCGATTTCACATCAGTAACATCCTAGAACTGAACAGCCAGCAGCCACAGGGACCTGCAAGTAAAGAACAACCGAACGTGCCCAGCCTTGCGTCAAGCGTTCTACATCATCAGTCAACGCACCCGTATCCGTTCACTCTGTCCGAGCTGGAAACACCACAACATCTTCCACTCGATGTTCCGCCTGCTGGAAGCTATTCCGTAGCAGCTCCAGAAGAACAACCTCACCTATCCTACGGAGCAGTTTCTTCCCAGGGAGCTTCTTGTTTACCACTGCAACCCGTCCTAAATCCTTCCACTGTACCGTACGATCCACCCCCGTATCCGTATTCCTACTCGCATCATGCCCATCATCTGTTTCCAGGGTCAAGCAGTGCCCTTGCAACTTCCGGTTCGGCCTCGGAGTCAGCTAGAACTCCCTATCCATATGGTGCTTCCAACTTAGATTATGGTAAGTGTACAGATTTTTGTACCAAAATTATTTGTATGATGATGAATTATGTTTGATGATCTGCGTCTTAGTTCCGTCGGTAATCCAACATAGTACAACGAGTGAAGCGACCAACGGCAACAGCCAACAACTCAGTCCAGACAGCACCTCTCCTGGTCCAGAGCTGTACTCTCTGGCGAACTACAACCACATACCGCGTGTGGTCAACGAGGCGTCCGATCGATTGGCCGCCCTCGATCACCACTCCTCCTCGCACGATGGACCTGCGCTCGATGCAGAATGTTCCGTCGACACGAACAACAATAATCCCAGCGCAGATGATACTGGCCCAGAACTGGACTCACCACCAGCGCAACAGCAGCGCTCTAATGGACATCGAGGACAAAGCGAAACTTCCGGGTCCGTTGGTGGACACAAGAAACGCAAACGACGTATTCTCTTCTCCAAAACGCAAACCTTCGAGCTGGAACGTCGCTTCAAGCAGGCGCGCTATCTGTCGGCACCGGAACGGGAATGCCTGGCGAACATGATCAACCTAACGCCGACGCAGGTGAAAATCTGGTTTCAAAACCATCGGTACAAAACAAAGCGAGCTCAGACGGAGAAGAGCTCCGGCTACGGACCGACCGTGCTTGGTGCGAGTCCTCCCAAGAAGATCAATCCGCCGGTGCTGGTGCGGGATGGAAAGCCCTGCCAAGATGTGCTCCAACAGCACCACCACCATCAGCAACAGCATCAAATGCAGCAGCAACCGCACGCGCACCAGCAACATCCAACTCACTATCTGTCGGGTGGTGTGCACCACTCGTCATTCGGAAGTGTTTCCGGTTCTGTACTGCAAACCCCCAGTGCAGGAACGCTCGCTGGAGGGCATAGCTCTTCTCCTCGCATGTGGTGAATAGTTTGGCTGTTTATATTTTTGAATTTTTAAATCGAATAAAGTGCAATCTATTTCAATTAATGTTTATATCAAAAACAATTATTGTTATCCTTTTTTTTTGATAATGCATTCAAAATAGGTGAGTATGAAAACTTGAATAGGTCAGGATTTAACGTTTTACGTTGAATTTCAAATAATCATCATTGATACTAGCACTTCTGGTGGAAACTTATGGAATCATAATCCCAAACCATTTGACGGCTTGAAGAGATGACAGCTCAGCAGAATAGTGGTGGTCAAATCAAATCGCTACCATGGACTTGAACCCCCAAATACAAATCCCAAATACAAACGCAATAAATGCCGGTATTAAAATCGTACATCAGATTCTGATTTGATCCTCATCAAATCACGCGTTTTCCGTAATAGAAACATGACAAACAAACGAAATAAAAACATTAACAAACGAATCAACTCTGATTCATATACATAATGAATCCTACCTGATTCGAATCATCTACGGATCGTATCTTCGAATCTTCCGAATCCCGATTCTGCCAACACTACTGCCAACACTACTCCTTCTGCGAAGGAAAATGCCGAAAATAAATAAATTGACATCGTAAAACAAATCCGTTGCGTGCGGGAAATTCGGGTGCGTCTCTAGGAAGAACTTCAACGAAAGTACGACAATGCGAGACCCGGTTCATCGTGCAAAACCTAACTAAGTCTCTAGCGCCCACAGTCGCCAATAGCCTACGACGGAAACGTAACCAATGGAACTGCCTTTATTAGGTGATACGCTGATCGTTCTCGTGTCCCAGGTAAGGTGTTCGCTCGGATCACCGAACCACCTGTGTTTACCTGTGCTTTTTTGGTGTGCCCTTCGCAGCTAATATTCTTCATCGGAGGATGGCTGTTTTTTGTGAAGCAACTCTTTCGCAACTACGAGATACGCCATGTGCTCGTTCAGCTCATATTCTCGTCCACTCTGGCCCTCTCGCTGACCATGTTCGAGCTGATCATTTTCGAAATCATCGGTTTTCTTGACTCGACGTCGCGGTACTTCCACTGGCGGCTCGGGTTAACACTACTGCTGATCATGGTGATCGCCGTCATACCTTATTTGATCGCATATTCCTGCATAAGCAATGTGCGGCTAGGTAAGATCGATCCCGTGCATCTACAACATTTAATGGCTAAAGTAACGAGTTTCTTTTCGACCACCATGTGATGTTTTAATTCAGTTCCGGCCAAATGGGTACAACCGTTGACGTCCCTCATCTGGCTGTGCTATTTGTACGGGTTCTGGCGAATAGGTGATCCGTTCCCGTTGCTAAGCGTAAGCCGGGGAATCTTCACGATCGAGCAGGCAGTATCACGTATCGGCGTTGTTGGTGTCACCGTGATGGCCGTCCTGTCCGGGTTTGGTGCCGTTAATTATCCGTACACAAGCATGTCTTACTTCATACGCCCAGTTTCGCAGAGTGATGTGCTCAATCTGGAACGACGGCTGATGCAAACGATGGACATGATTCTGGTGAAGAAAAAGCGTATCGCTCTCGACCGGAGGAGAAACAAGCCCAATCAAAAGCAAAGCATATGGGGTATGATAAGCAGTGTAACGCAACGGCCAGCAGGGGCAGAAAGTGAGTGAATAGCATAACTGTTTTTTTAAAAGAAATATACAGCTTTACCCAATTTTCCGTTGCAGATATCGGACAGCTACGACTAGAAATTTCAGCATTAGAGGAACTCTCGCGGCAACTCTTCCTCGAGGCTCATTCGATGAAAAACATGCAAGAACGGGAACGGTGGGCAGCAACGCTCCAGGGCAAATATTTCAACGTGCTTGGGCACTTTTTTAGTTTATACTGTTTATGGAAGATTTTCATCGTTAGTACCCGCTGAGCAGAGTTGCCAAGGTATTCAATCATTCCGTTAATTGTACGATTTCTTACCGTTTCAGTGCACAATCAACATTATATTCGATCGCGTGGGAAAGAAGGACCCGGTTACGCGCGGTATCGAAATAGCCGTACATTGGTGCGGTTTTGACATGGACATAGCATTCTGGAGCCAGCACGTCTCGTTCCTGCTCGTCGGCTGTATCGTCGTCACCTCAATCCGTGGTCTGCTGCTAACGCTGACGAAGTTTTTCTACAAAATTTCGTCCAGCAAATCGTCCAACATCATAGTGCTGGTGCTCGCGCAGATCATGGGCATGTACTTCTGCTCGTCCGTGCTGTTGATGCGGATGAACATGCCGGCCGAGTACCGGGTCATCATCACGGAGGTGCTCGGTGGCCTGCACTTTAACTTCTACCATCGTTGGTTCGACGTAATCTTCCTCGTGAGTGCCCTAGCGACCATTGTTGTGCTCTATCTGCTCCACAAGCCACCGAATGTCGACAGTAGCATGTAGACGTTCGCCATGCGTGTCTCTTTTTCTTTTTGGTTTGCGCCTGAAAGTCCATTTTCCATTTCGGCGAAAACCCGATGGACCAAACGAAGCTCCTGCACTAAAGTCACTTCACAAAGTGGCCATACTAATTTACTGCTACATTATGGTGGGCCTTGTCTGTGATTTCAAACAATGGCAATTGCTCAGACATGCTGGGTATTCTCTAAGTTATCGCAAAACAAAAATCAGCTTTTATTTTTAAATCCATTCCGACGCTCCACAAATACGAAGCAACAGGCAACAGGCGATATGTCTTGGTGTATATATTTAACGAATAAACAAAAAATCCTCCGTTAAAATGCGTCATTAAAGATTTACTTTCATTTTGGAAGTTGTTAAAACAGTCTAGTTTGTTTGAAAGGAAGAAAACACATAAACTATCATTCAAATATTACTCTTTAATCAATAATTCAAACCCGTCAATTACGTATTTCCTTCGGGTACATACATTTACTCGTTCTAGTGCCCGTCGTAAGGGTAAATAATAACAAAATCGCGGCAAGCAACTTATCACCGTTACTTTCTGTTCCACCATTCCATATCCATTGTATCCCGGGCGATGCCCGTCATCCATAGTTAATGAGTCAGCACCTTACCTTAACCACCACGAAAAAACATATTCAAACAGAGCACGAATGTAACTCATCCGAACCGGTCGAAGATCATCGTATACTGCGCTACTACGCGGGTACATACTAATTTGTACAACGTTGGAAACAAAATACGATAAAAAAGCGAACGTTGGTCCTGTTCCATCTGGGGCACGAATGCCCTTGCTTGCGGCAAAAGGTTGAGCGTGCCACGTGCGAGGAAGGGAAGGCACTTTATTTATTTTCTTCATCCTGAACCTGAACACACGCCGCCGCCAACTAACCAACCTACAACCAACCAACCAAGCAGACCGATTCGTTCGAACCCGTTGTCATGCCGATGATCCATTTTATGAATAAACAACTCGAACTCCGACATGGCCCCGCACTACCATCCATCGGTGGCCGGAGGCCAGTTATTTCGTTCGGTGCGCGCTGGTGGTACACGCGTTGTCAGTGGAACGGTTCACACGTCATGCTCCGGATGAACGGGAACTAACATGTGATTGCGGTGATGCGAGTTCGCGACCGAAGGTTAACTGTTTGTGCTGTCCCCGTGTTGTTGGCACTTTGGGAGACCGAGGGTCGGGCATGCATGGTGCCTTCGATGTGCCCGTGCCGGGTGTGAAACGGTACCGCAGTTCATTTGTAGCGGGCATTATTAATCGATAGTTCGTGTGTTAATGTAGATTGCCTGGAGTTCGATGAAAGAGATCGTAGGTGAGTCCACTCGTGAACGGACGTGTAGTTCCCAGTTGGGTGGAAAAATTTCCCAACCAAGCGAGAAATTCTTTTAGTCATTTCCACAAAGTGTCACGGTTCACGGAGACGGTCAGTCCCATTCAGTAAAGTTGTGCTATTCAAAGTATTTTCGTCCTTAAAACTATCTTGGCTGCACGGTACGATCGTTCAGCGGAACGGAACACGCGCGCTCGGATTCTTTTTAAACACTGTTATCATAACATCGGTCAGACCGCAGCCATTGTAAATTGCAAACAAAACCAATCAATCGTTGTTTGATCGAAACGAGCCGTACTACCGTTTTGCGGGCGAAACGTGACGGCTCCCGGAGGACGTCATGCAGTCACAACAGGTTGCAGTAGACGCTCGGAAACGAAACGGAAGTAGATGCTAGACGCTAAGTCCTTGGTGCGGTCAGCGCTCACCATGGTCAGTGGGTATTAGCCGTGTACTGCCAAATCGAACGAACCGGAGCCGGAAACGTTAATCGCACCGAAAGCGCTCCCTAGAGGGCAAGTTCAACTCGCTGCACGTTAGCACGTTGACTCGTGTGAAGGTGTACGAGTGGCGCGCTGCTGGGGTCTACGTCCATGTAGCTTCCAATTATAGTTGCGTGCCGTGGACCACAATGGGGTGTAACACTAGTCAGGAGATACCGAGTTACAGTGGGCAGAAAACGACGGACTCTGCGGCTGCCCTTGGCGAACTGCTGGAAGGTGATATAGAAGAAGGTAAGAGCAGGCATAAGAATAAGAAGTGTTGGCAAAACCGATGCTAACTATTTTATGCCTGAAGAATTGCTTGATGGAGACGCCTGGTGATTTTGAGATTAATTTTTGACACAGATCAATGGTGATCTTATTGCTACAGTAATTAACCTAATTAAATAATTTGATTACCTATTCGTATTTACTGCTTCAAATGGAAAGATATTCTCTAAATATAATTTATACAGATAAGAATTTTATTTAATTTTATCCCTTTTTTGTATGGTGTCATATAAAATAGTTGATTTTTTTTACGATTCAAACGAAAACGTTCATCCTTCTATTCATCAAATAATTGTAATAATTGAGTAAGTGTAATGTGTGCCTACTGACTGCTTTTAATTGTGAATTGTTTAGCAAAAAACACATGGTGAAAATTGTGTTTAAAATAAAAATAGTTTTTGATATTTATGTGGGCAAGACTGTTTTCAATTTAAGACTACACGTACAAAACCTATTGAGCAGAAAAAAAACAAATGGGAAAGCATGCAAATTCTGAAGTTATTTCCGGGAAATTATACGTGCTTTGAAGACACATTCAAACCCTTCTTTTGATTAAAAAAATCAGATTTTTACCATGTTACCTTTTACACCCAATAATTTTACAATTATATTCTATATCTCTTTTAGTCTTGAGTTTCACATTTATTTTAAACGTTTGAGATAATTCTTTTTATTAAAAAAAAAGTAACTATTACATTGGAAACGAACATAATTCGGACCACTTTGGGAGCAGATGATTGGATTTTACTAGAGCACCATGATGAGAGTGCGCTCTCTAAAACCTTATCTTATTTACTGGAGACTGCAATGGCTTCGCTAAAAAATGTTGGACGGTATAGCTACTGTTGCTCTAATGGAAAATTAAGGAATCCACTATATATTAATTTATTATTATCAACTCAACTCAACTCAAAATAAGTTCAAGTTGTACCGAATATTTTAGAAAAGTATGCATACATGCATTCAAATGACAGCAAAACATATCAACAGGCATGCAGGCGAACAAAATAAATCAGAATTTTGCTTCGTAGATTTTTTTTAGCTTTCTCTATTTTTCATGGCACATAAAGTTCATCTACATTATGTTGATGGTTTGACAAAATGAGAGCATCGAGACTGTTGAATTTTGATATATCCGCAAAGTGCTCGAAAGCTTTAGCAACCGTTCGAAAGCTCACCCCCATTCAAACGGCAACTGCTCGACGAGCCTCATCGAAAGGCGGAAAATCTCTTACGTCATACATACACACAACCGCCGATGGCACGCGGCCAGTTCGGCTGGAAAATGGTACGATAAGGGTTTCCCAAACCGAACACGCGCCATCCGAACGGGCGCGATCGAGTAACGAACTGCCGAGGAGCGTTGCACGAAGCTGGTCACTGTCGTCGTCGTGGTCGTCCTCGTTGTTGTTGTTGTTTCCGCTTCCTTTCCCAGTGTTCGGTCTTTTCGTACCTTTTTTTGCTGTGCTGCCTGGCTCCTGGCCGTCGACGTATAATCGTGCGCCGTGTGCCGGGGTCGCTGCTGGCGCGAGCTTTCAAGGCTTTTCACTCTGAAGTGATACTCGCAGCGGTGCACACGCAAAAATCGTGACGAAAATCGCGCGCGCGTATCCATCCTTTCCAGGCCAGCGACAACAAGATTCCGGCAGGGTACCGTACGTTCGTTCGTTCGTGCGTTAAGCAGGTTGTTCGATAATTGGCGGGCCGTGTTTCCCTGGAGGAATTTTGCCTTGCCTCGGTGGTCGGTCGTGTAAATTCTTTCCCCCGTCGCGTTCAGTTCGAAGTTCACATCGAGCGCGTGTGTACGGTTTGAGCGGAAGATTATCCTCGGCCCGTTTGAAACCGCCATCTGAACGCGCACAAGTTGCATAAGCGACCGTGGTGTGCGAAACCCGCGTAAAGCAATCGACCACGGTTCCACGCTTCCACGAACCGAGCGTAATCGGGTGAGTTTTTGTTTTTCCCATTAGCCATCTTATCCGGTGCCTGATGCGTGTGACCGTTTCTGTATTTTCAATTTCCTTTACACAAACAAATGGACACCGAAGGTCGCTAGTTGGCCATCGGTGATAAGTTGCGCTAGTTTTTACCATTCTATCACTTTTCCTCCTTTTTCCTCTCGTTTTTACTTTCTTTATCCGTCTTTCTTTTTCCCTAACTATCCCATCCAACTAATTGTGTAACTGTATCATCATCCCGTGCGTGTCACCATCGACCCTAGATCGCCCGAGTGAAGTGATACACACACTAACACACACAAACACACACACACACATACGCAGGCACAAAAACTATCTCCTTCAAGGGCGCCCGAAGCAACCGGAAAGGTAAAGTTTTATCCTTATCCTCACCGCAAAGTCGGTGCGTTTTCTTGCGGAGCTTTGTATCGAAATTTACTACACGTTCTGGTAGCTTTATGGTGCGATTATAAATTACTAGTTTAATTAATATTAAATCGCTTCCCGCTTCTTACGAGCGGGGAGCGTCTGCGAGGAAAGTTGATTTATTAAACCAATCCCTGCACGAAGCAGGCTCACAGGAAGTGGGAAAAACCGTTCTCCTCCCTGTGCGTCTTATCATATCTCAATCTCGGGTTCAAGCTCACCTGCATGAACCTCTTGAGCACACGCAACCGACGGCTGGGGCACAGTTTCCCCCTGTCCAGATCCAATGTCGCTTTCTGCTTCCACTTCGGATGAATAATGCACACCGGATCGACCACGGCTAAGGCCACCAAGCAAGGACTGTCGAGTGGAAATACCCTCCCCCCAGAGTGGGGTTACTGTTTCAACACGGGCAAATGACTCAATGGTGGGCACTTTTCGAACGCAGCACCTCGGCATGACTTTCCCCACCGACGAACCGAAAGCGAATCGATCGTATTCTGTGTGTGTGTGTATGTGTGTATCTGGGTGTGCTTACTTTGCGCTGTTGGCACCGGAATTCCTGCCCCTTTGCCAGCCCTGCCCTCCCTCAGACCACACTGCAATTCCACCCCCGGGTGGCAACCCAATTCCACGCGGCACGTTTCGAAGCCGCTTAGCTTTTTGGTCGCTTATTGATTTCTACCTTCTCAATTTTTGATGCATTTCCCGTGGCCGTGCGCTGGTACGGTGGTACGGTGTGATCCCAGCAGCCCTACCCTTGGCAGCGCAAGCTGGATCGATCGATGGAGGAGTCAGGCCCCGAAGGCTTTGATTTCGTTAGTTACTTCACTTCACGGTCCGCATTCCATCCATGGACGCGATTGCATAAGAGTACGGTTTCGAAGACTCATCCCCGGGCCTGCGTTCTTTTTTGTTTTCCTCCGTGTGGTCCCAGTTCGGTTTCGCTGTAACGTTGAACGTGTAGCCTGGGTTTTCTTCTTCGAGCCATAATTTCCTTTACCTTTCCCGGCACGATTTCTCTTTGCCACATTGCCACCAATCGTCCGATCGCCGCCTCGCTGCTCTTTGGCGACCCGCGAAATAGAGACACTTTTCCCACTTTCTGTACGTTTTTCTCTTCTTTTTTTGTCGCCCCTTCGAGTGGCCACTTGCTCGGATGGCATTCAATCTTACGTGCCACAAAGAAACCACGGTACGGATTGCCGCGTGTGGAGTGGTAATGGAGGCGCCTGGTCGTGACTAACATCAAACGCTTCTGTGCCGAGGAGCTAAACGATTCGGCGTCATTTACATGATTTCGAAACATCATCGACGAGCGTGGTGAGAATCGGTGAACCAAGAGCAACGAAACGTTGAAGTCTGGTGTACATCGTTTCGTTTATTGATCGCACTGAACCGTTGAACAAAGGCCACGCGGGGCATTTTAGTAAGATGGATTCTTTTCAATGTTCCAGCCCCGGAGCAGGGTAATTGAAATATTCTCCTGGCAAAGTTCATTTTTACTGCCTAAGAATCTCTATCTTGAGCCCATTTGATTGACACCAGGGGGGATGAGATGCTGAGGCGAGTGCCATGAGAAATAAAATTCTTGAGGTTCATGAAAAATGTACGATAACCAGAGCCGCGCGTGAGAGAAATTGGCAAAAAATATGCGAAACAAAGGGTTCTGCTGCAATCTCAAACATTCAGTATGCTTTTTCTTATGGGAACATAATTTATCTGTTCAAGATAATTTATTTCATGAACAAATGATGGGATGAATATAGTAGCGTTATAAAAACTCTTGATAAAGCGTGGGACTTCAGTTATGAAAATACCAGATTGTACGTCTTATTGTCATATGTGTGGCATTAGCATAGTAGGACGTATGAATAATATTATTTGGTCCCTCGAAGAGTGGAACGTATGATGGATGCAAGAATAACGAACAACATTCATCTTTGCAATTCTATTCTGTCACGGCTGTGGAGGCTCCACGCCTTAAATAACATCCCACGCACTTTCTTATGATGAATAGTTTGGTAGTCTGTTTTCTGTGCCAGTGCTTTTCGTTTTCTCCTTCGCAATTGCTAAATGTCTAGAGAACCAAAGGCGAACAGCTAAGAAAAGAACCCCACATCAGCGCACGTAAACAACCGCAATTCACCCTTCACTTTAGCCCCCCGAAGAAACAGCCTTTTACCTATCCGTCCGGGCATAAATTATCGTTAACATAAACATAGTTTGTTTGCTCTGTAGGATATACTACCAACCGATCTGATAACAAATTATCAACCGTGTTGTGATGAAAGTCTCGTTAGGCCATGAATAATTTCCATAGCAAATTTCGAAGTGTTCGCAATCCCCCAAATCAGCGTTTGGAGAATTGCACTGGGTGGGTTGTGGAAAATGGTGTAAATTTAGTTACAGTTAGTGATATTAAGCGAGAATAGGTGAAATAAAGTTACTAGTAGTACGCAAAATTTAAGCGATAATAAGATATTGTTTAGCACTTGTTACACAACCCATTAGTAGACAATTTTCGAATACATTTGGCCATTTAATGCAATGCTATGCATGCTGACAGCTTAATACCTAATCAACACAACGCCAAAACATGAGATAGACTTTAGATTTATATTCTAAAATCAGAGATATTGGCATTGAACATGATGGGATAATATTTGAACAACACCATCACATCTACAGATAAGCTGGAATGGACATAAGTAACATATGTGTCAGTTAAGTCTTGAGTATTATAAAGCGTAGAAAATATGGAAATTCTACATACATTTTTGGGCGCCAATACCGGTTTGGATCGCTTTCAAAGTCCCATTTGGTGACGAAACCCGTTATAGCTTGTCGTGTCTGCTAGGAAAAAAATTGAATGTGAAATACAACCTTTTGCGCAACCTTCAATATTGTTCTTTGCGTTTAGCCTTAACAATTTAAAATGTGAATTGTCTCTAATGCAACTAAAGAAATCTACTAAAGAATATTATTTTTCTGCTTATTGTTTGTAATATTGGCAAACCTATTTTTTTTATTGTACCTAAGCTTATTACACTTACTGTACTCATGGTGCACGTGAACTTATACCGCGCACTGTCGGCTGTCATTTTGACGTCTGCGCGCCTTTGTTTACAAATGTTCCTCATTCGCTCGCAGTGTACCACTTGGTCCAGTTCTAGTGCACACGAAAGGCGGAATTTTCGGTGAAAAATCGTTATAATTGTCGATTACCTCTGTTTTGCTCTCTTTGCAAGTTGCGGGAAAATGTTGGAAATAACGTGCAACGATCGTTTGGGCAAGAAGGTGCGCGTCAAGTGCAACCCGGAGGACACTATCGGTGACCTGAAAAAGCTGATCGCTGCCCAAACCGGGACGCGGTACGACAAAATAGTGCTGAAGAAATGGTACACAATTTACAAGGATAACATCAAACTAGCGGACTATGAAATACACGATGGAATGAACATTGAGCTGTACTACCAGTGAAACAGCAGGCTCGCACAGCTTTACATTGGAGAAACAGAGGAAGTTCCTGTTGTGTGGGTTTCCTTTCGCGGTTCACCAATCGCGTATCCATAACAACGCTAACAAAGTGCAAAAGGCTGGGCTACGGTATGAAACATTGTGGTAACATTCGGAACGGCGTAAAAAAGATGTTTCCGTTTGGAAAAAAGTCCAGATTCAACACAAAAGAAAACTTATATTGTCGCAAAAATATGGTAATGTTTGGTATCATATTTTTTCAGTTCCAAACAAATGTCTACGATTATATTGTAAAAGGATCAGAGTAAAAAATAAAATGTTAAGTTGCTTCTAACAAATTAACTGGTTCTTTCTTGAAATAACTATAGCTGTGAAGGAAACTATACTATCCTATTGCATTTCTGAAGCCAAATATGTAATTCTTATGCTAGCCTTCTTTTACAAAGACGTTTCCATAACGTGAGAGGGGCATTCCTACAACACGCTGGTACGATAGAAAAAGTTTAATGAGCAAATTGTGCTTATGTGGTTTCATCAGACGCCTTTATATGATATGAATATTTGTCGGAAGTTATGCGGAACATATGGTCCAACTGGAACCACAACCCAACTGTCTCTCCCTGGGACTTTCTCTTGACTAATAGTAATTGTAAGGCTAGTAAAGGTATTCGAGGGTCCGCGCCAGTCGAGCGGTAGCACCTCGACATCTTGGCTTCGAATCCCAAACCAGGCTAGGTCCTCGCCTGTACGAGAGGGCTGACTATCCAAGTACATAAATGGATAACACAAGGGTCTTGTAAGCCCTTAACGGGCAGGCATGCCAGCCAATATTATATGGTCGTTACGCCAAGAAGAAGAAACATAGGAAAAGTGGCGGAGCTGAAGCGTACCACCGGGAAACGTGACAGGAATGCGAATTATTTCGCAATAATTGTTAATGCAAAATATTCAATTCGTTGGTAGGATTCTATTGCAAGTTTAGGTGACGTGTTGAAAGCTTGCAGAAAAATGTGGATAAGAGAAAATTCCCTTTTTAAACAGTTTTCTTGCATTCACCTTCCCGGATGTCGCAAAAATTGAATCGGACAGAGATAAAAGACAGGAGATCAGTAATGAAAGAGTGTGCTAGCAACACCAGCATATTTCGCTCCCAGATTATGACTGTGCGTTGGCGATCCCGTTCTGGCCGACTTGAACAGATAGCGTGCTGGTCTCCTTCAGCAGCTCTCCCGGGAGAGCGCTGTGTGACATTGAGAGATCGCATGTTGTGTTCACTCGCAGCAGTGCTGAAGAACGAGAGCACTTCCTCAGTGCTCATAGCAAACGTTAAAACAGAATGCAGTCCTACTCTTACTCCTTGATAATTGGTACTCGGACATCGCGATCCTGTTCACAGCAAAGCAAAACGAGTTGCGCCAGATCCTGCAGTAACAGGAAGTGGATTTCTACTCCTTCCGTACACTCCGACTCAACTAACTTAATGACAATTTTCATATAAAAGAATAAATCCTGTTATCTCTGTTCATGTAATACGTAAAAGTATAAAATAAATTAAATGAAAAACTAAATTTTCAAAACAACAGTTTTTCCTGAAACGTACTAAAAAATAAAAAATAATGTAAGTTACATGACATATGTATTTATGTATCAGTTTTTTGTTTTTGACATTATTCGCATAGCATCGTAGATGGCGATCGAACTGAGAGCAATCTCGATGCAATGCGAATAATGATCAAAAACAAAAAACTGATACATAAATACATATGTCATGTAACTTACATTATTTTTTATTTTTTAGTACGTTTCAGGAAAAACTGTTGTTTTGAAAATTTATTTTTTCATTTAATTTATTATACAACCAATTCGTATAAATACTTGTAAGCATTGATCCATAACTGACTTATTCTATACTATAATCTTTTCGCTGTTGAAATGCATTGTAAAGTATTTTTAAAAGCCTTACCATTCCAGCAGAGTTTTCAACAGCATAATTAAAAGAGAATTCTTACAAAGGCACAGTCTGTCACCAAAACAGAGTGTTACAAAGTATTTCCATTCGTATTGAAGTGCCTCTCATTACATGCTATCCTGCCATGATATGCAACCGAATGCACAAGGGTGAAATGGGAACCAAAACCTTCTTGTCGATAGTGACACAGCTCATTAGACTAAGTCCCAATGCTCAAGAATTTGTAAGCCCTTGTTTAAAATGTGCTTTTCCCAATTAGCCTTTGGCGTTCTTTTACTTCTGTTATTCTTGTACAGTTCTCCGTCCGACGATAGAAGCTACATATTCCTACCAACTCATTCCATCCAACTAGCAGTAGCACACGAACATACATACACACATACACACACACAGGCAACGACACCAATGATCGCTCGAAGTAATCCTTTTTATTGAAATCGATAAATCAACGGCGAACACCATGGACGGAACGGCACCAAGGGATTCGCGTCCAAAATGGGATTCGATTCCAAACGCGAAAGGATATTGGCCCGGGCTAAGGGAGAGGGTTTTTTGCCAATATGTCACTCCCGTTGCACCGGGTTTGCTACCTCGTCTTCCGCCCACCAACCTCCGGCACGCGGTCGTGCGGAGGATTCGTCGTTGCTAAATCGCTTGCGGTCTCGGTAGGCATACCATGCGCTCTGGCGAAGCCCATTTACCGTGTGATTGTATTAGTCACCATTTTTCATCCATATCCGAACAGGAGCTCGACAAATATAATGGCGCACTGTAATTGCAACTCGTGACGGCCTACGAGGGACATTCGTTTTCCATTCGCGGGTGTAGGGTAAGGAGAGTTTGGCGAACGCAGAACATGGGATGGATTTGTCAATCTCGAACTACCAGCAAATGGAAATGTCTGGTGCTAGTTGAGAGTCGCTTGTTGCTTACCACCGGGTTTTTAGTGCCTGGTGGCGGAGGAGTGTTGTCGTTAGAGTGTTCCCGGTATTCGTTGGCTTACGCTATTCAGTCCGACCGCAATCTCAATTCCATACTTAGGTGGTGAAAGGAAGGCACCATTTCTATCCAGACAACTTTGTACAACATATGCTCAAGTCCATAAACACGAGTGAAATAGAGAGCCCGAGTGAGGGCGGAAAAGTTTCGTGAACGCAAGCTTAAGAACTTCTATTGGCGCTGGGCCTAGAGAAAGCAAACGCCGGAGTACTATCGGCTGCGGCCGGCAGAGGAAGTCGTAGAAGTGATTGGGCAAATTTTCACCGATGATTGACGATGGTACGGGTGGGGTGGGTAAAAAGTGTGCCAAGCGTCCCGTGACGCAATCGATCGACTCCCCGGATAAGCCATTACGTCGACCGACCGGCCGATCGATCGTGGACCGTTGACAGGTGAGGCTGAGGCCGGATATTTCAATCAGTCACGTCCGATTGCGCTCAATGATGAAAGTAATACCGCAAAAGCACCAAGTGCCGTACTTGGCCGTGGGCCGACCACGACACACGTGAGCTTGTGGTATCATTTTACTAAATACGTTGCCAGTCTCGACTGTTCGATATAGGTGGTTTTAATAAATCCTGCCAACATTGTGTGCCAGTGACAAGCCGGTTGATACTGTGCCCATACTGTGGTGGTGGTCCATTCGAGGTGACACGTGCTGCTAATTAGTTTCCGGTGTACTTTCAATCGTATGGCTGGCATGGTGGTGATAGGATAAATACCACATTGTATGCAACTGAGGAGTGGACGATTCCAGAACGTATGTTTCAGTATATGCATAAATGGCAGCTTGCCTAATGAATAAATTGATGCAATATGACGTGCTTCGAAAAGGAACACTAAACTGCTATCGATTCATAGGCAATCATGTTTGTAGCATATGCGTCGCTCTATTGCTATCGTTTATTACGTTCGATCTCATTATTGTTCGAGTATTGTTAGAGGTTTATGTTAGCCTTCGTCAGATCAAAATGAAAAAAAAAATCAATGAATATAAGGCTTACTCCTTAACAGTTAACATGATAAAATAAAATTTGGACCTTTTGATTTTGAAGCGATTTTTGCTACTTAAAGTGGGTGGTTTAATTATTTTGTAAATAAGACTCGTTATTGGATCAAAACTTTGATGGTAATTTATATGTTACAATATGCTGAAGTTTACTTTGGTATTAGCTCAATGATACATCCAAATTTTCGAAATTTTGCTGCAATTTTGTTGTATAATCCGTCTGTTAACACTGTGACTTTTGCGTTTATTGCTAGAGATTTAGTTATTTTTTTACGATTTCTATCAGCTGTCTAAAAAAACAAAATTCGGATATTCTTACCTTCCCCACTAGCAGCACGCGTCCTGAAGAAACGTCAAAGTATATCAAGGATCTTTTGTCGCTGGTATGAGTAATGGAAAGGATAATATTTTCGTAGGATGCTCCCCCAAAAAAGCACCTCATACCAAGCGGATCGGGTTGTTGCCACCGGAATGGTAGTGTTTGTCTATTTTACGATGTTTTGCGAAACGTACGTGCCTAGGGCATGGGGCGTCCTGTCCTCCTGCAAGGTGTACACACGGAGGCAATCTAACCAGAACAACTAGAGCAGATGGGCCCAGGGATGCGGTTTATTGAATTTATAATAACATAAAAGCGAAGTATATGTTTTTCCCATTATAAGTTTGGCCGGGCTTCTAGTTTGTGCTTGTTTGTTTTGCAAAAGAAATGGAGAGAAAGAAAAAAAAGCTTGGGGTTTTCATGCCAGCCTCGACGGCCAACAAAATGAACGAAAATACAGAAAGTGCCCCCGAGGCGCAACTCCAGGCCGGTTTTCATCCTGTTTTAATTGAATCCTTGTCAGTAGCCTGCGGGGTGTCAACAACGTGTGGGATGATAGTGATTCCCTTTTTTGTGCTGAGTAGAAAAATGTTGAGCAGCTGCAGGGGTTGAAACCTTCAATGTGTTACCCTAGTTTCCAGTGAAATACTTTTTGTAACCAAGATAACCGAACCCTATCGCTGTTTGAAATGTAATTCCTGTTGAGTTTTGCTATCATTTCGTCCCATTTCTGTCTCCGGATTTCTCTGATTTTATTGGATTGTTTTAATTAGATTCAAATTTTCGCTTCGCCCAAGAGGTGTTTGCTTTCAATCTTAGTACAGACAAAGGATAAACCTTTTTTATAGCTTTTTCACCTAGTTCCTCCAGCCTCAAGTGGATACTGAAGCGAGGAAACGAAATTCCATCACGAAACGTATCGGGCAGAAGACGGAATAAAAACAATCGACACGACACTTTCAATACACATCTGATTGCGAGCGAAAGTCGGTCGGACAGGGGAAACTTTGCCTTCGAGGTGGATCGTGCCGACATCGAGGTGCCGATAAGAAAGAACGCCGAGTCATGGAATTCAATTTGAATCTGAAGTGTGCGTTGAGCTGCACAGAGAATGGTTCCTGTTGCGAAGAAAAGGTTTCTGGTCGTGATACTACGGAACGTACCTTTGCATGCTGGGAAATGTTTCTGTAGCCCGAAAGAGGAGCTCGGGTGCAATAATGCAATCTAGTGGCGAGCATTGCAGGTAGCACTTTTTAGCATATAAATGTGCCCGGGAAACAGTGGCCCCAGCCACAAGAGGGGAGAATGATTTATAATTCATTCGGTGTTACGAAATGAGTTTTCTGAAGTTATGGGCTGCGTGCATTAAATCGGAACACCGGAGACTCAATGCGATGTGATGTTTTATTAATACAGATTCCCATTACGTAAGTTACTATTGAAATGTATTCAAAGAACCACATTTATAAAATAATAGACAGCTTTGTTTTTATTTTGCTTTTTAACAATTCATATGACACATGTGCCTCGCACTTGTTTGGCATTTTGTACATGTTCTACTAACTTCTCTGCATTTTTACTAAATTATCTGAGTACGTATATCCTTTTCCGCATGGATTTCCTTTTCGAATTTCCCAATTTTTCAGAACGATCTAGTAATTTATGTTTCATTCTGTTACATATTACTGATCTTATTTCATTACTTTCTCATGGAATCAAATCTCGCCACTTCTCCAATCGAATGTGATTAAAAGCAACCCACATGGAGGACAATGAAGCAAAACACTTAATGTATTGCTTTCACTGTATGGGGCAAAAAGGGTGTAATAAAAGGTCGGTACTTTTTCGAGCCAATGAACCATTAGTTGTTCCACCCGATTGGCCACAAAGGCGTTCCGATAGGAAAATCAATGTACCGTAGTGACTTTTTGTCCTTTTCTCTCCAAAGTATTTACCCATGTTTATAATGTGGTTCAACGAATACTTTTTCCAATGGAGTTTTTTTTATATTCTTTTCAAACCCGGACATTTGTATGTGAGGACCGTGAGCTGAGTGTCCGGTTGCAGGAAAATCGAACCGGTCATCAGGTTGTACCGTGTGGGTCAGTGATATGCCGGCATGGACCAACGCCAGCTTTTGTCCAGCCCGGTTGATCCGGACCAGAAGGTGGCTTTCATTGCTTTTACAGCGCGGTGAAGGAGAAGTGGGGTCAGTAAAGCCTGCGGCAAGCTTAGATTAGTTGAAATGAAGAAAAAAAAGAAAAATTCCCAACAACACTACATCCGACGTAGGGAATTTCGATCGAGCTGCCCTTTCGTTGGTTTCTTTCTTTTCCATGAAGGAAGTGGTTCCTCTAGGCTTCTGGTTCACCTGTCGGTATTGCCCCGGTTGACGCACAGCAGAACGCACCGGGAACATTCCCAGCCTTAGCTGGAATGATATTTCTCTTTTTCCTCTGAGCTACCGGAGTCGGCACGATGTCCGGATGATCCCGAACTTTTCGTACCATAGGGCAGCGTTCCTTCGTTACGCTTACCTCCATGGGCACCAGTTTCATACCTTGTTTCGCATTGGAAATCGATTGCTTGGAAAAACTCATTTCGGATTCGCTTGTGCTCTTTTTTCTGCGTACGAATCAATATGCAGTCGGTTGCTAGGTGAGACGGCCGGGAAAATCCTGGAAACTCCTGCTCGAACCAAATGGGTCACGGATTACGACATTGAACGACGACGCAGTGGTAACGCCGTTCGGAAGAAAAGGGAAAACTGGCACAACTGTGTCGTAAATAATTAAACATTAGTGGAACCAGCAGGAAAATGCTCTTAATTAAAATGTACACAAGAATCCGTCCACTGTGGGGGAGAGTTTTCCCCAGCGGGTCCAACTCTCGGGCGAGAAGAAAAAACTGTCTTTCTGCATTCTCGTACAGCCAGCATCGAGAGGCCAGAAAACGGCGGGAGGTGTCACAGGAAAAACACCTGTTCCACCCGATTGTTTCAGCAGTCCTCCGGGTTCGCCTTCCACAATGTCCTTACCTTCCTTCAAAAGGGCAGAAGACTGCTATTAAGCCTCTGAGTGTAATTAGTATTGATTGCGATGGCTACCGTGGAAGGATCGTACCCGGTTGGTGTTGTGGGGATACGTGATAATTAAGATAGATTCTTGCACACCCGCACCTGCTGGAAAACCCCCAGTGACACTGAACGGCAATCAAGCTGCCGGGTGAGCTGCAGGTAGAATGAGGTGGGTTTATTCACACCGACCTATACGGCACACGCAGCCACACAAATAAACGAACATCACACCTAGACACGGCTCTCTGGACCTCTGGGGCGTTGAAACAGCTGTTGCACTTCTTGATTGCACTTATTTTCCCACCGACACCACACACGCACAAATATCGTTGAAAATCGGAATCAAATGGAAAACCGGCCCCTTGTCACCTCGTCCACACCGGGTACGGTCAGTGGCGAGTCGGAATGCCACAAGCGGGTCTGTCCTTTGCCGACGCCCACCAGCAGGGCGTGCAAATTGGATTAAAAAGAGCCCGAAGGTTGAGTGACCGCACCGGAGAGCACGAAAGGTTAAATGTTTTATGTGCAGGCCGGTATTTGCCGCCTCGGCAAACCGTTCTCGGTGCTGCCGATGGGTCCGATAACGATAACGGCCGGCTTAACGACATTTCAACCCTTTTATGAGTCGAGTGTTCCGTTTGGTTGGAGTGGACACAGATCGGCGTATTGCGGCAAATGTGACACTGACATTGGTTCCATCGTTACATTTAACCTATTCCGCAAACATTAGCATGGAAGACAAGCAAAATCAATTATTATGATGGTCCTTGTTTATGGTAAGAAGGCCAATTTGACAATAATCAAATTCAAGACATGAATAGTAGAAAGAAATAGGTTGTAAAAATTTGCCATAAATAGTTAGATTGAATTTGTAAAGCATATATTTTACGGTGAAAAAACACTTTCTAAAGAAAGAATCACGAATGATTCAATCACAACTTGATTGAATGTGCCAAAATAGTGTTTTTTGATAATATGCTGTTTTCTGAATCTGAGTTTATTTTAACTAATTTTTTAGTTTGGAAAACGTCACATAAAAACTTGTACTATTTCCCTTAATATGTAATTACATTTGTTGTTTGTTGATTATATGTGTAGCCAGTGCGTACTATATTTTTTTCTTAAAAATGCCATCTTGTTCAAATAGAAAGTTGTGTATCGGCAAAATTCAGAGTGAAGATGAAATAGGCTGATCATTTGTATGTATATTTCTTGATTTTTGTTATTTTGCGATTATAAATTCCATAGCTTATTGTTTTTTTTTCATTCTTCCTTCTCGATGCAATATGTTCTGGGAAAAACTAACAAAATTAAATTAAGTGTTAGAAGCTCAGAGAACTGCTATAAATATCGATGTTTCAAATTACTTATAATACATTTAAGGGTTGGAATTGGCCAATCGTCATCAAATGGCGCTGGCAAAATTTCATCGATTGCACAGCCATTCGGGAAAGGGATTTTCCCAAAGCCTAGCCCGGACGCACCCGCGGCAAGGGGTGACTCGAGAGACAATTATTGGCCAGCGGAAGCTAATGGCATCATTTGCCATTTTAACGCTCACTAATAGCCCATTTGGTGCCCGCAATGTGTCGGTCCCGCCTCCCCGGTAGCTATGACTTAAGCACCGAGCATGAAAGCTCTCCCACGATGCAACGAGCCGCGCCCGTGTTGCCGGAAATGGAGACTAAGGGATTTGCATTCACGCGTCACTTGTGACGATCCCGTTTGCACGCCTATTTTATGCATGACAGTCGATTATTAGCCAGGAAGCTAGTTTGGAGCTGAACGGTCGGATTGTGTGTTTGTATGTTGTGCATAATTTATTCATCGTTTTGCCCTCAAATGCGATTGTGCCGTTAAAACCTGTGGTTAGCGAACGTGAATTAATAATGATTTAGCCTAACTGATTTATTGGCCATGACAACTAATCGAATTGTTCCGCAAAACCCGGTAGCTTGCAGTGGAAAAATGTTGCTCCTTACCATAGAACATTTTAGTGCAGAAAGAATCGGTTCCCGGTAATTCAGTTTGACAAATGGAAATTGCGCCACAGACCACGTTATAATAACGAAACGAGTAAAAAAAAAGCATTGGAAATCATTTTTCAACGTGTAATTTATCGAAACGGCTATTTTTCTACCGAATTCATTTTTTAGAGCGAGCCAAGCGTCATAGAAAAAAAATTGTCGCCCGTAAATAGCTTCTTTTGCTAAACCGCTAAACGAAACGGGAAGGAACTGGAACCACCATAGTGTGGTTTACCTTGGGCGAGGGTAATGGCAACCTGTTCGTTAGCCTAGCCGGAACGACGTGTCCATAAATAATGGCCATTCTGGGCGTCGTCATCGTGGACTTCGTCGTTCCAGCAAGCCTTGGAAGAAGCAAAACCCGAAAAGAACGTTGCGAACGTTAGAAAGGTAAGTCAAAAATTGGGCGTTAAGCGAAGCCGAGCCGGCAAGCAAACAGTCGTGAAGTAAAAACCTGAAGCTTTCCGAGAAACGCAAACGCCCTCAAGCGGACCGACCGGATTCGCATCCTTTCGGATATCCCCGCGGGGTGTTTTATCAGCCCGAAAGGGACCGCCCGTTCCGGGTTCGTGCGTCATAAGCGGATAAAAGTCAGACATCGAAAAGTCCACAGGTGTACCCGACAGGCGCACCCTGGGTTTGTCCAAAGCGAAGCCGGCCGATTGTGAGATTAGTTCACGTGGGAAGCGGACTAGGCGAATGGAATGAGTTTAGTCCGGAAACGAAATCACCGCCATATTTGGTCACCATGAAGATTCGCACGGCATGTGTACCGAGCTGGTTCCGGGTCTGGTCGGTTCCCCAGTCGGACTATCAAAATAATCATATTTTTTCGATAAAAGGCAAGATAAATCCACCCACATGGGAAGTAAGAAGCAGCCCGTCTTCCTGTGGTGAAACATTCGTCGTTGTGCTTTTATGAGTGACCATCATGAAAAAAACTCAAAGAATAGAAAGATTAAATCTACCGACCTTGACATGATATGTACTATTTAGTGGAGAACAGAACAATACAATTAGGAGTACAACCATATTTATTCAGTTTCTTTCCGTTTCACGTAAGAAAAATAGCAAAAAATGCAAATACATGACCATTAAAACAACAGAGCATTACTACATTTGTCATATTAAAAAGATGAGCATATTTCAACAGTTTACATGTGAGTTGTTTACATTCAGTGACTACTTTTTCATTTCTCCGTAATGGTTTAACCATAAAATGTTTTAAAAAACATGTAGATAATGCAATATCAAAGGTCTGCAATGTCAAACTGTTAGCAAACCACAGACTATATTTTTGTCCTGTTTGTTCAAA
Source organism: Anopheles coustani (assembly GCF_943734705.1). Taxonomy (NCBI): domain Eukaryota; kingdom Metazoa; phylum Arthropoda; class Insecta; order Diptera; family Culicidae; genus Anopheles; species Anopheles coustani. The sequence continues at coordinate 83,971,065 of NC_071288.1, forward strand.
ACCAGTTTTATTATTTTCTTAATTTGATTCACCATTAGTAACACAATACATTTTACAAACTGTATTTGAAATCAGGTAATATGTTAATGAGGTATTATTCAAGTAAGCAACAATGGCGCCTCAATTACTTACAAGCCAATTCAAATTTCAACTCATTAAAATCTATTTCAACCTTAATGGTTCTTCGTTCCAACCCGAAACAATTTGAAAACAAATGTGTATGCCCGTTGTTTGACCATCAAACATTATTCTCGATGCGATCTAATCTGAACGCTTCGTGAACGCGGCATCTCTTGACATTAGTGCACCGATGCACGACGCAATACGAAACGATGTGATGCACCGGTTATTACAACTATTCCCATCAACAACATGCAACCGTTCATGTGAAAGGCAATAGATGTGTATTTGTTTGCGCGCTCGGAATGAAGGCCTCTTTAAAAAAAATGCTTTGCACGTGACATCGATCGGTCCATGTTTCGGTACAAGCCTTCACAGCACGAGTGGTTCACTCAGGATGGATTTATCAGTACGACTGCATTGTGTATTGGAAAAGGCAACGCGAAAGGATCATGGAATGTGACAACTATTTTACAACTATGTACACCTGAGTCTTGTGAGAGCAGGGATGGTGATGAAGAGACAAAAAAATACAGAATCACATTCAGTCACTCCGGCTGACGAAGAGTGAAGGCATCCGTTACGAAGTCAACATCACCGAAAACATGTATTTGTGAGCTTTACATGTAAAATGGTGGACATTTTCCATTCGGCTCGAAGAGAGGATGTTCAGCCAAAAAAGGGAAGCCCCAGAGCGGGTCCATCGGATGCCGTCCACATAACTACCCTTTGGAGTGGTTCTGGTTGAACGCGCTGATGTGCCTTCCGATGCCGGAAGTTTTACTCCGAGGCCAACCCCGCAAGCCTTTAACGGGTTCCTCAATTTATGCCGACGTCCTATTTGGGTCAGAGGAGGGACGCAAGGGCATCGTGTTGTAATATTCAGTTCATGTTCTTACTCCTCTCTTGCCTCCCATTGCCTCGTCTTGAAACCTCTCATTCCGGCAACCTTGTATCTAACCCCAGTCCAAGGACCACTTCCACGTCCTTCACATAGTTCGTGCATAATTAACGGGTTTTCCTTCTTATGGGGTAGGGGCGCGTGCATGTGTTATGCTACGACAGTACACCACAGACCATGTTTCTTTTCTTCCCTCCCTGCACTTCTTTTCCTGCACGATCACCACAACCACTTCATTCTTTTGGTTGACTTTATCGGGCTAAGGCAAGGCAAGGTATGCGGGTTTCGGCTACTTTCTTCCACGAGCGGTGCCCTCGAGATGGCGAAAAGTTTTGAACCAAAGCTGGGCCGAGATAAATCATTTTCCCGGAAGATAAATCAGCCCCGGCTCATTGGGGATGCGTCGACACACGCCTCAAAAGGCGCACACAAACAAACTCCGCTCAAAGTTAATGCTTGCCGGGACGATCAATTAGGTCGCGGACGGTAGCATAATTGAGTGCGCAATGTTATGCTTGATTAGGGTGCGAAGTGGTGATGATGATGATGATGATGATGCTAAGAAAATTATGCTGTACGACAGATTTTTCCTTGCAGGGGGGAGTGTGCAGTTGCGAAAACAATTTTTGCTCATATGTTCTCCCTTGAGTCGTATGTATAGTAATCGAGGAAGGGAAGTTTGGGACGGATTTAGATGTCAACATCGCTTCTAAACATTCAATTAATCAATCTTTCGTTTGAGATGACATTGTACTGCATGTTCTTTATCGAAAAAAGCATGATCTTTTCGTTCAAATTCTAATGTTGCTGGTTCACAAATTCCCCCCACACGTTCCTAAAACTGTTATACAAAGATATGATTCATCAAAACTTTAGCGAGTTTTGACAAAATCTTTGAACCACTCAATTTTGAAAGGCGTCTGTTTGAAAAAGGCATTATGCAATCATTTCGCCGAAAAACTTATTTCCGCCATGCAGCACAGTTCCCGCACACATACTCTAGAAACTGTCACGTTGAAGTAAGAAAAGCCTGTGTGGCATATTTTAAGAACGGCTTTTCTCACCAGACAGATGTTTCCGCCGGAAGGGCGGAAGCGTACCTCATCCTATCGTTTCACGTACGCACCCATATGCTTCCTGCGGCAGCTGCGAGAGCAAAGAAAAAACAAGCTCGAGCGCCTGACGGGTTGAGTGGGAAATTTTACAAATTTAATGATAACTAACGAGAAAAGTTTGCTTGCGCTCGTGCCATGGTACGGTCATTATAAAACCACCGGATATGTTTACCCATCATCAAGGGCGTGAATGTCTTCTCTTTCTGGGTAAAGCTGCTGGGTAAGATTTTCTGCATGTCTTATTTTATCTGCTCGTTTGCAGCCGTAACACGATAATTTGTAATATTAATTAAAAATCTTTCGCGTCGGGTATTTTGGAAAAATTAAACGTACCGTACATTTTAATTTAATTTCAGCGAAATCCTGTCATGCTGAACAAACATTCGATTACATACAATGTTATGTGAGAGAATGTTTCTACGACAGTGGATCTGAGAATTAAATAATAATAAGTAGGTTTGAGATGAATCATAAACAAGTTAAAAACAAGTGCGATTTTTATGCTTACTTCTTTCGGGTTTATGATTTTAAACTAACGTAAATTAACACACGCCATTCAACTGTTTATAAAGTCGGATGAAACTATCGCGTTTGCAAGGGTACGTAATTAATTCTCAGATATTGTTTTCTGCATGTTAAATGTACATAAAATGTGGAAAAGCTTTTCAAAATGCTACAATGTCAGCTGAAAAAAACGCATATACACAATACATAAAAAAATCAGGAATTGGTTATTATTCCTAGCCTATGTGGTTTTTCTTGGTTTTCTTCCCTACAAAGCGAAAGTTTAAAGAATAAAACTTGTGCAGCAAGAAACAAGAAATAAACAGCGTGCATATGATGTATTAATGGAATAAAGAGAAAACCAAACACTGTATACTTAAAAGGTTTTTCTGGTTTAGTTTGCACTTTGTGTACGATTTGGTTCAGAGTTGATAGTTTAATTTAATTTACAATCTCATTAAATCCAAACTATCAGACAGTGAAGAGCAATTTTCAGGAACGGCAACTCGTTTCGCACCGTTTGATTCGATATGGTTGTTTTGGCCCTGTTTGCTCCAATTGAAACGTTTCAATTAAAATTTGAAGTGTTTGAGCAATTTAAAATGAACGGCGGGGAACTTTAATCGATTTCACATTCATCCACTCCACGCTCTTAATCGGTAATCGGTGATAGTACGCGATGGATGTGGATGCAATCGTACAAACAAACAAAAATCATACCAAGCCAAAACAGGGACACGCGAATAAATAAGCTCGTCCCGCAATGGCACAGAGCAAACAAAGTTTCAATAATTCACATCCGACCACCGCATGGCATGACGGTAAGTAAAGTGAAGCCGATTGCATGCTGCCGATATCGTTCGCTATCGGTAATTTATCATGTCAGCTGAAACGATCCGTTTATTGGACGACAGTCCATTAACCGTCCGTGCCACTACTACTGCTTCGCCGCCAAGGCGCACTCAATTACGGCGGCAGCCACTCTGGGTCTCGTAACGGCCGCTTGCCTTCCGCTCTAATGTGCAGCTGTTTCTTTAAGCTTCCGGTGCGGTTCTTTTCCTGTTTCGTTTCCTGTTCCGAAGCGAAACGGATACTTTTTAGCCGTAAATCGATGCTGTGCTCTAATGGAGTTGAAGGAGTTTTCCCCAAATAGAAGCGTGTCCAAGGTTTCGCCGTTGTCCATCCGTACACTTACCCGTCTAGGGCTGATTGTAAATTCCTTACACATAGCACTCAACGGTGCCGGGCAGATAGGCTTTAATTTTTCCCGGTAACTCCTACATCTTCAACGCCAGCTCTGGATGTTCTTTTCTCTTTGTTGCGTGTGATAGATTTTCTTTCGAACTTCACAACTCCAACGAAACACGTTACGCTACAAGGAAGAGCAGGGGAAAAATGGAGGCGTTGGCGAGAAGCCAATCCACGATGAACCAACGAAAGACCTCGCGTGTACGTATTTGGTCGATGAAATTAATTTCCGAACACAGGCACAGAAGAAAATTTCGCTCCAGTGCTGGTGAATAATTTTCGGTGGAAATTTTCCGACCCCATCATTCAGTTCCGTCCGGGCGAAACTTGTGGTCCCTTTTGCCTTCCATCCCTTCCCGCTAAAGCTGCATGAAAAAAGCGGTCGCCCTTGGGAAGAAAAGCTCCCTTGGTAGTGTTGTTATAGTATCGCTTTTGTTTCAGCTGGGTCAAAGTAGCGTCCGGCATTGGTTTTGCTGTCCATTTTCATCGGTCACGAATGGCCGAAGGGACCGTACGGCAAATTTTCCGCACACTGCCTTTGGTCAAGCGGGAACGTAAAGCCTGTAAAATGGAAAAGAGGTCGAAAGAGAAGCCCAACCAACCCAACCAGTTAGGCTGGTGGAAAATTCCCTCCGGCTGATAGGCACTTACACCACACAATTACCATCGGGTGTAAAATTTTAAGGACACTCCGACACACGTACACCGGACTTGCAGGACCTGCAATTTCAAGATTAGCAATTCGATTCTCTGCTTCTGCTTCATCTTCCTTCACAACGGCCGGGAAAATCCACCCCATTGGTTCGATGGAGCAGTTGAATAATTGATCCACAGCAAGAAATAACATTATTTCTTCCACTTCGTGCCAGCATGGACAGCATCGTGTGCGGCCCGGTAGGTGTGCTTCCTTAGCAGCCAAGTTTCCGTCCGAACTCGAGACGTGCCCGGAGTGGCCGGAGTTTTACCAGGCGTTCGGGTCGATGGATAATGTTTGTTTGCCTATTTACGGCTACAGCTAGGCGTGGACGAAGGTTGGAAAATTAATCTTTTCACCAGGGCCGGGCCACGAGGATATGGGAAGCGCTCTTACGTTACAATTTTGCACGTCATCTCGGTGGACAGCATGATAAGCTGCTTTGCTGCTGATGTGGCCGATGTGGTGCTGGCACTGGTACGCTGTTGGACAAACATAGGTATTAGTGCGCTGGCAAACGCCAAATGTTGGAACGTGTTATTTCATGCCTGTCCAACTTGTTGTCGTTGCATTATTAGCTTTCCATTCGTGTTAAATGTGGCCCGGGCTTGCCAGGCATCATGCAAATAAGGAATTAGTGTGGTACGGCAGGAGATTACATTCAGCCGAGAGGAATTGCAAGGGAAATTTAGATGAAAGGCTTAAACAAAAGCTCATGGTTAGGAAATTGAGCTAAATAATTTAACAATGGTTATTTATGTTTGTCGCATGGAAGTATTTTTACACATCGCCTTCACAAATTTATTTGATGATGCTTTTCTTTAGTAGTCTGTTCGTACTTTCAAAGATAATGTTTAAAATAAGAAAGTCTTTAGCTAGCGATTTCATTGTTTTCTAACAATAATAGAAACCTAGATGTAAACCAATACCATAAAACTCGAGAGCAAACAAGCAAACTCAAAATGTTAGTTTATTTTGCGGGAATGAACGTTAAAATGTTGATTGATTGCACCAAATGTCTGCTGGAAAGTATCAACGCCGGTCGATAATGATTCTTTTGCAACTTGTAGTAAAAAGTTTCGCTCTCCCGAAAGTTTTCCAACGGCAGCGAAAGTAACACCCGTCTCACTTGGGTAACTGTGCATCAACAAATTGCTACCCGTTCCATTTTTCCTGGGTGAAAATGTTGCTTCGGAGTGAAAAGAAAAACACGAGTTTGGTTTTTCTTGTCAGTTGATGGACAAAAACGCCACTTTAATGCTTATGACTTTGTGAACTTCTCCTATGAATTCATCTCTGGTTCTTTTGGTCCATTGTTTTTTGTGTTTGTGCTATTACACTAACGCCATAATGGAAACCAATCACAAGCGTGAGTAAGGGGTGTTGCGGGGCAGGGTACACACCGTAACCAATGTCGCTATTGAAATTTGCACGTTTCCAGCTTAAGTGGTTTTTGTGTTTGAGGTCTGCGGTCTACGAGTACGTGTCGCTAGCGTGTCTCTAAACAAAGCGCCACTATTTGGATAGAAAGCAGTACCCCTTTTCACCAAACAATTACCCCCGAACCACGATTCTCTGTTCGGTTAGAGAGTCATCATTGCATACGAAAAGCATTTCAGCGAACAAATGTGCTTTGGTGTTGTGTGCTGTTATTAGAAATGTTGTTTTTTGGAGATAATGTGTCTACGTGTCAGTTCCGACATGACTAGTTGGAAGTAGTTTACTTTTCGTAATGAGCCATTTAGATCAAGCCAAGTATCTTTGTTTAAGTGTATAACACCAAAGGAAATGTTTTTGAAGGTCTAATACTATTGCTTAAAAGTTATTTCAGATACATCAACATTTTTGTCATGAGCCAACTTGTAATAAAAGCAATAAAGTTTAACATCATTTTATCAAAACAAACATTCGGAAAAAAAGATTTTCAAACCAAAATATAGCTTATCGAGGTTTATCACTTATCTAACCTTGATTCGAATAAATATGACTTCTGTTGTATTCACGTTCATGAAATTAAACTTAAAGGAATGGCGCTTTTTTAAATTTGGGTTTTGGTGAATTGAACATTACCTTCTAAACAAAGTTCTTTTCGTCTTGATCATGCGCGGTATCGGGTTGATTACGTAGGTTACATGTTTCGTTCAGGTTCTTCTTCTTCTTCTTGGAATAACGATCGCCTTTGGTCATTGTTGGAACCAGTTCGGACCCATAAGTTCGAACTCGGTCCAACAGCACTTGTCAGACGAAAAGGGAACGATATCAGCGGGAGAAAACCGATAAAAGAAGTGGAAAAACGGGAAAAAGGACTCTTACTCTGTTACAAGCACAAGCAACGGGAATAAAGAGTAAATTTTGGCTTTTCTTTGCCACATTAGAAATTTCTAAGAATTCTTTTAATTCCCACGACGTAGAAAGTGTTTGCAACAGTCATGTCTGCCCGTTAAGGGCTTACGAGACTTTTGCTCCTTTTTTATGTGGATAGTCAGTCCTCCCGTACAAGAGAGGGGCTGGTCTCGTTTGGGATTCGAACCCACGCCGTCATGGCGTTCGTTTTGTTTAGGTTAGTGTATATGATTTTACACAAACAAGGTCTTATGGCTAACTAATAGATAGATAATAGATAGAAAATAGATAATTTAAAGATTGGAGCTATTATTTAACTAAACGATGTTTGTTTTGACAAAGCAGACAGCAAAACGAGCTTTAAGAATGTTGTCTGCCCCATCGAAATATTCCATAACAAAACCTCACAAAGGCTTAGGAATTCTATTTGACATAGTTTCCTTGACATCCGAGCGCACCTTTTGCATGGGTCGAATGTAGTCAAAGAATTTTCCCAAGCTGTGCCAAACCGACCCGAATTGTCCATCAAGGTGGTGACAATTCTAGTTTCATTCATATGTCGCGCTGTCACTCAAGTCGCTTGAAAATCCTGCAGCGGCAACATGCCTGCTGGTCTCGGGGTTACAAGATTACAGCACCACCAAACGGCCACCCGTACCTGATGGTGACAGCCGTCCAGACACACCGATTTATCCTGCCAGCATGTTCGCTCGACACGCCAAAATCTTACCGCGATGGTTCGAAACGGAACGAAACATCACAAGCGAGTCGACATACGGCTGCAGGCGTCGAGCCATGGATAGCCGTTGGCCCGCTTCCGTATTTTCACATTGGCCTGCGCCAAAGTGCCATCCCGAGAGGCAACAGACACACGCCCGACACTTCAAAGCAACGTAGGAACCCTCCGGCAGTGTGGTGCTGCGAGCGAACCGACGGAATCCACAGATCATCGAGACAGGTCACATTAGCATGCAAACGAATCCTACACCGCTCCGTCCCGTGCTTGCCGCTGATTAAACTCCCCCTCTACCTCCGCTAACCCATCCGGAACGAACCACCATCTTGAGCCGAGGCAAACGAACGGGATCAAGTGATGCCGCAGAAGGATTAGATTCTCATGATTGAACCCGAGCCGAAGCCAAAAACGTGCGAGCCCATGTTATAGCCATGCTGTATTGAACTGGGCTGTGGCATTAGCATTATGCGGAATTTTCTAACGCAAACACTGTCGTTCACTCTTGCGCGTTCCACTCATCCATAGTTTTGTAACGAAAGGGATGTTCATGAACCGTTCCTTACGATTTCGGAAAATAATCATTATGTTCTCGAGCGGTGTGAAAGCCGCTCGCATTGCTTTCACTTGCGACATTACGGTAAGTGAATTTGGTTACCACAGTAACCAATTGGTTGTCACCCACCAGGATGACACGAGCTTGGAACAATTTCAATGCTGGTTGGCCATTCCATCCCATGACTGCACGGTATCTGCGAGTTCTCGGAAGTACCTACCTGCTGTTGGTATGTTATGGTACGTTTCCACCATTAAGATTAGTCATTTCCAAGTGGACCAACAGGCTTCTAAGAGCCCCTGCAGGCTCAAGCTTCAGCTAACATCGATGGAGGCGCCTGGTGCTCGGTACAACCTCAATGGTAACCGACGCAAACAGTTTCCAGTGAATTGCAACGGGAACAAAGGACGTACACATCTAGACTGCCAGAATGGCCGCCGTCTCCACCATGGTGCTCCATGTGGTCCGTGGGTGAAGTGCTCCCACGCTGTGCTACATTGAGAACGAAACCGAATGGAGGCGCATGGTCGTTCACCGAAATGGGTTTCCGTTGGTATGACAACGGTTCGCTATTGATATTGTTCCCATGCCCACGTCCTCCGGCTAGCACCGACCGGAATGACCGTCACCCGTGCCGCTTGAGGTGGAAGTATAAATAAATAAACGCTACTTAATTGAAACCCACTCAAGTGCCCAGGTAAACATTGGGCCGCACGGGGCATTTTCGGCACGATCGCCATCCGTTCGCGTCCTTAACGAGCGCAAACACGAATGATAATTATGTTTATAATTGTTAACTACTTGAGCACGTATAACTTATCGTACCCGTCCGCGGTGGTGGCCACGGAGTTGTTGTCTTATCCTTCACCTGCCCCTGGCTACTGCGCACCTTCAATTGAGTTCCTCCTCCAAAGCGGGCTGATAAATTTGCAAACAAATTTTGTCAATAAATCTTCCTCCCCCCAACACCGCCGTGGTGTGACCGCTTAGAACCCGGTCTGCACGGGAAGTCTGGTTGAAAAATTAATCACCCATCCCGTGTGCGTGACAGTGGCAGAACCCGAGGCACCGGTACCAACTCCCGCAAGGCGAAACGAAAACAAAAACACACACATCCCGCATGGTTTACGGCTCCGCACGATCAACAGGCGGGACGGAAAATTAATGACGACAAGCCCAGCAATCATTCGCAGCACGTAAACGGCTCGTTTTGGTTGTACGTTTTAATTCCACTTCCGTGTCGGCTAACGACGGCTGGATTTAATCCATTCGGGTGAGTGAGTGACGTGTATAAATGGTAGCTTTCTACGTGATAACTGGCAATGCAATTTGGATAAGTGAAACATGCAGTTTTGTAAGATGAATAGAACATAAAACGATCGTTACTTCTATCTAGTGTTGCCGGTATGCATCTATAAAGCTAAAATATTATATACTACACTAAATACTTCATTTACGTTGTAAAGCTCCCTTCATTTTTCCTAATGTTTGAAATTCATTTTCCCCCCTGTACAGTTTTAGACTAGCAATGATTTATGGTACCATTCGACAACGATAAATTGGTTTCCGCATGGCTCTTTCGTGTTTTGGCCAGCGTTCTCCCGTGAGTATTTTACACTTTTCAATCGACGACGCTTTCCCGCAGAACACCACTCTCGGATGGTATGCAAATGAAATGGACGTTATAACCACTCCCCTAGGCAGCGACCTGCATGGGCATGCTGGAAATGACCGCCTTCGTCATTCCACACACGGCTTGCGGAGCCAGTAGTTGAAGAGCCAGGCAACAATTTGACGAAAACTGTCCCAGCTCGAGGGGGTATGGCACGAATTTTCCGCGAACTGTTTGTGAAGATCTAACCGCCTGTGGGGGAAGCTTTTATAGCACCGTGGAGAAGAATTATGTTCGTAAACGAGGGCAGCCGGAGCTATTTTCTCGGACGTAAGAATAGCAACGACTGGTTTTGCCTGCTGTTTCTAGCCCCCAACACTGCGATATCAAGGGCCGGGATTTTTCTCGCTCCAACAGCGGCACAGTGTGCTAATAAATGGCTCGCCATAAGTGTGCTTTTGGAGAGAAATATTTTACAATCTGCCCGGGGACTCGGTGCGCGGGCTCTGCCTTTCTAGTCTCACCTGACGATGGTCATACGCTTTGCACAAGTGTGTTCAGCATTGGCGTCGAGGCGGATAAATTATAAATTTGTTATTCTCATCGTTTCCATTTTGTTCGCGAAAACGAAATTTAAGGCAATCTAGGTTTGTCTCATTGAGTTAGTTTTCTCTCTAATTGGCTTACCATATCGTGAATGCTGTGGGTTAAATTGCATTTTATTTCGCCCAATTTGTTTTTTCCCTGTTGTTTTTACACAGAATAAAATGAAAAATAACTTTAAAAGAAATTATCTTGGAGGTTAGCATAAATACCAAAGTTTATCCAATAAAACTTATCAAAACACATTCAAGTATATGCTCTCTTATATAAATACTTTAATTATGATTGGATAAACTAGAGATTTTAAAAGATTCAAGGACAAATTATTCTCCAATCACGATTCCTTTAAGGTTTTTTCTACACTATTTCTACTTGTGATTTGAAATACTCCAGCCAATTTAAAGGCCAGATAAGGACGCGAGCTGCTCATGAAAATAACCTCCCACCCAATCGAGGCAAAGGAAAAAACATACCTCTCTGATCCCTTCGGCGAAGCGAATCGGTACCGTGGGAGTGCATTTGAAAACTGGCCAGTGGAAATTTATTACCTCCGGCGTTGGTACAGGTTTCGTTTTTTTCGACAAATACCACCTTCGCTTCCAAACAACAACAACAACCAGCATAACGGAACAGAAAGGGAAACTCCAAAACCGCTCGAAACAACGCTCCGTTTGTCATTGGAAGCGTCAGTTGCTGGCGTGTGCTCGGAATCCGAACTCCCGTCGCCGTTTTACCCCTCGGAATAGCAAACAAAGAAGCTCGCAAAAATCGCATCATCCTGCAGCAGCGCAGCGAAAGGATTCATAAAACTGACCGAAAAGTTCAAATAGCTCCCGCGAGGAATTTGTTTGGCGCTCTTTTCCATTTTAGGGCAGGGTAGTTTTCTTTCCCTCGCAATATGGTACCAACCGTTGGTGGATGTGTACAAGGATTTGCTGCGCTTGGAGTCGGCCGAGTTTTCACACGTTTGCTCGCTACCCGCTTTCGGAAGGTCCTATTTGTTTATGTTTTATTCAATTTTTCACCTTTCGGATCATAAGGGTCCCAATAAAAGTACTGTCCTGGACGGTGGATTTCACCTTGCTGGGTGGGAGAGGGTGATAGGAGGGGGCGGGGGGGGGGGGGGCAGGGGATGGATGATGAAGTCACTAAAAAAATCGTCGTTTTCCAGCTGGGCTCTGGGAGGCTTCCTGGACCTTCTGTCTTCGTTTATCGTAGCGGTAGACAGGTTCTCGTTCGTCCGTTTCGGTACCCAACCATGGTGGTGCTGGATGGTGGCGTCATCTAGTCGTAAAAAAGCACTTTCATAAAGCACACACACACACTCACACACTCACACAGAGTAAACATAAAACTCCAGATGTAGACAGCGGCACAAACTAGCTTCTACGTGCCTATCGTTCGTTCTCGAAAGGCACTTTGAGCGCGCGTTGACATGTTCTTTTAACCTTCGCGTCACATTCAGCCTACGTCAGAGGTTCGGGGGTAGTAGACTTCTGCCTTTCCAGGGGGCTGGAGAGGGTGAAGAAAACTACTCGTGACATGTTTGTAATCTCTCGGCCTTCGTTCGGCTGTACATTCGCTCCTTTAAACAGTGCGCCGCCAGCACGAACGGCACTAATATGTCCGTTTGTTCACTTGCCCATTACTGAGCTTACCAATCGTTCAGTTTGAACGTTCCACATTTGTCCACCAGGATGATAGCAGTGCGATGGTACTATTTATAGATCTCTGAATGACGCTACCATAAGGATTAATAAGCCTCTTCTCACATGCGGCCTACTTTTTCTCCTCTTCGCTTGTGTTTTTTTTTTGTTCGGTTTCTGTAGAAATTTGTGCGCTTTCTGTGACGTTGAACATGTGGCAGTCGGCAAGGGTGAATAAAAGCCCTCGGTCAGGCACAAGTCCGGAGAATCTATAATGGAATTAATTAGACAGCAGAGAGCACTCTAGGCGTGCGTGTGACCGCACGAAGCCAGAATCGGGTCAGCCTTGCCCGTCAATGTCTGCCGAAACATCAAACGAAAGAAAACAGCCCCCTCGAGCACGGACTGAAACGCACCCACACACACACATACAGGCCCGGAAACGATCCTCCCATCAACGTCGAGGCAATGAAGAGCGCTCGTCAGCGTGCGGTCGATTCTGGTGGGATCCGCTGACGAAAAGTCGCCACCATTATGAGATCATTCCTCGCAACGGGCTAATTGGATGTAAATAATTCAAATAGTCAATGGCAAGGCTCGGGAACGACTCTCAGGCGCAAAAGACTCGTGCTTCGGAAAACTTTTCTCGGGCCATCCCCGTAATTAACCGACGCTCGTGTCGCCCAATTGATTGTGCAAATGAAATAAATGATTGCGGTTTTCCAGTGCCACGTTGTTCAATGCATTGCCGGCAGTGAAGCTCCTCCATCTAGGGGAAGGTGACAGCACCGGACAGCTGTTTGATCTGCATAAATTGAACAGCGAATGCCGTGGGCCGCACGAACCGCACACGGCTTGTTGCTGTGCACGTGCGGTACGGAAATTATTGCCCGGTTGCCCGTTAATTGAGTGGCCTCTCGTAGGCGTTTTGTTTACCCGCGTCCCGTGTCGAACCGAATCGAAAAACCGAATGAAATTTTCATGCCGAACGTAGAGAAAATATGCTTATTTATTCATAACCGTTGTCAACAATATGAAAGTCATTTTCGATCCTATGAATTTGACTGACTTTTTTTCGACAATTGCATAACAGTTTCGAGTAAAATAGATCACCATATTTAATTTATCTGCAGAGACAAACTCTGAGAACAGAGGAAACCGGTACTTCGTAATAAAAAATCTCCAAAACGGTTCTCAAAACGCCGTAAAGTACTATTTGTAGCATATATTTTCATTTCAGTGCCTCTGCTCTTCATAACGATGTTCCGGTAGAGTAAATAAAGCATAATTGCACTCCGCTTCCAGTAGCAAATAGTAAGAGTGCATTTGAAAGTCGTCGGCAAATGCTAAAAACCACTGCCAGATTTTCACCGAGCGGCACAATAAAGCCACTAGAATATGTCCGACAACGAGCGCGCACTTTCATTTCCACTCACGTACGATCTTTATTCTAATGCAGCTCGAAGTGAAAAATCAACACCACACTGAAAAGTTTTGCGGCACGACCAATGTGCACTCACGCACGGTCCCAGGCACGGTCCCAGAGGTGAACTGCGCCTTCGCACCTGCCCGGAGTAGGTCGCATACCAACCTCGACTGGCTTTGCTGTGTACGGCCAAAGCGACAACAAACAACAACCCGAAAGCAGTAGATCACATGATGAGAACACAAGTTGTCCGCACAGTGTTGTCGTTCCTTTTTTTTTCGGGCAGCGGGTAGTTCAAGCGATTTGTTCAGCAATCGTCCGACCACGGGAGGGCAGTGCGATGATGAAACATCAAATTCGAGACAGCTCGGACGACAGCTCAGCACCGGCCATTCCGAGAAGGCACACGACGTGATCTTGTTTGTCGGACAACGTACCCCCACCCGAGGGAACGTGCCGTGAAGTACACGGGTTTTCCTCTCGTTGATTCCATTACTCATCGTGATTGACATGATCTTATCCTTCCCCGAGCTGCACTGTGATTAGTGTTTTGAGCTTTGTGTACGTGTGTGTGTGAGCAATGGAAAAGCTCACCGAACCGTACAAGATAGTCGTCGTTTCAATCTTACGCGAGTCACTTTCTCATTAGCAATCCTATCTCGATGCGTCGTTCTCTTTTTTGGTTGAGGGATGGCAAAAAAGGATAACCTTTCCTTGTGCCAGTAAACAAGAGGGAGGAAAAGGAGGGAGATTGGGTGGAGGTGGGCTGTTTGAGGTCCTTGTCGCAGCAGAATCATCCGTGCTCCGAGCCATTTTCGCATCGCTTCGGGTCAAGGACGTGCGAAATTGGAAAACTTTTGCGTACGACGAAGCGGAACGGCTACGACGGAACGAAACATGTCGTACTCACCACTCGGGAGTTGGATCCTATTTTTCTCTTCTACTCCCGCTTGAACTTGCCTGCATCTTATACACACGCACGCATAGGTGGCAAAAGTTAGGTAAGTGAAAATATTGCCCTCAATTAGTAACACGTCCGGGCCGTTTTGCGCTTATCCGTACGGGGATGCTGCAGGGGGTTTTGTAATCAAGCGTCGGGATGTAAATTGTTTGCAAAGTATCATTATCCGTCCCGGGGCCGGCGGACAATATGTCAGCTCATGACATACGGGTGTTTGGGGTTTTTTGTCGGGGCGCTCCTGAAAAAGTTTTCCATTTTCTGCCAAATTCCTGGCGCTTCGGTAGTAACGGTTGCCGCAAGGCCGTAATAAAAATGTACCATACCGTATTCCGACGGAAGGCCCACGTCCCGGAAACGCCATAACACAATTCTTTCATTTTGTTTCATTCACAACGATTTATTTTAACAAGAGCATTTGATTTTGGTTCTATCGAACAATTTTTCATCTCTTCTTTTCAAAATAAATTGTGACGATTCGTCAATAGGAAGGAACTCAAAATGCTCCGACAACTTCCACTGAATCCTTTCATCCACTCGACAATCAGCTGGAATTTATAGCGAAATCCGGCACCACGGCAGAACATAACTCTCACGAACGAAAGCAAACATTCTTTTATTCGATCCCCAAACAGATACCACTTAAGGGTGCACCGTTTTCCAAACCAGTAGAGACCTCAAGGGACGGCGGCTCTGTCACAAAGATAGTTTTCAAATTGGAAAAAGCAAACAAAAAAACATCTAAAACAAGCCCGGGGCCAAAATGAAGATGGCAAATCGGCAACGGAAGGCAGACGGCACTTTCGGGAGACCGCCGGTATACCATAAGTCACGCTGGCCGAACCGAGCGGAACTGAAGAAAGGCAAAATGGCGTTTGGGGTGGGGAAAGAAAGGCACTAATAGAAAGTAAACTATTTCCTCCTCGTCCATTTTCCGCCGCATTACCACCGCATCTGGTGGCCTCGGTGTTTGTGCGACTCTTCGATGGCCGCCGCCTTGATGGCTTCGATACGATCGTAAATAAGAAAGATAATCATAGACAGCCCAAACAAACCACCCATCCCACCACCGGAGGGAGTTTGTGAAAAGTTCGGCATCTGCAGCCTAACGGAATACGCGCAGCGAGACCACTCTTTCTGGCGTGTCCTCCGCATTGGCCATGTGTGTGTGTGTGCCTATGAGACGACCGGAATCGGTTTCGATAGCTGGGTGAGGGCCAAAGAATTTTGCTACTTGCCAGACCGACACAACCGAATCGGCCGGATGCGGGGCCTCGAGTGTGCTAGCCGAAGTTTCGCCTCGGTAGGAAATGGGTGATCCTTATCGGCGTGAGGTTCCCTTCTTTGTTGCCGCACGCCACTTGAGTGGCATTTGTTCCTGCATTTCCCCCAGCCCGGCGTGCATCTATCGTGGTTGCTTGCGCTATGAAATTCCTTCGAACTATGGAAGGAAAACTGCAATTGATGCATTACCGAGTGAAACACCGGGCGCCTCCATCGAAGCGAACCTATTTGGTAAATCCGGCTAGAATAATGATGCATCGGAAGCAATTTGTGTTTTAACGAACTAAAACGCCCACCTTCACTATTTTCTTTATCCCTACCATGTGTCTTTGACAGACGGTTGCTCATTTCCCAACCAAATGACGTGGTGCATGAAGACAGTTTTCGTTTTGCATAATTTGACAGCTTTTGCTTACCATTTTCGCGGCAATCAATGTAACTCGTGTCCTTCCTTAGGTGCCCATGATTCTTCTTGTGTTTTGCGAAGGCAAAATCAATATATCTTGAATTTGGAACCACGAATTTATTACCGCGTCAAAGTTTTGTTTTTATCACGCGTCCTGAATGACGTCGAAAGATATGAAAACTAGATTTATATTGACCTGAAAAACAGTCGTCTTCAATCTTGTGATTGATTATAAACAATGTGGATGACAAAACCATAAATAAATCAATAATTGTAGAACAAGTGCGTAGCATTTACTCTTAAAAAGAAGCGGTCCGCACTCGGTTGGAAGAACAAAACAAAGTATTTTTGGGTTTTCAACGAACAGATAACAAAAATTAAATTTGTTTTTCTATCCAGTTGCACAACATCTCATCAATAAATGTGGCCTGTGCAATGTTTCAATTATTCAGTTAGCAAAATTTTTAAAGTCATAAGTCCCTTAAATTAAATAAAAAACAGAAGAACTATTCGTTGATCTAGCGTCAACAAAACATGTCCCGATCGCCAACATTTTGAAGTATGCGATCGATCTCTTCTAGCCACTGAAACAAATCAATATTGATGAGCTTAAACGCTGTAGCGCAACAACAGAACACCATTAGGGTTGGAACAATCACATGGTGAAGTAAAGTATTTCCGTGCGTGTTTGAGGCGGACCCTCGCCAATAGCACAATGTAAGAATCAATTTCGTCAGCCAAACCGAAACGAGCATGCAACCCTTGGCTCGACCGTTCGGCGGCAGGAAACTGTCGGATTCAGCTGACAGTCCCGATTACTTACGTCCATCAAAATGGTCCCGGTGCCCAGCCCAGGTGCACGATTTTCGATAGCTAACACGACTTCCGCCGGACATCGATCGGGTTCGCAAGTGGATGGGCGTTGCCAGCGAGCACATAAGCCGAGGCGGACAGAAATAGCCGGCTTCGGCGCTGTTCACCGGTGTTTATACCATCAACGGCGCATAATCGGCGTCCTTCGACCGTTATCCGTGTGCCAGGGATGGGGACTATAATTTAGTCCCAGGTAGCGCAGCATAATAGGTTCCACGAATGCTGCCATTAAGCTATTTTTATGTGTTTTCTTTTTAATCGCTCGAATCTAATTGAAGCGGACATGAGTGGAGGTAATAATTTCACAGCGGTACATACACATAACTTGATCCTGATTGTTTTCTTTTCCTATGGGTGTTAAACTATTGTTAGCTATGAGTGACTTTAGGAAACACGCTAACGAAAGCACAAGAAAAATGTAATACCATTTGATTTGATCTTTTTGTTCAGTTGGTTGAATAAATTAGTTTGCAATTTAAGCAGATTATTGAAAATAAAAGTCTCTTCAGACTAATCTTAATCTGTCATTCCAATCATTATGATTCTATTAATGCAGCCCCGATGGCACTGAGAACATTTTTCATTAATAATAAATACAATACTCCCCCTCTACTCTTCCGGCTCGAAAAACCCTCCCGGCGACAAGTCTATAAAAGTTCCGCTGCGCTCTTTCGCCAGAAAGCTCATTTTAATCTTTCCAATCTCTTCACACGGGTCGAGATTATGATTTATGCTCATGTCTTCTGAAAAGGCCCGCCTGAACGCACCCAGAAGAAAAATATCACTCCGAGGAGAGACAGCAACGAACAAAAAGCAGGGTGGGGGGGAGAAAATAAATATGGCCCTCAAAAAGCACGCTGATGACGTGGCGAAATGAAATTTGTTGATGAAAAATTATGCTCTCCGCGGGAAGAAATTGAATGAAAACTGAACTGCCCGAACAGCGGGAGGGGAAAAAAGGGTCAGCAGAACGGCCTACGGTACCTAGGATGAGGACGCAGTTTTACGTATTGCGCGCTGCGGAAAAAACACCTCACGATTAATCTTGATTTTGAGCCGACCGTAGTGGGAGTTGAAAGAAATATATGAAAAAGAGCGTAGTTGGGCGTTTTCTCTTTCTGGTGGGGTTTGTGATATATTTTTTGTACTGAACGAGAGCCCCTTCGAAACTGTCGAAATCCCGAAAACTCACGTCGCGTGTGATGGCATTAAGCGGGCTTATGAATTTTCCATCATACGGTATTATCGACCGATTCGGTATAGCATGCGCGGATTCGATCGATGGAACCGAAATGGGTCATCCAGAATTTCCCACAGGTAGTTGAGTTGAGACGGGCGGACGACAGAAGGGAGCATACAACGAGTAGCAAAACAAACATGTTCCCATTCTAACCATATTTTAACTATTAAAAAAAAAACATACTGACACACATATGTACACTGACTTTTCCGGTAACATAAGCACTCGGAAAATTGTGGTGCCTAAAAATAAATCCATCAACAACCGAACAACCACCATACGGCGGGTTTAGTTCGGGGAAAAACGGAAATGGTTTCCGCGCTAATGGTTTCGGCAGCTTGCGGGAAATGCGTCCAAACCCTGTACACTCTTTCCGTGTTGGACTGTCCACCCAGGTGTGGACCGTGGACTTGAGGACTGCTGGTAGTGGTGGTGATGGTGGTGGTAGTGGTATTACGGTACCGTAAACACACACCAGTACCAGCATGTTTCATGGATCACCTGAAGTAGACATCAACCGGAAAATCTCGCATGTGCAATGAATTTGCATATTATTTCGATACAGCATCCGGCCTATCCGAAGGTCCAGTCACTGACCCTACATGTGTGAGGGTCTTTGTGGAAGGGCATATGTGTTTTTCAATGCTCTGCTTGACACTGCCGAGCACCACACCTTGTTCAACTTGTTTTTATGTAACATTTTGTGGCAAGTGAAAAGCAACAGCACAGGAGCGGGAAGGTGAGCAAACTTTTCGACGAGCAACTTTTACCACATCAATTTACGGCAGCAAAGCTCGTACCTTCGGGACAAAATGGGAGGAAGCACCTGGGTGAAGTAAACAGTTTTTTCTCTTCCCAGCCGTAACGGAAAAGCAAACCGATGGATGCTACGGGCTTCTGAGTGCTGCCGAAAATGCTGCTTTTCGAAAAAGCACGTGCGCAAGATGAAACGAAGGTCTTGCGAAGGCAACGGTGGAAGGCAGAAGAAAGTCTCCGGAGAACGCCGTGGTTGGAAAAGAAGGAATGGCTGAGGAATGTGAGGAATGATCCGAAAAATGATCTTACAAACCCACGGGGTAAACAAATTCAAAATTTTCCACTTATTGAATTTTCGACCCGGTTTGGGCTGCCGGGCTGAGTTTTGCACGAGGAAGGAAAAGTGAACAACGCAAAAACACACACATACTCACTCTACTCGCCCAGAATTCTAACTGATCAAACTCTATCCCAACTTTGGCTGACGGGTGTCGGTTGAGTTGTTCGCTTTTTGTCCCATTCAGTTCCGCGCTCCTGGGAAAACTATGCAAAACGACAAAATCGTCGTGAAATACGACGATGTGCTGTCTATTAGTGTTCGGTGCCATGATTTCACACAGCACTTTTGCACGTTCGACGGTACGTGTTTTATTTCAGACTGTTTTTCTCGTTTTGGGGGAGGCAATATTTGAAATGCAAATGAAGCTCACAAACTAGCTGTGTGTAGTTTGCAAATTTGCACCCGAGCCAAGTTTGGAAAACAGATTGAGTTCCACCGGTGGCGTCGAGTGTGTCGCCAGCGCCGGCAAGTTCGCGAACGTTCGAAACTAAACAGCGAAGGTGGCCGGTTTTTACTCGATTGAAAATATTAAACTACGCCATTCATTAGCATACATAAATGTATTAACGCAATTGTAGTTGACGATGAGCGTTGCATTGGACAACGTTTTTGTTCGTACGGGGTGTATGGAAAATGGATGGTACTGTCGCAACAATATACACACGATCATAATTAGTTTTAAGACACACACGAACTACCTATTTCCCGGTCCACTCAAATTAATGTTAAAATAGCTGTTTGTAATTTCATTGCAAACTTGAGAATGTTCTTGTGTTCCGAAATCATCTTGCTGTTTGTATTGAAAGCTGATAATTGGCAATTGAATTTCTAATTTACGAATATTATAGACAATTTCGTTTATATTTTAAGGGATAAACTAAAGTTCTTACATTTTGTTAAATAGTATTTAGGTATATTTTCTGTCAAACTTGGGAGTGAATTAATGTCGTAAAGTTTTATTATCAAAATTTTGGATTCCATTGTGATGAAGCAATTCTATTCATTTCCATGTGAAATTAAACAAAAAAGTGATAAAGGTAAAATCTCACCCTTTTCGAATAAAAAGAGTCGTAACGGGGAAAACAGCGGCGACGACGTAGTAGTAACACTGAATGTCACAAACCGTAACATGCGAGCTCCTTGGGGAGCCACTTCCGAGCGTGAAATTTTACGACATCAAATGTCGAATGATGCGTTGGGAAAACTCTTGGCGTGCGGAGAAGATGAATACCTTTATTATCTCACAGCGGGGTCCTTTATTGATGTGTGTATGTTTTTCACGTGCGATTTAATGTCATTTTCCCGCACTGAAAACATCTTGGTGAGCATTATTGAAATGTTTCCGATGGGCGACAGACATCAACCGCTGAGAAAATGATGGCCGTAGATAAACGACACGTGAAAGTGTGTTTTTATTAAATTAAAAATATGCTTTGACCTCAAAAGGGACCAAAAACCGCACATGGTGAAGTACCAAACAGGCTGCTTAGCTAAGCAGCTTCGAAGCACGAACTGATCTACGATCGTGTTATGGTTGGTTTGTAACCTCCCTCTGATGGCTAGGGCTTACAGATACCCGTCAAAGGCCACACATTCAATATTTATCTATTTCCAAGCTCAATGTATTGGAAAAAGAGGACTACACAAAGCAAACACCAGCAGGGCAGCGGCGTATCTGAAACAACATTCGAGTATCTGCATGATTTATTGCGCGTCAGTGGTCGGTCAAAAACTTTTCCTTCTCTCTACGTACCTTGCCTTCGTCCAAACAAGACCTTCTTTGAAGTTTTCCGTTCAATTTGAGAAAGTTGTTGACAAAGTTTTCCCATGGGCTGCTGTGATGTTATTTTTTCGCAGAAGGAAGGTCGACGAACGTTTTATCAAAGCGTGGTTTACGTTCAGGAGCAGATAATTTGACCTGTTTTCCGATTTTTCCTACCTCTAAGAGAACGATTCGTTAAATGTTGAATCTTAATTTAAATAACTCTCTTTGTCAATTGTCAATCAATCAATTGAATCACTTCACAACAAATAAAAAATAACAGTTGGAGTGGTAATCGACTAACGCTCAGGCTTATCTTACCCCATTAATAGAAATTATTTACGCGAGCGATCTCATCAACATTCGGCAGAATTCCTCATTAAGATTCGATGCTCGACGTTGTCGTTCAATCATCATAAATATGCATTTGTTGTTGATAACCGTACTTTCAACCCTTAGGTAGATAAATTTAAAAGCTGTCGCGATATATGCATAACAGTTTGAATAATTCATTTGCAAACATATTACAATACATCGTAGGAGTAATATTTCTGGTGGACCTGCAACATAAGTAGTCATGGTAGTGTTAAATTCAATTTATTTCGTATTTAAACATCAAATTCATGGATCCAACGTATTTTAAAACAGTTTATTATCGCTCAATTCCCGTAATTGGGTCAGTTTCAAGCTACACGTGGGGCTTTTATTTTAGCTGGAGCAAACCCTTACAGATAATACTGCGAATACTTTGCATTCACAAACGCTACCATTGTTGCCCAAAGTTCATAGCATTGTTTTGTTCTAAAAGCATCCACATTGTTTATCGTCCAACATATTTTCTGGAAATTTCTTCACCGGAGGAGGGAAACTGTTTCTTCCGAGTACGGCACTTCCTGGATATTTTATGGTAACGCGTTACCCATCCGCCGTGGTGGAATATAAATGTGTATAATATTTAATCATTATGCCGTGCTGCCTTGTTCTTGTTACTTATTTCTGCCTTTTCCGTTTCGTTTCTGTGTTGTTTTGCCTTCTATCTCCGCAGTCGAACAAGCCGCAACTAAGATCCAGGCAGCGTTCCGTGGGCACAAAGTGCGCAGAGAGATGAAGCAAGGCGACGGTGTGACGGGTGCGCAGGGGCAGCAAAAGCAGCAGGACCAGCAGACGGAACGGGAGCCAACCAAGGAGGAGCTGGAGGCCGAATTCGACCCGAATGACGAAGGTAAGACGCCGCCCCGCCCGAAATGCCTCGAAACGGCGCCCGGGGCTAGGGTTAGTCTTTGCGATTGTGGGACCCGATGGGTTTCTGGTTCAGAATTATGATTGACGGTGCACCATGTTAGCTGTTGGGCGATGAATGTTTAGGCAAAGGGTTGTAAAGTAGACATCCAATAACGAGTTGAACAAGCCATCGCTGGGAAGGAATCAAAATTTAAAGCGGCAACACGGGTTGCTTTAAATCGTTTCTTTATTAGAGCAACGGCTCATCGTCTTTATTGATATTATCAAATTTCCAGCGACCTTTTTTAACTTTAATCGAAGTCAAAAACTCCACATTGTCATGTAACTTTATTTGTAGAACCTTTGTTCACCGTTCAAGTTTCACCGTTCCATCCAAAATGTAAAATACAACAACAATACAACAAGTATGGACGAAGAACAACACTTTAAAAATCATTTTCGCTTTAAAGTGAGCTTCCATCAGTGACCGCAACGGTTCACAATGGTCCCGTTAAATGCGGCTTGAAAATTACATGACATTTGGGGTGCAAGAGCATCAAGAACCTGCCCGCATGCCCATGAGTGTATGCACCATTTGGTAATGCCACGCATGCATAAGCAATGGCGGGTCACTGGGCTGCCATTTTCGACCACATAATTACGAAGTGGTGGCGTACAGCTCACTCTCCCGACGGTCCTTTTCGTTTTCACGCTTTCATTCTGCCATAGAGTTCTTTCTAAAGTGAAAAAAACCAGAGACCCTGTAAGTCTATGTTTGTATGCGTGTTGCTTGACGTCTGTTTGCATACGAACGAGCGGTTCCGTCCGAGCGATATCACCACATGGAATATTAATTAAAATTGATATCCTCCATTAAGGATAATTGGGTGAAAGACGAGGTCGACGCATCCCAAGTCTTGCCCGGGGCTAAACTGGCGCGAAAGCCCGAAACGGTGCTTCCTTTGGCCCAAACGGTGTCCATCGCACCCCAAAGACCGACCGTAATGGTAGTTTTCCCAAGAACACACTGCGGACCAAGTTCTTCACCGGCTTTCCGTCCACTTTTTACACACGTCCATATTGTGTGCCGATCCGTGCATGTTGGGCCGAGATTGTGGTTGTACCATTTTTACCTCCCCATAACGAAGGATGCTGGAGGGATTGAGGGGGTGTTTGGGGGGAGGGGGGATGGCAACGGGACTTCGCATGGCGGCAGTTTTGACCGGTCCGAATCTAGACCACAAACAAACAAACAAAAAGCGGGGAAGAGATATTCAAGGGTCGCGTTTTGTTTTTCTTACCGTGCCGATATGGTGCTCACATACACACACAGACACGTGGAAGCCACGCAAGCGCCTCAACGCCAGCAGGTAGATGGTGAGATGAATTTTTATCACATCCTTGCGCCCACGATGCCAATTTAGCACAATATTTCGCCACCTCCGGAACCCCGTGATTCCGGTCGCTCGGACGTGCAAAACAACAAGTGGTCCGAGTTCGAGGTACGGAGAACAAATTACGGTTTTAGGTGGAAATGGCGCTCACGCTTGTGTGTTTTGTTTTTGCTTCTTTTCCTTTATGCCCCACACATTGGCCAAGGCTTGATAAAGGATAATAAAAGCGGCAGAACTTATGGCCCTGCTTAGTCACCTTAGTCCGGGGTTTTCGACCACTTTCCCAAAGGTACGCAGTTTGGTACCTCGACGCTGGCCATGGAGCCTCTCTGACACCGAAGCCTCAAGGTGTGGCGCAAGCACGGATCGCTTTCAGGCCATTGTTCCTACACACCAGACAACTGGGCGCGTATAACTTCAAATCACGATGCCTTCTCAAAATGGGGGTCCCCATTGTGTATAATTGTTGCAACAAAGCAGCGTCAAATTGGCTCATAACTTTCCCTCCGTACCAAGAATAACACTTGCCGTGTGATATCACGAACGGTTCCTTTTTTTCTGCAAAACTGTTCTTTTTCTTTCTGTTTTCGTTGGAATGCCCTGGACGATGAAGACAATAAACGAACGAATGATCATTAGTTCCGGTCAAGCGCGGCGTGCTTTCCAGAACCGAAGGAAAAAAACAACTGATGAAAACAAAACGACACGGAAACACGATTGGGTGTATCGTTCGCGAAAGGTGATTATTTTTATTCCGTAATCCACCCACAAATGAAGGCAGAGACAAAAAAAACAGCGCAGCACACGATAGCCAATCAGCTCGCGGGTAATTGGCTATTTCGATTGTTTCCTATTTATACTTTTCTTGTTTTAATTTCTCCTCTATCGGCATGCTTCATCTCAGAAGGGCCTTGTTTAATGGTGGATGGCTTTAAATTGTAGCTATTATTTGCTCATAAAGAAGATGCCAGGATTCGTTCAGTTTTGGTGTAATGTTCATTTGAAAAAACAATGACCAAGTTTTGTTTTTTAAAATGAAAATTTTGAATTTTGTTGCAGAAAAACGCATTGGGAATGGATTATAGTTTTTTTTTACTTGAAAGTATAAAAATAGTCTTAACCCTTTCATATACAGGCTGGCCCCGGTTTTCGTCACCTAAAGGGACTTTGACAGCGATGAAAAGCGAGGCTAGTGGACTACAGTTCTCACGTTTATAATACCTACTCAAGACTTGACTGACACAGAACAAACGTTTGATGTGATGATTATTCTCGTCTGAAGTTTTAGTGGTTGATATGAAGGTGTTCTTGAAACTATAACTAAGTTTGTGTGTTTTATCATCAAATCAATGACCATCAACCGTTTTATATTCCGTTTTACTTCTTTGGTTTCCATACCGTGTAGGTTAACAATAATACATTCAGTGCTTCAATTGGAAGATATTTTTATTGAGCAAAGTAGTCTGAAGCAGAAAACCTGTACCACTTGTTTATGAGTCCATGTTCGGATTCTCTGTCATACAAAATGCATTGAATCATATTAGTAAAGAACAAAGTACGCTACTATAAACCAGCTTCGAACGATTTGTCAAACGACGAAAACCAAGGCTGACGAAAACCGGGGCCAGCCTGTATATTAAATATTTTTCCCAAAACTCGTTACTGTTTGTTCAACTATAATGAAAACGATACTTTTGAAACAAAACATCAAAGGAAACATTATGTCAAAGGCGGCAAATGTCTTTCTGATTATTCGTTCAGAAAGAAACCAAAAAAGAACTATCCAACTTAATTGCCCCCAAACGTACTTGGAAAGCAAGTAAAAGAAATTCCAATATCATAACTATACTCGTCATTTATTTACTGTTATGGTCCATAGGGAAAAATATTTCCCATGAAATTTACAAAAAAAAACCTACACAGACTACTAGGTTTTTCTCTTATTTTACACCCCAAATAGCCAAAATATTGTGTTGTATTGTCAATTTTAGTCTTGAATAACTTATGGTCCTGAAAAGGTTAAAGAAAAAAACTAAACTTATTTAAAGGCCAAAGAGCACTGCTCTTTTGCTTTCTTTTATAGAACCCCCACTGTACTG
The DNA here is from genome assembly GCF_943734705.1 of Anopheles coustani. Classification (NCBI taxonomy): domain Eukaryota; kingdom Metazoa; phylum Arthropoda; class Insecta; order Diptera; family Culicidae; genus Anopheles; species Anopheles coustani. The sequence goes on from NC_071288.1 coordinate 83,996,899, forward strand.
TAAAATATTGTAGCTCTGAAAAGCTGACAAAACTAACTACGGCAAACGTTATTGTGATTAATCGATAATAATGGAAAGCGACTAAGATTTATTTATTCTTTATAGATCTTTCTAATATCTTGTAATATACTGAGTTCTTTGAAATTAATACACATCAATTTCTCAAAACTATTTGAACTTACTTATTTATTTAGGTGGCGGTATATCTTTGCCTGACCATCAGAAACTGCACACGGTGTCATTTATTAAACGTTGATCACTTCTCTAGCTATCTATTCTCACAAAGTGATACTGATCTCTTTAGCTTATGTGCTGATAATGTGCAGAAACAATAATTCACGTCCGGAGCACACTCCCCTGGTCGTCACCCCCTTGCAGTAGCAACCGCAACTTTTCACCTGCTTAAAATACTGACCCCTATTAAATATACTCTATCAACAGCTTCCCCAGCGAATGAACTGACTCGAAGCGGCGAGTCTTCTGCGTGCGGGAAAGATAAATTTTCCCCCAAAAGACTCTCGCTATCGACTATCGTCGAGCAGTTTTCATCGGCGCTTTTGGAAAGTTTCCTGAAAGCCACTCAACGACCGGTGTCGGATCTCTTAGCCGTCCTGATCCAGCCCCCTTCCCCCGCGCCCACCGCACCGGGTGAAAGCTTCTTTCTGCAGCAAACTTGCCCGCTGGCATCTGCAGAATGCGCACACTAAGTAGTGCACACCGCACGCTGGAAAACCCGCCGTTAATAAATTGGTTTCGTCGTCGCCTTGTCAGCAGCCCACTTGGCAAAACCAGTCCGCACGTTCATACGTACGTACGTACGTTTCGGTTCCAGCAGAGCGTTTTTGTTCACCTCCCTATGAAACTTTATCCTTTCGAGAGGGAACAATTTCAAAACCCTAAAGCTACCTTTACACTGCTGCACAAGCATTGTAGTAGAGGAGTGTCTATTGCTATGCGATTCGATGCAATTCCGTTTCCACCACTCGAATGCAGAGCATAAAGCACCCGCTATCGTCTTTGCCCCGTTTAACAGACGACCGGTTATAACAATGCACCGCGTACCCGCTTTTCCAATTTGTTTCATTTGTTTTCCATCTCGGTTGGCTTCGGTTTTGCATAATGCTCATCTGCCCATTGCAGTCGCAGACCTATGGCTTTCCTATTGCGATGGTTTAACACTGACAATAGCATACTCTGGGAAACTATTGTGCGACATGACATGACGCAACAAAAGATACAATAACACCACAAACGATCGTCAAACGATCCGAAAACAACAGGCCCAACTTAAGCCTACGGAAATCAACTGAGTATGATGGCTTGGGGTCCTTTTGCCAATTTATAATTAGGCTGCAAATGTCAGTACTTCTCTAGTTAAATAAAAAGCACAAAGATCATACATAAACAATAAAAAAAACTTATTCCCTAATTTGCCACTAAGCAAAAACCGAGGGAAAAACACAAACCCACGAAAGTCACGTTTCGCGGAGCCTGATCGTAAACTTTCCCTTTCCCTGCACAATCACCACCGTCGTACCTTCTTTAGGAGTAATTCGTTTTGTATGCAAAACACAAAGAAAGAATAATTGCTGAAAACGACATCTCAAACCGTACAAACAAACAAATGAACGAACGAACACCATGATAATAATGCGGTTTGCTAGTGGGTTAGCATTGGCTTCAGTTGACCTAGATACGCCATCGCGCAAACAAAATTTCATTTCTGACGGTACCTCATACCTTGGCGCGTTTGAAATAAAAATGAGCTTTCCGGTGCACTAGAACTCAAACACTGAATAAACACAGGGAGAGTGGAGTAGTATTTGTTTTGGGCTGGAGGAATAGCGAAACTCAAAATTACCTCCTTTCTATTTCTTAATTTTTTTCTTCATTGCAAAACGCGTCGAAAACCAAGACAGCATCCAACCACACATGGCACTGCTTTTCTCAGAAAAACCCCTTTTCCCAACCACTTTCGCGTTGACCGTCCGTTTGGTACTGTTTTGCTTTCATTATTCATCTGGGGGCGCGTGCACGGGGGGCACATGTGGCAACTTGACACGACGATGGCGCTCCGTATGGAGCAGCCAGCAACAAAGTTTTCCGATGGCAGACGCTACCCGGGCGCTAGGCGATCTGTGGAAAGCGCCTTTCTTTCTGTTTTGCTTTGCGGTACCGTACAAACAGTTCGCTCCGCCCGAGGTTTCCCTTTCGCCAGCGTTGCACTGTGTGTTTGCGGTGCAAGTTTCCCAGTAAAAACAGTTTTAATCAGCTCAGCAAATGATATAAATAGCGCTAAAGTGGTGATTTGAATGCAGAAAATCGCCTACTTTCGCTGCACGCGTGAGCTTTTGCAGCTGCAGCCACAATTGAGTTTCTTCTTATCTTTTCTTTTCTTTTTACAATGCTGTTTCACATTTTTGTGTGTTTTCTGATCGATGCAAAAGTTTCATATTGTTAAATGCGAGAAATATTTGTACTTAATGTTTGGCAAAGAGTACGTTTCAATAGGAAACTAATCGGATTCCTGGTTTTTCATTGAACAGTCCATGATATATTTGCTATAAAATGTACCGCTAGAAATTGGAAAGGCTAAAGCAAAACAGGAACCAATAATAAAGGACCTCTTGGGGGGTGCAAAAGTACGGCCGGCTTAAATCTCAAGTGGAATTAAAAATAAGTACCACAAATGGCAGCCAATGCAACAAAGTGAATTTTACTTTTTTAGTATTAATAGTATGAATCTAAGATCATGCAAAAACATTCGGTGTGTATTGTTTCATATTTTGTATACACTATATTTGTAAATATTAACTGGTTTTACCAAAATTACGAAGAAACGTAATTTAAAGTTAAATCCAAAGTATTGAGAGACGAATTTGGAATGAACATGCCATTACCTAGAGATTCAAACATTGATGAATTATTTCTTTTCAATATGCAATACGTGACCGTTTCGTGATTTATGAACATTACACAACACTTTTAATTTGTTTTCCATATTTCAACGACTACGAATCGTGCTTAACAAAAGCTCCTTCCTCCTTCCATTTGATCACCGCAAACGGATATGAATTCCGTTTTTTTTACATGAAAACCATCAACGAAATTGTGGCACAAAATTTACATGCTTTCGATGAAAATCAACACTCGTCACGTTTATCAATCTCGACCGATTTTCGGCGTGTGTGAAATGCCAAATCGTCGTAATGCAACCACCAGCCAACCAAAACGGAGCATGTTGGGTGTGTGTTTCAGATAATATATTCAACATCCCTTGGGGGTTTTGGATATTGCCGTTCGCCATATATAATTTCACACCACAGCAAAGCATTGCACCGCAACACGCACACGCGAGACCACCTCGTAAAAGTGTCGAATGGAAAGTGTTTATTTAACCAAATTCCATCTTCGACACTGATCCTTGCCAACGCGAGGCACACCGCGTCCGTATGTTTACGTTTTCGGGTACCACAAATCGGCCGCAATCGGTTTGCGTGCCAGCTGCATAAATCAACTTTTGCTCCCAATCTGCATTTACCGGTGTGGTAAAATTTATTCTGACAATCGTGTGATCTTCTTGAACATCCGTATCAATCTTGAATCAACCGAAATTTTTAACAACATTGGATACATACCTACAGGCATCATTTTTGCTGTTCTGGAATGAGAATATCTGAAAGAGATTTAGTTCAAGACCTTCAACGTATTGTTTAATATTCCGAAAGTCACTTTCAGATTCACACCAATTAACCAATCAGTAGAGCAATTGAAAACTGCTTCCTAAAAAAAAAGAGAAACATTTCAGCATCCAAAGCCGAATGGCACGGGATAAAATTATGAAACACCGAGCAAAAACAATTTACAGGCTAACCCTCTGAATAGATAATGACCGTCGAGTGGACCGAGCCCCAAAATCGTCCAAAAAAGTGGAAAATTAAAAACTTCTGCTCTAGACAACTTTTCCCACCGACCTTCACCAGAATCGACTCCGCGATGGAAATTCGTTTGGATTTTTTTGTGCTTTGCTTTTCCCCCAAAGACCTACGCCCAGAAGGCTTGGGCCGGACCGACTCTCTTGTAGTTCATTATGTCCGTTTGAACTTCTGCTCGCGCTTTTCTGGCACTGTCAAGCGAGCAGTTTTCAATTTGATATTGCTACGCTAGGATGAAATATGATAGTCGTCCTTCAGGCTGACACTTCCGGGTGCGATTGGCATCGAGCGGTCCATTTTTCATTCTTCGTCTACTTAGTTTTCCGTACTTAATAGTATAAAATTATGGGACGAGTTGTTTCGCTTTTGTTGAACGAAATCCTTCATTAAAAAATAGATAAACACGATTTGTTGTACAAAGTTTGACAAGTGCATGGGAAAGTTCCGATGGTGCAACTGATCCAATTTATCCTGGCGATTATCTTATCCTCATTTTTAATCTTCTTTCACATTTTTATTTTATTTTTCCCATTCCGTTTATTTCTTGGTAGTTTGCCCTGACACAATGCTCCAAGAAGCTTTTGTTCTGGGCAAACAAAATAAAAGCAAAGTTTGCGCCCGTTTCATTGCTTTTATTTTTTTATGCGAACCATTAATATTACCGAAACATTTCTCGGGGAAAAAACAGTTCACTGTTCCCATAATCGTGAACGACTCTACTGTACTGGTATCTTAATTGTGCGCCTCTTTGCCACACTCTGGTAAACACGAAGCCTCCGCTGTTTGGTGAAATAAAAAAAAGTGAAAGTATCTTCCGCACAAACACATCGCGAGAAGGAAGTATACTCTCGTGGGACGCTTTTAGGCTCCTGCGGCAAATATAAGAGGGTTCGCTGTACTCGCGCTAGCGGTAACGATAAACAGCACGTGCACTAAAAAGGCCGCCAAGTACTACGCACGTGGCAAAGCGGGTAGCAAGAAACCTGCAGGTAAATGTTTACCCAGTGGACTGTAAGTCCCGGAAGAGACACCGGGCCATGTCGAACAGTGCGATCATTGCTCGCGAACTGCACAGTGAGACTAACGGCAGATTACCTGCGCGTCTAGGTTTTATGTTTGGTGTTAAAAAACTTAAACGATTTCCAACAACAAAACAGATAAAGATTTGCCAAGTTGGGTTTTTATTGCTAAATAAATTACAGATCAGGTGTCTCTCTCAGTACAAGAGTACATTAATCAAAGACAATATAACCATTTATTCCCGGCCGTCAGCCAGTCGCTCTCAAAGTGTACACAAGCGACTGTGCTGTCACAGAAGTGCTTTATACCTTAATTAAATGTGATATGCAATCGTGACCAGATCCAGGTAGCCGACCACACACACACAAACATCGACACGAACTACGGAACCCTCGAGTGCAAACAAAACTTAACCTCCACCACAAAACATTCAGAGCTCCGCGGGGCGCGAATGCACCTTCACCAGCACATAACTCAGACAGCTCCGACATCTTCCCCATTTCAGTGGGATGCCCATCGGTCGATGGCAAAACCCGGGTGACCGCGAAGGGAGCTCTTAAAAATTTAATCATTTAATCATGGCAACGAGAATCCTTGAACCAAGAAACCAACCTTCCCCACGGCACGCGGAAACCGACCCTTCGAGTGGTTTTGGGTGTTGGGTTGTTTTCGCATTTTCACTGCGTTGCTCGGGGCCAGTGTTTGTTGGATTCGCGGGAAGTGACAGTTAACGCTAGCGAGTGAAATATTAAGCAAATCTTAAGTCATTTGTCACGAAGACCAACGGGAGGGCAGGGCTCTGATGACGCGAGAGAGGAAAAGGGAAAGAGCAAAGATATAAACAGAATGACAAAGGAGACAGCCTTGTCCATGATAGGATGATTACCGACCGTGAAACTCATCGAAACGTGAGTATTCTCCATAGACTTGTGCTGCAATTAGCGTAAGATTTCTTCGGAAAACTTTCGCAAAGTTGCCCGTGAAAGTTTTTGGGGAAGGAAATAAAATTTGATTACACTTTCGGTGTTGTTCGTCGGAAGGTGTAATTGTTGTATGAGCAAGCACTCTTCTGATGTTTGAGAAATGTTAATTGCATTGTTGTTGTTGTTTTTGAGTTGTTTCACCAGAATGGCTCAACAAAACGAATTTTTATGAATACAAAACTAACCTCATAACCTAAATCTATTTCATACTTTTTTGTTTTGAACTTAAACGATGAAAACAAAATAGTAAAGTGACTCCATATAATTTCATATTTTTAATAATTATATTTAATTTTATTATTTTATTTTTCCAAAAACTGCTGCCTTTTTTATGTAAAATAAATCTCTGGCAATTATTTTAGAAAGTACGCTAGGCTATGATATCCAAGCACTATAAGCAAACGCTTTGAAGGTAGGTAGTTTTTAAGACAATGTGAAACATTGAAGTGGAAAAAAATTACTATGATATTTCCTTGCAATTAGAATGATTTTGTGAACGTTTGACGATTGATAAGAATGAGCATAAAAATTATGTTGTTTTAAGGAATGTTTGAAATTTAGTTTTTCTGAAGTGAAAGTTGAACACGGGTTTATACGGGGGGTAGACGGGTATTTGTGTTCTATACGGGTTTCAATTGTCATATGGAAAGTTGGAAATTGAATACTTGGGTTTCAATTGTCATATGGAAAGTTGGAAATTGAATACTTGTGCATAATAAAGGTAAAGTGACTTTTTTCAAGCACTGAAAGCGACACTTTGCTAGCAACTATATTGCAATAATAATAAAAAAATATTATTAGGCAAAACAATCTACTTCAAAACAATTTTCATTACGGAATGAATAAGTTTAAATAGTTTGACGATTCAATGTGCTTGACATTTGCTAGTTTTTTTATATCAATCTTATTTTGTAAATCACAGTCATTAGTTTTCACGCGAAGAATATGCAGAATATGCTAATCAATTTCCTATCAAATTAATTTCAATAAATTATCATTCAACAATATAAACAACGGCCCATCAACCTCGCATTTCATACTCCCGTCAACCAAATCCCCCCCAAAGATAAATATTGACGCACACTGTATACGTCGTACACACTGGGCCAAATATTAATCTTCCTTCCGAAAAGTCAACTAGTGCCGCAGTATAGCCCTCTGATTGTATCTGATATTCCTTTGAGGCTACGTCAGCGCCACTCTAATTAACACTCGTGATGAAAGTTAAAGGGGCGCAAAGAATAAGAGCTTTTACACTCCTTGTCCCGCGCTGGAAGGAATGCGTGGTGGAGTGGTTCACGGTTTTGCCTCGGTAGATTAATAAGCTATTTTATGAAAATCGAAAGAAAACGATACCGATCTCGATGGTGGCACGAAGTGAAAATCAATTTTCAAGCGCGTACGGGTGAGTCGGATGCTGGAGCCGTTAATTGGATGGTCGGCTCATCCGTGCTGTGTTCGGGTTTAAGCTCACAAAGAAAAAGGAAAAATAATGAAGCGATAAGACAAGAACTTTATCCATCCAACCGTAAAATGTACCATTGTACTAATCAAACTTTACGATCCGATCCGAAGCCCGTAATTCGGTAGTCTTCCGTATCGGCTCCATCCATGCCCACCGCCGGCCATTCCCTGATGCCAACGCGGGTCGGTATCATTAAATTTTGGATTTTAGAATTATTTATTTACCCTACTACCTACCGGTGGTAACATGTACCACACACCCCCGGGGCGAGTGCGTTCCGTTCGGATGGCGTTCCGGTTTATACGCCTGCAGGAATGATTTTTATTTTTTCCCTCACTTCCCATCGTTTCTTTGCAAAATTTCCGACAAATCCGCCCTTCCGATCGCACGAGAGCAACATTGGATTGGAATGCTGAACGGACTAACCGAATAACACACCGATAAATAAATAAATCCGCGCTACGCATTTCCGAAGTTTGGGGCTTAAAGGAATTACGGCCAGCCTTCCGGCCAGGAGCAAGCGGCCGCATTGTTCCGTTGCTGTTGGTTATTTTTCCGATTGTTTTTAGTTGTTTATTGTTCTTCCCCGCCCCGGTTTGGGTTGTGGTGTGCTATCTGCCAGCGATTGCCCACCAGCTTGCGTAGCTTAGAGTTTGAGGTTAGCAACCGTTCGATGTTTCCTTTTTCGGTGGTAAATTTTCACATTTCACGCACAAAATCGATGAACTTAGCACTCACTGGTTTTGGTTTCCTTCTCCAGTCGGCTTACATTGGTTGGGAGAATCGGACTTGCTGAAGGCCGACCGATCTTGCTTCGGTAGCGAACGGTAAATTTATTAACCTGATTTATTTGATGATTGGTTAGTTAATTCGATTGACTGTTGGAGCTTTTGTAACATGATTTGACTATCTTTGGTGTAATTGATAAAATATTGCGTTACAGCAGCATTTTTCGCCAGAAAAACTGTACCCTCCTTGATGGAGGCGCCTTGTGGTTTGTACATTTTTAATTGTTTAAAGTTTAATCGTTTCACCTTCCTGCCAATTCGACAAAATGTCTCAAAGAAAAAAAGTTTTGCCTAAAGCAGAAGAAACAAATATTTGTTTTTAAAAATTTTAGGATTTTACTAATCAAATGATGATCAGTCTGCAAGGAGCTATGCTAATATTTTTGTTCTACCATACGTGTCATTTGTGATTGTGATCAGCAATCAACTGCCAATAACAGGTAAAACATTGGTTTAATTGCATCGATTAGTGAAAAATTAATGGATGAACATTTTCAAACATATAAGAACGTGCTTTCGAAGCAGGTGTACTCAAAATAAACAAAGCGCATTGAAAATAGAAACAAAACGTGCGGTAAAAATACTGCCCGAGCCAGGCTCGAACAAAGCAGTACAAATTCCAACAGCTTGCCTGAGTCAACGTTGGGCAAAACTGTGGGAGGGTCAAACAAACACTATTGTTAACGGTATTTTTCTGGATTGAATTTTATAACTATCATCCCAAAATTTTAAACTTTGAATTGGCGGAAATGATCTTTTAAAAATGGGAACTCTGATAATTCTTACAATCCCCATCATCTGAGAGTACATCAAACTCATTTGCTCAACACGATCAATACAGATTTTCCCTAGATGGCATAGCAAACATTCCTTAGCATCGGAATATAGGGAAATGATTGCCACTTTCATCCTCCTCGCCCCTACCAACATCTTGCGCAACAGACGACATCCTTCTGAGTAAACTTCGCTTTGGCACTTGTGAACTTTCAAGTTTATCTCGACGAGCAGACAAGATTAAAAAACTTTTCCTCCTCCTTCCCCGACCTGCCCCGGTACCGCCCACAGATTGGCGATGTCTTGCGACACAGTTAATTGAAAATCCTCCACCGACCGAACTGAAATGGCTACCAAACAATGCTTGAGCTTCATGCCGGAGACGATAGTGCTTCCAGGTCGGGGAATGCCGAAAACTAGCCACCTACCGACGTGGCAACGTGGCGCACCGTAACGACCAGTAGCCGGTTTTAAGGGTGCAAAAGAAACATTTTCCCCTGCCGTTAGTAGCGCAATTCAATTGTAGGCCTTATTATCAACGCATTCCGGTTGGTTGGGTACTTTCTTCGCTCTGGAGCCTTCAGGGTTGTTTATGAAATATCCGCATCCATCGCATCGTCATTAGGATGCAGCAAAAAAACACGATAGTTGCATAAACATGAGTCCCTATGGGTCGCCATGAATAGATTGTGCCATTCGTAGGCAATGAATTGGAAGGTAAATATTTCCTTCAAATTATTTCCACCCGTTTTGATGGGGTGCATAGTGCAATGGAGCTTGATTTATTGTGCCATACACTACAAGATAACTATTTATATTTGCCTCATAACCTTTCAGGGCTAGTTATTGCTAAGTCATTGAACATTGTAGAGGAAGTAAAGCACAATGAAAACTTGAAGTGATAACTCAAATAACAAAGTATGGAATAAGGTTCAGTTTGAATAAAATAAAGTAACTAACATTATACCCTTGTTATTAATATTACTTTTTCTAAATCATTTTTTAAATTTCATTTTCCAACCCATTCTCCACAAAAACTTTTCGTTATATCCTCATCACAAACCAAATACAAACCGCACACATCAGACCATTTTCCGGCGAAACCATTCCTGCCCGATAGCTTCATCGTTATCGTCCAGATTTCCAACAATCCTTTCACAACAAACTATCACCCATATCCTTGATCACCATGGTCTCGTCTCCTCATTCTTACTTCGGCTCGCCTAGCCCTGTTCAAAGTAACGAAGAAGCGCATTCGAATCCGTAAATAAAACATTCATCCCGGTTCGGCCTCGGTCCGGGATAGGCTTTCCACCAGTCGGAAACCAGAACGTGCCTACACTCGATTGTAAATATTTAATTTCGATTCACTCACTCGCCTTTCGCACCAGCCGTTCGTGCCGCTGGATGGTAAAGCTTTCACCATTCAATGCTACGCGTGGTTTCCAAACGCCTGTACCTCCAACTATGCCCACGAAAAGAAAAGCGAAACTGTCAGCAGAGGGGGAGCGAAAAAAAGAAAAGCAATGACAAGGATTTCGAAAGGAAACAGTATACCATGCCGTTCAGCAACGAGGAAATTTAATCCTCATAAACCAAGCAAAGATTCGGAAATGACGTGCAATCCCGCCATTGCCGATAAACTTCGCAGCTACTTTCAGGTGTTCATGTTTCTCTCCTTCACTCAACGTTTTTCATGTTTCGCCGGCATCGCCTTTTATCGCACCCCAATCGATACGTTACGAGCCAATCATTTGAGCTAACAGTACCAATTTTCATCGAATTTGGGCCTTTAGTGTGTACGGCATCATTAGTTTTTCAAGTCCCTCGTAAACTATGTGAAGCTGGGGAAGGGTACGGTTGAAAATTTTGGAAAAAAGATGTTTTTTTTTTATCAAACCGTAAAGAACTGATGCATTTCAGAACAATATAATATTAAAGTATGCATTTGCTACCGAATTTCTGTCCAAAGTGGCGTGCGATAAAGGTACACGGCAATGACGGAATGAAATATCACGTACGTGACCATTAATCAGGTTCAAGGATCAGGTTTTTCCTGCGAGAGAATTCTCTTGAGGAAACGAAACAATTTCACATAACTGCTCCAACAGACAATGCGCAGCATTCCAATCAATGATTTATACCTTTTCGCTGGATAATTTGTCGTTAAATTTAATAACCAACTCTCTTGCCACTATTAATGGAGGCGCCTGGTGGTTTGTACACATATTATTTTATCGTAAGAGGGCTTTTATAGACGACATAAAGCATCAGAATAAATATCTAAAATTTCAGTTATTTGTGCAAAAAGTTAATTATATCTTATCGTAATTGAAAGAATTTAGATCAACGGTTCTCATGAAAAACTATCACTAAAGCAATACATTGTGAGGAAAGCTTTAACATTTATTTTAAATTTTTTTAATTTTTTTTATATATATATTTGTATTTTTTTATATATATATTTGGACGGCCAGGCCGTATTGTAGTTTTGTAATTTTAAATTTTATTTCAAATTCAATTGTAATTTTAAATTTTATTTCTAAAACGAAGCTTGAAGCAAAAAGTTTTTTTAAAAGAAAATATCAATGTTATACTATTTTATATGATCAAATTATGTGATACATCAAATAAATCGAATCTCTCTTTCAATAAATCGATTTCAGCTCCTCGTTAGTATAAATAAATTGCGTTACTTTTTTCCACTCAATTCGGAAAAATCTAATTATTTTTACTTTACTCTTAGAGTCCGCGTTCGACTTCCGCTTTATAAAACAGAAAAAGGGAAAACCGTTTAGCAGCAGTGACGAGTAAAACCCAACCATGCGGATCCGCATGGCATTTAATGTATTTGAAAGTTTTAATCAACAGCCGGTAGAAGCAAACTTTTCCACCAAAGTGAAATTTATGTAAAGCCCGCAATTGAGTTGCCAGTTTTGCGGGAATCGGTTTCGGTTAGTTCGCTGGCGACTTTTACCGCATTCCTTGTGCACACACAAACACACACTTGCCCCGATGCAATATTTCGACGTAGAAAAAGTGGGCCATTAGAAGCGAACATTTGTAACACGTTTAGGCCTGGGGACATTTTATTCGGTTCCCGCACCAACATTGTTCTCAGTTCATCTTCCAAGAAACTTCGGCGGTGACATTTTGAGGGCAGATTTAGCGTGCCCAAGTGCGGAATTTCGGAGCCCTAAATTTCTCGTCTGCGCAACACACCGGATCACTCACACACACCGTGGCCACAAGTGGACAAGAAAGTGTACCACCAACCGGACAAAGCGCACTTAAAGAGAAACGACACCGAATGCTGTTGTGAAAGGGGACTGTTTCGGGACGTTTTCTCGATGGTAGAAAACCTAATTTCCATGCCGTACCGTCAAGCATTCAACCGATGGCAGTGCGAACAAAAAATCAAACCCACCGATACAAGCTCAACACACCGAAAAAAATCGCTGGAAGGAAACAAACCAAAGACTTGAAGACGGCTTTCTTCTTCGCGTCAGAAGGACACCACCTTCTGAAACACGACTGTGAATGATAAAGCACAATACCACTCTGGTCTGGTTGAAAGCATTCTTCTTGACTCTTTTTTGTTATAAAAAGCGATCGTCTTCTCTCTCTTTTTTGACCAACCGAATAAATTGTCCACTGGTCGTATATTTAACAGTTTTTAAGACACAAACCATTTCCTAGGGTTGCATCGTACGTTCTGCTCACCTTATTTCCCTCTTTCTCACTTTTTAAATGTGTCTCCAGACAATCGATAGAAATTTTGCTGAATCTTAGCAGAGTGCGGAAAACAAAGAGCATTACGAATAATAAATGTTCCGTTTAAAGTTGATAAACCTGAATAATGACTTTTTCGCTCAAGTACTTTTTCTTGTACTGAAAGGAAAGCAGGGTACGATAGATTTTTTTTTCGGTTTCACTTTGGAATAAGTGTCTATTAAAATATATGCACAAGAAGAGTACAAACGTAACTTCAAAAACAACTGAAAAAAGACTAAGTGAAGTTGAAGGGTGACTACCCACAACAAATTTATTTTTTGCTCTAGAATTTGTATGGCTTTGGAGTAATATAGCTTTCAATAAAATTACGTATTTATAAAACAGTTTTACTACACCTACAAAATGGGATGAAAAGTGGAAAACTATTGATTTACAATAAATTTCATAAACTAAAAAGAAACCAACACTGCCGCATTCGGTTTTTAACGACATTCTTTAGCCATAGCTACACCGAGGAAACCGTTGGTTTTGATATCGTGCAAAATATGTTCACTTCAGCCGGTTCGGTTTCTTACCGAACCCCTCAAATTGGAACCGTCTTCGCGCGGTGACCGACCGTTAAAAGCGCTTTTCAAATAATCCCGGCCCCTTATTGTACGCATAAAGACGAGCTGACGCACACGGTGGCAAGTGCTTTCGGTTGCTCCGATTCGATTGTCTGTGGGGGAGGTTCGAAATGGCGCACCCGTCTGTACGTTAGTGTGCTTTTCAGTTGACGTTCTTGATGTTGTCGTTTGTGTGATCAATAAGTGGAAATTGGAGAAGCGATTGGAAACGCTTAACGAGCCATCGTTACCCGGCTCGTGGGGTAACAAGTGTTCGGTCGCAGCTTCCATTGTGCGGTGGCGGTATGTACCATCGCACATCGCACATGTACGTACAAAATGCCAGACAATGTTTCCATGGAACATGGGTTTTAAAAGGAAACCTTGGCTCAGTGTCGTTTTTAACCGTTCATTGAAGCAAATGCTTTTGTCAAAGGGATTTCAAAGAAAGCGTTGCAATAATGATTCATTCAAGGGAAAACTAATACTTCATAACAAAACTCCATATTTATATGTCTTCCACATAAATTTGTTGATCTCAATATTTCTTGTATGTGTATTGATTTATCAACTTTTGAAAATATTAAACTTTCCTCTGACCTCAATTTACTAAATAAATGCATCCTTGAGAAAGCTAACCATTCACTAGTTAAACAAGCTTTATTTGCGGTTATTTTTATTTTATCCTAATCTATTTCACTACATTTTTCAACAAGTTAACAACTAATACTACTGCCCCAATTTAAAAAATGACAATTTCACCAGCTAGATGTAATTACTTCATGAGCTGCAGTTATCAAGAATGGTAAAAAAATGGCACACAAAAATTGCGGTCGAGCTCAGATGATGAATTTCGATTTTTTATCAAATGATTTGAATTGCAGGTTTTGAAGTTGCAGTTCATCAAACAATGCACCGCCCGGCGAGTGCAGGAAGGTCTCAAAATAGAAGCAGTAGCACGTGGTCGACACGATGTAATGTTCGATCGTAATGAAATTTCCATCGGGAGATCTATCAAATGGAAATGAAAATTGATTTAACGATATTTCATTCGGTGAATTTTCCTTTTTTGTTTGCGTCTAAAAACAGGCCACTAAGCGGGGAAAACTGCCTGGCCAGACGGGCTGGGGATGGAAATATTTCCCGAACCATCGTTGGACCGTTGGCGAATGCCTTGCAATCAATTCTGTTCCATTTGAAACGACCCTAAATCGAATTTTGCATGATTTTTTTCTGATCATCTCTCTTTCTCTTTTTGTGTCGATGATTGATGTATCCTTGCAGAACTGACTCACGCGGCAACCCGCATCCAGGCCAGCTTCCGTGGCCACATGTCCAGGAAGACCGGTGGAGCTAAAGGCGAGGACGAGAAGAAGGAAGTCGACATTGATGAGATCACCAAAAAGGTAAGCGACGCCGTCACGAAGCAGAAACGACGAGTTTTAACCTAGTATTCTATTGTACCCCTTGCTTCCAGGTGGCCGAGGAGCTCGATATCGACATGGACGATCCGGAGCTGCACAAGGCGGCTAGCAAAATTCAGGCCTCGTTCCGCGGGCACAAGGTGCGCAAGGACATTCCGAAGGAGAATGAAAATTAAGCGCTGCCGGAGAGCGAGCTCGATGGGCGCCGTTGCCCTACGCCGGGAACCGGCAGGGAGCTTTGGTTTTTCGAGGTCCCCACCCTCACCCACGACATTCCTATTCGACGTTGCTACTTTTGCTCCTTCTGCTGCTAATGCCGCCACAACAGCTGCAGTGCCGTGCTGCAGCCACGCCGAGTATCGCATATTTGGTGAACGTTTGACGATAGTAGCAAACTAGCAGAAAGCAAACAAACGGCAACCACCCGAACGAGCGAATACTGCACTTGTTATGATTTTATAAATTTTATCGATTTTATCGAATCGAGTACATATAATAAAATAGAGAATCAAACCTAATGGATAGAACACTAGCTCCTCCTTCTGCGTGGCACATGCTTATGTGCGAAACCGCGCGAGAGTGCTAAGAATTACTGCGTGACCATGTTAGAGTATCCTGCCGGCCGCTCCATAGAACAACGGAAGAAAAATATCGGAAGAATGACAACACAAACGGAAACGACATTCGGGCAAGGGAGCGTTCGTGTAGCGGTAGGTTAAAGATATGGTTCAATCGAGACAGAAATAAAAAGATAAAACAAAAACCAAAACGAGAAAGACCAGTAAAAGAACCCATAGAATAATCTTTAAGCTAACTATTGCAACACTTTGAAAAAGAAAATTTAAACTACCATACGGCCATCCCGCCTGCGGTGAACTCATTTCTATTCAACAATAATCGTAAACAAACCAAGTCTCAAAAATCAAACCGATAACTCCGTAGCCGCATCGTTACGGCACCTCCGATCATTGTCCGTGTCATCATTTTCATTTTACTCCAGAACGGCGAGCGGACCTTTCCGCTTCTCTCGGTTGTTTTTTGAATGAAAGCATTATTCTATAACGGACTCGAAAAGGATATTCTGACATTTTCCTAAGACGGTCGCACATTACCATTTTAAAACGGTTAAAATCCTGTACGCAAAAACTTGTTCAAAAGTTCATGACGATCCGTTCCGAAGAAAGGAAATAATCGTCGGTACGTTGCCATGGTTGCACGACAGCCATTTCAACACCCTGGTTTGAAAGACAATGGATTTCTCTCCATCTTTTTACCCACGCGCCGGAATCTGTCCGAAAAGTAAATAAGAAGTAATGCAGGCAAATATCGGAATGACCCTTCTTATCTCACACTACCGTATCCAATCAGCTGCGAGCAGATCCGATCGTAAGATGGTGCACGGACGTGGAGGACAATTGTCACCGTCACCGCCATGAATGTAATACTGTCAATAGGCAAAATAAATGCATTACTACATTGAGCTTTAAATCCCAATAGATATGGATGTGTGTATCATTTTTGTTGCAACAAATCCAAAACGTCCAGAAGACATATTTTTTGTACATAAAACCATATTGAAAGAAAGATGGTGCCATTTATTTGATGTCCCACTGTAAACAAAATCATCCTCCAGCCAACCCGTTCACATATCTTCCACGCTGTACTTGTAAGCTTCTTCCTCAGTGGCCTTTTTCTTGCTCGTCGTCTCGAACCAGCGCTTCTCGAATCCGTTCGATCGATCCACACCATCCCACCGGTAGCCCGGTCTTATGCCGAAACGATTATCGGGGAACGCACCCTGATACGTGGGCTTTTCCGGTATCCCTGCCTTCCTATTTTCTTCCTTCCTCTTGCTACGCAAGTATTCCAGCATCGGATCACCGTCGCGCTCCTGTTGCTTTAAGTGGTTATCGAGATCCTTATCGTCGGCGTAGCGGGCCAAGGGTTTATCCATCTCTTGGGCAGCCTCCTGCAACCGTGTGTTGTATTCTTCCACCTGCTTCACTCTAAAATCAGAAAAGAACGAGTTGCACTTTCACATTCTCGTTATCGAAATAGAAAACAAAAGAAAACTTACCCCTTCCCCCAGCGGGTGTAGATTTCCTTCTTTTTTTCCTCATGTTTACGCTTTTCAAACTCTTCACGTAGCTCCTTCTCGATGTCCTTTCGACGGCCCGATTTTTGTCGTACCACCGTCTCCGCGAAACGTCCGCTGTGTTCTTCCCGCAGCTGATCGAACGCTTCCTGCTCCCGACGTCTGTGCATTTCGTTTTCCTCGCGCAACGTCTTCGCGTCCTGCAGTCCGGCTTGTTTCCCTTCAAGTGTCTTAGTCATCCTTACGTTGGCGCCATCCCGCGGAACCGATTCATCATCACTCGATGGTTCCTCCTTTATGCGCACCGGTGGATGGACACGGGACGTACCACGTCTTCGTCTCGGAGAACTTTCGGCTGAATCACGGCGATCAGATCTTGTCGGCCGCCTCGGTGGAGAGACATCCGAATCGGAACGATTATTTTCCTGCCTCACGCGCACCGACGGACCGGGTGAATTTCCACGGGCAAGGTTTTTAGCACTCTTGCGAGTCGGAGCTTCCGGTGATTCACGCCGTTTACGCCTTGGAGGACTTTCATCTGAATCTCTGCGTCCACCACGACTGCGCTGAACGTTTTTTTCGATTTCACGATGTGAATTGCTTGGCTTCTGCTTGGACTCTCCCCGTCGGGGTGGGCTTTCGTCGGAATAATGCCTATTTCTTGGACCTCTGGATGAAGGTTTGTCACCTCTATTTCTCTGTCTAGGGTTTTCATCAGAATCGCTTCGCTGATTGCGAACAGGAGATGATCTTCCCCCTCGTTTTTTATCATCATCCGGGTTCCTGGGTCGTCTTTTGTCCGAATCTTTCTCGGAGTGACGCCTTGGAGGGCTTTCATCCGAATCCTGACGCTGTTTGTTTCGTTCCGATTTCGTTGCCTCTGTCCACTGTTGTCTGGGAGGACTTTTACCTAAATCTTGACGATGTCTGCTTCGTTCCGACTTTTGTCCCTCCGCACGCTGCCTTCTAGGCGGGCTTTCATCTGAATCCTGGCGCTGTCTCCCTCGTTCCTCATTACGCTGTCTTCTTGGTGGACTTTCATCTGAATCCTGACGTAGTCTCTTTTGTTCTGATTTATTTTCCTGATGGCGCTGCCTTCTTGGTGGACTTTCGTCTGAATCCTGACGTTGTCTACCTCGTTCTGATTTATTTTCCTGATTTCGCTGCCTTCTTGGTGGACTTTCGTCTGAATCCTGACGAAGTCTGCTTCGTTCAGACTGTTTCTCTTCAGCGCGATGCCTTCTGGAGGAACTTGTTTCCGAATCATGCTTTCGAGGTTTTCTCGGCGGACTGTTGTCCGAATCGTCTCGATTGCTGTGTCGATTTGTTTTGCTAACCATCGCAGAATGCTTTGATTTTCTGGGAGGACTTTCATCAGAATCATCCCGCCGTACGCCTTTTCTAGATTGTCCGATGTCGTGCAGCTTTCTTCGAGGAGGACTTTCATCGGAATCGTGCTTCCTACGTGGAGGACTTTCATCGGAATCTTTCCGGTTTCTCCTACCAGAGCCGCTGGGGTTAGTCGAGATCTTCGAATCACCGATGTTGAAACTCATCTCCGGACCAACCTGACGTCTGCTAACATCTTTCACCTCTAGCGTTGTATCGAACCCATCAGTTGATGCTATCACTTTCCACTTGTTGCTGCCAAAGTCCTCCTTGGCACGCATCTCTGGCGGCCGCTCGTCTATGATTCCAACCACCTGGGGTGCCTCTTCCCCAAGGCCGAACATATCTACCTCGTCTTCTTGTATGCTCTGGAGTTTTGATAAATCCAAATCATCATCGATGATCCGTACGCTGTAAGAACGAGATGAGTGAAACAAATTCAACGCAAACCTGAAATGTAGCATATGCCATCCTGCAACGAGCGTCTCACTTACTTTGCCTTTCCCACGGATTTCTTCTCCTTTTTCTTCTTCTTCTTTTTATCTTTGTCGTTGGAAAGATATTTCTTCAAGTACTCCTTTTGATCGATTTTAGTAGTCATTTTATTATTTTTCACACAAGTTATTCCGCCGGAGAGCTTTGTTTATCAGCAAACACCACTAAAACCGTACGCTGTATTGTTTACATTTGTTTCATTTTGACGTTTTATCCCTGTGGAAACGGTTTTAGTGTCATTTTGAAATGATATTATGTAATGACCGTTGCTCGTTAAACACTGATGGAAATAAAATAAAATGCCAATAAGTTTTCATTACATGACCGTAACATCTTTATTTAATGCTAAAGTTGCGATTCAAACTGCAGCTTTATGCAAATCAAAAGGTGACATCTCTGATCTCTACTTTACTCAATCAGTGAACGGTTTCAGTTCAAAAGGAACTTTTAAATTACGCACGTGACTTAACGTACTCTACAAAGGAAAACGAAAATGCACGGGGAACGTAGATGAGAATCGTTGTTAGAAGACATGCTAGTTGGTATTTTAACGTCGGCCACCGCCACCCCGATTGTAGTTTGAGCGACCACCACCGCCGCGACCACCCCCGCGATTGTTGTACTCGTTATCGTAGTTGTTGCGATTGTCGCCATAACCAGAGCCTCCACCACGATCACCGTATCCTCCACGGTCTCCACCACCATAGTTTCCTCCGCGATCACTGTATCCGCCACCACTACCACGGTGGTGATCACCGTAGTTGCTGCGGTTTCCACCGGAACTATTGCTATACTGGTCGCTTCCACTATAGCTGCTGCGGCTCGAGCTCGACCCGTAGCCACTGTGATTGTAATCTAAAAATGTCCAGAACAAATGAGATGTCAATACAACGGAAATCTTACTCAAAAGCCGGCCAATGACTTTTACCTTGCTGCGGTTGTGACCACCCTCCTTGAACACGACTTCCTCGGTTTTGATTGTGACTGCCGCCGCCCCCATGGAAACCGCCAACGCCATTTCCACCAGCTCCTCCTTGATTGTATCCGCCACGACCGCCTTGGTGGTAGCTCTGACCACCACCTTGATTGAAGCCTTTGTTAGAGTAGTTTGACTGCTGCTGGTGCTGTGGCTGATGCTGGTGCTGCTGTTGGTATCCCCCGCCACCACCAGCGTTTCCGCCTCCGCCACGACCTCCCTGGGATTAGAAAATAATGCAAGAACGTAAAGAATATTATCGTTGGAAGTTTATCATATCGTACACTAATTTAGTCATTCTATCTTTTTTACATACACCAACATCCTGAGGAAAGCACATAGAAAATTTAAATCATTAGAAGAATATTCGGATATTGAACCACCGATAAAAAAAAACATAAGAATTGTAAAGCATAAGGAACAGAGTTATTTGTAATCACGGATACTTTACGTACAGTTACATGCTGTATGATGGTAAAAAGAATGCAAAATGTATTAACGGATTCATTTAAAAAAGGTATTTTGTATTTCAAATAAAACTCGTTAACGCATAGATATTCAGAGCGTTGGCGTTGTCAACGCTTATCATTTGTAATTGTCAACTTGAAATGCAGTGAAAAACGGGATAGATAAGCGATAACAAAACTGTCATGGCTGATGGATACTAGTATTCTGTAGTAAAAAACAGTACCCTCTATTAAAAGTCATACCATGATAGACGTAATATTAAAAAGCAAATGAATAAGAAAAGATGCAAGCAGCATAATCCCATCGTAAGCCTGCCTCCAATATTCAAAAGCACATTTCATTGTCTACGGGAAGCTCCATGGTTAGATCGAATTAAATGAACTATACCAACCAGAATATTTTCTAAAATACTCATTACTTTGGTTTTCTCAAAGAACTTACATACAAAAGTTAATTGTCCAAACAATAAAAGAAAAAAAACTACAATATCTACTAAATTGCATCCACCAATCGCGTGTTGGTAAATGTATGTTTTAGTTAAAATAAAAAACAAAACAAAAAACTATACCGCCATACTTATCGGTGTTTCGATTTCTTTTTACCTACCCTGCCACCGCCAAATCCACCACGACCACCACCACCGCCGCCTCCACCACCCCCCGTGCTGCGTTCCTTTTGCCAGGAGGGCATTTCGAGCGGTGGTGCTTTGTGTTCGTAGGCACGTCCTCCGCGATCCGGGACACGCCCGATAATATGACGCTGTATTTTACTTTTGGTGTTCTTTCGCACCGAGGCGCTACTCGTTTTCTCGATGATGGCAAGTGTCTCTCTAGCCGCTAGCAGTGCGGCCACATCTGTATCACGACCGCCCACCTCGAGTGTGTCGAGAGTTTTTCGTTTTTCCGCGTAACGCTCAGAAATAAGATTCTCCTTGCCCTTGATGCGGCTCGACCATTTGAAACTCTGGATGGTCACGTCGAGTCGCGTCAGTAGCATCTTCCGACGCAGGTCATACTCATCGTCGAGGTCTTTCTGCATACGCTCCAGCTTTGCCCACTGCTCGGCAGTCAACCGTTGTTTCGGGTTAAACAGGGGTTTGCTGAGACGATTTTCCCCCGCCTTCCGGATCACCTCGTCCAGGCTGGTGTTTATCCGTTCAAACAGTGCCTTCGGTGGAACGTTATTGGGCGGTTTTCCCATTCCCAGCGTAATGCAAATGTCCTTCAGCGCCGCTGCGGTCGGTGACTCGTGCAGCGTGATTACGTTAGACTTTTCCTTCGGTTTTAAAGACTCGAGCATTTTGAACGCCATCAGCTCATTTATAAGGTAATCCAACAGCAACAGCTTCGACTCGAGCGTTTGCAAACGATCCGACACATGGCCCGAGGTTAGATTAGTGTAGGGACACGTCAACTCCTTCAAGAAGGCGGACAGCTCAAGAATGAACGAACTGCAATCGTCACTTTTGCCGACACGTTCGTCCAGCTTACCTAGCACACGTATTTCTTCCGTCAACCAAATGACGACATCCTGAAATTCGCCACTCTGTGGGCCGGCTAAGATTGCTGTGGATGCATAGTTTTGATCCAGGAACGGACCATCGTACCTAGGGACAATAGATGAGCGTGCATTAATAATTTATGCTAGAACATGCCCACGTTTATACCGATGTCTCACCCAATATTTCGTAATTCGAATAATAGTTGAGCTTCGCCTGCCTCCATGACACTGGTAGGTAGAGAGCTTGTACAGCTAGCCGGTTTACGCCCAAATCACCTACGAACGGGTAAATAACGCGAAACTTTGTTGGAAAATATAAGGAACAGGACGACGGCACTCGTGTGCTACGGTCGCAATGGTTTCTCAACTTATGGATAGTTTCAAAGCTTGTAGAAACAATTTTTCGTAGCGGCAGCAAGAATTTGTCTTATTTTGCTACCACCGCCGAATAGTGTTGGGAATTTCGCACCTTCGAGTTCGATCCGATCCTTGAATGAAATGCACTGAACCCATAAGATTGAACCCGGAGATTTGAGAAGAAATCTATTCATTAATTCAAAAATCCAGTAAAAGCCGTAAATAGAATCATGGTTAAACACTATAACTTTGTATCATCAACTGATACACCTAAATTGCATAAAAAACTATGGACATGGGAAAATATGGACGACGTTTCACCTAAGTAACTACTATTTTGAACTGACGTCTACGACGATGACGGACTGTCAAAAGTTGATGCAGCTCCGATGCGAACTACAGTGCTCTCTTTCTTTCATACACAGTTTTTTTTAACTTAAATCGATGGTAATACGTTTTCTTGTGCAAATGGTTACTTTTAGAGACGTTTTATTTGAATGATCTTTGGAAAAAGTCAGCCATAAAATTACAAACCTGCATGCGAGTTGGTTATTTCAGCCCCTCCATGGTTTTAACGGCTGTGGGTGAAAGAAAGAGAGGTGAAGAGGAGAGAGAGAGATAAAGAGAGCGTCTTAAAGCGCTGTTTGACCGACAGTCGTACTCCATTTTGCATTCGTTCGATTCCCCGTGCGTCGTATCCAAAACAAATCGTCGCAAATTGTTCCCCGACGCAGCAGGCCGTGTCATCCAAAGGTTGGTGTAGTCGTTTGGATATCTGTCGAAAAGTGCAACGCGATTGCACACCCTCGAGTGCAGCGTGTTACCTGTGATTGAAGTGTGATGAGTATTGCCTTCATCGCAAGACGGAAGGATTAGACGCAACGAAAAGGTAAAAGCTACCGCGATCCACCCCCGCCGCGTATCCTCGCCGTACACGGCTGCAGCAGTTGTGGAAGGTCTAGGTGTCTCTTCTCTACGAACTTTGGTGCACCTTCCGTCCATGTGCGGCAGTGCTTTTCGCTTTCCCGAATTAGTTCCCCGCGACGGCATCGACGAGAGCGCATCGCAGAAAAGAAGCCTTTGCTGCTTTTCGGTGCCGTAAATTTATCCCCTGTCCCGCGATTCTCGCGAATGTTTTGTGCACGGTGTTGGTGTTCAGTGTATTGCTAGCACTAAAAGGCAACATAGCGAAGGTACGAAGAAAACCAATTCCAGTGAAATTCGAGTGGAAGCGAACGTCTCTACGTGGTAGCAGTTTGCGTTGCGAACCGCGGTGTCCAGTGGAAAAGCAGCATTGGCAAGAGAAAGAGGCTAAGGAAGAGAAAGAAAGCGGCGTGCTGAAATAGAACCGTGGGTATAGAAATGTGTAGCGACTGTGTGAAGTGAATTGGTTTTAAAAATCGGCCAATAATAAACCCTTTGGGCCTGGTGCAGTTTCTCCTGCTATCGCACTATTGTGTAAGCGATTTCGATCCAACAAAAAAAAAACGAAACGCTCCTACAAACGAACGGGAAAGGCGTGTGATCAACATCGGTACGACGCGTACATTCTAATCGCGCGGCGTCACTCCGCTGTCTCCTTGTGTCGCAAGAGCCATTAGCAACGCGGGGACTCATTTTCTTCCAGTCTGCCTTGGATGGTTTTCCTTTTCTTGCTTTATCTATGTTCGGTTCGTCCTTTTTGCCATGTTTCCGAGGAATGGTATGCGTTGTGTGTCCCTGTCTACATGAGGATAGGAAAGCGCGAAGCGGAAGATTTCGATACGAAGGGAAAGAGGATGTTTACATTTTGTTTGTGCAACGGAAGTCATCATCGCCTGCTTTGACAGTCTGCTCAATTTAATCGTGTTTCGAAAAATTAAGCGTGCGTTTACCGCCCTGCAAAATGTAGATGGTGAAAAGCACTTAATCGAAAAATGTGGTGAAAATGTGATAATTAAAGACACATATCGCAAGGTGGTCACGTTCGTTTGTATAAACTCCACGATACCACCAAGGGTGTCTTGTCAGTCAGTCAGCCTTTTTCTCATAGCTTGACTTTCTAACCCCTCCATCCGGCTGCGAGGCTTTCTGCACGCTTCCGAAGGTCCCAAACCCACACCATTACATTCGAAGACACGAAACCTAATTGTCGTTTTGGTCGGTGTTCAAAACATAAAAAAAACCTTCTACATGTACGAAAGTATGAAATGTAATCCGAAGGACCTTGAACGGCTGATTTCGATTCACCACACCACCAGCCCCCGGTGCGTTTTGCCTTTTTGCGCACGTCATGTTGTTGTTATTTTTCCGTTTTGCTTCTCTTTGAAACGAAACAAATGCAAAGAAATTACACAATGCCATCCCCTTCCTCGCCTGCACGTACCGCATGTGTGCCGGATCGATGGTGCATCCATCGGCGGCGAGATGATGCACAAATGTCTAGCAATACGCACGTACAATGGTTTGTCGCTTTCTCGCTCTGCCCTTCGCACCATCAGTGTTGCCAAGCTCTGCGAATTTTTTGTGTGGTTGGGAAATTGTCGATTGGTATTTTTTTACGATTGAATACTTCTACCAGATCGTTTAGGTGCATCTTTTCTTGCATTGTCAAGAGATGGACAGAGTCAATCCGCATATGACATCTTGTTCGATTTGGCAAACGTTCATTAAGGGTTATTTCTTGTTTCAAACGAAACGGACTTCTACGATTAAAGTTTCAACACTAACTGATTCCGCTCAATACCTCCTCTACTCCAGCGGCATGTTAAAAATAGCCTATGGGTCGCACGGCGAGATAAAATGGGTTTTCCAAAACGGTACTTCGAGCAGTGCGAAACAGCCCTCAAAAACGAGAACGAAGCAAAACAAAAACACCACGAACCAGATGAAAGCAAGCGAGGGAGACGAAACTTTCATAAGCTTTGCCCTTTTGCTATCTTAGCGATTGTTTGCTAGTGGAAGGAAGCGAGGAGAGGATGAATGAAAAATCTAGCCTTTCTAATTCTTCCACGATCGTCCGAAGGCGCTGGTATGCATCGTTTGATGACGTTTTTGATATTCAACCAATTTTGCAGTCGCTTCTCCTTGTACATAGAAGAAAACAAAAAGGCATCTCCTCAACACAACCGATGAATACTAGATTTATCTTAAATGCCTCCTACGTTTCAGCCAATTCACACTCGGTCGTTTTCCTCGATGGTTTTAAGCTTTTTATTTCAATTTCACATCGAAAGCTTGTCGGAAGGCAGAATCCTAAATCACACGTATACAAACAGAGACCGCGAAATAACTCGAAATAGCATAATTCCTCCCCTCTCTCCACCCTGTTCCGCTTATGGCAAACGAGGTCAAACCCCCCCGGAGTGATTGGCGTGTACCGTATTCGCTAGTTCGGATGGGAATAGTTCGAAACATTTCCATTGCCAGCGAGGAAAGGTTGATGAAAGAATGCCTTGCATAACGTCAGTGTGGGGGGAAAAAATAACGTTCTCTTTAAAAAGATATCAGTATAAAAAATCGACTGAATATCATTCGCATGCAAATAATGATGCATTTTACCACGGATGGCTCCGAAAAACAGATAAAAAATGTTTAAAATATGCAATTTGGTAAACTCTAATCGTCTCCGTTTGTTTCTTTCTTTTTTCAGATATTCCCGCGCACTGTTATTTTCAGTTCGTTTCTTGTTTCTAACTTTTTGTTAATCCCTCGAGAGGCATTTACCAAGCCTAACCAAAGCTTTTAAAAATGGGTGACCAACAGCAATACTTCCTGAAGTGGAATGACTTCCAGACGAACATGGTTACCTCATTCCGCCACCTGCGAAATGAGAAGAGCTTCACAGATGTGAGTTGCCATTGAGAAAGTTGGGCTTTGTTAGTTCACTAGTCGTATTTACTTTGGTTTTATTGTTGCTTCATTTCGTTTTAGGTAACGCTTGCGTGCGAAGGGCAAACGTGCAAAGCCCATAAAATGGTCCTATCGGCCTGTAGTCCATACTTCAAGTCACTGCTCGAGGTAAGCATTTGACGACCGTTTTCCACCTATTCGCAAAAGCAGCTAATAGAAACTAATCCTCCTTGCACGTTATAGGAAAACCCATCCAAGCATCCGATTATTATACTGAAAGATGTGTCCTACACCCATCTGCAGTCCATCCTCGAGTTCATGTACGCCGGCGAGGTGAACGTGTCCCAGGAACAGCTACCGACATTCTTGAAAACGGCTGACCGACTGAAAGTGAAGGGCCTGGCGGAAACGCCGTCAAATATCAAGCGGGAAGGTTGATCTGGTGGCCGTGCGCGCATTGGTTGCACCTATTTTGTCTCTTCCCCTTTTTAATTGAAAAAGAAATCTTTTATATATACAGATTATATATATACACCTACAGTAACACATAGCTATTATTAGTGAAGAAAAAAACCGATTGAAAAAGGAATCAAGTGAGCGGAGGAGCAGAGCAGCATAAGTAGATCCTTACGTATATGTAAAAAAAACACGATCAAAGGAAGATGAGTTTTGATCACGCAACGTGTTAAGTGGCAATGTGTTCTTTTATTCTCCCTGCATCAGCGCAATGTGGCGAGAGGAACGGGCTATAGACAACAGTGCGCAAAAGAGGAAGGCTACACCGGAGGACAACAGTCGCAAAGAGACGATTTTTACCGAATGTGTTGGTTATTAACGGAAGGCAATTTATTAGTTGAAGAGGTAGCAAATCGGTTGAGGTTGTATGGAACGCTTGGAACAGGGCGTGAAAGTGTAAAGGTTGCGAATGTTAGCAATGGTTAGAAATATCAATTATCAACAGCAATTTCTACATATAGGAGACGCAGGTGGATAGCATATGATATGGCAGCAACGTGAATGTTGAAGGACATGATTTTTCCCCTAGCATATATGACGAAGCAGGCAAAAGGTGATGTATTAAGATTCTTACCAATCGGGATGGAAGAAGGGAATAGGAAAGCAACGATGATTAAGAACATTAAGGATTGCTAGCATCGCTGAAGAAATTCCGCTGCCACGCCGGGATTCTGCGTATCTGATAGGTATTAAATTTGAGTTACAACTTAAGCTAAAAGACACATGCTTTTCAGTCAGAAAGCGTAGAACAGCAACAACATTTTTACAAGAATAACAATAACCAATACAACAGCAAAGCGGAAACCATCTTCGGCACGATGCAATAGATTGATGATTAGCAAAGATTAGTGGTTACTCGATGTGGATGAGCCTGTTGTATCCCATCTCTGCCTTCCTTCCATCATCGCCGTTTGTAGGTCTCCTTTTCCAAGCAGCCACACGAACGGCATGGACCGTGTGACAAGAGAGAGTTAAGTGTTATTACTCAAAGTACACCACATAATTACCATTTATTCCAAATGAACACTACCACTGTATTGCTGCATGAAAGATTAGTTCACGATTTAATGCTCTTTTCTCCTGCGCCGATGGTTGAACGATGGCAGGGACGATATCTTGTAAACGTACAGGAAGTATAAATAAATGCGAAAGTCAGCGTACATAACACTGGGCAGCAGGTCAGATTTTCTGTAAAATCATTCATTTGCTTTTTTGCTTTAAGTTTTTGAACTATATTATTGTGAGTTATGATCGATAAATGGCGACCCTTCTTTAATATTTTTCTTTGTTTTGCCACCAGGAGGCATATGAATAAAATAGAAAGACCAAGTACGAACTGACCAAATGGCGGATCCGCGGGGGTTTAGTTTCATTTCGTTTGATATGCAACAAAGATCAACGGATATGGTGGTGACTTGTAAATAGTGAATGGAAACAGAAACGAAAAAATATTACACCTTGATGCCGAAGATATTACACGACGGATAATTAAAAGAATGAAAGATTAGACATTAGAAAAGCTATATAATCCCAACCCATGTTTCCCCTTGCGAATACATGCAAAGCAAGGAATATTTTTCGTTTATACCTCGGAACATATGTCCACACATCCTTCACGATATCGCCGGTAGAAATGGAATTTCGTCCTTCGTTTCGGCTGCCCAGGATGGGGAAGAACTTTAACTTCGCTTTATTTTACCTTTCATTGCCTTGCTGTAGAACCCATTCCCTGTAAGCATGATTTTCTTCTTTTTAATTTTTTTAAACTGCGAATACATTTTTCTAGGAAGCAATTACCAATATTCGTTAAATTACTAGCAGACATCTCTTTTTTTATTACTAGCAGACATCTATTCCGAAATCCCTGTGAATTCAACGACAATTTATTTGAATAAAAAATCCAAGCTATCGTTCAAAAATCAAAAATTTAATAAAAAGACGTCAGCTTTTTAAGCGAGCGAACACTCTTTCCTTTGAGAACGGAATGAATCTTTTTTTAGCCCTACCTGTTTTGGCACTTTATTGTAGTAATAATAGTAACATTTACATTTAAAAAAATAGTTGGCGCCTTATTAACATAAAATCATCATCACTGAAACCAACGTCTTTTATAATCTATCCTATAATTGCCGTTATCCACTTCCACGGAGCAGTTCTAGCTCGCGGTACGCCTTTTCAAGCATTCGTTTCTTCCAGTTACTATATGGCTCAATCTTTTCCGGACTAGCGTGTTTCCCACAACTACCAGAGGAAGTTGCCTTCGGCTGAGCCGTTTCTTCTTTCTCGGAGTTGCCTTTTTCTTGCGCCGCTGTTTTCTTCAATGTATGTTCTGAATTTGTCAAAAACTGCTCCCAGTTTTTCTCCAGCAAAGTCCACTGCGCCGGTTTGAGATGGCTGAAAGGGACCAGCTTCGTCTTGGGTGGTTTGACTTTCTGGCGCTTGCAGGCCTGAAATACGGCCATCGCAGCGTACTGTGGATGTGCGAAGTCGATGTCACTATTGCCACCGGCGTACCGCTTGTACGCTTCCAGCAGGCCGCACGCATCCTTCTGCACCTGACTCAATCCCAGCTGAACACAGATTTCGTTGATGCCGATCGTTTTGTTAACGTCGAGGATCTTCTCCAATGTCCGGCGTCCATTGTAGTAGGCCGTTTTTCTTAGCCCAGACAGCTTCAGAGCCATATCGCCGTCGAACGGTAACGCCAGAAGGCTAGACGCAAGATCGATGCAAATTGTTGCTTTTGCGTAGTCTCCTAGATTAGTCATCATGCCGTTCGACGAACGAATGTCCAGCAGTCGTTGTAGCTCGGTAGATTTCCTACGAAGCGAGCAAGCGTGTTTAGTTGCGTTATAGCCAACGATGCATTTTACTTACGGTAAGACTGCTTCATGGCTTGCTAGTCCCAGTTTCTGAATGAGCTGCTGTAGTAATTTGTTATTGCTGGCTGCCATGTTTTTTTCTCCAGTTCAGTGTGGACGATCTGTTTGTGAGTAATGTTTGATTCTACTCGACGGCGTTGTTTGCCGTCAATAATGATCGCCAGTTTGGCGCGAATTCGAATGTCAGTCACGCGTAAAGGATGCCATGTTGACGGATGATGGTTTGTTTTGAGGACGACAAAAAACGAAAGGCACTTCAATATTCGGGCACATTTAGGATGAACGGCGGGGTTTTGTATTCTTCAATGAAAGCCCGTGTAAACGCATGTTTAATGACATAGTTTTTCGCAACGAGCGGAATCATCTGGACCATGGAATTGAGATTGATAACCTATATGCTCGGGGAATACCACTCCATGATCCTTGAACCGATCGGATTAGACCGACCCTTTTCAACGGGGATTACTATTTCAGTATAACTTTCGCTAGTATTTGATTTCAAAATGCTTAAAAGTACTCAAATCCCTTCGCCGGGTTTCCTACAACAAGAGGGCCAGAGTGGATAAGCCATGTTCTATATCTGTTTTACCAAACACCAGCATTACGGCAGCTTAATGGTACATTAAAAAGCTTACATCTTTGGATATTATTGACCCAACAAGGATACGATTTTATTACGCTTTATTTTGTTTTACTTAGTTACCAACAATTTTTAGCAAATCCGTATTCTAATGAGTTCAGAGCATCTCTGAATGAGAATGTATGTTTTAACGACTTCCGGTGATCCAAATGGCAAATGCAAATGAAAATATGCTTTCAGTTTTCTTTCCACGGAAGATTTTTGCCGACAATATTTATATCTCAAATTCGAATCTAGTAAACCATCATTTTCAGCAGCATTATCATCATCTTAATTTTTCCGACTTTAAGCCTTTAGATTCAGCATGGTACAGTTATGAATGAGATCACGCTTTTGCTTACTCTTCAGCGTCAGCGAATTTGTCTTCATCTGTAAATAGAACAGCATACGTTAGCAGTAAAACCAAAGCAAGAAAACAGAGTTGCCGTTTAAAGTTCTCTACCATCGAGCTGCAGATTTTGCATTTCTCCTACTTCCTGCAAATCTTCTTCCTCCGCCTCCATGTAATCTTCGTCCTCACTAACTTCCGATCCGGGATTCAGGCTCTGGCATTCTCGCATGGCACTGAAAATCTCGTCAACGTTCTGTGAACTTCTCGGCTGGAACCACATTTCTGTCATTGCCGCTTCCGATGCATCCGATTCATGACCCTCGTCATCTTCGTTTTCCAGACCCTCGTCGTCTTCCGGGTGTGCGTTGCCGTTGTGCTCCGGCCGCCCCTGATAGAATCCCGGCCAAACGAGATCTATGTCCAGCATCACAAAGATACCTTCGCCGGGTGTGGATGAAATGGCTTGCACTCCCACCCGTGGCCACGGGATGGAAATGCTACTGTTCCGTTCTTCGCAGCTCCAAATGCACGAACTATATGGTGGTAAAGATTTGATTAGGTGTTACCATACCGATAAATCGACGAATGATGTTGTTTTAACGTGCCTTTCAGTTAGGTGCAGTGTACCCAACGAAGGAATGACATCGGTGCCTATCTTCAGTTTTATATCCGTGGCCGAATAGACTATCCCATCGACTGGCGTAAACGCATTTCCTATGGTGACCATGTTGATTCTTTTGCAATTGCAACTGGTCAAATGAATAATGGCAATGATAAATGCACCAAAATGAAAACTTGGAAAATGGATCCACTAAAAAGCTATCAAAACAATGGTCGGTCTTTCAATTTTCAAAACAGAATTTCATCAAAACGAAGCAGCGACACAGGGTGTTCCACAAATAATTATGTTCGACTGTCATTACTGTCAAACTTATTCATATCGATACACGCTTTCCAGACTGCACCGTCGCGTAACGCGACGTCGCCTGACAGGCGCTGAACTCCATGCAAAAAAAATCTAGCGCGATTCGTGCGACATCGCGCAAGGTTTTTTTTATATGGAGTTCAGCTCCTGTCAGGCGACGTCGCGCTGAAGTGTGGACCCCGAGTATGACCCCGAGTTTGTTCGTTTTTCTTCTGTCATCCATGCGATGAATTCATGATTAAATTGATCGTTTTGATCGTTTAAATGTCACAGCTCAAACCACGCTACATTTATGTTTGACGGGCATTCCTCCAGCTTTACTAAACGCACGTGTTTTCAGTGCGGTGCGAAGTTTGCAGCATTAAAGTGAATAATCTTGAAATTTTGGAGTAAATAAATTCCCGATTGGAGTATATCTACTACGATAGATAGAAACAGTCGCCTTGCAAGTGTTGTGTGCAGAAATTATAACGACATTCAACACACATAATGGGTAGACCAGGTAATAAAGAACTCCATGCTGCCATCGGGTACAACATGCGTTTTCCACAGCCGGTCGATGGCATCGCATTTTTCTTTTCTAAATTAAACTGATGTTTTTAGCTCATCGTGGGCTATATCATCTGCCAAGTGCAACTTTTGGCTTTCCAAATCGTCGACACTTCCCGTTGCAGCTTTGTACAGTTGTTTGCTTAATTTGGGTACCATAACCTATCTTTCGCCTTCAAGGTTTCTCTCCCCGTGGTGGTGGCGGTCCCCGAGGGCGCGGAGGTTCTGGTGACGGTGGTGGCCGAGGACGCGGAGGCTTTGGTGACAGAGGTGGCGGCCGAGGACGCGGAGGCTTTGGTGATGGTGGTAGCCGAGGCCGCGGCGGCGGTGGTTCACGCGGAGGATTCGGTGCCCGTGGTGGCAGCCGTGGAGGCCCGCGTGGACGTGGTGGCCGTGGAGCTAGTCGTGGAGGAGGAAAACCCGGAGGTTTCAAGGGTGGCAAATCCGTGATCATTGAGCCTCATCGTCACACTGGTATTTTCATTGCCCGCGGAAAGGAAGACGCGCTGGTTACGCTAAATCTGGTTCCGGGATCTGAAGTCTACGGCGAGAAGCGTATCTCCGTTGACGTGAGTAAAATGTTTGTTTACACTAGTTGTACATTCGGCTCTTTTATGATGAAGCGCACAGGGGTATCGAATTGGCGAGAATGTGGCCAATGGGAGCGTACTTGTTGTGGAAAGTGGAGCCCGAGGCATACCTTTCCGCCTGTACGTTTTCTCTAGAAACTGCTTACTGATTATATTTACATACTTGTATTTTTGGAAGGAAAAATCAATCAACACTGAATGATGAACAAAATTCCCTTCGTCTTTTTTCCACTTTCTTTTCCAGACTGATGGGGACAAGAAGGAGTACCGTGTCTGGAATCCGTTCCGTTCCAAGTTGGCGGCCGCCGTTCTGGGAGGAGTCGATAAAATTCACATGCCACCTGGTTCCAAGGTTCTGTATCTTGGTGCTGCTTCCGGAACGACTGTGTCACACGTGTCAGACGTTGTCGGCCCAGAGGGACTCGTGTATGCGGTGGAGTTTTCGCATCGGTCCGGTCGTGACTTGCTAAACGTTGCCAAGAAACGTACCAACATTATTCCAATCATCGAAGACGCTCGTCATCCCCACAAGTATCGGATGCTGGTCGGACTGGTCGATACGATATTCGCCGACGTCGCACAGCCGGATCAGGCCCGTATCGTCGCCCTGAATGCACACAACTTCCTCAAGAATGGAGGCCACTTTGTCATTTCGATTAAGGCTTCCTGTATCGATTCGACTGCCGCACCAGAAGCTGTGTTTGCTGCAGAGGTGAAGAAGTTGCAGTCGGAAAAACTGAAACCACAAGAACAGATTACCCTGGAACCGTACGAACGAGACCACGCCGTTGTAGTGGGCACATACCGCGCTTTACCAAAAGCTGCAGCGTAACTACCACGTTTCGGTCGTGCTTTCACCTAGGGAATAAGTTTTTTTTCTCCACATTTCAAGAAGTAGCGCAGGTGGACTGCAAGCCCTTTAAATACTATGTAATGTTAATACATAAGAGAACAGAGAAATGCTTTGTGTAATAGTGTCTTTTAATTTTACTCTTCAATTGGGTATAACCAATGCGACGAACATAAAAACAAATAAACCTTTATTACAGTAAAATAGCTACAACCCGTTGTTTTCTTGAATTGATTTCTCGGCAGCCGTGGTGTTGGTTTCCTGCTTCTCCATCAGCTCATCTTGTCCATCGCTATGTAGCACCTCGGCCAGTTGCAGCCAATTCAGAGCCTTCTCGAATGGGTCATTCCTTGACGGATTGCGATCGTAGTTCCAGTATGTAAACTCCCGAAAAGCACCGCCAAACGTAAGGGTCCGGTCTTCATCACTTGAAAGGGGTTTTTTCGTTTCCTGCAAAATCACTCCAGTGTATCCTTCCGGAAGGGTTTTACGTTTGCCAAGCAGCGGGTATCCGCGAAGTGCGTTTTGCAAAGCTGTAAATAAAAACACCATTAGGACCGAATCCATTCCAATGTACTGTAACTACCTACTTCCATCCGGTAGAGTGTCGGTATAAGGCGTGAAAAACTTTTCCAGATTGGCCGGTCCATCTCCTTCGATCGTTGCCGGAATATACTGTAGTTGTATCGGATCTTCGATACTGGTTTTTACATCTTGAGCGGTTAACTTTAAGTTTATTGACATGGCGAAAAAGAAGCACAATCGTATAAACAACAATTTCACAAAACAACGCCAAAAATGTGTTTCCCCGCGCTAATGTTTGCCATTACCTTACTGACATTTCGTTGCCGGGAAGAGTATGCCAACGATTGTGTAGACAAGTTAGCAAGCACGTTTTTGTAGTAGTTTCCAATGTTTAAATTTGTTTAATGCTGAAATATATATATTGATAATAATACCCCTAAAATCACTAAAACATACCGACGAGATCATTCAAAATCACCCATCGGCAACGGCAGATCACCAAACCAAATCCAAATCATAACGTGTGGGAAACGAGAGTAAGAATACAAAAACTTAGAAGGGAGCAATAAACTAGGATTAACGCATTGGTGATTTGCTTATTTGCTTCACGAAACAGAATTTAAATATTATTGATCACAAATAACGTAAAAAAGTTTGGATATCCATGAAATAGGAATTTGAAACTAGTCTGATTACAGTGAACTCAAACTGGAGCAGTGGATTTGATGCTATAAGCACATTCATCTGTCAAAGATTACTGGAACTACAGGTTGGGTCACCGCAGCTTTTCATGTCTTGATGGTACTGAGTACAAAAATGAACCATTTTGAGGTTAGAATAGCCGGTTGATATAGATTCACAAATAGGAGAATTCCTTAAAATTTCAATCACATAGATTTTCTGATACAGGAATCATATGGTTGGTAGCAGTTGATAAATATAAATTTGTGTTGCATCCTGGTTCATCTGACATTTTATTATAAAATTGAATTCAAACGTTTATTACGAATGCTTGGTTTGGATATCAAAAATTCGAAGATGGCGTTATGTTTATCTGTCAAACAATTTTATATGAGTCAACCTTATTAGTACCAACGGTGGTGCCGACGGTCATTCGTTTGTCGACGGTCATTCGCGTGGTGCAGCGTATTGCGAACGCTTCGAAGTGAGTGTGGTGTGGAGTATAATTCGGGTCAATTTGCAATCCCGTCCATTCTAAAGTAATAAAGTGCGGTTTCATTATCCGTTTTCCTTTCCTGTCTTGACTGAAAACCAGTGTACCATCGTTGATAATAGAGTGGTCTGTTCAGGTTCTTCGAACACCCTTTCCTAACGAAAGGAAGGAAGAATCGGCGATACGTGGTTTTGCTGGCTTGAAGAAAAGGTGTTCGTGTACGTCGCCTGTGTTGGGCCAGAAAATTGTTTTGTATCAGCCCTAGTGTGGCAATGCTTATGAAAGCGGATAGCGAATCAGCAGATCTACTTGGAGTTCTAGCGTTTGCAGCGCACAGAGCAGCAAATGTATGGCTAGCTAGTTTTGATGACTTTAAGCTCTGCTTGATCGTGAACCTCGTCGTTGACGTAGTCTGCATCACCTCGACCGCCGTTGCCGCTGTCGTCTTCATCGTCTTCGTCTTCGTCTTGAAGGGTGCGAAGCAACAGTCAAGAATAACAAGAAACGCTGAAAAGCGTAGTCTCGGCAAAGTGTGCGTACGCGGGGACCAGTTCTCTCGCACAGTCACGCCTACACGTAAACAACACGACGGCGAAGACGACGGCGACGACGACAACGATGATGGCGAGACGGGAAATATAGGAAGAATGCACAAGGGGCGATGGTGCTGATCAAGGTTTTCGATAATTGGTCTCGATCAGCGCTTTTTGCATTCAATAGAGTGGCCAAAAAATGTTTGGAATATTTCGGCTAGGTGCAATGAAATTGATCTCCCCGTTCTTCCAATTTGTGCTGTCGCAATTCGTTGAATTCGTTCAACATGCTTCATGTTTTATTCGAAGTAAAATGCTTAAGCTGTCAGCTTGCTGTTGATGTAAATTCTTTATTAAACAATGTAAATTCTTTATTAAACAACCAGGACCGCATCACGATTTGTGATCATTTCTTTTGGGTTCTGATGGCTTGACAGCCAGTGTTGCCATCTATCATAGTACACCTTTGGCGATCCGCTGTTGTTTAAAGGTTCGAGCATAAGACGATCGAGGTGCATTCATTCGCGAATAAGATCAATCATACCTTAACCAACACACGGGCATTTGATCGCTTTCTGCTGCTGCGTTGTGCGTTTGTTTGCGTGTCTGCTGTTGAAAGGAGTTTTCGCTGCTTGTCGCCGACCAATATTGTCAGCGGGCAAAGAATGGAACGGTTCGCGTAATAATTGATCATTCAACGATGTTGCAAGACCGTGAGAGTGAGCTCTCGGGAAATACAAGAAGCTGGAGGGGTTGGTTGATAAAAAGAGCAACAGGGAAAGGAGGTATCAATGAATATAAGGTTGTCCCGATCCGTCCATTGATGATCCTCCATTATGGTTTGAATTTGACTCGATTCGCAGAACAAAAAAATAAGTGACATCCCGTGCAGAAACGCAGCAATCATAATATACTCGGAATTCAACAGCCTTTGCAGTAGTAGTCATCGTCGTGTTCGTTGCAGCAGCATCTATGGTATAAGCAGGTATTGCTGAGCGAGTCTGGTTGAAAATAGCGACGAAAACATAGCGAATCGTACGCGGGGCGTGTTATGACGCCGGGGGTGGGGAGCTACGGGTGTGCCAAGTGCTTTTCGCAAGTCAGCAGTGATCGCAGTGTTATGATTATGTATATTCGTTTCAGCAGAGTGGCAGAAACGGGGGAAAATGGTCGACCAGCGCGAGAAGCATGCTACGATCATCGTAGTTGATATTCCGGTGCGATTTGCCTTTCTCGTCTAGTGTGTGTGTTTGTGTACGTGTACGCCAGGAAAGCAGAAGAATAATAAGATGATGTATGACCAGAGGGTTGATGTTTTTTTACTTACTGATTCTATCATTCATTAATGATTGTAGATTGCTGATGAGCAAAGTGAGTGAGTAAAGTGAGAAAGAAATCATCGTTACCTACACTGAACTGTTCCAGTGTGCGCTGTGCAGTGTGGAGAAGAAAAAAAAAGCAGCATAAATTTTAATAAAGAAGCGGAAGTCGCTTTTGTTGTGTGAAACGGGTGCAAAAAGTGTAGCTATTTAGCCTATTGTTCATTGCGCGTGGTGCAGCCTGAGTGCAGTCAAATCCGAAACATTGCACCTTCTGTTTCTGTGTGTGTTTCCCGGTAGTGGTCATAGTCCATTCCGAGGTGATCACTAATGTTTCGCCGTCGACGGCGTCGTTGGTGTGCGATCGTGTCCTAGGACGCAGCCCTAGTGTGTGCCATAGATACCGTAGTAGCCCCACGACGACGTGAGGCGATTGCTGTTTAACCATCCATCCTGATTTTCGGATCGAA
The DNA here is from genome assembly GCF_943734705.1 of Anopheles coustani. Lineage (NCBI taxonomy): Eukaryota > Metazoa > Arthropoda > Insecta > Diptera > Culicidae > Anopheles > Anopheles coustani. The sequence continues at coordinate 84,034,043 of NC_071288.1, forward strand.
GCAGGCAGCGTTTTCGTCCCGCAATTGTGCGTATAACGCGGCCATCATGAACAAGCTGGAATACTCCCGTCGCAATGGCACCCAGAAGATACGGATCACAAGTAAGTATCGACCATCGGTCGTCAATTTCCTTTGCCTCCATAGACTAAGGACGATACAAAAGTACAAGAAACGCATTGTGATGGGGGAGTGGCATATCGCGTATGATCTTAGAATTTCTTGCCTGACCAACATTCGGTGAACGATCATTGATCACTAGCAGCACGCATACAGCAGGTATGTGCCTTCTACGTACGCGGAAGAATGGTGCAAGATTCTTCCTGGACTGTCGGTCCTGTTGTCAAACCGGTGAGGCAGGTATCATTCGGCGATCAGGTAAACGCCATGCGATGTCACGCACACCGTCCAACTGTGGCCTGCTATCGTATGAATGGACGGATGTGGACATGGCAGAGGAATTTTTCGTCCTTACTAGAGGTCCCCAGGCCCGTCTGCATTCTCGTCTGTATGTAGTTCTTTAGTGGCTTCTTCTTTGGGATAAAGTTTCAGTCGTTAAACGGGAACATTTTATCGATGTGAAAGCTAAATTTGTGTGATGCTTTATTCAATAGTATAAATTTGAATATCATCAATAGCCTAGACAAAATAACATTGTTACAAAAGTGAAAAACAATAATGTACTTTTATCGAATTGCGCCTTGTTTTGCTGTAGAATATTCCATATCTTTCAAAAATGTATTATTTTGTCTTTTCTCGAACAAGTTATTTTCGCCAAACTTGTTCGTAGTTTGATTTTAAACGAGTCAAAAAATAATTATCTTACTTGAACACTAATACGTTTTAACTTTCATGTTTTCTTTCTTCTATTTCCACAGTTTTTTGCGCACGCAACCTGGCTCGGAAAGATATATTCCGTAAGTTCTTAGCACTGTTCCACCTTGGTTAGTGTACTTTATTTCATTTCATTCAAGTGTGTCTCGTTTTCGAAGAAAATTAATCTGTACAGTCATGTGTTTGATTTTTTTTTTGTATTATTAAAACACATTCCATCGCTTCAACCAATGCATTGATGTAAAAGTACGAAGAACATAAACAATTGTAGTACCTCTAATGTTATATTGTTTTCAATTTTGCTTTAATTAGATTTATCTTATAAGTACTGACATAATTTTTTTCGAAAAAATACTTCTCACTAACAATAACAATATGAATATTCAGTGCCGTCCACGATAAACTCCGTGTTGTCCGATCGACAAAAATCCCGTTCACATAACCGTTCGACGAACCGTTTAAAAGATTTTGTCCAACGACCCGGCACTAACGAAATGGATTCGTTAGGAAAACTTTAAATAGAAACACCAAAACAACCGAAACCTACTAAATATTGCCTCTCGGTGTTGTTTGGGTTCCGTTTTAAGAGCCCAATTCGTAGATTCGCCAAGGGTCTATTTTGGCCACGGGTGTTTGAACCTTTTTTCGCGTACTTTTTACAAACGCGAATGTACTTTGCCGTGATCTCGCTTACGGTGTTTTTCTCCAATCGTATTTTTTATTTATTTATTTATTTTCCTTCAGCTTGCCTGCTTGCCGATACCTACCATCCGAGGAAATCCTGTCCACTGAGAGAATAAAAAGGGGCTTGTTGAAATGAAAAAAAAAACGAAAAGTAAACTAGCCGAAGCGTGATGAATCTTTTGCATAAATTCGCATTATTAACGGCCATCTGTGCGGAATTTTGCGCGTTTCGCATCGAAGATCTGATTTTGGGGCCTTCGATGTGCACCCGACGACCAATATGAAACTATGCGTTCATTGTTCATACGTGGCCCTGGTTTGCTGCACAATGGGGTTTTTTTTGCAGAGTGGAACACATTGGGATCTTTTTTGATTATGATGCGTTTTTCATTTTCATACTGTTTCTGCATGGCCATGGCCGCCCAAAATTCCTGCAATAAGTCTCTGCGAGTTTGCGCTCGTAAAACCCGCAACGTTTTAGCAAAGTATGCTATTTGAATAATTTGCTCGAACAGCATTTTTCGATGGCATACGGTTTCATTGCATTATGCGTATACTAAATTTTGTGCTACAACTTAATATAATTTTCATCAAAAGAAACTGAAGTCAATTTGAATGAGTCCAACTTTGGATGATTTTTTGTCAAAATTCGTCAACTGCATAGCAACAAATGCTTGACGAATTGAATAATGAAAAAAAGTAGATTTTTACGTTTTGATCGATCCGTTAATGTTACGTTAAGCCATGGAATAAACTGGTGCAAAACTGTTGTATTCCATTACTATTTTTGTTGCTATGCTTGATTGCTATGACAGTCACATTGAAAACAAGGAGATTGTTTTTTTTGGGTTTCGTCTATGAAATATTTAATGCTAGCGTAGCGTAACGGAACACAACACCTGCCAACAGACTAACTTTAAAAGTTTTAGATAGCTCAGCTTTTTCTTGAAGCTCTGCAGAAGGTCGCCAGTCTGCTTGATGACGATGCACAACGTGATACTTACCTTGACTTGCCGTAGATATGTACGGATACGTATTGTATGATTTAGAGTTGTGTAACTCCGATTCATATTCATGCATCTGAATGATTCTTTGCTTCGATTTTTAAATTCATTCATGAGAGGGATTCTTGAATTCGAATCCCAGAAGATTCATGAATCACACTGAATTAATAAAAAATCTTTGGTGTTGGATTCATAAGAACGAATACAAAGTATTGATTTATTTTAAATGAAAATAGAGCTTCAAAGCTGGGAAAACATAATTGGGTAGTATAAAAGATAGTGGGTAATGTACATATGGTAATGATGTCATGATATAATACTGGACTATATGAAGATCTAATGTTTTGTATGATGCAAAGTTACGATTACTTAATTTTTGTAATCATTTTCCGAGTAGTCAGATGAATTGAATGCTAGTGTTGCGAAATCGATAAAATTATCTGTCCATGATGGGTGTGTGTGTGTGTGTGTGTCGCTTGTTGCAGCGGTCGTTATCTTGATTTCGCATTAAAATCTATCGGCTGCATGAGTCAGTTATTGAAAGTACGCTACTTATTTTCACCACCTCACAGTGATAACCTTTGGACGGTCGATGTTTGATTTTTGTATCTAGTTTCTTTTTTTTCCCTAGTTTCCTTACCCTAGTGGGGAGGCTACCCATTCGGGCCTTGTGAAGGTCGCCGAATCGTATCGCTGCTAAATCGTCGTCGTTGGTGGTGATACCGTATGCGTCTCGTTTGTTCTGGGAACACGACGATGACAGCGACAACCGGGGGGGAAAAGATCAATGACTTTGATCGCGAATAGTTCAAATAGCGCACGCCTGTGTTGTCCCGCGATGCCGCGAACCGATGGCGCACCCCATCGATCGAACTGAACTTTCCCCTGGCGCCAGCGAGCACAAGTGTTGCCAGATTCTAGCTTGTGTGTTTCTGTGTGTTTATTTGCCGCCCGGGCTAATTTTAGAAGCTTCGGCGAGAAGATTGTTTGTCACCGCCATTCGTCATCGTGTAAGGCACGCTGTGTCGTTGTGCCGGTGGTTTTTCCTTTCCCATCGCTCGTTTTACCTCCTTTTGGGACGTACTTGTTTGCCAGCAAGCAAAAAAAAAAAGAAGTCCAACAACCGATTCGACCTGCTACTGCTGCACACAATAACGCAGGCCGCGGTCGACAGGGGCTGAGAAACGGTATTTATCGGGGACTATCATCCTCGGGTTTGTTATCCGAAGCGACACTGTCCTGCGCCGATCCTCTTTATCAGCTGCCCGAGGTGGTGGAGTGGGTCAAGTCATTCGCACGCCTGAGCCGGGCGGGGGTTGATTTCAATTTATTTCATTTTCTTATCGCGGCCCAGAATGGTTGCACTACTCTACGGGGCCTGCCTGGTCTGGTACACTTCTTCACAGCCCAATTCTGCTCGGTGTGCGTGCGCGATACGCAATTTTGTGTAATTTTTCGTCACCGCTCGATCGAAAAGGGCCTCTAGTTTCTAATTTGTTTGTTTTACCCCGCGGAAGGACGACGCACCACACGAGCCGGCCGGTGTTGGTGGAACTTTTTCGATTTCAATCATTCGACGCCTCGAGCCAAGGGGGTTGATTTTGGGCTGTCTGCCTCGGGGAGCCTAATTCGATAGAAAATTGCACGGGTTGCCAAAGATATGGGGCGAGTAAATTAGATTCTACGCTATTATGGAAGTTGATCAGCGATCAAAACTTCATTCTTCTCAATGCACAAACCACATTCTGTTGACACATTTAAATTTTTATTTAAGTTTCGTATCGATTATCGTTGAATTCAAGTCACATGGATGTTTAACCGTTTAAACCAATGTCGGTTTATTTGGAATATGTGTTGACGTGCAATTATTCAATTTAAAATCTCTTCCGAAACGACAAATGAATATGAACTAATTTAATAATTTTGTTATGCAATCTTTGAATTTGCATTTTAATATTTTTTGCAAACGGTCAAATTAAATGTTAATGGCACGGTAAACGAAGCGTAAGCGGTAATGTACTATTAAATTCCACCGGTCTCTACCGGAATGCATTTATTATTAAGAAATTTTCCATGAAATGTAAAGAGCACGGTAAACGCTAATATAATCGTAAATTCCGCTTGTTTCTGGTGTATCATGTCAATATTTGTGCCAATCGTAATCTGGATGCCATTTGACAATTTGATAACTGGACACTTGTGGTCGGTGTTCCGTATGCGAAATCGGGTACAAATTTAAAGCATCTTTTCGATGCTACGATTATTATGTTGTTGGTCATTTTTGAAGAAAAAATTTCGCTAAATAACGCTTCGCTTTTTAACCGTATATTTTTACACTCATTTCATCGGAACAAACCCCTGACAACACAGAAAATGCTTTAAATCTACTTGGGAATCGAACGTCATAGTCATAACAGGGGTTTTTACCCACTCGACCGTAGGTTTACCTGAACGAAAAGAATTACTATTCCGATTTGGTTCTATTTCTCATTGTTACTGAAGTGAGCAGGTGCTACCGGAAAGATACAATTTTCATTTAATACCACGTTTGAATTTAATTTCAACCATGAACTCAGGTTTATCACTCCCGTACGAGCGATTTCATTTTGCTCGCTACAGCGACTTGCACTCGTAGAATGCAATTAGCGTTGGTGCAACAACATTTTCCTCAAAACTCTCTCGGCCATGTGTCTTTGTTGATACAAAATTAGCGGAAGAAAAACACTGTCTGGCACCTCTAGCTCTCCTTCGCTGGGAACAATAACAATCGACAGGGTGTGGACGGGCATAACTTACCGTGTTCCAATCAAATGCTAAAACATAGGAACAAAAACTCAAAGCGGCCCGGTCGGTCTGGTTGCTGCAGGCCTTTTGGAGTTTTTGGCGCATATTTTCATTCTTCCCCCCCAACCCCCGACAACACACCCACCCACATCGGCTATCCTATCCGGGTTTTAGTTTTTGACAGAGAGCTCGAGAGCGAACTTCGCCTTGCATACGTGTACGAAAGCCGTATGGTGTTCCGGGCGGGATCTCGAGCACATCCGTCTAATTAATTAGAGTTATGGCATTCCATTCCAGTTGCCATAAATTCAGTTGCCTCCTGCCAGCGCCTGTCAACGGGGGTGGAAAAGGTGGAGCAGTATTCGCGACGTGGTAGAAGGAGCTCAGCAGCATCCCTTAGCAAAACAACACACACACACACACACACCCGGGACTCGCTTGCCGACGGAACAATGCAGCATCGCCGAGCGCTGACGCGGCGATCTGAGAATTAAGTCTTCCTGCGTCTGCCCGCCTTCCCGCGCTTGTGTGGATCGGTAAAGGTTTTGCTATGTGTCTTCTCTGCACCCAAGGTTAAGTGATAGGAATTCGTTGGGGTACAATCGGGAGCCGGGTTGGAGGTCTGATGAGAACCCCAAATGAAAGTCCGCCAGGTATGAGTGTGTGTTGTTCGCCCGCCTCAAGGTCCCTCGATGGTTATCCGCAGTTGGAGCCGGCCCAATCGTTGACTCACGGAGCATTCTCTATGGGGCGTCAAAACCGCCGTCCTCCCTTCGCGGTACGCAGCTAACGAATTAGGTTTGGCATAACTTTGCCGCCGGTGTCGGTGGTGTGACGCATTGACCCAAAAAAAAGGAAGGGTGTATGATTGCACCGGCGGCTGGTGGCCCGCTTGGTGGGTATGTCTAGACGGTGGATCGAAGGGCAAAACGGGGGTTGCTGAGGAGACGATGTGGGGGTGAGGTACGCATGCACGCATCAAAACGCCCCGGTCGAGCTCGCTATCAATTTTGGAAGACTCCAAAAGGGTTCGAGCTCTCCAAAATAGCTCGTCTGCACGGTGTTGCCCCGAGAGTCATTCCCTTCCCGTGCCAGCGGTAGGCGGGGGACGAGTCGAGACCTGCTGGTCGTTAAAATAAGGACGCCGCCTGGCGCGGCCCCATACTGCACAGTCGGCGCTGCTCGCAAGGACATCAAATGCTGTCGGAGTCATCGTATGTTCTTGAAGCGTAACTAAAAAAGAAAAATCCTAGCCCCCATTACGGCCTAAATGTGATTCCGAAGGGACACGAGGACACATTTGGCGTCGGACAAAGATCATAAAAGGTAGAGCAAAGGCAAAAAGTGGGTGCTTCGTTTGGAGGGCGAAGGCTCGTGCTCTGTCAACTTTCGAGAGGCATATAATACGGACAAGTTTATTGATGCGTCAAAAATAACAACCTCTCCCGACGTGACATCAAAGGATGAATTTATCCAAACATTATTTTTATTCACGGTACTCTTCGTTAACATATTTTTTTTAAGTAGAAATTGTAAACATATTTTTAAGCTACTCGATGTAGCAGACTTCCAAAGTCTTTGCATAAACAACATGTTAATAAACATAATCACACTAGCTTTAGTAATCACTTAATCACTTACACTAACGTTTGCATTGAAAAAAAAATAGACACTTTTTCATCGATGAAAAGAAAAAAGTTATCCAAGCTAATTGAATGAAGTAAACTTTATTGTAAAGTTACATTTTTTAAGTACTTTCAAAAAATATTCCGACGCCCAGTATGCCGGCTTTACAGTCCTTGGTCGAAACTTTAGCCATAGCCGACAAAACCAATCGGGTAGAGATGTTTTTCATTTGTTGTGAGGAATTCATGACCTAATGCTACTCCATTTGGACTTTCAAGTGTTGAAATAGGTCCTACCTTTAAGTGTTGTAAATGTTTTTTTTTCGATTGATTGTAGTTGAGAGGCATAAGGAGGGTTAGCAGTACTGGGTATATTAATTATATTTGACCCGTTCAACTGTTCTGATTCACTTTGCGCATGATTTACTGTGGCCAGGTATGTCAAAACCACTGAATCGTACTCTTTATGATGTTTTCTAATTTTGCTTGATTTCGGAAGGTACTGTACACTAAACACTTCTCCATATGCCGGAAGCCTTGACAGGAAGAACAGCGACTTTGTGCAAATCCTTCTCGTTGGTTTTCAACCACGATATGGCGTTCTATGGGACTTAAGGGACCCCAAAACATTTTAAATATATTTTAACAAGCTCGTAAAGCAACATAAAGCATCAGGGTTTTTTACCACTTGTCGCCGTCTGGCTTTAAATAATCTTTGGTCACCTGGTTCGCGAGCTGGATGTTTTAACATACAATCAAACGTAGATGGTTTGATGTTTTGGCCCCGGCGGATTCAATTTAATTGATACAGTTGTCAAACTTGTTCTAAATTTAAAAGAAATGCTACTCTTTATTTTAATTAAAAAAGAAAGTTGGTAGCGTTTTCCGTTTTTCCCATGAAACGTCGTTGAAATTTGTCTTTTTTTAATGCAAATGTTACTTAAGTCTACAGCTTGTTTAAACGGGACTGTATAGAGCCAGGGCAAATGCATTTATTATTGAGCAATATTCCATGAACTGCCGGTTGCTTAAAAAAACAGTTTAAATATTTAATCAGAATCTTAAAAACCGCACACTTTGAACTTTCCCCCCCATTCTCCATCATTTTCATATTCGAATGAATTTGTCTGATCTCTAGCAAGTGGGTTTCATCAATGAAATTGCTCCCGCGGCCGACATCATTCATCCTTTTTGATAAATGCGTTTCATGGTAGAAAAAGTGTAAACCGCCATCCTATTGACATAAAAAGGTCGAACCGATATTCATCCTCCTCCACGTTAATGCAAATGATCATCATCGTGCCGGCGCCAAGTGCGAGCTGGTGAAGTACGTTCCGTGCCCTTCAGACGCCACGTGGCGAGCGCGGGTGAGGAGACGGAGGCTGAGGGTAGTTGATGAAATGTATGCGTATTCTTGGTGGCGGTGGGTTGGGAACGGCTTCGTCCGGGTGAGGAGATATATTCGTGGGATGATTTTTGCCGCACTTGCAAACTGACGTAAGGCCTAGCGGTAAACATCATATTGAGGCGACAGGGTCGAATACAGTGAGTGAAATGTTTTGTAACTGAGAAGTGAATCAAAATGCATAAACGCAAGGAAGCAAAAGGTTGATTGATGTGATCATTATTTGAATGAATGCATGTGTCTTAGATAAGAACAAGTAAATAAAAAAGGAACATTTTGTTCAAGTAAAAAAAAGGAATAGTTATTTGCCATTTTTATCGTACATTGCATTTACTATATCATTTCTAAATGTTGAATAAATATTACTATTCTTCTATGACGTTCTACCGTTTTTCAAACTAACCGTAAATTGAGAGTTTTGTAAAGTTGTTTGTATTTGTTTTTGGGTTGTAATAAATTATAAATCATTATTTAATCAAGATACATAGTTTCAGATGATTTGATATTTCGTCATGAAACTTGTTTAACTCCAAGTTAAACTAACTCGTGCTAATTTTAGGAAAGTAACAAATCATGCGTTTTGCGAAAAAAAACTTAGAAATATTATAGGTCCGATGATATTGGCAATCATGTTGTTAGTAATAATACTATTTTTAAAGCGAATCAAACACGTGATAAATATATTATTTCTATTACCGGCTATGGTAACCTTTGCATCGCACCGTAATGTTTTCTCGCTCGTGACACATGGGCGTAAGCTTCGGGACAGAAGACGGCATCGGGTGCTTTATTTTTTATGCAATTCTTCTCCCTCGTTCGCAAGTGATCTCAGCGCAAACCCACGGATAGGGGGGGCTTTCGGTGGTGCTGCCGGGACGGCGGGCGGCGATCCCTAGGCGACCGAAAGGGGATTGAAAATAAATTTCGCTAAGCGCCAGCGAAGCGCCACTTGCTGTCGTTTCGTCGCCGCGACGTCGTGGCCACAACTGCAAGAGCGCCCTTGCGCGGAAACCGCCCGGCCGACGCGCCACGGTGAACCCCGGGGCCGGAGTTCTCGTTGTCGTCGTTGTCGCCAGAAGACGTTTTGCTTATTTTGCGCTCGCGACGCGACGCATTCCGCCCGTCTCCGAGTGTCTTGTCTCCGATCGTGGTCGTGTTTTCTTTTGACTTCGATGCTTGCTCGATTTTTCCCACCCATGCCCTCGGGTGCGACGGATATTTTCTGCCTCAGTTTGATGTACATATGTCCGTGTGTGTGTGTGTGTTTGTGTCTTGATCAGTTTTTTATTGCCCTGGGTGGCGCTTAGGGTTTACTGGCAAAGTCCACAGTTGTGCGCTTTCTTCGAAAAATGTCTTAGATAACGTACAGGCAAGCGGTCTGGGTGGCCGGGGGTGAGGCAGGAATCGGGCGTAAGAATCCCCCTCTCTTTTTTATCTCGTTTGTGGGGTTAAATAGACGAGTCGCCAGAGGACGACGGCGCGGCTGCACGTTGCAATAAACGAGAATATATATTGTCTTTCGCGGACATTGATGCCGTGATGAGGTAATAATATTTTAACGGTTCATCACGCTGTGATCATACAGCTTTAGGGGTGGATGGGACGATGGGGGCTATGTGTATTTCTGCTACGTTGTTTTTGTTTTGTTATTTGGAGATGCGGGTGGACAAGAACGAAAGTACGGTTTTTGTTGTTTATTGCTGATCGATGTTGTCGAATCGTAACTGATTTGCTGATCATTACTCACTTTTGTCGGTTTGAACTATGAAAAAATGAATAATTAGACTAACATTTCACTGAGGCAGTTTAACATTTAATCTTTAATGAGTTTGGGTAACACCACGTTTTAGTAAACAATCAATTGTACAAATCTGTATATAATTGCCAAAAAAATGCACGCAATTTTTTTCCAAATGTACAGAATCTCATTAACACAATATTTACCAGAATAATGAATTAGTTATGTCGGTAATATGTAGAAAAATATTTTAGATGATGGTAAATTATTTACGAAGAAAAATAATATCAATCAAAAGTGGGAATGAATGTCATTTCCCCTTTTCAATATATTTCTCTGTACTCTTTTCGACATTTGTAATCTATGAAAAATAAGTTAGCAAATTGTTTTGTCTTTCTAATTTAAAAAATTTATAATATTTAAGCTGCATTATAAAAAAGATAGATCATCTGTAAAGTACTTAAAACGAGAACATACAAGGGCAAAAATGCTACGAGCTGGCAAATCCTCAATTTGTCTATATCTATTTTAGGCTTTTCTGGTAAAAAAATAAAATGCCGAATCAGGAAGATTGATCCTAAAATTGAAAATAATCAACTTTTGCTTAGGCAAAAGTTATGCCCCTTCCAACTCAATCACCTTTTGAAAATGTTCGCGTTTGCGTCTAAGAGAGATCCTCATTTTTATGCTCGAATTTATGTATGCTCTTGGCTTGCGATTCATTTTACAATACTTTGAAGATTTGGCTTGCTTATAATGTTACTTTCAGTTTCGTTAGTGATGTTGCGTGTTAAAGAGTTTGCTCTATATTTTATTAAATCGTTTTTGTTTTTAGTTACTATTTGTAATTGGCTTGTAAATGTTTTAAGTAGTTTGAAAATAAAAATAATAAAAATAAAATAGATCCAAATTTGAACGGAATGTCGAGATCTCTCGTGCAATGATTGCGGCTTGCTTCTATTTCCCCTTTGCTTTCACCTCCTTCCTTCTCCCCATACCTACCGTTCACGTCGGTCGCCCTCCAGTGCCATTCCGAATCGGGTTTAGCTCTCGTTTATTCAATTTCCTCCACGCAAGCGTTCGCTTTCCGGTGTGGAATTTAGAAGCAGCGCCAAATTATGTACGTGCCGCTCGCATCATCATCCCGTGCGCTCTAAACCTGTTTGGCTTTCTTTTTCTTTTTACAATACAACCAAACCATTAAAAGACAACACGATTTGACGAACCCCCCGCGGGCTGAACGAAGGGGGCAAAGCGTTTTTTTTACTCTTACTTTTGAGGTTCCTCGAGGGGTGCGGCGGCAAGTGTCAGATATTATTATATATGTTTTTTCTCCTTAACTCCAACTAGTAGTACAATCCTACATCATGTAGGTAGTAGTGATGATGTGAGCAACCTACTACCAACTGTGCGTGCGTGCTTGAACACGATGTTCGCATACCACTAAGTAAAAAACTCGCGAACAAATTGCTAAACCAGCCTTTCGGTTGTAAACGTGATGGCACTCGTAGGATAAGGAAAGAGAACTTGAGAGCGCAGATCTGGTGGCGCTAAGGAAAAGATTTATTTTACGATCGGCAGTCCGAAAGTGCCGATCTGCGACGAGTGATGAGGACTCCCGCCTCTTAATGCTTGCCACCAGCATTCGGCATTGGCAGTTGGGCCTACTATCAGCACCCGGTTGTGCGTCTTGGGCGTCGATGATCATGCACCGGTCGCCTTATCTCTCCCCCCGCGTGGCAAGCGATTGTGGCCTGTTTACGAATTCCTATTTTTCGAGCAAGAGTTCAAAAGAATAAGCAGAAGAAAAAAATCATACCCATACACTGCCACTCGACAAAAATCTCAAGACCCCCAGACACCATCACCCAACGCATGCAAAAAAAAAGCCTGCTTTAAACGATCGAGCAACAAATCCACTTCTCACTTGCTGGGTTCCCCCGTTCTTTTGGCGCCTTGTCGTGAGAGTTTGGCGAGATGGTGTGTTTTTTTTATTCCGGCATTCTCGTATTTGTGTTGGAGTTCTGGGAAGGGTGCGTTGGGTTTAATTTCCATTCCTTCGATTTACGACCACCAGCAGCAGCTTCCGAAGCCGGCTAGAGATTGTTGCCGAGCTGAAGCTGGACCGACGTTTGATCGCATGGATGGATAGTCAAAAAGATATAAATCACAGACGATCATGGGAAAACTCGGGCTGAAAGTGGAAAATGGACTGCTTGCCAGGTGTAGGTGCAGGAGGTAACGGACACGCCATGCTTGAAATAAAAAAACGATAAAATGAGAGTTTCGATTATGGGTTGGAACATTTAAAGCGCGCACTCCGGATGAGATATGATCGATACCAATGCCGCATGAAGGTGTCGGTGGGAGGAAAGAAGGAAGTGCCATCGGAGGACAGGCCATTAAGTCATTCCCGCGATGCGTTACGTTGCGGAAAAACGTTATATTTCCTGCTCGTGCAAACCTTCCTCATCTTTTTCTTGCTTGAGAATTTGAATTGATAGATCCACTTTGTTCGGAATCATCCGAGGACGATGATTCATAGGATGGTAAATTAATGTCGTGGATTCATCAGGACATCAGGTGGCTCGGGAGAGGCAATCTCGATTGCAGGAAGTTTTAATTACACTCGTTATTTTCTTATAGCTTTGAAATTCTGTAGTTTTTCCATTCAATCCATTTTAAACTTTATTTTTTGTGACTTTATTTTGTTTTGTAATCATAAGTAATTTTCCAATCATATTATATTTGATAACACAGAGAAGTATTAAGTCTAACATTCGAAATGTTAGCATGTTTGGTTTGTCAATCGACACCTAACGGCTGCCGTTTTTTGTATCGTCGATCCAATATTTTGTGTGCAACAAATGGGGATTGCAGTCCGTTGATGGGAACAGGAATGAATGTAATATATTGCAGTTCGCCCCCCAGGACCACACACATCGTGTGGTGAAAAAACAACGAAACGAAAAAGAAGAAGTACGGTCCGAAGAAAAACGTCAGTCGCTCGATGATGTCTTAACTTTGGCGTCTTCTCATAATCTTTCATGCCTGCAGTGTGAGTGTGTTTGATTTTCCCTTTCGCTGGTATTTATTTCGCATCGTTTTTCTTCCTCCCGCAGCGTCTCTGCCGTAACCTTGTAAACATAAGAAAAATGCAGCGAATCGAACCATAGAAAGACGACGAACGAGAAAACAGAAACGGCGCTTCAGGGATTACAAAACGTACAATTAGCAATCTTTTATGCATTGAATTTTACGTTCCGGTTTTTTTTTCGTTTTTGATTCGTTGTCTCGTGGGGTATCATTACTGCAGCTCCGATATGTTGTTTGTCTGCAGGATGAAACAATAGGGGTATAATCCGGATTAAGCCATTACATTGCTTTGTCAATATTGGAGATTGTGCTTTACAATAACTGTTGCTGTACATTCGCTAAGATCCCATTGAAACTTGGTGGTGAATGCAGCACCTGTGACGGGTTTTACCTTTTTATTTCGGTGCATTACAACAACTGAAGGAGGAGGAAATATTGTGTATTGCCATTGACTCATCTTCTCGGTTCTTTTCCGTCGACATTGCCAGACACTTGAACAGCAATGATTCAATCGGGATACCACAGATAAGGGACCGATGAAAAATAATTAAAACAAAAATTAACGACCGCGGGAAGAGCTTGTGCGATAATGTGATCGGGTGTCGTGCAAAAATCGATGAACGTTATTTTCGTACGAGTTTTTTTTTTGAGAGGGAAACAGTAGTGAGGACATGGCGCCGGCAATGTTTGGTGTGCTGTTAAGAACACTATGGGTGGCCCCGGTAATGGTTTGCTCTAATGGTGGTTTTTTTCACTTGTATTGGTATAATTCTTTGATTTAGTGCATATTCGTTTGAAAGAATGTCGAATGCGAGATAAAGGAGGAGCACGTGGTTATCAACGTTGCAGAAGCGATAACAAACCCGATTGTTCGGTAACATCTTCCGATCTGAAGTGGATGTTCCGAGTTCGTGCAATACCGTATGGAAGAAGAGATTGCATTTTATGCCAAATATTATTCCTGTTCCAATTAATATTACCTTTCGGTGAGGTAATGGCCGCGTTTTGGGGATTGTTGTGAGCGTTGCCTGGAATTCATTTCCGACAGGTCACGTTGATTACGCTGATGAGGATGATGGGCCGTTGTGGGAGGTGTGTTGATGATGGACCGGTGTAGCGCCCTCTTATCACGTTGCTTATGAAATCCGTAATGTGTTATTTGCAAATCAAAAAAAGAACTAAAGGTAAAGTGGCTAGACTGAAGCAGGCACCTAGCAAGAGTAGGAAACAGGCGTACCTGTAAACCAAACAGTGTTTTCCGTCAGTCGCGTAGTTATTTACTGTTTATCGCTGGTGACAAAACTCATTCCTCCCTTGTTCTTTTCTATTACTTGTTATTTATTTTCTATCACTTTTTAGTGACTAGAATCTCACTTGATCCCGTCGTCGTGTTTGGCCCTGCCTTAAGCAATCCACGGCGTAGTGCTCGCTTCCAGTGCCACACGGAGACATTGGGTTTCCTTTCCGTTGTGTGCACTCGCAATCCATGCGAAACGGCGGACATGAAGATGGCGAATTGTTTTCGCCCGTCTGCATGGTGGTCCGGCGAATGGCTCGGCGCCAGACTCGTTTAGTCGTTTTGGGACGGAAGTGCCGGCGCCGGTATTATTTTCTTTCGGAAGCGCGCCCTCGTTCCATTTTGTGGCGGGGTGGAGCCGGCCGGATGGTTCAGTGGTGGATAACTATAATGGGGACAAAAAAAAAGGGGGGGAACAACCGTAAAAGCAACCCCTCAAAACATCATCCAATGGGGACAAGAACATACACGTTCTATGAGGAATAACGCGATCGAAAACGTAATCCATCATTATGAGACGATTATCTGTTTACTTGTTCGCTGCTGTGGAAGTGTTCTAGGTGTGACAGGAAATCGGATACTTGCCAAAAATCTAACACCAACGAGTACTAGCTGTCAAAGGGAAAAAGAACGATGTCGTCTTTGAAAAGCATGATATCAAATGAAAAGAAAACATTAAAACAACAACTCAATTACACGCGTCAACATGGTGTTACCAACACACGGGGTCCATTTTTTACCCTAAGAGTAACAAATAAAAAAAGATCGTTTTCAGATTTATTTCACATTTTTTACAGAACGTTAGAAAATGGAAAACATAATAAGAAGTAAAAGAACTGCAACTAAACAGAGTTGTCCAAAAAGGTTTCCACGAAATTGATGTAGAAGACATCACATTAAATGTGATCAGTGTAGTTCTGTTGAATGAATTCAATTTACTTTTATTGAAAAGATCAGTTGTACGGTTTCATGACGATACCTTCTTTACTTGTTTATTATCATTTTTCTCGCCTTCGAGCGTAACCTTTCCAGCAGATTCGCGTCGATTTTCTTCGAATTGTTTGTCCTCTCGTTAGGCAGAACGTGTCGAAGCACTTGACATTGATACTGTTTTCCACTGTTGTGCTTTCGTGCCAGCGTGCTTTCTACCGAAAGGGGATTTTTCTCGACTGATGGTCCATTAGGTCGAGCAATAAGTTCAACCGTGAAAATTTTATACAAACGAGAATAAAAAGAAACACAATAACACCAAATCCAGATATTTGAAGGAACTTTTACTCACCCTGCCTGCTGCTGGAGGAAATTGAAAACTTACAACTGTCTGCTCCAATTCGAAATTCGTTGGTTTTGGAATGCGGATTTGGTGAAACCAACCTTGATCAACTCCCGGTTGGGGCTGCGGTCGGTTTTCCTTTCCGAAAGGCTTCCATTTTTTCCTCAGAGTTTTGCTTTTGGTTTGGTACACTTTTGCAAAATGCTGGGCCGTGAAACCTGCGGAATAATAGTAAAGTGAAGGAAAAGTAGCATAACGAGGAAGAAGAAGAAATCATACAACGAATACAACCTGCCGCAGCCGAAAATGGTGCGTGAGAGAGTAACGCTGGTGGTTGGTTAAACCACAAAATGGAAATAAAATTATCATTAGCAACACCTTTGCTGGAAATGCTCTCACTCCAAGGGTAATCAGCGAAGGGATGGATTGGAAGTGGGAGCGGGTTGCGTAGGGGCAACGCACCGGCCAAGGTGATCATGCAAGATCATGCTGTAGTTGAAAAGTATCTAGAAACAGTGATGTACGTAAATCAAAATGCATGCACATATTGAATAGTAGCTAACATCTTTATTTGCTGTCTATCTTCACTCTAATTCAGTTGATTTAAAGATATTATTATTAGAAATTTTTTGCATCCATTTTGAGTTTTTTGTGTATACAATACTAGCGGGAATGTATTTTATAAATATTATAAATGGTGTTTTTTTTATTTTACCTTGTTTTAAAGCTGTCTTTTAGAACCTGCTTCCATTCATGACACATTATATCTTTCTTAGTTAAGTTTCGCCGAGTCTCATAAAGAAACAAATCATGTACATAAGCTCATTCAAGCATTTGCCTTGTAAATTGGGCGATCTAACGGTTAGAAACAAATAAGTTAAACTGCAAAAGATCACCCAACAGCATGGGTTGATAGTTAATATGGGTGACCATACACTAGCGATTTTAAATGCTAACTTTCTCAAATCCTCTCATTTCCATTCTAAGCATCTATCAAACCACACACAATGGGTTAAAAATGAGCATAGTCCAAAGTGCCGGATCGCATGCAGCGATGGGTTTGATTGTGTTCATTGTTGCCAATATATTACAAATGCTCGCTTTTAAAGGCACCCCTGCACCCGGGGGTTCATTGCCAGCTGTGCCAATGTTTGTGCCACGGCTATAATAACATTGCCTTGGTCCAGTGCTTTGGATTACCATGCTGAGGCACACCAATGCCTGCCCGGAAGCATAGGCGTCGTTCCGTTAGGTTCGCGGGGGGATGATGTTTTTTTTTACCTTCTCTATTTTCTCGCGGAACCTCAACCTCTCCCGGATAGATCGAAACACTGTGCACTGTAATGATTTATTTGCCGTTGAAGATGTAAATCTACAACTGACCAGTTTATTTGTTCTATTGATTTGCCGCTTCGCAGTGGTTGCGCCAATTTATGAGGAAAAATCATTCTTCCCGAGTAAAGGTCTCGCTATTGCAGTATGGGAATTAGGTGGAAATTACCGTTATTAATGCAAAGCGTGCTTTAGGTCAGCGGCTCACGTGATAGGTTCTGATAACGGACAAATGATGGATGCATGGAGAAATGTTATGTGTCGTTTTCGATTTTTAAATCGAATTTCTTAATTTATCGAATATTTGCTAATTTTATTCCGTGCAATAACTCTATATCTCTATAAACAACAATTTGTGTTAACCATTTGACATGTGTGTTTTCGCTATTTCAGGGGTCGGCATACATTTCCTAAAAGGGCCAGATGATTAAAACGTAACTGAAAGCGCGGGCCGGATGCCCTAAACGATGATAATATATTTTAAAATTAGTACACTTTTGAATGGAGTATTAGCTTTCTAAATAGTAAAGTTATAGAAGTGTTAAAAGACAACATATTT
Source organism: Anopheles coustani (assembly GCF_943734705.1). Classification (NCBI taxonomy): domain Eukaryota; kingdom Metazoa; phylum Arthropoda; class Insecta; order Diptera; family Culicidae; genus Anopheles; species Anopheles coustani. The sequence goes on from NC_071288.1 coordinate 84,051,671, forward strand.
TCGTTTTTTTTAAATTTTAACAAGAATATCTCATTCAACGATTACAAATCAAACCTGACTTCATGAACAAATTCGGCAAATTCATCTCATTTGAATGTTTTGTATGATGCACGAAAATTTTCTAACGGGGCGCACTTCGCCGACTCCTGCGCTATTTGAAACACCTAAAAATGCATACCTAACTCTTATCTAGATGGTCGACTTTTGGAGATTGAAAATGCAATGTAGTTTGTCAGAAATTTTGAATAATTGAAAGAGCAGTTATACAAATTTTTTTCTGGAAAGGAAATTTCCACGTGGTGAGGATTAGATTTAAAATCAGAACAAAAATAGACTGAAATGGAGTAACGAAGTACAAGTTAGGGGTAATTTTTGTGGCTATTGAATGCAATATTAATACTGTATGTTTTTTGTCCTACTCATGCGGCTAATTTGTGATGATTTTATTTGATTTTTAAAAATATTATTTGGAACGATTTTATTACGTTAAATGATTTCAATTTGGGTTTTGAACGTTTTTTTTTTTGGATAAAATGTTTTTCACCGCTTGTAATAAGCCAACTTTACGTACGAACTCTCTACCGAACTCAGCTCATTTTACATTCAAAACTCTCGTCGATAGTTTGTTGAAAACTCATTTCAGTTCATCAACTGACCGTGTGGGGACGTAATCAAATCGGACGGGAAAAGTTTGGAAAATGGTTGAGCTAAGGCGAAGGCAACGCAACCGCTGGGATCCCGCTAAGGCGGCCGGGCAGAAGGAGGAGGGATATGTTTATGTATATATTATTCTGCACCTGGAATCGCTTTTCGCAGCAATCTCTACCGGTGGTAGTGGCACCCGGTGCCACGATGCACGATACGGACGGATCAGGCGTGTTGCCACCAGCAGTAGGTCAGACATGCAGCCAGTGTGTTGTTGGTCGTTTGGGTGAGGGAGATTGGAAAGTTTTCCGCCAACAAGGGTGTGAGGTGAGGTGAGGTTAGGGTTGAGCTGGTTGGCATTGGGGCCGGTCGGTGGGGCGGAGAATTAACGAACCGTATCAGAACGACTCGGTACCGTTGGCGAGCGACCGATTCCACGATATGGTCATGACATCCGTGACGCACTGCAGCTTGGCTACTCTGGATGTCTGAACCTGAATCAGACTCAAACACACACACACCGTACCACCACACTCCAGAGTGATTCGGAGGTGCTGGACCATAGATAAATTTTACTAAGAGAAACATCACCCTCGTGGAGGGGAACTGGCGACCGTTTGACATTATTCTTATCCCTCGGGTGCTCCACGACTCTCCGGCGGGGTAAGGTGCAGGGGATTCTGCACGGTTGGATGAAATTGTAAAGCGTCTGGCCCAGATTCTGCACCGACGGACGGACGGACGTATCAACTCCGCTGGCCGGATTCGGGTATTCCCCTCCATCATGCATTGTTCGTATTGGAAACGACACTAAACACTCCACCCTCAGACGAGAGGACATCAACCCGCTACGGTACGGGGAGCCTGGTGGAATTATGTAGGCGGCCCTGAAACCCCCTGATGGTGTGTTTGCATGCATGTTTGCTCAGAGGACTTGCTCTTCCCGGGATTCTTTTCAATTTCGACGCGCTGCAATAATGGTGATTGCGGTGTACTCCAGATGTGTCTTGCGACATAGTTTTCTCGGGCACAGGTTCTTTTTTTCTTTATCCCTTCTGTTTGCCGTGCTTCTTCTTGGTGCTCTTGTGCCTGGACTAAACTGTGCCATGCCATGGGGCGGTGCGGTACACCCAACCGTCCACATCGGGACGGTGTATCTGGAGACTCATCAGGGCCGTCTGGAACTGGAATGCCCGGTTCAACTCGAGAGCTAAATTAACATCTTGGCTTCTGTGGGCAAGAGCACTGCTCTCCAATTCTTGCGCCAAATTAATAGCCCTTTGTCGGAGTGTGGTTTATTTGACGGAGCAAACACATACACAGACGCACAGAAGTATGAGAGATTTTGAAAGTTTGATTATGCTTCTTTTGTGCGAGCAAACTCTGGAGGGCATTTAAGGCAAACATGCGCGAATCAAGCAAGATGAAACGTTTTGGTCTGAAATGAATGGCTATGCAATGTGAAGCAGAAAGTCGTATGAGTCAGAGTACTAACGATGCTTGCAATTGCTTTGTCGGCTGTGTGTAAACTTCACGCACATGTCTGTTCATTCAAGAGGTTATTTCACCCTTTTGTAGGTTCAATTTGTGGGCCAATGAGATGGAAAATATTCTTTTTGAAATATTCTATACGATACATTTGATTGTTTTATTGATTCTTTTAATAATTTTGTTAAGAAGAGTTTCTTGTTTCATTTTTCGTTGTATTCGTATTAAGCTTTAATTTTTGTTATGAGTTTTATTTACACTTTCCTGTTTGGTGTTATTGAACTTTATTATTGATGAATATTTGGTTAGAAAAGACTAGAAATTTTAATCCATTCCAAGCATCCCACGGCTTATCTTTTTCCCTTATTAAAGTTGGCATCAAATTTGGATAGATATAAATGTAACACAAACAAAGTTGTAATCAAACTATTTGACCAAAGTTAAAAAGAGTATACATTCGTATAAATGTGCGTTTGCCCATGGCATCTTCCGCGTTATGTCTGACGTAACACGCGACATTAACCATAATGGTGTACGCATTATGTCAACCGACGGAATAAAGTTAACTCATCGAATCAACTGAAGTAGCGGAGCATACCCGCGGAGGAGGAAGTCTTGCCTTCGTCGTACGTGCTTGTAAATGGTGGCCTTTCAATGGATTCCTCGATTCATTCGGGGACCAAAGCAACGGCTGTGCGATGCACCACCCGGCGGAACCGTTACCGTGGTCGGTCAGTCGATTCTGTTCATCAAGAAAGTCACGTATGGATGCATAGGTCTCGTTGAGCGTATTACTTCCCTTTGAAGCCCACCAGTCTGAATGTTTGATTATTTTATTGTCGCTTATTGTCACGCATCGTGGACGACCGACGGTTTTGTTGGAATCTGTAACATTTCCGTCGATTCTTTCCTGAAAAAGAAGGCACACTTGTTGGTGGGCAGGGCTCGTTTCTTTAATGACATGTTTATGGCTGTTAGTGTGATGTTTTAGGCCACATTCAATGACAATAATTTCCGTAGATAATGCGGCATGTAATAGGTTTGTTGTTTCTAAAACTAAATGCCTTTCTCGTTATCTCTGTCTTCTAACCCATTTATGTTAGTTGTATGATTGCAGCTTTAACAAATTTTTATCTAATTTCCCAACATGTTTATTTCTTGCAGGACTACCAGATCCATTTGCGAAGATCACCGTGGAAGGAACGCGCCAGGAGTACACGACCGAGATCTGCAAGGCATCGCTCGATCCACTATGGAACTCGCACTACGATCTGTTCCTCGGCAAGAACGACAACATCATCATCTCCATCTACAACCAGCGGAAGATGCACAAGCGTCAAGGCTTTCTGGGTTGCGTGCGGATAGTAGCCTCCAGCATCCAGCTGTTGCGTGACACGGGCTGTAAGTGCGGGATCATGGGAAGAAACCAGGGGAAAGCATTGTTCACTGAAGAGGAGGTTGTTTCGCACAAGACACAATACCGCCACTCTTCGGGGTTCGGGGAAGGTTAGCAGGTGTTTTGGTGATGAAAGCAGAAGTGAAAATTCAGTTTATTTTAATTACACCTGCGTAGCCTTTGCCAACCGGGACGCGTATTGAAACGCGTTGCTTTCCTTAAAACGCTTTTTCATTCAACAGAGCCCGAGAGCATCATCTTTTGTTTTTTTTTCCCCCCGAATGGCACTTGGTGCATGCTTTATGCGAAAAGAAAGGTGCTATGCGAAAGCATGTTCTCTACCTTACCTCTTGGGAAAAGAGTGTCTCCTGGAGTGTTAAAGCAAGCTGTACACCAGCAGTGCACATGGTGACATCTGCACGCACCAAAGAGGATGCACTGTGGAACTTTTGAAAAATTGCTTGTTATATTAAAATTGAAAAAAGAAAATCGAATGAGAAATGCTACTTAGTTCAACGTGCTTATCAATTAAGTGAATAGAATAGTTTACCAAAATCATATCGACATTTAATTATTGGCTCATATCCAATGGTATTAAATCTGTTAGTCATAGGCCTAATAATAGATGGAATGGCATGAGGAATTGTTTAATTTTAACGATGGTTATAAAAAATTGATCACCAATTTCCATTGACCTGGGGCATCGCGATTGGCCTGGGTGCGTAACGATCTCTTGTTGTAATATTAACGATCGTTTATTTTTAAGCGAACGAATGATAAATGAATCCTGTTAGCACAGAAAAGAGAGAAGAGAAGAGCCAGATCGATAACGTAAAAGCCAAAAAGGGGAACTTTAGCGATGAGCTGACTGGTCGCCGGAATCCAAGAAGCGATGACCCCTGAGATTTTCCACCGGGTCGAAGGTATAAATAATTAGGACATTTTCTGGCAAAATACGAATGAAGTCTAAAATTTCGCTAAACATATGAACCCAATGAACGCAAAGAAAAAGGGTTAACAGAAAATTGTTGATTAAAGACGGACAGATTAAATGACGGTTAAATAAACGAATCTGTATGCGACTCCATTTAATGTTTCAAAAAGAAACAAATGTAATAAGTGCAATGAGTGTAACATATTTTATGCTAAACATGAATTTTAAAATGGGCGCTTTAAAGAAGAAGAAGAAATGTATTGTTGTACAATTGATAAGTACGAAGATAAGTAAAAGATAAACCTTACTTTGAAAAAATATTTTTGCTAAATTTTATCTCTTACTCGCCAGAGCTCCCTCTTTCGTTTCATTTAAATCCATTTGTGTCAATTGGAATTTGCCTCTTGTCCACTGGTACGTCACCTCGAGTCTCACTGTGCATGTGCTCTCTAAGGGTGGAGGCAGAAATCACACATCCCTTTCGCAGTAAATATTCCAACAAGTCGACCTTGAATGCAAGGCATGTGCGCACGTTGATTGCACTGCACCATCTTGCTGCACCCCTGACGACGTGTCGATTTTGATGCCGTGCGTTGGAAAGTGGGCCAAATCTGGCCCCACACGAGAGGAATGCCTTGTCTGGCGATGGTTAAATATTTTCCCGCACTGCTAAACGCCACTTGAATGTCCTGCACATCATGCATTGGCAAGAGTTGGCGAGACGATTACAAGATCCTATGTGGACGTGGAGCGACGGCTGGAGAACAGTTGAGGGAACGTGCCACGAGAACTTCCCAGGGTGAAACTGTTTGACATGCCGTTAGAGCGCCCGAGAGTGCGCAGCTTCTTGTTGTAACCCTGTGAAGTAATTTGTCAATGGCGAATTCATTTTCCGTTTAAGCTGCCTCTTGTGCATCGCTGAGTGGTAACCTTCGTTAAAATGACGACCCGTTTCGGGTCCCGGGTCGTCTGGTTGGCTAATTTCTCTCCAACGCCGACGGCTGGCGCTTCTTTTCTTTTGTCAGAAACTGGTGGAGAAACTAGGTGCTATAAATTAATTAATTCTGCTCCGCTTTTCTGACGGGCCGAGATTATTATGATGGGCATCATCATCATCATAATCATCTTGGTGAAATGGTACCTTTGAAAGAGTGTTGTGCATCTGCCCTTTGGAGCATTCCGTCAGCTCTCGAGGTAGGGCCGAAGAGGAAAAATAAAACTCCCCGAACGAGCAAGTTGCCCTCCGACCATCTGGCCGTCGGCCTGGAAGCGACCGTTTTCGCACAATGCACTATTTACTACTCATTAGCGCAGGCATCCAGCTTCACTAATTGGGGGTAGTCGACGATTTAGGGTGTTTCTTTCTTTCTCCGCTTCGTACTTCTTGACCCTAAGGGTTTTTCACTTCCAAAGCAACGTTTTTTTTTTTTGTAGTTGAGGATCGGGTTTATAGTGCCTTACGGCACGATGTTTTTGCTTCGTTGCCTTCCATAATTAATGCATCATTGTTTCACGTTCCTTTTCATCTCGCAGACCAACGGTTGGAGCTGGTGAAACGTTCCCAGGATGATCCGGATCCGGTCAAGGGTCAAATTATCGTGTCGCTGATGTCACGCGACAGCGTTACCGGCGGTACGCCACTGGCCATCGTCGGGCCGGCCGGGGATGTTCGCGTACCGGATGATGACGATTCGGCCGATGCGCTGATCGATGATCCACAGCATCAGCATCATCACCATCATCATCACCAGCCACAGCAGCAACCGCAACCGCAACCGCAGCAGCAGCAACCTTTACCCCAGGGCTGGGAGGAGCGTTCGGCGTCGAACGGTCGGTCGTACTACGTGAACCACTACACCAAAACCACACAGTGGCTACGGCCGACGGAGCCGGCCGGCCCACAGCAGCAGTCACCGAATGGAGTGGTTACAACGCAGACCAACGGTATCGTGAATGTAACTGGCGGTAGTCCGACCAGTGTGACCAATGGGAGTGCCGATGGTGGTCCCACCACGATACCACCAGGCCCGTCCAAGTCGGCCACCAGCAACAGTATCAACAGCATACAATCGAACGACTCCGGCAGTCGGCGGCACTCGACGGAAATATTGCTCAGCTCGAACAACAAGGAAAATTGTAATAACCATGGGAAGGAGCGGCCCGGGAAGGACATCGAAAGCGGTGGGGGAGTTGGTGGTGGTGGTGGTGGTCCATTGATAAATGGCAGTGGGGGTAGTGGCGGTCCCGGTGGTGTTACCCCGACCGCCGTCGCGCACAAACAGCAGCGAAACGATGCGAAAAGCCCAGTGCGAATTCAGGACGAGTCGATCCTGATAACACCCGGCTCGTCCAATGCAAGCCCGCTGAGTGAAATCAACAGTCCGATAGCGTCGTCCAAGCAGCAACAACAGGACATCTCGCCCCGTACGGGAAACGGTGGAAGGTATGGTGATTTCGATAACATCACAAGAGGAAACGACTGTGTGTAAACTTTAAATTTAAGCAAAGTGATCTACCAGCTAATTTAAATGAATTTCGAATAGCCCTATTTACCTATTAACTATTTCAATAGTAACATGGTTTGGTACAGAATTGTATCCTTTTTTTTCCAAAGTGAAATTAATTTTTCCAAGCTACTTAAAACAATGGGGTTTCAGAAAGAGTGCAGGTAAAAAAATAAAATTGAATAATCTGGGTTGAACAATTCTCTGCTAGTTCGACATCCCCTATTCCAACTCAGTAAAGTTCAATCATCATGCGAAACAGTTGAATTTGTTTGCATAACAATAAAGTAGATATACTAAATGAAATGGGAAATTAAACAAACCAATCGCGATTCCGACAGAAGGGTATCGTTTGACGGATAATTAGTTAGCCGCGCAATGGTTTGTGCGAGTAATTAATCATATCACGTGCTAATATTCGATTCTTTCTCATCACGCAGGGAATCAACCAATCCACCAGTCTCCGGCATGACGAATGCCATCGGATCCCTATCGATCGACTCACCCGTCTCCGTGCGCTCGCCGCCCGGAGTGAACGGCATCGGAGCGGGTGGAAACACACCCAACGGACATGTGAATGGTTCCGGCGGGTATGGCAGCCCGAACCACCAGCAGCAACGAAGCGGCGAACATAATAACGCTTCCGGCGGAGGACAATCGCACCAATCAAAGCCGACAGTGCCTTCGTATTTGCCGCTGGCGGCGAGTAACAACAACAGCACCAGCAGCAGCAGCAACAACAACGGTGGGGGCAACAGCAACGTCAATGGTGGTAACAGCGTGCACAATGGTGGAAGTAATCATGCTGCCGCACCGGATACTGTTGGCGGAGGAGGGGGAGGTGGCGGTGGTGGTGGAGGTGGAGGTGGGAGTCGGTCGCATCATGGCACGCCGGCAAGTGAGACCGGTGGCCATCGAGAATCGTCAGCATCCCGTAATCGGACCCGATCGGCAAGGCACGGTGAAGAACCGTCCCGGCGTAGACCGTCCAGGGATAGGCCTCCGCGGCCAGCGATGGGTGGTATGCCGGGACATCACAACCAGATCCGTCCAGGTGTACCCTTCGTACGTCCGGCAGTCGATCTTCCACATGGCTATGGTAAGGAAAATTGTTACCGTACCGGTAGTTTTGTACTTTGTACAAAACATCTTTTGCGAATTCAACTTGTAATTGTGAATTCACCACATTCTTTTCTTTAAACATTTTATCAAAGAAGAATGCTGGCTTTAACCCTTGAATGTCTTAGCATATGACGTATTTCCTTCACCCTTTTATAGTTATGTTCTGTTTCTTAGTTAAATTTTTTTCGTTTGTTGCAATTGTTCGAATATTTTGGTTATTTTTCGAAACATTTAACTTTTTGAAATCAATAAATTACAATTGTCTTCTTCGGTCTTTGGTCAACCATCTTCAGTACGTTCCATTTGATGAAGTGACTTTGTCCAATGGCATTTGATAATGACAAAAAATTACCGCTCTCATTAAGCAATAACACGCGTCAATACTGTACCTCTGGATAGGCAATGATCAATACTAATGACATCCTTTCGTTTTGGTTACAGAAATTCGAACGACACAACAGGGCCAGGTCTATTTCTACCACATACCAACGAAGCAGTCCACCTGGCACGACCCACGGATACCGCGCGACTTCGACACGCAAAACCTTACGACGGAAACGCTCGGCCCACTGCCACACGGTTGGGAGCAGCGGCGAACTGCATCCGGGCGGGTGTACTTCGTCGATCACAACAACCGCACGACCCAGTTCACGGACCCGCGCCTAAACATGCACGTGCTGCAGATGCTCCGGCGGCAGAACAGTGCCGGTGTGTCGCCCTCGGTCACCAACAACAACAACAACACACCCGTCAACAACGCCGCCGGTCGGGGCTGTTCGATGGCTGCCCTATCCGGGGCGGGACCGCAAGTACCAAATGGTTCTTCGGCCGTTTCGAGCCGGCAAATCGTGATGGGAGTCGGTACGGACACCGCTCTCAGTGCTATTTCCAATGGAGTACGTAGCGTCAGTTGATTGTTGATTTCTTCTTGTACCGCTACTAACAGCTCTCTTCTTTCTCCCCATCTTGTGCAGGACACCACCGCGGTCACTCATTCACCGAGGGGTGGCGCAACGACTGTGGTTAACAACATTCCCGATCTACCGCAGGGCCTGATGGATAGTGCCGACCTTCTACCGAAGTATCGGCGCGATCTGGTTGGTAAAATAAGGGCCTTGCGGGCAGAGTTGCAGCTACTGCAGCCCCAGTCCGGCCACTGTCGATTGGAGGTGTCTCGAAATGAAATATTCGAAGAGAGCTATAGGTATGACGTGAAAAGTGCAACAGTGTTCATTTAAAACCTGCTCAACTAATCATTCTTTCCACATCCTCCGATAGACTGATCATGAAGATGCGTCCCAAAGATATGCGCAAACGGTTGATGGTGAAGTTCAAGGGCGAGGAAGGGCTGGACTATGGTGGTGTGGCCCGCGAGTGGTTGCATCTGTTGTCACGTGAAATGCTCAACCCACAGTACGGTCTGTTCCAGTACAGCCGGGATGACCATTACTTTTTGCAAATCAACCCCGATTCTGGTATGGCCATCGCACAATTACCGTTCATAAACGATGAAAGACGGAAATGTTAATCCAATTGTTTCCTTCCCCTTGCAGGCGTCAATCCGGAGCACCTGTCGTACTTTCACTTTGTTGGCCGCATCCTGGGCATCGCAGTGTTTCACAATCACGTGTTGGACGGTGGCTTCACGCTACCGTTCTACAAGCAGCTGCTGAACAAACCAATCACACTGTCCGATATCGAAGACGTCGATCCGGAGTTGCACCGTAGTTTGACGTGGATTCTGTAAGTAGTATTTCCTAACATCCTATGACAAACATTTTATTAGGCTTACATACGTTATCGTCGCTTTTTTTAAATTAAAATAATAGAAAAGGACTAATGTTTTCGTACACTACATTTTATGCAATTTTTGTGTAATGTTTTTTGTTAACAATATTGAAAAATCTGCGCCTTGATTTACAGTTCAATGAAATTGACAATACTCACCTCGATATTAGATATTAAAGTACAGAACAATAAAAAGGAAAATAGAATTGCTTGAAACCCATTTAATTAGAATGTTGTTTCCATAGAATGTTATTTCTTCATTAATTTGCAAAATTATTCAAATATTGTACGTTTAATGGTTTCTTTTCATTGTTTGTTGTCTAATGTATCGAATTCGTTGATGTATATAACATGTTTTAGAAACAATGACAACAAAGCACAGTAAATGTAATCTATGCCCTTGATTTAACCTTACATTCATAATGAAAAACTTCGTTTACTCGCATCTTATAGTGAGAACAACATATCGGGAGTGATCGACTCGACGTTCAGTGTGGAAAACAACAGCTTCGGCGTGCTGAAGGTGCACGAACTGAAACCGAACGGTGCCTCTATCTCGGTGACCGAGGATAACAAGCGGGAGTACGTGAAGCTGTACGTAAACTATCGGTTTATGCGCGGCATCGAACAACAGTTTTTAGCTCTCTCGAAAGGTATGTAAAAGGTGGTGTGGGAGGATTCGTGAAGTTTAAGTTGTTAACATGCGTTTCCGTTGCTTATCTTATCGTTCAAGGTTTCGGCGAATTGATCCTCAGCCATCTGCTCCGTCCGTTCGACGAGCGAGAGCTAGAGCTGGTGATCAGTGGCATCAGTCAGATCGATGTGACCGATTGGAAGGCAAACACGCGGTTGAAACAATGCACCGCCGACACACCGCAGATCGTATGGTTCTGGCAGGTTGGTATCGGTATTGGAATTTCTTGTCAGCTCGTGTGATTAATATACGTTTTTCAATCTACCTGCAGATCGTTGAGTCCTACTCGCCGGAGATGCGCGCTCAGCTACTACAGTTCGTGACCGGATCGTGCCGGGTGCCATTGCAAGGTTTCCGCGCCCTCCAGGGTTCGACGGGGGCGGTTGGACCGCGCCTTTTCACCATCCATCTGACGGCGGATGTTCCGATACAGAACCTACCGAAGGCGCATACCTGCTTCAACCGGCTTGACCTACCGATGTATGACTCCTACCAGCTAATGTACGACAAGTTGACGCAGGCCGTCGAGGAGACGTGCGGATTCGCCGTAGAGTAGAGTTTGACAACACCGGTGCGGTGCGTTGAGGGCAGTTTTTTGGTTCATGGATTTTTTTCCATTGCACCCCGCCATCACGAGGGAATCCATCCTTCGCGAAACGTGTCAATCGTTTTATGCTGGTGGATCTCCTCGTAGTTGAATTTAAAAAGTGGGAAAAAGGAAATTTTGAATAAGAACTAAAGGAAAAAGTAAGAACTAAGAATTTGTAAGAACGCAAGGAGCGATAAAAGATCAATTTGGTTTTCTGGGGAGAATCGATGCAGAAAAGCCAGAAAGCTTTCACTTGATACGGGTTAGTTCTTGTGAATGGTTTCCTTTATAAAATGTGTCTGTTTATTCCATCGATCGAATCGCATGGATAAACACATGGCATCAACTGTCTGGGGGGAGAGATGGGGATGAGTTTTGCTTTTCACTACGAGCACCCCGAAGAGTTATATGTCTCCAATTTATCTTTCAATGAAATGAATGCAGCGTGTGTGGTATGGCGCATCCCAGATCGAACGAAACGGATTGAATTGTTTTCCTTTCGGCAACAAGCGCGGGGAAAATAGCAAATCGATATCTCTCGGTTCGTATCTAAAGAAAGGAAAATTAATTTACCGTGCAGGTTGTGCCTCCCATATCTGTTAAACTAGCTTAGCTATTGGACAGCTGGGAACAACCACTGGGTTGGCGAAGCTTGGATTATTCTTTTTCCGCCCTCGTCGAGGCTAAAGACAGTTTTTTAAAGTTGCTATTTGATGCTAAGCCAAGCGATGCTTTCAATAATGCAACCAGGTTTGTTTTGTCTAAGTATTCATTTTGATCCCACAAATTCAAACAAACGTGGACTATTTTCTTTTCATATCTTTTGGACTCGACATTACTGTCTTCATCGAGTTGCCCAGGAGTTGCCTGTCTTTTAGGTTTGCTCTGCGTTTTTGCGGGATGTTTCGCGTTGGATCGGGTTTTATTTAAAAATACAAAACACAAAAAAAAAATCCAGAAAATACAATCTATTTGTTGCGGACTATGAACTGATAAAAGAGAATAAAAAAAATCGGAACTAAACATCAGCTAGTAATTCATCGCGAACTAAACTTGTTGCTAAACCAGCAAACCAAAATGTTGCATATGCAGGAAGCTTACGGAGGAGATTGTGAAACAGGAGAAGGAAAAACAGAAATCAACGAAAAACCTAACGTTCGGTTAGGGGGAGATTTTTTTTTCAATCGATAATATAACGAGTGATATAAACATTAAATATACTGCATAAATACTAGTGTTAAGTGTATAGAAAATATATAAAATCGAAATTTAGCGACAGAATGCTCTATGTATAGGAATAAAAAAAGGAAAACAAAACAGATATAAACGTCGTTTTTTACAGCAAACCCTTTGGTCAAAGAAATAAGGTGGAAAATAAAATGGTATTGAAATCGACCGAGTGATGATTTGGCCAGGCCGAGAAAGCAATAAGAGAGAGAGAGGGATTGGCATGGGCTTAATATGAAAGAAAATAAAGAAAAGGAACACGAACGCGTTGCGAAATGTTGTCCAATTATCCACTAGCCAAAATGGAGGAGAATTTTCTCGATCTAACACATTGCGCGGGTCGGTAGCCATTGGGCCAGCCATGGTTTTTAGTTTTGTTTTTCAACGACAATATAACGGAACAGACCCGCGTTACGGCCTGCGAACATAAAGTTACTCCTTCCGGATATCAAATGCATGAAGATGCATACAAACATATCGTGTTATCATCAATTGCGCTTTTACCGTACCGATAAGCGTGTTGTAAATTTGGTTTTTGATTTGCGTAAGCGAGGAACACAGTGAAAATGGCCCATCCGTAGCGACGACGAGGGAGCATAATACAAACAAAACGAAAAAAAAAGAGATTAGAAGTTTAACAACAAATCAAAATACAGTGGAAACGAAAAGCGAAACTCCAACAAAACTTATAGCAATGGAATACCTGTAATATATATAATATGTTAAAACGCAATAGTAGAATGATCGTGCAACGATGTTTGAACTGTTGATAAAATAGACAACAATAAAGCCGACACTAAAGAAATGCACAATAGAGGCCGAGGAAATATAAACGGAGCGGTTAGAAAATTGGCACCAATTGTCTTGCGCTTTGCAGTTCGTTTGCATTTCGTTTCCAAGAGCGCGTTCCTGTGTATAAAGATATAAAAATGTAGACGAACCATTTGATAATGTGTACTCGGCTAGGGTAGAAAACCGCGTATAAGTTTTGGTTTTTGGTTCGTGGATTTAGGACGAATCCTGCATACTAGAGACAACAGTATCGGTCGCTTCGAGTCTCTCGTTATGCTAGTTTGACTGTAGAGAAAATATACTACTCGTGGGGTACATGCTGTAATATATATATAGTCAGGGTCTTATTAGTTAGCGTACGGTATGTTATTTATTAATTCGAGTGCTTTAAAGAAACATTATCAGATCACCCCCTCCACCTGCAGACCACTCGTAGAAAGTACTGTAATCGGATCGCGTACTTCGCATTTAAAGTAAAGGAGCGTTTTTAGGCGAATCAATTGACTCGGAAGTAGTGGACGATTCGGTCAGCCCGTTTAGTGCTGAGAATAATAGACAAATCAAAGAATTTAATCAACAAACGAACGTCGAATGCCTACGGAGCAATTTCTAACGCTAACGTTGAATGTAGAATGTTTTTCTAAACGTCCCAAAACGCCTTTTTGTTACTATCCTAGTGTCAATAGTCTTTCGAATTCTGAAGCTCGGTAATCAAAAGTAGCAAACGGCAAAAAAAATAGCAAAACAAGCCAAACAGAAGATAACCGTCAAATAGATAGTGTTGTATTTCACAAAGTCTCCTGATCATAGAAAAATAATCGGTAGTACACCGAAAGTGTTAATAAAACTTCGTATTTGGGCCACTTGGTAGGGGCATTGTTGATCCCGTTTATATTAATTACTTCCAGGCGGAAAATAAATACAAAATTCGGTAGACCGGAATAAGAAAATTGTTTAGATAATAGTACGATTGGCACGAAGAAAAAGTCTGTTCAATGAGTCAAAATCCGTCGAATTCCCAATGCTGTTCAGTGAAACTTTTGGCTGCGGACCGACCTTTACCTAGGAAGCAAACGCGAAACACAACGCAGTTTGGGCAGTTGTGTAGGAAACCTTTACCTAATTAATGGAAAGTATAATATAGTTAATCAAATGTAGAACCAAGGGCCATGCTACGTGGTTTTAGATAGGTTAGGATTTGGAAACGCCCCGCAAATTGTGGCGGAACGGTTGCTTCCTGGCGCAACGGTGTTCATCTCAACCAGGGTAGGAAGAGATTATTATGCTGTGTATGTGTTTAGAAAGGCCGGCATTTGATGGTCCAAACCCAACAATACTTTCCCGAGAGAGGGGATAAGATCATATCATTTGTGTAACTTGAAGAAATTCAGATGGGGAAAAGAGTGACCTCAATCAAAGTCTTAGGGACCGTGTCAGATTAAGAAACATGACAATAGCGTGGGGGTCACGGCGGGGCGGCAGGGTGAGGGATGTATTATTTGTATAATAAAATTTGTTCAACTTCATTTCATTTAACGATGCGTGATAGTTGTTATGTATTTCGTGTGAAAGAAAATTCCAATAATTATCTTGAAATTGAGAATCGATGAACTTTTGAAGAGTTTCCGTGTATAAACTCTAGACACCCCATAAGGCGGTAATTTTGACCTCTAGGCAATTTCCGTTTTTAATATCTCGAAACGGGTAAATATTCGAAAAAAAAGTCTTATAAAAACCCAAAGCTCCTAGGAGAAAATCCGATTAGTTTTCTGTTCGACCAGTTCCGGTAATCCATTTGAATACGCCCGAACGCTCTAGACTTCGTCATTTTTTCTGACGTGAAGATTCTTCTGATCCGCAAACAGCGCTTTTTAGCATATCTCCCTGTAGAGAATAGAATAGATATGGATCAAAGCGTAAGTAGGAATTAATAAGTAATCACACTTCATCAAATACATATATTATGGGAAGGGTATCCAGAGAGCGTTGGATCATAAATAGAGAGCAAACATAGGTGAGAGAACTGCGGCATGTCCTTGTAGTGAGTAGCTGATACACGAAAAGGAGAAAACATACGAAATCGGGAGAACTGCGACACGCATACAGTAAGAGATCGAGAGAGCAAGGATCGGACCAAGAACGGCACGATCGGGCAGAAGGACTGGTCAGGAGTCAGTTTTTGGACGAACGTTAAGAGGAACGGATTGTGTGTCAAAAATAAAAGTACATATTGTATATTGGAATCATGGCTCGTAATTTCGGCGGTTACGACACTCCCCTTTGGCATTTTTGGGGTTTTCTATGTATCCCTTCACCACTCTGCTAGCTCGGGTCAGAAACGTTTTCATCTTTTATATTTTCCAAAGAAAACAATTAAACTACAAAATAGAGTGCGCTAGAAGGCAAATACGATATATGTAAATATGTTAAAAAAATTGTATAAACTTAACGAAAAATGACGCCATAAATTGGCTTCAACTATGGAAAATTAAAAAATCCACAACTTTTATGATTATTTGTGGCGGCATTTTTCATCATAAAAATGAATTTGTAAAAGAGCAGGCAAAAAGATAAGATTCCAGAGCAAAGCATTCTAGTGTTAACACACTAAGCGCTACGTCGGTCCTGTGGGTCAGACAGTGTTCTTTCCCGTAAGCCGGCGTCGGTCTGCTCGGACTGACAGTGCCCGTTAGGTAGACGGCGTTTTGACGAATCGCTGGCAGAACGGAAAGCAGTGCAATTTGCGCATAGCGCCAAACGTATTAACATACTTTTGAAGTTCGTACTTAAAACAACGGCGTGGGTTCGAATCCCAACCGAGACCGGACCCTCCCCTGTACGAGAGGACTGACTATCCACGTACAACAGGGAAACAAGTCTCGTAAGCCCTTAACGGGTAGGCATGACCAAGGGGTCGTTACGCCAAGAAGAAGAAGAACCTTAAACAACCTAGAGCAAGAGTAATACTTTGAATTACAAGAGAAACATTTTTGGGGCAAATATTCAAAAACACATGGAAATAAACACTCATATGCAGACAGCGTTCGCTAATATTCAATTCAGCTTTACTTATATTTCATTCGTTGAGACTACATTTGTAAGTGTTTAACTATATCGTAAGTTCCGTAATGCTCAGCAATGCAAACCTGCTGGGCTGATAGAATTTGTAGGTCGCGGGATTAATGGAGGGGGTGGGTGGTGGGTTCGATACATCGATACCTTTGTAAAAAATAAAAAGTACGGTTTTGCAGGATTTGTCCGCAGGCGGAAAGTTCTGTCCTACGCACTCTCAGATGAGACATTCCCACTTCTGGTTGTTTTTTTTACTGCCAAGCTTATGGATCTACTAACGCGCTTTTTTATTTATTCTAACTTTTTTCTTCGATTGCTTTCACTTCTCTCTCTCTCTCTCTCTCTCTCTCTCTCTCTCTTTCTCTCTGTATCCCTCATACGTTATCTGCTTATACACGTTTCTCCTTAATCTGTTTTTTTTTTCGATTGCAGTTGTTCGATTCGATTAAATATTACACTACATTAACACATTTAATACATCGACGAGTGAAAGTTGCTGGCGCAGCGCTGTACCAAGGTAGGACCGCAGCCATCCTTCGGCAATGAGTTTTGAATTTGATATAGCCACCTTCAGCATACTATTATAGGGGACAGTTACCAAAAAGTCAAGAACAAAAATCCTTCTTAGTTTCTTATTAGCATTCATTATAATTCTTCCCTTTCGGAGGAAAGAGCTTTCACATATGTTCTAACATAACGTCGTTAACTAAGCTGGATTAATTTGTCTCCCATTGCTGTGTACATGAGCAAAGAAAAAAGGAGTACGGATATGCACAGCGTGACGTAATACGACTTTTGGTTACGCCGCGGTTGGAGATTGTGTTTGAATTAAAAAACTGTGTTCGATATCAAAGAAAAGATGGTAAAATTAATTAAAAACTAATGCTATACCCTAGAATGAGCCATCGGTACATTTGAGTCAAACACTTGGCGACGGCATTATTGCCTCCGCATATTGCCTTGGTGCTGCCGCGTTTCTCTTGCCCTACGCGCAGCCAATTGCCTGGTTGTTGGTTCTCTCTGCTCGACAGTTCCGTTAATTGCTCCGTTTGCTCGGTTCGCTTGATGAAAGGCAGCTATGGTTCGTGCGGTCGGGGCGAATGGGATCAAACCGGTGGCGTACCATCGACGTACGTAGCGACGCCCGTGCTGAGGACGGTGGAAGGTGCAACCGTTCCGGTGGTGGCTGCCGTGGAGACGATCGATTCTATCGGGTTTACGCCGCCACCGCCGTTGCCGTTGACACGCTTCTTACTGCCAATGGTGATGAGAGCGGTTGAAACGGAGGGTGGTGTCTGTGGAGGTGGATGTTGGGTGTGGTGGTGGTGTTGATGGTAGGCATGGTGCGACGGTGGCGGTGTATGGAGGGACGGACCCCCGTGTCCAATGTTCGGCGGATGATGGGTGAAGAGATGCGGTGGCGGATGGGGATGGTGCAGCGGTGGGAGGACGCCGTGGGGTGACGTTGGCCGTTGCGTGGCGAGATGGGTAGGCAGCAGGTGGTGGTGGGGTTGTGGCATCGTCGGAGGATTTCGATAGCCGGGCAGCGGCGTCGGGACGGGGCCGGGCGGGACCGACATCGAGACGGGAGGAACTGGCAGTGGTATGGAAGAGGCCCCGGCCGGACCCATCGTATTCGCGCCAACGAGATGCATCGGTGGTGGGGGACCACCCATCGAGCCTGGTGGAAGGGGCAGCGGCAGAGCGATGCCGTGGAATCCTTCCCGGAAGTCGATCATTCTCACCACGGGAGGGTTGAGGCAACGTGGTTGTTGCAGCTCTGGGGGCGGTGAACCGGGTGGTGGAGGGGGCGCTGGTAAATTCGCAACCTCTGGATCCAGCTCTTCAGCCTCTTGCTCGAGCTCCTGGGGAAGAGATAAGAGCATAAAACAAATGTTTAGAAAAGTGATCGTATTAAGCTCTTTAACAAAATATCTTCCACATTCCAATTCCATTTTTGCTTCTGGAATAATGTTTAAACAATAAATACTTTCACCTCACGCTAACTGTCAAACGCTCGTTGAATCTCAAGCCGGATTTTCAAATTTTCTTCTCGCTTCTTTCTTTGCAAATTTATAAATGATTCCATCATCATCTTGATTTAGAAATTCTATACTAACTATAGATGATGATATAAATGTTTAAACTAGATTTGTACTAACGTATGTTATAGAAACATATTTTAAACTAATTCATAAAAGATAATGAACTCTCTGGTGGCATTAGAAATACGTAATACTATGTAGTTGGCCAATTGATGTGGTCAACCTATATCGACGATAGGCTTTTCCTGATAAAAATTCTCATCGTAATTTTTATGCTTGTTATGTTTTACATGTAAAATGTCCCTGACGAACTTTAACAATCATCTAAAGCTCGGGCCGATGGAATATTCGGCTCAACCGCAAGAGAAAAGTTTCTCTGTAACTTTAAGTTCCGCAAGCTCTACAAAGCAATCGAGGTGATTTCGTGGTAATTCAGTTGGTCGTATAAATTAACTGTGTTGATCTTCTATCTTCCTATCTTACTTGAAGAAAAGTTGCCTTATGATGCTTGAATTTGTTTAGTACTTTAAAGTTGATTTTAAGCGAATCATTACAGGCTATGCTACTTTGTGCCATTTATAAAGAAACATCGTTGTGAACTGTTTAGTATACAGTATGGTTAGCGAATTTAAAATAACATTTCGTACAGTGTTTGGTAAACGTAAATATGTTATATGTTCGATCAAAGATACTATCATTCATTATGAACTGTGTAAGACAAGATCTCCAGTCTCATCCATGGCTTCACATTTTCGAATGTCTTGAAACATCTGATCAGCATAATTTATCGACCATTGCATTTCGTTATTCACAGTACGGCAAACGAAGCGTAATCGCTAGTGTAATAGTGAATTATACTGGTCTCCCGTGTACCATCGATATTCGAGCGGAAGCGTAATATGTTTTTCATGGTGTTTCATAACCAAAATACTTTAAAAGTTGCAGCATTTTCTAAAAAATAAATAACTACAGCATTTAAAAAAAATTCAATTAAAGCACGATCGAATGAACTATTGGCTCGTTTGTTTGCGTTTTGACCAGATTATACATGCGTTTAATCTAACCGTTCCATTCATCACACGTACGGCACTAGATGGACACTGCTAGGACTGCACGATGTGATTTGATTTGCCAAAAATAAATTAATAATACTATTCAATTTTCCGACTGCATGACGGTAATCCTATTCGACCCGTAGTATAACACTTAGAATTCCCACTTACCGGCAGCTTCAGTCGGTCTATCAGACGTTTTTTGCCCGAAATCTTGAGCGTGCGTTGGCGGCGCAACTTTTTCCGCTGCTTCACGGCCTGCTGCTTGTTGGGTGATTTCTCCTTCGCCTCATCGGCGGAGCTGGACGAAACGTCGCCCGGTGCCTTACCGTCGGCGAAGAGGACTGTTTTCTTGACCGCATTTGCACTGGAATGGCACGATAAAAGGCGTATGATGTAGTGTTTTCAAATCGGTGTGGTTTCCCTATTTACTTACCTTCCCACAGCGTTTAGTTGTTTGGCGCCTTTGAGAATACTCTTCTCGTACGAGCGTCCGAGCGACGCGAGCAGATCCGCCTGCTTGATCGTCTCGAACTCTTCGTCCGACGAAGCACTACCACCACCTCCACCACCACTGCTTCCCCCAACGCTACCACCGCTACCTACACCTCCACCGAGCGCATCGACCGTCCCGCCCGAAGAGGTGACCGTTTTGGAGTTCAGCAATCGCTTCATCTCCAACTGCAGCCGTTCCTTCCGTTGCCGCTTGTCCAACCGTTTCTTTTCCCGCTCGGCACGAATCTTTTTCTTTAGCTCCAGCCGTCGGTCGTGCCGTTGCTGAAGCTCCTCGGCGGTGAGAATTTTCGGGGTCACGAGTGCAGACGATGTGGTTGAGTTTTGCATCGCAATGCCGATCGCTGCCGCTTCGGCCGGACTTGCGGTGCTTGTGCCGTTGACGGAACCATCCATGGAGTTGGTGGATGAGGTGAGGTTAGTCGAACCGGGTGCACCGTCGCCACCCGACGCAGCTAGCGGTGCGTTTGAGGGTACGATTTCTAGCACATTGCCAACCTGCTTCACTTGCGACTTGGAGTTAGCCCCATCGGCCCCGGTGCCGGTGGTCAATGGGACTGAGTTTGGTGGGGCGTACGGGAAACGATACATCTCTCCCGGAAGAGGTGGTCGATTATGCGTGACGAATGCCATCGGGTAGCCCTGGTACGGATGACTTCGGGGAGCCCACGATGGTGGAGGGCCACGGCCACTGCCCGGATAGTAAGGGGATGTGGCGGCGTTGGAGTTCGGTGGTAAACCTCGGGCACCATACGAACCGTACGGCGAGCCACCGTACTGCTCCTGACTTGCCGTGTAACCGGCCGGCGGATAGTTGACCGGATGATGGCCACGCTGGAGGTACATGTCATGGGAGGGAGGATACTCGCCGTACGGTGCATGTTGGTGGTGGTGGTGATGGTGTTGCTGCATATGTTGCCCATGCCCATGATGATGCTTTCCGCTCGACTTGCCACCACCATCCACCGTTCCATTCATACCGAGCACGATATTGATCCGATCGTCCAGCGAGATACGTTTCGGGGAGGACTCTTCGCCTCCTCCCTCGGACCCGGCGGTCGCCGCCCCTCCAGAGACGGTGGTCGGATCCAAGTGTTCAGTGGGATGCGGTCCGTAGTAGCCGGTAGCACCGTACCCGGCGAGCTTACGCTTCTGACTCTCCAGTTCCGCATCGCTGATCGTCGAGTCGGCCAGACTCTTCTTGTACCCGGTGACGGGCGAGTGGACGTTCGGTGAGGCACCCGTGCTCGTGATGATGTCGATCTGATTCTCCCCATGGAGCGTCATGGGTGGTGCGTCCTTGGGCGAGGGTGGACGACGGCCACCATATGGAGAGCGCGATCGGCCGCGCGCCGACCATTCGCGATCGACCGAGTAACGACGACGGGAACGACTCGCCGCAGTCCGCCGATTATCACCGCCTCGCGGACTCGGAGGACGACGCTGCGGTGGGCTAAGGCTGTGGTAGCGCGAGCGTGACCTCGACCGCGACTTCGACGTGGACCGTCGCGTTCGGTTGCGAGGGCTACGGGTTCGACGATGTGGACTACGGGAACCGCGCCGCTGAGCGGATCGTTCCTTGCGCTTATCTGGCGAAGATCGGTCTTTCCGCGAGGATCGCTTTTCACGATCACGCGACCTCCGCTTCGGACTGCTCGCTCCCGATGAGTGATGATCACCCGATCGTCGGTTGTGCGACTCCGATCGCTTGCGATCCTGACGGTCGCGGGAACGCTTTTGCCTCTGGCGGCTGGACTTACCGTCGGTCGAGCGGGATCGGTCTTTAGTTGACTTTTGATCCTGCTCGCTTGGCGGACGCTCAGTTCCCTCGGCTGGTGGAACGGTGCCTTCTTCCTCGTCCTGTCCGAGCAACGCCGATGCTCCACCGCCCGGTAACATCCTGGTTTTCGAAGGAAGCTTCAGTTTGATCGGTGTTTCCCGATCCAGCTCGAGCGGTTTGATGGAGGAGGCCAACGATTCAGTACTTTCGCTAGCCACAGAATCGTCGCGTATGCTGTAGATCTTGGTGGGAGTTTGCTGAGTCGGTGGGACGCTACCCGAGGGCGGTGTGGGTACCTTCGGCAGCAAGTACTCCGGTATGACCAACGTTGGACGGTGCGGTGGAGTTGCTGGCTCCTTCGCTTCGGAGTTATCGTGATCTGCTCCCGCAGCGGCGCTTTTACGGTTTTGCTTCGGCTGCTCATCCTCGGACTCTTCCGTGCTGCTTTGATCTTCCGAATCCGAAGAACTCGAACTTGAAGAGCTAGACGAACCGGACGAGCTCGATGAGTCCGAGCTCGAGTCGGAAGAGGACGAGCTAGAACTGCTGGACGAACTGGAGCGTTTCTTTTTTCCCTTAGCTCGACTGGACGCACGGTCTCGCTCGGTTGCATCGCCCGCGGAAGTTTGTGCAAGTGACTGCATGAAGCTTTTATACTCGTCCGCCAACTTCTCCGTAAACAGAGCTCCTCCCCCTCCACCTCGGCCTCCTTGTTGCACGGAAGGGGCATTTCGGTCGGTTCGCTTCAGCTTTTCCGCTTCGTCTAGCTTCGACTTGAACGATTTGAGCTGGTTCTGTACATTCAGCAGGTCGTCCAACGGAATGATCTCCTCGTGCATGCTGCGCGGCTTTAGGTGGGCCCGTTTGTCCTCGCCACTTAGCACAGGAACTGGTGCCCCCCCGTTCGGGACGTTTTCAGGAGGAGGTGTATCGGGTTTGTGGTTCGCCTTCGGAGTTCCCACACCTTCCACTACTGGTGATGGACCGTCAAGGGTTTGCTTGGGCGGGCTAGTGCTTAGCGTTTCCTCGTTCCCTTCCGTTTCCCAGTTTGCCGCGTAATCGTCCGTGTCAGGGGACTCGCTTCCGTCTCGCCCGGAACGGGCAACCTCTTCCGGGACCTCCTCATCTTCCTCGTCCTCTTCGCACGACTCCGGTTGTTCGGGTGAAGCGAGCAGTTCGGGGTCCAGCATCATCTGACCGCTAGAAAGATCGTCCAGGAAGGAGCAGCTAAATTTCGGTTTAATCGCAGGTCGACATGCCGCTTCCTTCTTTACCACTATGGGTTTGTCGTGTTCTAGTGGCGCCTGCTCCTCGTCCTCCTCCGTCAGAGGTTCTTTTTTAACGATGCTGCAATCTATTTTCACCTCACCGAGAATCGTCTTCTCCTCCGGACAATCGCGCTCGTCCACTTTCTCCAGTTTTATATGTCGCACGAGCAACTCTTCCTCTTCACATTCCCGCATCGGTGGTGTTCCTTCCATTTTGGCGTTGTTCACTTGCTTCCTATCTGGAGTTGTCTGCGAACGCTCCGTAGTATCGTCAGACTTCCGTTCAACATCACTGTTCACGTCCGATGAGTGTTCCCCGTCACTGCCATCGTACTCCTGCATGGCCGCAATGGCCGGCGTAATGGGCCGTACCTTTTTTACCGGTGATCGTTCCACACTGTGCTCCCGTTCGCTCGGTTCGGTCCAATCACGCCAGCTGATCGTTGGCAGTGTCTTGGTGTATCGCATCGAAGAGAGTGTTCCACCGGGTTTGCGCACGGGACCCGCCTTCTTCCAAAACGGTGAACCACGGCGGGACTGGTGGAAGTCCTGAAAGCGTCCCCGCTGATACTGATGGTAACCGCGACGGCCAGGAAAGTTGAAACCGCGCGTAAAATGTGGCGGTCCCGGATGCACCGGCCACTCTCGGGAACCCGCTCGCCGGGGATACGAATCACGCGCCGGACTACTGCTGCTGCGACGGTCTCGTCGCACACTTTCCTGCCGCCTACTGCGGCTACGGCTGTTGGAGCGAGAATCGCGTTCGCGATTTTGTGGCACGTCACGCTCTTCGTCGTTGATCTCTTCTTTCGAGTGAGATCGCCTACTTTTCGACTTTTTCTTCTTGGCTCCATCGCTCCTACGTTTGCTTTCCTTGTGGGGGTTCTTGCTCGCGCCGTCTTCCGTGGGTTGCTTTGACCGTGCGGGAGAAGTTTTACCCACCGATGTAGACTCTTTGGAGCGACTGCGCGATTTTCGCCGATGATTACTTCGATTACGGTGATGACGTTCCTTCCCGTTGTCCCGATCCTGGGAAGAGGTTCTTTTCTTTTCACTGTTCTTCGAAGACCCCTTAGGTTCTGTATCCGATTTATTGGGTTCTGAAATATACGAAAGGAAAGACAAACCAAAATGGTGTAATAATAAATGTAAATGTTTAAAGGTTGACTAGAATTCTTCATATGCCATTACACATAAAGCGACCATTTCGCTAGGAAATGGTTCACTCCTCATTCGCACTTGTGTTGCTTTTTTTGCAGTGTATATCAAGGCCTCAAACATGGCGTTTCAACACAGTATGGACGCTGGCACTCTTAAGACGGGTTTCGTTTACTCTTTTCCCGTTTCGTCGGATCATGCATTTTTTGTACTCACTTTCGTTCGACGATAACTCCTTTGACGACTGACGATGAGCTGTTGAATCATCTGATTTCTTTCCCCTTTTACCCCCTTCATCCTTGGATTTTCGCACACTTTTTTCCTTGTCTTTGCTGCGAACATCTGCCGGCCCAGTGTTGCTTGACGTATCTGCAAGTGCTGGTTTCGCCACCGCTGGCGGTGACATTTGGCGTTCCTCATGCTCACTTCCGGCCATCAGCGGCGAATGGAACTTGCTGAGCTGCTCGGGTAGTAAATCATCTGCCAACGGAAGCGGTGGTGTGCAGGAAGCTTCCCGTTCGGCATCCATTGTTTTTGCTCCGAGCGTTTGTTGGGAGATGCTATGATCTAAAAGACTCACTCCAAGCACTCGAGCTAGCTGCGCCCAAGTATCTTGAGCAGAGGAAATTTGCTTGTCTAGTTACGGCTACGATTCCATGAAGACGGCTGGCTTTCTGTCAATTTGTTCTGCTCCCAGGTAAACTCTATGCAGACTCTGCCTTTGCTGCAAATGCGGCGTTGCTGGTACCGAATGGTCGGACACTATTCCGCTCGATGACTAGGCTACGAGCAGCGTTTGTGGCCGACGATGAGTCGGCACGGCACGGCCAGCGCAAGCACCAGCAGAATCAATGCGGTTGCGGATGAAGTTTCGTTGCTATCTGCTTTCATCACCTTTCACCAGCTGCACCTGCAAATAATTACACTCACGAGCGGGCTCATTTGGCCTACCGTACGGTCGGTATACGGCACGGGAAATCGTCGTCAACCCACTTTGAGTCTGCAAAGATCAACCTTTTTTTCGCGCAGAGGCTCGACGGATAAAGCTTATGAACTCGCTAAATTGCCGCCCGTGCCTCAAAATCCGTCAACCCCTCTTTTGGTGTTTATGGTAGTGACAAGAGTTCTAGTGTTGGCAGAATCGGGATTCGGAAGATTCGAAGATTCGATCCCTTGACGGATTCTAAAGGATTGGACTCCATTTGATGGATTCGGATCAGACTAGGGATTCTAATCAGATTCGATTTGTTTGGTACTCGATTTGATTCGATTCTGACTTAATCCGAATCTATTTGAATTTGAAGATACTCAAGTCACACACGAGGTGAGCCGAATAAGTTACGCAACGAGACGATGTGGAGGCAATGTAATTGATTTTCGTTCACTCGAATCGAACGCTGAATTAATGATTTGGAGATTTGTTTTACGTGGGGAAAAACGATTTACCGATTGTAATTTGGTAGGGATTCAGATTTGCATATACTTTTCCGTTTTCTCGCTGTCCCATACAAAAGATAAACATCACTTAATAAAACAAAAAAACGAAAAAATGGCTGGCCGTATCAAGATCTTTTCGACGATCCTTAAAGAGGCGAAAGAAACCACACGGCCCAAAGCCTCTATAAACTATACTTACAAACTTACTTCTCGACGATCCAAAACGACGCCGCTAACGCGTCGAAACGATGCACGGAAACGAAACGACGTGGCTAGCCATTTTTTCGATTTTTTCCAAAGTGTTGTTTTCCTTTTGTATAAAACAGCGACGAGAAAACTGACAAGTACCGTCTAGAAATTGCGATACCCTCAATTGATTTGTTTACAGCGCCTCGCGATTGTTTGCCGCTAAGGAGTCGGATTTAAGGATTTGAGTCCTTGTGCGTAATCGATTTTCCATCGCTAGTACGAAGCTGACAGCGAGCAAGCCCACGGTTACTATAGCTAAGCTAATTGCGTGAATTTAGCTTTGGTAGAAGCACCTGGGTGGAAAATGAAATATTTCGAATTACAATCGTCGGTTCGCTGAAAGAACGGCAGTCAAGAGAATGCAGAGTCCCGCGGGTTCCCTCAAAAACTCCTTAACACCAACAAAAACCTTCCCCCGCTAGATATTTTTTGACAGTTTCCCTCAAAACTCCTCAGACCGAGGCCGGCTGAAACAAAATTAGGGGTGTCCATGGCGAGGGGTGCCCATGGAGGATCCGACCTTGTTGGTCATGCCTGCCCCTTTGAGGGCTTACGAGACTTTTTACCCTATGTGTACGTGGATAGTCAGTCCTCTCGTACAGGGGAGGGTCCGGTCTCGGTTGGGATGCGAACCCACGTCGAGGTGGTGAGCCTCGGCGCTCATGGGCCGATTTTCTAACCGGCGCAACCGCTTGGCTGTCGCGGAACCCATGGTTCGATGTCACTGGTGTGGGATCGAATATCGAGTCTGCCATCCTTACGAACGGCTGACCACCGATCTATAATATACCGTCTTTTGGTCGCAGAAACTCTCTTCGGAGAGAGGTATTGTCTCATTAGGGGATGCCGTGCCAAGTAAAAAAATGACATCTGTGAAATGACTTTAAAGTTTTTATTTTATTTTATGTTAACTTTCCACCCATGTGTTTGTTTTTAAAGACACTGGTAAACAAACGCTACGCTGCGGAAGACGGTTCGAATTCCAATCAAAATCTTCCCTTATAATAGACGGTGTTTTATTTTGGCAGACCAGTTCAGTAAAATAATGTATAAAAAGTTGATTGCTGTGTTACTTATTTTCTAGCAGAATTTTGAATGATATTCATTTCCTCGCATTGAGAGAGTACAAATTACTTGTCGAAATTGTCATTAGTTGAAGTAACTTTCTTTTCACTCGAGCTCAGATCCAAGTTAGTCACATTAAAATAAAGGAAGATAATATTCATTATCTCAGCCGTCACCTAGGCATCTCTCGTACAGCAAAGATGAATGAAATACTAATTAAAATATTGAAATGAGTTTTTCGAAGCGAATCCTGGTGCAACTTGTGCCAGGATCGGAAGCCGTCACTACCGGTTGGTCCCTTTCACGACCGAGTGAGCGTATGCGAGTAAACGAGACCGGAAGAATCAGCTGTTGGAGACAAGAAATAAAAATTAAAACCACACCACGAAAAGTACGGGAGGCAACGAGTGAACGGTGGGGTCTCTAATTACCTGAAATGATTAATATGGCGCTGCGACTTTTTTCGGAAGGCAGAGGAAAAACCTGCTGCCAACTTTGCATTGACCGACTTAAGTTTTCCTGCTCAAAGAAGAATGCAGAAAAGGCGCACGGGAAAGGGGAATACTGGATGAGACGAGGATCAATTAGATAAGGTTTGGCACGAGCTTGAGTAGTTTTCACAAAAGGGCAAAATGTGTCAAAGTCATGTTCCTGGTGAAGAAAAGAAAATTCTTTATTTTTGTATCATTTCTTGGAAATTGACCAGCATTTCCAAACGGTACACTGCTACAGTGGTACCGATTACTTCTGTCCGTACCAATTTCAACTGAAAAACCAACAGACTAGCGAAACTTATAAATTTTATTCAAATAAGACCCTTTTTACCTGCTTTGTTGGTGCATCGATGTGGAAAATGTGCAGTGACATTCGGCAGGTGAGTCGCAACCACGTGCTGCCGTTACAATTTATTCAATTTTTCAAAACGTCATTCGATTGGAACACAAGGTTTGGCAGCAGTTTTATGGTCACTGGACAGTGTTCGGCAGTGCTTGCAATCTTCGGCATCAACATGAGCTTTCATTCCCATAAATAGTGAAAGAATTGAGGAATTATGTGACTTGAGTACAGATGTAGAGCGCGGTTTCGTTTACGGATGGATTCATCGTGTTCGAAACGAAATGTTTGCCCTTATGCACATCAAAATGAGATACATAAACCTGTTTTTTATAATAAAAATGAAACAATATTGCTCCGCAATTGCCCGAAAAATTTAAAAAATATGTATCTTAGAATGAAATGAATTATCAACAAGACCATTTATTATTATCGTTCATTATAAAAATGGAAAGAACAAATCATTTCAAAATCGTTTAATTCACCGAACAATATAAGAAAAAATGCACCGGATTCCACAGCAAGGTCCGGAATTTAGTTTTCTTAGACCAAAATTTATAAATTTCTTGCTTAAATTTCTTGCATAAACCTTAAATTGAAGTTTCATAGCTAGTAAGGTCTTTTAAACGAAGGTAGCAATGGTCGGTCCATTGGTTCGGCTATGAAACTAAATAGTTTCATTTTATTGATCGTTTTAGGGGAAGTTATGAAGAAACAGTAGAGTGCACCTACGGGACGGACAGAATTATTATAAAGCAGTGAACATAAATGCAGGTGCACTTGTTGTTTCTGATGTGGTGATGGAGAGTCTTCGAACCGTAAGTTTCACATTCCACAAATTAAATTGTATAGGATTTGGATTCAAAGTAAAATTGAAAGCTGATAATTTTTATTATAACTTACACAAGTATTTCATAACAATGAATTACAGTTTTTCGATAGTATGTCGTTATTTAAAAAAATAATAGTTTTTTGTGTTACCAGACCTTTTGAAAATTACTCAAAATAAAACTATAATACCGTCGTTGTAATGCATTGTGAAACCTAATCTAAGATCCGGATCTAATTATGAGCGCATGGGCCGCAGTGAGCCCCGGGTTGAAAACCTAAGATCGTAAAAGAAACCACCGACATTATTTATCTCTTATATATCTCGCTTTTTTATTTTTCAGTTATGTTTTTATGGCGACAAAGGGCATTCAGCTAGACAGCGTAAAATATATTTTCGTTTTCGTTTCAGTCTAATTTTCTATTTTACTCAAAGTGCATTCGTGTATGTCGTTACTCATGCAAATTATTTACAAAATTTTAATAAGTACAGAGTGGCTTCAAATGCAGAAACAATTTGCACGTTACGTAAAACATTAACATCTATTGTAGAATTTAATTTGTTAAACGAAGTAAAAAAGAATGAAATTATTGGAGGAAAGTATTAAACAGAGTAGTTTTCATTACAAACATCATGCAATCATGCCTGTTTCGGGTTTGGATTTAAAAACCATAATAACCAGCAGGGAAATAGTTAATTGTATAGATTGGTGAAGTGAATATGTCATAATTTTAAAACTAAATACAATAACATGCAAATAGTTTAAAATGAAATGTGAATAACCTAGGGTAAGTGCACCCATAGTGGAGCTAGTACCAATAGTGGTTGTAGTAGAATAAAACCCTAGCTCTACGCAGATATATATACAATGGAGTTATTTGTTCTTCTATGAAATGTTCTTTGATCTTCTGCGGAGTGTTAAAAAGATGAACCATCTCATTCCGTAATATATAAGCTCCAAAATTCATAGTTTCTAAACAGGTTGTACCAACATGCTGCATTCCTTAAGAATCTATAACGAATGTCATGATTTCCTTAAGGCTATAAATCACTACAAAATCATTAAAACCATATGATTTCGCTACTTACATACTCCAATATAATTGATTTATACGAACTTAGTTCATTTTAGCATAATTTTATTATATTTTCATAGTTTTTACTATAGTGCCACTATAGGCACAAAAACCCAAGTTGTTCCTATAGTAGCCATAGATTTTTTTACAAGTATATTTTAGTTTTATTCCGGTTTTGGTCAATATAATCAGGTAAATTTAGTGATTGGGGGTGCCCATGGCGCAGCGGTAGCGCGAGGAAACACCACACCACAGGTGTGGGATCGAATCTGGAGTCTGGCACCCTCCGGTATTACGAACGGCTGACCACCGATCTATAATATACCGTCTTTCGGTCACACAAACTCTCTTCGGAGAGAGGCCTTGTCCCACTAGGGGATGTCGTGCCACATAAAAAAAAAAAAAAAATTTAGTGATTTTATTCTGTTTCTACAAACTAAACAAAGCTGAACTGGAGAGAAGGCTCAGCAGAAGAAGCAGAGGAAAGAAAGAAGAAAGCGGGCGATGGATACGCTATAAAGCACATACTATAGTTTTAGCTGCAATATTCAGAGCATTTTTTATGAATTAAAATTGGACATATTTCGGTAAAACAATACAGTCTTTTCAATGACAACGCATTGGTCAAGGAGTATTTTACCGTTCTGTTTGAAATATGCTTCAAAAATAAGTTATAGTCAAAATATATTCAAGTTTTTCGTACTACCACCACTATAGGAACACGATACCACAACTATAGGAACCATACCACCATAATAGGAGCAATCGACTAGGAAGAAAAATACGCTTTTTTTCGTGTATTTTGTATGGTTTACGGTGAAAATAGATGGTTTTCAGAAGAAAAGTCGTGTTTCGACCATAATTGATTTAAATATGTAGAATATTGTGTTCTTAACACTCATAAATTACACCTATTTGGTATTTACAGGGACTAAGTGCACCACTATTGGTACAGTTACCCTACCTCATCATGAATTTATAGAATATTTGGAAATCGATATATACTTCATAACAGAATAATATAACAGAATACTTTGAAGAATTTATTTATTTGGAGGAAAGGAAATGTATTTAGTCTGCCTAATATATTTTGGTAGGAATTCAATGAATTCGCCCAGGAATACCGGTTGTACGAACTATTATTTAGCCATATGTTTTGGAACGGAAATGGCTGCAACTAATACGCTTTCGGCACTGCTGGTTGATAGTAGCAATTACGGACAGATGAGAACAACCCTTCCCATCCCTTCAAACAGGATGTTAACAGTTCATTGATTCCATCGCACGAATGACAGCTTGCCCATTACGTGCCGGGCGCGCCGGATTGTATCCTTTTTGGTGCCAAAACAACCTTTTCGGTGTCCCCAAAGCTCCCAAAGGTTGACATAGCGGTCGTTTCCGAATACCCAGTCGGTCGGTGTGGAGGCAGATCCGGTTGACCACTGCGCCGATGTTTGTTGGACGACAAAAGATTGGAAACACTAAATTAAGATACTTTATTTTCGATTGCGGTTTTGATAATTGAATCGAACCAGTTTCGGGATGTCCGTTGTCGGTTTAGGATATGCACAGGGGAAGGGATCGGAGATTTCCAGCGGCTAGCATACGCAGTGGACGGGACGGAACAAATTGGTCGGAAAATTAGGTGGGAAAAGCCGGACTCCATTTCAGGTGGGTGCCAGCGTTGCTCAGCCAGCCACCTCAATGAGAAAATCTTTCGCCTTCGAAGAGTACAGCAGATTTTCTGCTTTCTTTCTTTTCTGGCACGAAAACTAACGCTCTACATGGCGGAAACTAACTTTTCAATACTTTAGCTCGACTAATCGAATTCTGCCTGGGGACTTTGGCATCCCGAAGAACGTACAAGGAAACAAAAAGCTGAAAATCACATTCGGTTTCGGTCGTTTGCCCTACGGAATCGACAGAGCATGCGAAGGAAGGATATTCCACTCAACATCGGAGGTCGCCTGTCGTTGCTCGGGGGAGCTTTTTCTAATCTTGTCGCTGGAAAACGCTGGACCAAACGCGGTTAACACCTGCTGCTTTTACGGTACGGAGCTGTATTGAATCGTTGCCAAAAGTAAAGCCATCGTAAGGTTTTCCCAAAAACACATACGGTACGAAGAGGTTATTCTTGTCACTTGCAGTTTTCTAGTTTTGAACACTTGGTTGAAAAAAGTTGTTCACGCTTTACGGTTGACTATCGGTACGAACTGGCATTCTTTGGACGGATCAGTTAGTTTTATTTTTCACTGCTTTTCTTCAAGAATGTTGATTAGCATGTGGTGGAACTTGCATCTTTTTTTTTATCGTCTTTAATCTATTCAATAGAATGAAATTAATCAAACAAAATTCAGACATATTTTGGAAATGATTAAATTATGTAAACGTTTGAAGGTTTTCATTAAATACACTTTTTGTAATACAGTGAAAATTGCAAAACTAGAGAAATTCTGAAGTTTTGGATAGAAATTTCTTCAAAATGTGTATTTGTTGTAATTTTGGGAATTGTTTGAAAAGAATAAATTAAAGCAGTACCTGGTGCAAAACATAACATACCATTATCAAAATTGTTAATAAAAACATTTTCTCGTATACATCAAAACGCATTAGTGAGCAAATATCATAGCAAGTAACATAAAAAACTAAATCTAACAATTAATATTTTGTCAGTACTTTACGATATATGGTTTGATTTTTGGGATAAAGTTTAATGTTCAAGATTTTATCCGATTGTTAACCCGTGAGACACCATGTCTCAACGAACACATTTTATCTACTGTTCCACTGAAACTTTATGATCATACTAGCTGATTAACCCGATTTCATCCGGGTAGAAAGAAATTTCAAACGAAATATTGTTTTCATTCAGTTTTACTATCTTCAATTTTGCTATTTGCTACAAATGCTATTTTTAGTAGTAGTTGTAGTCAATGAAACCATGTTAATATACATTTTGCATTCATTATTCAACTGTGCTTCCATCTTAGTGCAACCATTTAAAATTAATCCATTGAAGCAAGTATGAGAAAAACTGTGCCTAAACTTCAGTTGGACCAGGACAATACACTATCGACATCCGGCTGTATTAACAAATGATAATCCAATCCATGAAGCAATTATGAGAGTTGCAGAATTTATGTATCACGTTTTTAAGCACGGTTTAAAGTTTAATTAATCTCTGTTGCTTGATCGCTTATAATGTTTCGTGAATGTTTTCGATAGAGGTAAAGAAATGTGATCACATCAGCAAAATTAAGTTCACAAAACAAAATTTACTGCCTTTAAATCTAGTTTCGTGCACAAAAAAACCAAAACATTTTTGCGAGATACAATTGTATGTATGTCATCAAAAATCGCGCTTTTTGAGTCAAGCCAACATTATTTATTTGTAGAAGAGGAAAAGGAGGAAAAACTAAAGGGATTGCATATTGGGAGTGAGGGCATTCGATTTAGAGACCATAAATGCTACGCAATTGATACTCACTAAGTACTTTTACCAATATTGAAATTGCATGTTGTTTAAGAACACTATTTATCCATATCCAAAGTTCATCCAGGTATTTTATCCATTTTTGAGCTAGGGGCTAGGATGAGAGCTCCCCTCACCCCTTCCTCTAGATGGATGAAATTATATCAACTGATAGCTACATGCTTAAATAGTAGGTGTACCAAATTTTGTAAAACGCCATTCCAAAATTGTTGAATTATTATTATTTTTCATCATTGAATTTAATCATCATTTAATAAATAAATTTCAAGGGATAGGTGTTAGGAAGGGGAAAAGGGAAGGAAGACATTGGACAGGATAAAAAATTAGCTACACTAACCAAGTTTGGTACAGATAAACTTAGTAGATTTTGCGTTGCATACATGGGATAAGGATTAACGCTTTTCGTTTTGAGCATTGCTATTGTTTTACTGAAGAGGAGGAGGGTAGAGGAAGTCTGAAGTAAGATTGAACATTAAGAGTGAGGCCATTCGATTTTGAGACCATAAATAACTCAAAATTGATACCCATATTGCATTTTTACCACTTTTGGGGTAGGGGATAGTATGAGAGCCCCCCTTTCCCCTTCCCCTAGAAACATGAAATTTTAACCCAGGCTATGTCGTTACGTAAGCAGCATGTGTATCAATTTTTATGAAAATCCAATCAGTAATGGTTGAGCTATAATTGTTTTTCATTAATTTTAGAGGGTAGGTATTCGGGAGGGGTAGGGAGGATTGGAGATATCAACAAACGAAGTTCAGATCATTCAACCTTGGAAAATTAGCTACCCTCCTGTCAAGTTTAGTGGAAATCGGCCCGGTAGATTTTGCGTGATGCGATCACATACATACATATATATAATTATGTGGTTGCTGCTTAATAACTCATAAAAAAAATATTTATTCTTTATAAATTACAAGCTCAACGCACAAGTTTGAGATCTAACTCTTACAAAAGTAGAAATAGAACTGAACTGGTCCCTACTTGCTGCCCTGCTTTTATAGTAGCGCTCGTGAGAATGCCGATAGGGGGTGATGTTCCTGATGATTTGTTTTGCTTCCAGGCCGTCGTGGAATGTCGCCTTGAATGTCTGCTGCACTTCCGTAGCCAGGGAACATGCATGATCATGCTTTATCGTTGATGATCTGTCGCCTTGAAGATATTGCGTCAGCCAGAACTTGCCGTTGTTGTGAAGACTGCAACAATGTCATCTATCGGATGTTATGTCTAGCGTGATGCTTTCTACGTGCCGTTGTTGTGAAGACTGCAACAATGTCATCTATCGGATGTTGTGTCTAGCGTGATGCTTTCTGTCTAGACTGGTTGAGTGTAACGTAACTCCTCCGGGGGTAGACTAAAGTACGTCCTCGAACTTCTGGTTATCTTTAGCCTTTTTCCGTCGTTTCTCGATCTTCGTAGTTTGTGGTGTTATGATTTTCACGGATTGTTTCTTTTTCTGGCAAACAATTACTACAATTATCAAGAGTATAAATGCAATCGAAGTTCCACCGAATAATGAAAATGTCATTTTCATATGGGAATATTGCTTTAATGCTATGTGCTCAAGCTGTTTTCGATGCAGCTTTGTTTCATTCTGCATGATTGTTATGTTTGGTAGGTGTATGACGTTCCAATTTAGTTTGAGATTGGGATAGGCACCTTGTATTTCCTTCGCATTGTTCGTTATTTCTTCCGCTTCGAACGTTTGGTTATTAATTGTCACCGTACAATTATAGAAGTTAAGGATGAAGTTGCCTTGTAGTGTTCGGTCATCCGGTCCGCAATCTGATTTAACTTCTAAATCGGCGCTGTTTCTGATCAAAATCTTGTTATTGCCAATGAGGGTAACTTTCGTGTTTTTATCTGTAACTGCCATACAGCTGCTTTCTTTTCCCTTTAACATGGGTTTGAGACAACTATCTTCAAATGGTCTGATGTATTCTCCCAATTGTATGGTATCGAATGGTTTGATAGTCTCGTATAATTCTTCTTCGCTTTGTACAACGTACATCGGGATGTTTGTTATTGTTGTATCGTTGATTGGTAGCGGTTCAATCTGAAAGATTTTGCATGTAGCTTTCAGTTTTGGAACTTGTAGTATGTAGAGAAGTGTTTTCCCATTCAGTGCTATTTTTGGTATAGCGAAGTTTAATGCTTGCTCGGGAAAATCTGTACTTATTCCTTGATCGTTGATAATTTTTTCGACTGCGAGTATCTCGTTTAATGACAACAATTTACTATTTGTCAATTGGATACGTGTTCGAAGTACAGTATCTTCTATGTCTTCGAGGATTCGATTGGTGGCGTCCATGTAGACTAGTAGTGTGATCGCATCTAATTCTTGTAGTAGAATTTTATCTTTGTTTGCGTGTTTTTCAATGAGTTCATTGATAGTTTCTGTCATTTCGGCTATCTTTGAATTAACTACGTTGTTGATGCTGATTTGCGCGTTGTTTTCGCTTATAAGATCGTTCAATGTTTTGTTGATTATACCAAGGTCTACGGCATCTGGTGATCCTGCAATCCATTTCCATGCGGTGCCTATGGCATCCCAACGTTTAACACGTTTACTTGGTGTTAGTTGTCCTAACCTGCTTCTTATTTCCCTACTGCGTTCTGCTATGAGGTTCGATATAGGCAAGCTTTTATCAATCTTACTAGCTATTATTTGAAATCTCATAACATTATCTCCTATATTAGTGAGGTTAATTGGGTGGACAATTTTTAGGTTTCCTGTCTGAATTTTGCAATCTTGTTTTTCCAGTAATAAGATCGGGTCTTGATTTAGGTTTCGTATTTGAAGGGTTCCTCCGAGGGTATTCGAACCACATGCGATTATAATCATCGTGATTAAGTACATCTGTAATGAGTAATGTAATGGTTACTTTTTAATGCGTTTAATTTTTGATTTATGTCTCTTAATATTCTTAATATTTTTAAACGTTTTATCCCTTGAGCTGTGTACTTTAAATGGTTTGGCTCTAGAATCTAGTTTCTTCCTAACGTTTGGTAAAACAAAAACTTCATCATTTTGTTTAAGTTCTGGAGGGGTTTCTCGTTTATCGTTTCTTTTAATTTGAGTAATCCTAGCTTTTTCCAAGTTAGTTTTTATTTTATTGAATAGTTCCTCTGTGTTCAGGAAATTGTTCGTTTGGTTAAAAATGATTTCATTTGGTGCGTATTTAATTGACGAGTGAACTGAATTGTTGTACAGGGAAACTGCTATCGCAACTTTTGTTACTGTATCTGTATCTGAGAATTTATGTTTATTTGTGTTGAATATTTCGATTATTGTTGAATGTGTTTTTTCTACCTGCCCATTAGATTCTGACGAGGATGCATAGAGTAATTCAACATTGAGGTTTGCTAAATAATTTTTCAATTGTACCGATCTAAAGGTTGTTTCGTGATCTGTAACGATTTGTGACGGTATATTAAATGATGCAAAGTATTGGGCTAATGCATTTTTTACGTCCGTAAGATTTTTTGTCTCCATTTTAACAAATTGTGCATGTTTTGAGAATGAATCTACCAGTGACAAGAAATTGTTATTATCAATTTGAAAGATATCCATATGAACACGTTCAAAAGGTTTTGAAGTTATTGGTCGAGGTGAAAGTTTAATGTTATATGGTTTTCTCTCATATTTGTGTATGTTGCAGATCCTACATGAGTTGCAAGCTATTTTAATTTTTGATACCATTTTTGGAAAGAAAAAACTTCTTCTTATTTGGGATTCCATTTCGGTTATGCCTCGATGAGCACGCTCATGTTCTTTTGTAACGATCGCGTCTTGTCTTTGCTCATTTGTCACATCTTCCACAATGTTTTGCGTAAGAACGAAATGGCCATGGTCACTAAAAAGATTTTTGTAAACATTTTGAATTATAGGGATTATGCTTTCAGGGGCCATTATTGCTGTTTGTTTATTGTTGTGGTATCGTAGTAGGCAATCCTTTATAATGCTTTCCGTATATTCTTTGTTGCAAATTGTGACTCTTTGATAGTTGGTGAATGGGGTTTCTCTTAGTTCAGTTGAGAAATTTGCCAACTTGAAGATTATCTGATTCCGATAATAGTTGATTGGTCTTTCTGAAAAGTGGATAAAATAATTATCTGATGTGTCTGCAGAGTGTACTGTATCATCATCAGAAGTGTTCTCAGATATCAATGGGTCATCCATTCGGGATTCCGGGGGATTATTTATTTGAGAATCTGAAATAGAAAGATTTTCGTTAACGTTGATATCCATTGTGCATTGTTTTTCCTTTGGATTTTCTTGCTTCTCTGAAAAAAGACAATTTTGATTAATATTTTCAGGATCTTTACGACTTAGGGCGTCTGCCACTACGTTAGTTTTTCCTTCTTTATATTTAATTTCGTAATCGAAATTTTCTAGTTCCAACCTCCATCTTAGGATTTTAGAATTCTTTGTCGATGTTTTAATAAAGGTTAGTGGTTTATGGTCAGTTAAAAGTGTGAATTTGTGGCCATAAAGATAGGGGTAATATTTGTTTACTGCCCAGATAATTGCTAAGGCTTCCTTTTCTGTTGTTGAGTAATTTATTTCGGCTTTGTTTAATGTACGACTAGCGAAAGCTATGGGTCTTTCAATTCCATTTTGTATTTGAGATAATACTGCACCTAAAGCAAAATTGCTAGCGTCAGTGGTCAATATAAATGGTACATTAAAGTCAGGATACGATAATATTTGATCGGACGTCAAAATGTTTCTAAGCGTGTCAAAGGCTTTAATGAATTGTTCATCCTTTTGATTCACGGTTTGATCCTTTTTTAAATATTTCGTAAGAGGTTTTGTTAGTTTGGCGTAATCTTTGATAAAACGTCTGTAATATCCGGTTAATCCGAGAAATTGTTTTATTTGCTTTTGCGTTTTGGGTAAACTCCAGTTTCCTATTTTTTCTATTTTCGAGGGATCCGGTTTTATTCCTTCTGGTGTTATGACATGTCCCAAAAATTCGGTTTCCTTTTTCAAAAATTGACATTTGTCTAGCTGAATTTTTAAATTAAATTCAGAAAGTCTTTTAAGTATTGTTGACACATTTTCTAAATGTTTTCTTAAATTGTGTCCAATTATGATTATGTCATCTAAATAAACGTAGCAAATTCTTCCAATGAATTCTTGAAGAATGCTGTTCATTGCACGTTGAAATGTTGCTGGTGCATTTTTCAATCCAAAAGGCATTCGAGTAAATTCGAAATGTCCTCTATCTGTTGAGAAGGCTGTTTTTTGACTGTCAATAGGATCCATTTCTATTTGATGAAATCCTGATTTGAGATCTAGAGTAGTAAAATATTCCGATTTTCCTAGGCTGTCGAGAATATCTTCTATTTGTGGAATAGGAAATTTATCATCGATGGTTTTTTCGTTCAACTTTCGATAATCAATGACAACTCTTATTTTCTTTTTCCCTGAGGCATCCATCTTCTTGGGTACGACCCAAATTGGTGAAGAGTATGGACTTGTGGAATGCTTAATTATTCCTGTTTCTAACATTTCCTCGATTTGGTCTTCCACATCCTTTTTGAAGTGATGGGGATACCTGTAGGATTTAGAGTACGTGGGTAGTTCGTCGTTAGTAACAATTTGATGTTTGATTACTGTAGTGGACGATAGTTTTTCATTTGGTTTCAATAACACTTGCTGGTTATCAATTAAAATTTTAATCAACTGTTCTTTTTCAATGCTTGTTAGATGATTCATAGCTATTAGCTTCGTAATGTCTTCTTTGTTTAAGAATTTTGCATTGATTGGTATTGGAGTTAACGTTTCGAAATTGTTAACATTCAAGGAAAGTTTTCTGTTTTCAAAAACTGGTGGTTTTTGACGGTTTGTGATTATGCGTACAGTGGTTTTCTTGTTTATCGACCGATATAATCCGGGTTCGATAAAAGATCCATCTTGTAGTTTTTGATAAGTTGGGACAAACCAGTCACCATCTTTGTTAGAATCCAATTCAATATTATGTGAGTACGTTTTGGTTTTCGGGTAGTATTTATAAAATGGGATTATAGTTTTTCCGATAATAATATTTTCATCTTTGTAGCTAACATTAGCTTTAGTCTTTGCTAGGTATTCTGATCCTAGTATTCCATCAAAAAAATTATGGAATTTGAACACATAATAGGTTTGTGCGGGCACATTTTTTCCTATAAGATTTGCAATTGCTCTTTGCTTTATTTTCTGGGTTCCAGAAATATTTTTTATGTTAACTTCGGGTACATCTTTAACGTTAGTAAGTACGTCAGGTTTAATTATGTTTTTATTAGCTCCGGTATCTATCAGAATCCTTATTGTTTTTTTAGTAACATAGTTAGTGCTGATGATGTATGGAAGATAATTTACGTCTTTTCTTCGTGAGTCTGCGTCCAACAAAAATTTAGATCGACGTCTTCGCATGGTTCGTCGTCTGAAATTTCATTGTTATTGATCTGTTTCCTGTTCAGGGTTAGTTTACTGCGCACAGATCCTACTTCCATGGGTTGTGGAAGGTTATTATTATTAGTTTTTATTTGGTTGTTTTGGGTTTTGTTGTAACCCTCCGATTTCCTATATTCTTCCTTATGGTGTCTGTTGTCTTCCCTGTAAGACCTGAAGTCTTCTTTCTTTGGTGGGAATCTTTTCTCCTGGGGTTTTCTATTAATTTCCATATTTGTCGCGGTCACTTCCCGTGACTGGAATTTACATACAAAAGCGTATGCAGCTTCCATATCTTCTGGACAAGCGGCTTGGGCATATCCGAAGTACGGTTCTCGCAATCCTGCTAAAAATGCTGCTAGGGCGTCTTCCTCAATAAAAGCATTTATTGCATCCCAATGATTGAGATATTTCTCTTTTTGTTTTGCCAATGTTTTTATATTTTGGATGATTTCCTTACATTTGTTATAATACTTATGGATTGACATTCCATCCGCCATTTTCGTTTGCCACAACTGGCTCTTATAGTATGTCAATTCCTGCCTATCGCCTAACGCGTTAATCAGGATAAGCTTGACTTCTTCGAAGGTTGTAGGGTTTCCAGCTAAGCAAAGTATGTCTTTAGCCTTTCCTTCAATTTTATTGACTACTGCGGTTGTGAAAATTCGCATCTGTTGTTCAGATACGATTCCTTGGAATATTCGTAATGTGCCTTCGGCTGTGTTTAGCCATGATGTTAGTTGTTTTCTGTTTCCGTCAAATTTTGGAATTGACTTGATTGGATCAGGGATTTTGCATAAGGCTTCGTAAGAATTTCCTACATGGTTCCCTGATGACAAATTTGGTCCTTGTTGTTGTTGTATTTGTAGATGTTCTACCATCTGTTGCAAGGCTGCAACTTGGTTTTTTAGAGTTTCAACATCCATTTCGTGGTGTTGTAGGCTCAATGATTCAAGAGTTAAATTTTCGGTTCTCAGCGGTACGTGTGAATACTCTTCTGATTGTTGTGAACTCGAACTATCTGAATCTGAGTTTGGGCTGTCTGTGCGTGTAAGGAGTTCTCTGACCTTTTTCAACGCGGTCTTCTTTTTGGAACCCTTCATCCAGGACAAACTCTTCTTGGGGGTTTTTGTTTTTTCTCAAAGGCCCTATCTCGTAGTACTCCTTTGATTTGGATCTATCACCTATCTAGTAGTATGATATTTCCCTACCCAAAAAATCTATCTAGTAGTGTTTTTTGAGGACACAAGAAAAAATTACTTCAGTTAGGCGTCACGTCTATCTCGTAGTGCGCGTACGTGTTCACGAAAATAATCTTTACTCGCGATTTGGTTCGTGGGCCCTATCTGGTAGTACTCCTCACGAAATGAAAGTAACACTTTTAGTTTACCGTCATTAATGAGTTCACTTTCACATTCGATAAAACGTGGGCCCTATCTGGTAGTACTCCCTCAGAATTACAAAAACATGAAATGACTCACTTTGTTGCTTAGTCGTGTTTGGGCGTGGGCGTGAAGAACGTTGGTGGTACTCCACATGTCCAGTAGCGGGGGATCCTCAACTCCTCAGCGACTCTGGTTACAGGGTCTGTGTTGCTTGCGGATGCTTATGGGCGATCTCTCTAAAATGTTTGTGCACTTTGAAGCACAGTTTCACTAGCAATGTTCGCACTCCTTGCGGGACGATTTCACTTGTGATGTTCGTACTTCTGTTATACACAAAGTCACTTTTAGATTTCGCACACTTTGCGGAATCACTTTCTTTTGGTTTATATTCCAAAAGATTTCCACTGTTTTTCTACTAGATCACTTCCTCAAACGCCTACCCGGCTGCGCCAATTATGTGGTTGCTGCTTAATAACTCATAAAAAAAATATTTATTCTTTATAAATTACAAGCTCAACGCACAAGTTTGAGATCTAACTCTTACAAAAGTAGAAATAGAACTGAACTGGTCCCTACTTGCTGCCCTGCTTTTATAGTAGCGCTCGTGAGAATGCCGATAGGGGGTGATGTTCCTGATGATTTGTTTTGCTTCCAGGCCGTCGTGGAATGTCGCCTTGAATGTCTGCTGCACTTCCGTAGCCAGGGAACATGCATGATCATGCTTTATCGTTGATGATCTGTCGCCTTGAAGATATTGCGTCAGCCAGAACTTGCCGTTGTTGTGAAGACTGCAACAATGTCATCTATCGGATGTTATGTCTAGCGTGATGCTTTCTACGTGCCGTTGTTGTGAAGACTGCAACAATGTCATCTATCGGATGTTGTGTCTAGCGTGATGCTTTCTGTCTAGACTGGTTGAGTGTAACGTAACTATATATATATACAGACAACGGTGACTTTTATATATTAGATCATATGTAAGGCATTGTTAAACAATCCACTACAATCCCCGTTTCATTCTCGAGATTTGCCTAGTACGATAAATTACGAACGCCGGTTGCTGAAACCGTCCTCTGCTGGAGTAAATAATATGCGAAAAAAGAGGAATGCTTTCGATGTAGTACCGGAAGATCCACAGCCCGTGTAGTGCCCTGCAGTGCGGATTCGCCTTGGACCAGTCCGATCCGGAACAGATTCGTTGCACCTGGTACCGTTTCGTGCCGGCCTGCCTCTGTGTCGTCCTGTCGCCCGATGCTTTTCGCCCCGGATGCCAAGATAAATTGAGGTTTCCGGTTGAAATTGAAAAATGGTTTTATGTGTTTAATTCAATATTGAAAGACGAAGACCGGTGCCGGTGCTCGCCGGCACGACACGCAGCGTATTTCGCACGGAAGCGGTCGCGCTGAGTCAGCACCGGAGCTTTTCTGCTGCCCCCGGGCTGAGCGCAGAAAATGATTGGAATAGTTTTCGGTACCAAGCGGCGTGCCCCGTTTTTGCCCGACGTGGAGAACTTCGGACGGTGTGGCCGTTAGTTTCCGGGAGG
The DNA here is from genome assembly GCF_943734705.1 of Anopheles coustani. NCBI lineage: Eukaryota > Metazoa > Arthropoda > Insecta > Diptera > Culicidae > Anopheles > Anopheles coustani. Next base: position 84,094,088 of record NC_071288.1, read on the forward strand.
TCCGTCGGAAATACAACGCTTGATCAATCGTTTGGGGGGTTTGTGTTTTCGTCCGGTTGTGTTTCGTTCGCGCTTCGATGGAGCTCATTTTAGTTTATATTGCTAATCAAATTGCACAACTTTGATGATGTTTTTCGGGTGGTTCCTAGGGAATAGTTGGGGGTGACATGAATTTTGATTGATTCATTTGTTACTATGTACAAGCATTGCCCGGTGGCGTTGATACATGTTGATATAATGTACCTCGTTTGTTCCGTTGTTCTGTTTTAATTAACTTTTGGTGTGTTGCATACTATTGGTTGGTTGTTTATTGTTAGAGTATGTTGACTTTCGTTAGTTTCAATTAAATTTGAACTTGAAAATGCATTTTTTTAACTTGAAATTTGAAATTGTACCGTTGTTTGATTTACGACACGTATTTTAATTTTCTTCTTTCCTAATAATTCTAATTTTTTCACTCTTTTTTGTTTTTTAAAAATAGTTTCCGACTGTTTCGTTTGAATGTCCCTCTTTTTACTGATATCTTTAGATATTAAATCATGCTGTTCTATTCTTGAATGTCCTGCTTACCATTTGAGGCACGCCACTTTTGTTTTATTGTCAATGTCCATCTTCCATATTTTAGTCTATTTACTATTTTTATAAATTGCTTTACCTGTTTGTGGTCCTTCAATACTCCTTGGCCAATAAGTATCCTACGGTCACTCGGTGCACTACATCATTGGTTGCCACTAGTGGCCCTTTTTAAAAACTCGTTTGCCCGCAAAATATTGCTGGCGGGCACACGGTTAAAGTTTAAAGTGCCACCGCCGATCCAACTGGTGGGTTACGATGGCGATAAATTGTAACTTTCACTTACGACCATCGTCGACCGGTGGACCGCAGCCGCAAGAATGAAATCCCGATCACGCTAGCGGGCCACCAATTGTCCGCTTACGCTAAGCGGCGACGATTTCGCCATTTCCGAGGACACACATTTTCCTTTCCATGATGGCGCGCAGCACTGTTAGGACCACATGGAGGTGGTGGTCGGATGTGGACGAACCGGTGGGCTCGTTTGGTATGCTCGCCCTCCGAGGACAAGTTCACCATAAATCTTTTGGCCGTTTGTGATAATCGTTTTATGAAGATTTTAAATTGTACCATCGTGCATGTGGCTCCCGCCGGCCGTATGGTTGGAAAAGGGTTTCAGAAGGTTTAATTTGAATTTAATTTTTTTCGGGTTAAATTTACGACTGTGTCTTCTCTGTATGAGATGCTTTCACACATGATTGTGTTACCGTAAGAATGTTACCTTTTCATCCAGACAGCAATATAAGGAAAACATCGTTTACTCTGAAATAATCTTTTGTGATTTTAACTTTAAGTCTTACATTATAAGTAGGGTCGTATTTGGGTCGTTATTTGGTTAGTTTGTCAAGCAAAGACAAGACATCAAGTATTTGATTGCAAAAAAAGTTGTTGTGTGTATTTCTAACGTCTTCCAAGAACAGGTACTTTGTTTTTATTATTTAAGCGTTGCGAAATAAATTGTTAACTAGCCTAAACAAATTTTACCAACGTCTAGCTGTTTCAAAAGAAAATTTCAGTTTGCTAGTAGTAAACAATTATAATGGCAGAAAATAACTACTTCGGATTGCCTCAGTTAATTCTTAAAAGACGGAAATCAACCGGAGGAAACATGTACTTATCCTGTTAGTGGAAGGGTACTTAAACGAAGTGCAAGACGTTAGGCAAGTTGAGGCAGCAACTACCGATCATTGATTCATTGGTATTCCAGCCGTGTGCGACAAGCCGAAAAGGACCGCAATTATGGTGCCATCAATTGGAATGACCACGCCGCAGCGGTCAGGGCGGATAAAATGGAGCTGGGGGGAATCATTGGGTGGGTGATAAATTTTCCTTCGGCACCCTTTCGTTTCTTTCCTTTTTCTACCCCAACTCTAACGAGACAGGTACTAACGGGGCAGTGTTGTGTTGGTGGCGTACTTAAAAATTCACTGCACACATTTTTCAATCAAGCGGTCCGACAAGTTTCAATTGTTGACAGGTTGGGTTTTGAAGGGAGGAAAAAGGGGGGGACCGGAGTTAAAGGATCATCGTTGTTTCTGGTGTGTACATTTTCACCATCACACCATTTGCATCCAGTAGCCCTTTCGGTTTTCCGGCGAAGCGAAAGGAGGAAACTGAGACAAGGAAAAACAATAAAAATCCGGAATCGATCAAAACCTCGGTGACAACAATATACGTTGAAATTAAACTAACCCTTGCGCCACTCTGATCACCATTGAGCAATAAGGCCATCCCTCTGTCACGGGGTTCCTTTTCGTGCAGTTTATTTCGCAGCACTGATCCAATATAGTGTATCCCTTCCTGAGAAAGGGTTTTATTTTCACTATCCATTTCCGCACTTTGCCCCTTTTTTGACAGCTAAGGGTTTCGCCATTAAACCGATTCATCGAATGCAATGGTATCTCTTATGTTGGTTAGCCGGAGGTCAAACGGTGTTAAACAGACCGCAGCCAGACGGCAGCGATTGGATTGGCAAGGTTCTGTGGAAGCTCGCTTCTGTGTCGACGTAAGAGTTCCCCACCCATAATGGATGACCACAACTTTGGGTGGTGCTGGAAGTGGATGGATTACTGTGGGCTTGAGTAGAAGAAAACTAACCGGAGCAGAAATTGGGTTTGTTGTGAAGGTGTCTGCGGATTGAAAACTTGACCACAATAATGAAGAACCGATTCAGGGCTTTTAGTTGTGTTAGCTAGACGTGGCCAACATGCGGTAAGATTTCATAAATGGTACAAAATTCGTTCATTTTTGGCAATCTAATGGTATGTGTTAGGCCGAAATACTACTCTCCATCTATACTTTTTGGATAACCCAATAGACAGACACTTCTTGGGTTTTCTCCATGACAGGAAGTAATTGTACCGGAGCCAGAAAAGTGTGTACGTGTGTTCAACAGCAAAGCGCTGCCACTCGGGGAAGCTCCTTCAAAGCTCCGTGCACCGTAACGGGTGATTTTATGTGCACTTTTCGTATGGAAAGGAAAAATAAAACTAGCTTCCATACTATGGAATCCACTCCGAACCAGGGGTACATTTGGGGCCATCCTTTTTGCAAGGAGAAACATTTCACACGACGAACCTGCGCTGAAAATGTGACCCAACGGTCACGGGGTGCTGAGCCACGGTCAAAGGTTTGTAGGCAAGAGTCCAACCAAAAGCTATCTACTCAAGAAGAAAAAAAGGAAGAAGATGAAGAAAAAAACCCAGATAAATAAAAGCCCGAAATGGACCCTTGATGGTAGCAACCATCCGGTTGGAGCGAGGCAAGTCTGTTGGCCAAACACGGCCAGCGCAAAAACAAAAAACCAACACAATAGCGGAAGCTTCATGAAGAATTGGATCAAACTGCAAAAGGGACCGGCGAACGCCTTCAGCACACCTTTCGAGTGGAAAGAACGTCTTCGAGAACAAATGCGCTTTCACTGCACGTGAAAGCTCAACGAAAGAAATCGTCGCTGCCGGCGGAAGGCGGCAAGAGACAAAGGAAACGGGAAAAATGAAATCGAATGTCAAATATAAGGAAAAAGGGATACACTGTGCAAACAGAACAATGCTGAAACACCGGTAATGATCCAACGCATGGGGAGTAGAAATTGAGGAATTTCAGAAGGAAACCACTGGGAAAGAGAGACAGTAGCAGGTGAAGCTATTTGAACAGAGGAAAGGACAAAGGTGATTTCTTTTACCGAATCTGCTGGGTATGGCGCCCTTTTAGTTGCTTGATATTTGCTTCTTTGCAGAAGGTGGCACGACGAGGTTGCCCGGAGAGCACGACGAAGCTTAAGCTTCTGCAGCTGGACGGCGACAACAAGCGGTGCATGTGTGTTAGCGCACTCCACGTAAGGATCCCACAGTGGTGTGTCCTTGTTGATGGAGTGTGTCGGATTGTTTGAGATTCTTCCCAAGGAATGGAATTGATTTTATGGGCCTTCCCTACCCTTCCTTTCTGCTTCACTCTATCGATGTTTGCCGTGTCGAGAGACTTCACCGGTTCGCTTGTTTCCGAACGGGTCAGCGAGCTTATTTGCGCACGGTTGAATGGGTGGGCCGATCACGAAGGATTCCGGAAACAAAGAGGGAAGCTTCTTGCTCCGGGACAGCTCTGCCGGACTGGGATGCAGTTTTCTTAGATCTTTAGCGCCCCAAAATAATGCATGAGCGAACGGAAGACGGATGGAGATACTTCCAACTAGGGTATCTTTGATTGGCAGGTTTTATGAATTATTTAGTCCTCTTCTATGGGCTTAAGAGGATGCGTAATATCGAGGCATGATTTACATATTAGGTATGTGATTTATTGGAAACTGACTCTAGCCATTGAAAGGAAATAAAATTCTTATTTATCTTGTGTTTGAATTTTAAAGTTGTGAATGCATGGCAAACAATTTCTTGCTAAGTTTTATTTTTTATATTTATAAAATATGTGTAAAAATCTCACGTATTTGTAAAAATCTATTAAAAGATAAAACTTTTTAATGATGCAACGAATCATTGATATTGTGAAATTTGCGAACCAAGTTTTGTGAAATTTCGGTTATATAATCGAAGTAAACTAACATCTAATCAACTATTAGTAGGAAACTAACATCTAACTAACATTGTAATCAACTAGAAAACTAATAAACTAACATTACATTAAGCTATCTTTATTCAAACAGTTATGAAGCTACAGTTCAATACAATGCAAACATTAAATACGTTTAAAAAATTGTTTGCATTTGATGTAAATTCTTTAAGAATATTCATGATAGATTAACTTTATAAGTTTGACTTTCTCGTTTCCTTTCTTTACCTCGACACTTGTAGGCAAGTCTATTAACACACTTTCCAGAGGTGAAGATTTGTTTCACGACTTGCCGATACTTTCCGAGCCACCGATGAACTCTAATTGAATTGGGCCATTCAAGCCCCGGAGCCCAACGACGCAAAGTTTTTCGACAAATTTGATTTATCGACGTTACACACTTCACACGCCCTTCCCCTTTCGACCCTCTTGCGGCGCTGCCAAAACACGTATCATGTATAATAACCATGACCACAGTTGGCGCAAATGCAGAAAACTTTATGCAGCCCGGTTGCAACCCCTTAACGAACCGCACGATACCCACCTCAGGAAGGGTATCAAGATTGCAGTTGGAGTGGAGACGTTTATCGGATTCGGACGGAAGGGTTCGGTGCTAGAATCGCTAGAACTGTAAGCTTTCTTCTGTAAGCCACTCCGAGCAGGTTTGATGGATGGTGCAGTGTCGGTAAAAGTCTGGTGCAGTAAGCTTTCGGTCTCTCTCTCTCTTTCTTCCATGCCCTTCTTGCATTCCACAAGCAATGCAACGCCTTAGGGAACCATGAAAGGTGAATAAAAGTTTTCCCACCCTGTTAGGGAAAATTGTATTTTTCTTTTCTTTTCGAAAAAAGGATTCTTTTCTTTCGTTGATATAAAAAAGTAACTACTTTATGGGATACAGTTCTTGTGGTGAGTGGGGGGGATAAACGTGCCTCTCCACAGCATCATGTGACTGGCGAAATGCATTTCTCAGTTGAACCGGCTACGGAAAGGGGCAGATATCCGCACGAGAGAAGAAACCGAGTTGTCGCACCAAAGGTGATCCTCGAGATGCGCTTAAGATGATGGTGATATGTGTCCTTTGCCTCGTACATTTGCCAACCCGACACGGTTGTGAGAAGGTGGATGTATCCAACATGTCTTTGTTCCACCGCCAGCGACTAACGAAGCGAGATCGACGAATGTGTTTCTTTCAGTTCTCTGTTGATGTTTGCCGATAAACTTGTACCAAAGGGGTTGCTTCCTTTTCCTCTCCTAAGTGCTGGTCAGCTCTTTACCAAGCAAGACAGATTTAAATCTTTTGTGAGCCATCCACGTTAGTCCAAGTGAATGGAGGAAGTAGTCTGATGGATGGATGGGAGAAATGGCGAACTCTTTTTTCCTCAACTGTTTGAAGTTTTGTTCAATTTAAAATTCTCTTTTAAAAAGACTGTTGGACGCCAGAAGGCCATGATGGAACCTTTCTATTGTTTCAATAAATTATAAGGAAACTTTTCAACTTGTTTCAGGTAGCAATTCATTACGGAAGAAATGTTTGAAAAAGTTGAGCTTTCTATAGGAATCTGATATCTACAATTTCTTTTTCGTATTCTTGGTGCTACGTTTGTTACTGTAATCGTTTTAGATGTATGATGCAAACCGATCAACTTAATATAGTTTGTTAATATAGATAATGGATACCAATTTACAGTATTATTAATCACAATTACCATATTATTCGTTTTTGTGAAAAATTAGCTCGAAAAAAAATCGAAAAAAATATTCCTATGTAAATGTTGTATATTAAAAGGAAAAAACTCGTTTCAAACAACCTCTTATGCAATATCAGACATAGTTACTAAAAGAAAAACAATGGTATCTTCATTTACAATGCCCCCATTGTTTTCTATCATTCCCAAAGCTCTTCTCCAATCCGTGAAAACGTCGTCTAACCAACAGCAAAACTATGTTGGAACCCGAGCAAGTACAGCTGGTGCTGGAAAAGCGACACGAAATAAAATGCAGAAAACTCACCAACGCTGGTCAGGACTGTCAAGTGAGGTTGGCTGGAAAAGGGTGGGCACAGAGAGTGGATGATAAGTGAAAAATGGAGTGGCAGAAAAGTACACGAAATAAGTGCAAAGATGTCGATGGAAGAAAGGAAAAAAAAGTAAATCCTGGGGAAAAACTAAAACCTACTCCAAAACTAAAACTGAAAATGCAATCTGATCTCCTGCTATGTTTGTGTATGTATGTGTATGAGTTTGTGTGATCAGAAGGGGAGATTTAAGTGGGGTTTTGGTAAATTGAGTCAAGTCGTTTTTATTCCACTTTCAGCTGTCCGTCACTCACTCGGCTCTGCAGTATCAGTCGAAGCGCGTCTTCGACCTTGTCTTCGTCCTTGCGTGTTTCTGCCAGCATCCGTGTGACTGTTGACTGCTGGTTGCGTCTTGGCAGTGCAGCACACAAAAGGCGAATCGTGTCCCGGGGCCCCCGGGATTGGTCACAGGTGCAGCAAAATAGATAGATGGTGCAGCAAACACCGCTTTTTCTTCAAGGATGCATCGCTGGTGGTGATGGAAAAAAGGAAGCGGCTGAAAGTGTCGAAGGAAAATGCACTTTCAGTGCGCTCGGGAACGGGAAGGAAGCTGCGTACAGTTTCGCTGCCAAGACAAACATATTCTTTGAGTATTTTGTGGGACGTTTGCACTGAAGGGATGGGACTTTGTTTTTCCTCGGAAGTCGGATGATAGTCGTAAGTAGAAAATAAGTAGTATTCCGCTTCCGGTGGTAGTGCAATGATGGACCGATTTGCATGGTACATTACGTATCAGCAGTGTGTAAATATTTTCTCGCAGTCAAACTTTGGCAGCCACCGGGTAAAACGGGATGGAAGGCTAGGAGAGACTGTTAAATAGGAGGTGAAATCTCCATTAAGAAGAATTTATATGTGCTTGCTTCGTATGACAATTGTTGAAAGTTGCATTAGGCAAAAAAGTGCATTGGAATGAGAGGTCTTAAAAATAAGTCAATTGCTTTTTTGCGTTCATTTTCAAAGCGGATTATATACACTGTAATAGGATTCAACAATGCAACATAGACATTGATGGTGGACTTTGTAAATGCTTCAAGGGAGTTTGCGAACTGACATGTTTGCTTACCATCCCCAAAATAAACAAATGAATCAAATTTCCAAGAAACTTAACAAAATTCATATCATTATCTAAATAACACTTATGTAGAAAGTACATAATTGAATTCAAATTGCAATACAAGTAAAACTTTAAGAAAAAATGTATAAACATTCATCAAGAAATAATTAAATAAAACAAAGAGTGCAAACTCATAACTTGAAGATAAAACTATGGCTTCCATCATCAATAAAGCGCTGCTCGCAGCCATAAAACCTTTTATGTTCAGCTAAGCATTCTTCTACCCAACAACTTTCTGAATCAAATATTTTTACGTTTCGTCAAAAGACAAAAGCGAAAATCAAATAAAATGTCTACGTTTCAACAGCATCCTTCGTGGAAAGACAAAATTCCGTTCGTTCAGGGTGAAACAGTGACAATCGCAAATAAAGAGAAAATCTTTTCTACCGAACGGAAAACTCTAAAATGAAATTGAAAACAGTTCATCGCACGAACGGGGGCCCAAAACCCGAATGGTCAAAATTATTGCAGAAGGCAAGGAGGAAAAGGCAATGCTTCACAAAACAAAATAAAAGGATTGAAGTGGCGAAAGAAAGTTAAATGATTTGCTGCTCCCCGTGGGGTGGCCTTTTGTTTAATTTGCGACCGTGCAAACAATTGGCCAACCCTTGGCCAAGTCATCGTGGTCTCAAATCGATCCTCTGGGGGATGTGCTCGCTTTAGGTTTGCCAGCAACTTGAATGCGCTGGCAAAAAGGGAACATCAATAAAGAAAAACGGTATCGATTGATGAGACAAGATCTTTCGATAGAAATTGTACGAAGTATCGACATGGATTGCATACCTTCAGGCGGATTGTGACGAGTCCTTGAATTAAATATGCTCAACATTTGGGGACGAAATTCGGTGGTCTGTTTCTATGGAGTGAATTGTCCAACGCAAGAAAGAGATCAACAGATAATTTAAAAAAAGTAAATGTAGCAAAACAGAAAAAAGTACCTAGGGTTGAGCATTTTATACTCGTAAAAGGAGCCTGTCGAAGGGTTCAGAATGGTTTATTTTGCAGGAGATCACACAGCCAGTGTTATTTTATTTAATTTTTTACCCACTTCGAGTGAGGCAAAACGAAATGATGCTCGATTTTAATGAAACGGTTTCTTTTTCTCTACCAACTTGCCTCAGACGCGTTGCCGTTGATGAGTTGCGGTTTTCCAGCGATCGTCTGGAAAGTTTTCCACTGCGTCAAACCAGTTTCACCATGGCAGGCGCTTTGGACAGTAATTATTGGACGACAACCTTCGTTCGTTCAGCTGCCCCAAACCAGGGGCAAAACCCTCTCGCATCTCGTGCATACATAATTATACGAATTTTCACAATCGCCTTGGTATTTTACTAATTGCGAGCCGTTATTTCAATTAAAGGCACTCATTCATTCCTGGAAAAGCTGCCAAGCGGTTGCTCCAGCGCATCGTTCTGCTGTTGGTGTGATTTTAGACAATACCAATGCCACAGAATACGCAGCCCAGGCATGAACGGACGCCCGACTGCGTGGAGACTGTAAAAGCATCTTCCCCACGAACCTCCCCTCAACTAGGTAGAACTTTGAAAATGAGCAATAGAATGTCAATTGATCCCTACGTGGTGCCCCATAACTGTGATGGCTAGTAAACTGGTACAGTGGGAGAAGCCTAAACCGCACCATTCAACTTCGAGGGGGATAATTCCTTTGCAAATTCTACCAAACCCCTACAGGACGTGTGGATTGCTGAAAGATTTCACACTTCATCGAACAGTATAATCACCAGGTGCTGCCGGGCTAAGGATGCTGCAAATTAATTTTATCGTCTGTTCAGAGTAAGTCACCGAATGAGTGCCTAGTATTCCCTTTTATTGTTTACTCACGTAATTGCTACTGGAAGGTAGGACCAGTTCGAAGTTAGGTCAGGTAGAATGGCTCGCTGTGGCTGTGTGGCTTTAGCTAAACAGGCCATTCTCTAGTTTGCGGTTGGTGTGTAATCGATTCGACTCAGCACTTTCGTAGACACTTGAGTTTATCAGAACAGGAAGATGCAGAAGAATTTGTTCTAAGAAAAATTGACCTATGTACTGAGGCAAAGGTATTTGTAGGTTGCAGATGATTATTTCGAATGTTAAGTTTGAAACTACAGCACAATAAACTTATAGCAGAATAAAATCTACTCTGCACACTTTTGTTTTGCACGCACATTGCATACTTTTAGGCGCTTTCAGTATGTTCCTAGTATTCATAGTACTAAGTCGATATCTGAAATACATAAATATAATGTACGCTAAGAAAAGTAAAGTGTCATATCAAACCTATTCAGAATTTGCATTTAATGTCTTGACGAGTGCCTAATTCGTTTGAAATCGCAGTAAAGGTGCCATGGTAGAAAAAAACAACCGTTTATCACTATTTTCGTCGATCACCTTTACTGCTTTCATAGATGAATCCGGCAACAATGCAACATCCCCCGTTTCACGGGCGGTGTGTCATCCATTCATCACAAAGGTGGCATAATTTATGATGCGGTTGAAAAATCCCGCTTTAAGGTCTTCGGTAAACATAATTAGATCCGGCGCGGCCTGGCATTTCATCGAAACGAAACCGTATTTTTCGGGGAGATTGGAAGCGGGTGGACACTTCCTGAGCAAAACAAAAAAGCAGTGCCGGAAGTGATCTAACAAACTGCGGTGTGTGGTGGCGTTGTTGACACCCTGCTCGCACACTTCGCTTTCTCCTGTGCGCTCGCTTGCGCTCACACACTTTCACTGTTTCTATTATCCTTTCAGTTGGCCGTCGCTTAACAGCGGTCAAACCGGTCCGGTTGGTGTCATCGGTTGTGATAAGATTTTAATTTATGGCAGTTCAGCGTTGTCAGAAGGCTTCGGAAGGGAAAGCAGAGGGCATGCGGGGTGGAATGAATGACGAAGCGGCGGTGAGTTTGGCCTCGGCAAAGGTCCACCGATCACGGAGCGTAGAACTTGTGGTGAATCATTCCGAAGGCCCCCTGTTGAATTCGGGTTTCTCCAGCGGCAGGCACACTCCCGCAATCTGGCACCGCCGGGCGAATGTTTGGCCTGCAGAAACAATGGCCTTTGGTGGCCCGCTAGGCATGCTTTGAAGCGGGGATGGCCTGGGGAAGGGTTTCCTCGACGGACCCACACGGACTCCCCGGAAACGGAAGAGATTTTGCACATTTGTCAAAAGGATGCAGCGAATCGGAATGATGCAGCCCAAGGATAGCCCGGCGGCGGTGGACCGAATCGAAGCTCAGAGTAGCGCCGAAGGATAATAATGGTTGTGGACCAGCGGGGAATAGCGTGCCCGGAGTGGGGTCACCGAGCTGACGTGGGAGGGTTGATAAATTACTGCAGACCAAGTGAGACCGCAATTAATTATAACCAACGGGCGTCAAGTTCCGTGGTCGGAGAGAGTCGGTTCTCATCCGTCCCCGGGAGCTACAAAGCTCTTTGATGCGGAACGTAAGTGCCGTTGAAAGGATACCAGGCCGAGCTAAAGATCCTTCCTCCGGACAGCTGCCCTCCCCAAAACACCCACCGTACAATGCACACAGGGTGTTCGTTCGGGTATTATTCATCGAGGCGCTAAACGATGACAATGTTCGACGATCGGGCCAAATGTATCGGGCAGTCTGGGCTGGTTCCGTTTGGCGTTCACTGCATCGCGCAATATCGGCTGCTGCCGGGGAGGATTTGTATGCAATAATCCTTCCCCATTCGAACGTGCTTCTCTTCACGGGAAGACCAGACGTCACCCGTGGAATGCAGCTGAAACACAAACTGGTTGTTTTGGTTAGTGTTTATCATCAGCGATGTCGGAACTGCAATGACTTCTCACTTACTAGGAGCCATAGGTTTGGTTTGAGGTCTTCCAGGTGCAGTGATTGCAGTGATTACGCGTAAGCGTTTTCGATGGCCGACAAATGTTACTCTTCCTGATATTGTTGTGCGCCTTACGATCAAATTAATTAGAGACGAAGCGAGACGTTGGGTTAGGACATATTTGAATATTGTGAGTGATAATAATATTCGTTGTTACCAACCGGTATGAATGATGAAACACCATATAAAGCTATCTGAAATGCAAAACATATTGAGGAAAGTAATGTCGTATTTGCATGAATGAAAAATTAAATGAAACGCACATCTAACAATATGACAACAGTAAAATTATCATATTTTAATTAAAATTAAATATACCAGTTTACAGCACAGAAAATTTCCGTGAAACCATTGTGCAGCATGTTACCAGACCGATTATGATTTAAAGTTCGCTAGTCCTTTTGTTGCTAGTTCTTCCAGGTATGGTAATGCTCTCTTGTTGACCACATCCTCATCAAACTTTGCATAGTGCTTCGTTATAGTTTGCCGCGTGTGTTTATTTTACTACCAGATTGTCCATTACGAAGGGCTCCCTAGAGTTGAGGTACCTAAATAAACACCAGAGCTTACAAGAACTCACAGTGGCATTTTGAACGTAGGCATGTGAACTTAATTTTGAAGCCATCCGCCATCCTTATACTGGAGAAAACAAATCAGGGTTTCGCCTACAAAAGCACCCAAAAACCTAGCCCAAAACCTGATTATGTCAAACTTATTAAACGTTCCGCCAATTTGTTTACCACCATCAATTAACATGTATAATTACATTACTAACAGTGTGAAGTTGTTGGAAACGTGGAGCTGTGTTTCTCATGTGGGTCGTTTGCTTGTTGTTCACTTGCTCAAGGAAAAATCTTACCCAGCTCGTCCTTGCTCCAAAACAGAATTTTCAGGAATAATATTTCGACTTCAAAACAACCTTTAAGTGACCTCTCTATCCAATACCGGTTTTTGTGACGAAAGATAAGTTTCCATTTTTCCGCATAGCACTGTCGTTCAGAATCGAGTGTTTCCGGACAGACGTTTGGGTCCCGTTGGCGGCGTTTGTTACCTATATTTTTACCAATGTTTGTACCGCATCAAAGTGACTCCATTATCAAACTTTTCACCTTCCAATTTCTCCATATTGTGATCTCCCCTCGGGGTAAACTTTGGAGGCGAATTTTTGGGGGGTTGGTCGGAAAACTGAAACTAAACCAATGGATCGAATATCGCACATGGGATTCGAACCAGTGTGCTCAGTTCCACCTCGAGGTCGAGGGTGGTCGGGAGTCGATGCGATCTATTTTTCCAGTTGGAAAACTTTCCCCAATCGATACCAGCCGACGGCGGGTCGTGACATAGTGTCGTGAGACCGCCCGGGAGACATCTGGCCAGAGTTTCCCAGAAGAGGCTAGGTTAGTCGCATACGGGGTGGAAAATAGTCGTCAACTTTCACTTATCAACACCACCAGCACAGCGAAGGATGCTCGTCCCGACGCGGCCTAAGGTGGGTTTGGAAAAATGGAAGTGGAAAACACGATGTAGCTTGCGAATCAATACAGTTAGGCATTCGTTCCAAGGCTAAGAAAAAAGATCGCTACGGAAGGTGGACTTTTTTTTATTCTTGTAACGTGCTGCGTGCCCTGATGAAAGTTTCTTCGTTCATTTTTCCACTGGAAAAGCAATGAATGATAAAGCCAGCTTGGTTTGGTTTGTTTAGTGAAGGTGTATTGTTTTCCACGAAAACTTTTAAGTTACGAAAGTGCAAACATAACATCTTTAATTGATTTTTTTCCGTAAAGCGAGTTGTCTAAAAACTTTTTTCAATATATTTGTCTAGAGTTAGAGATAAATGATTTCTCAGGCTCCAGGCTCAGTGTGCATCCTCAGTGTGGCCGTGATGTTGGCCACACACTTTATAAGGAAATAAATAAATAAATAAATAAATAAATAAATAAATAAATAAATAAACAAATAAATTTCCTTGTTAATTAAGTTACTCCGGCGTTTCGGGCTAGTTACGATCATAAAGAATTTATTGAATTGTGATAATCTATTCATTAGAACTCCACAAATTGTTTTAAATTAAAAATTAAAAATTACTAATCAATTTGGACTTATAAAGTGCTGCCATAACTGACGCGCGTGCCACATAAAAGACCTCCTAAATTGTTTTCTCCTGTTTATCTGTCTTCTATAAGTTCCTGACAAGGCCTTGACAATAATGAATATAATAAACGATTCCGATTATAATAAGCGATTCGGGAGTCCGCGACAGCCGAGCGGTAGCACCGGTTAGAAAATCGGCCCATGAGCGCCAGGGCTCACCACCTCGACGGCGTGGGTTCGAATCCCAACCGAGACCGGACCCTCCCCTGTACGAGAGGACTGACTATCCACGTGCAACAGGGAAATAAGTCTCGTAAGCCCTTAACGGGCAGGCATGACCAAGAGGTCGTTACGCCAAGAAGAAGAAGAAGAATAAACGATAACTATAAATGATAAATCCCACGTAAACGTAATGCAATGTTAGCAGTTTCAAATCAATGTTACATGACGGCTGCAACGATTTGATTATATTACGTTTATCTTCGTGGCCTTAACAACTAATAAACCTAATTGTTTTGTATAATTAGCAAATTGGAGTGATGTAACATTCAATGTAGGTTGCTACATGGGAACAAAAAGATTAAACATGTTGTATGAATTTTCGGATGGTCTTCGTGCTGTGCAATTAAACCTTACACTTTGAGCTCCAGTTTGCTACTGTTTATTAATCTGTCAAATATAGTTCATTCGCGTTACCTTATAATTCATTTGACTTAGTTCCTATTTCCCTTTTCATTAATCCTTTTCGTTAATCCTTTTTTCTATGCCAATGATATCCGCCAGAATGTAGGCAACATACTTGACTTTAATTTCCCACATTCCGGCCACCAAAAAAGGGTATCCCTTTTTTAACTGTTGCGTGAGTGTTTTTTTTTTTTTATCCTACGCCTATGGGTTTTACACTTGGGGATTAGGAATGAGAGCGAGTCTCGCTGCTGCTCGTACAATTTCCTTCCCTGATGCAGTTCGAATTGTAGCAACTCTAACTATGCTATCCTTCCCTGGATGCACTGCTGTTATTCGCCCCATGGGCCACATAGTTGGAGGTACGTTATCTTCTTTGATCAAGACGAGTTGTCCCTTTTCTAGCTCTACAGGGTTATTTGAACAGTTTTTAGCACGCGCTTGTAATTGTTGAAGGTATTCCGGATACCAGCGCGCCCAGATGGCTTGTAAATGTTTCTGTACTAGCTCAAATTCCTTCAACCTATTTGATGGTTCCTGCGACCTATCAATTTGTGGTAATGCACACATATTGGAGCCTACTAGAAAATGCCCTGGTGTTAGTGGCTCTGTATCTGTGGGTTCGTTAGACAATGGCACTAGCGGTCGTGAATTTAAACATTGTCCGACTTGGGCTAACAGAGTTACCATTGCCTCATAAGTTAAGCTCGTACTTCCTACTGTGCGAACAATGTGTTGTTTTACGGAACGTACCGCTGCCTCCCAAAGACCGCCAAAATGCGGAGCACGTGGTGGAATGAATTTCCATTTAATTTCGTTGTTCGCACACCAGTTGAAAATCTCGTCCCGCTCTTGTTGAATGCATTTGAGCATCTTATAGAGGCGATGAAGCTCATGCGCGGCGCCCTTGAATGTCGTTGCATTATCGGAGTGAAGTTCTGAGATATTCCCTCTTGTTGCAACAAAACGCCGAAGTGCTGCCAGAAAGGACGTCGTCGTGAGATCACCCACTAATTCAATGTGTACCGCCCTGGTCGTACGCCGTACTATGTACGCCTTCGTCGGGCTGCGGTTCCGAATCGTTGACTTTAGTAAGACTGGTCCGCAGTAGTCAATTCCACTGACAGCAAACGGTCTCGTAGGTGTTACCCGTGAAATTGGGAGGTCCGCGATGCTTTGCTTCACCAATGTTGGCTTCGCCTTGAAACATTGTTGGCAATGGTGGTAAACAGACTTAGCGAGACTGCGCCCGCCAATTATCCAAAATCGTTGACGTAGTGTGGCTAATAATAACTGAGGTCCGGCGTGCAATAATTTCAAGTGATACGCGACTGTCAATAACTTGGCCAATGAATGATTACTGGAGAGCAGAATCGGGTGTTTGGTCGCGTCCTGAATCTGCGCATTGTGAAGCCGACCACCGACTCGCAGTAATCCCTTTGAGTCAACAAAGGGCGATAGCCACCGCAGCTTCGACGTTTTCGGAATCTCCTTGCCATGCTTTGCGGTATGCAGTTCCTCTGCAAAGCTATCCTCCTGCGACAACCGGCACAACTGGATTTCAGCCTGGAGAAGTTCTTCCCGTGTTAATGGTGGCACTCTCTCAACCAGTGACAGCTGTTCCGGTGAATTTCCGTCTTCCGTGGTTCTGAATGCGCCGCGTCCTGTCAGGCAATGAATAAAACGCAGACAAAACGCCATAGATCTGCGAAGGCGATGGTATGCCGAGAATGATGCAAAGAGTTTGTTGCTGAAATCTGCCGTCGTTGATACAGCAACCACACGTGGCGTCACTGCTCTTTCCTCCGATACACAATCTCCTTCCTCTGTAGATGGGTTGTGCACAGGCCAGCTTTCTTCGTTGTAAGACAACCAGTGCGGGCCATGGAACCACCGATCGCATTCCAATAGTTTATCTGCATGAAGACCGCGCGAGATGTCATCTGCAGGATTATCTGTGCCCGGAACATGCTTCCAGCACGTAATGCTGGACTCCTTCTGTATGAGAGCCACCCTATTTGCCACATATGGTTTCCAACGTCGAGGTGAGGAATTCAACCAATGTATCACGGTCATGGAATCGGTCCAGCATACCGTGGATTGTATAGTAATGTTTAAGGATTGGCTGACCTTCCGGTATAAGTGTGTTGCCAGTCGAGCCGCACATAGTTCCAATCTAGCGATAGAATGCGGGTTATCTAATGGAACGATTTTGGATTTGGCTGCCACGAGTTGAACAGAAATCCCGTCTCGATTTACAGTTCGAAGGTAGCAGCATGCTCCAAATGCAGCTTGGGATGCATCTGCAAAGATGTGTAGTTGTATGCTCGTGGGTTCCCGGCTTGATATGTAACGCGGGATGCGTACTTCCCGAAGAAGATGTAATGTAGAATAAAACTTGTGCCATTCCTTTTGGACCTGTGATGGCAGCTCAACGTCCCAGTCCCAAGCTTTCCCGTCTTGCTTTAGCAACCAAAGCTGTTGCATGAATAGCTTGGCTACTGTTATGGCTGGTCCCAACAATCCGAGTGGATCAAATATCTTTGCAATGTAAGACATTGTTATCCTTCGTGTCCATATTGGTGCTGTAGATGGAAGATCGATCCGGAACCGAAGCAAGTCGAGGGCTGGCTCCCATACAAGCCCGAGAGTGGATACACATTGCGCGTCTCGTAATTCGTATGTTGGTAAGATCGCTACGTCTTCTGGTGGAATGCGAGAGAGCACTTCAGGTATGTTCGATGCCCACTTTTTTAGCGATAAACCAGCTGACTGCAGCATTTCTGTAACTTGGCTCACTATTTCGATTGCATCTGTTTGATCGTCAGCACCGGTTAGTAGGTCATCCACGTAGAAATCGTACAGGACAGGGCTAACTGCGCGTGGATATTGCTCCCCATGATCGTTTGCAATCTGCTTCAGAGTTCGTGTAGCTAAGAATGGTGCCGATGCCGTGCCGTAGGTAACCGTTTGTAGTTCGTAGGTGCTTATGGGTTCTGCGGAATTTTCTCTGTACCGAATGCGAAGAAAATTCTTGTCTTGGGCGTGATGAAGGAATTGACGATACATTTTCTCCACGTCTGCAGTAATTGCTATCGCATGAGCCCGAAAACGCATGACAATCGAAAGCAGATCTTGCTGTACTACCGGACCGATGAGCAAAGTGTCGTTTAGTGAAAACCCGGAAGTTGTCTTGCAGGATGCATCAAAGACAACCCTAACCTTAGTGGTCGTACTGGTCTCCTTTACTACTGCATGATGCGGCAGATAGTAATGCGGAACTGAATCATCAACGGGTTCGCTAAGTTTCTTCATGTGCCCCAAACGCTCGTAGTCCTTCATAAACTTGATGTATGCCTCTTTCATTTGCGGGTTGGAATTCAGCCGACGTTCCATTCCCGCCCACCGGCGATCGGCGATCTCCTTGGAAGCTCCTAAAATTGTATTGGCATTCGAGTTAAACGGTAAACTAACCACATACCTTCCCGCAGCGTCCCGAGTCGTCGTAGAAACGTAATGTTTCTCGCAGAGGTCCTCCTCGGCCGAAAACGTTGCTTCGTTGGGAAGAGTTTCGCATTCCCAGAACCGGTTCAGGATCACTTCCAGTGGGGTGTTTGACGTAGCCACATGGCAAATTCGTGGAGCCTCCTTTGCAGCTTGGGCAGTGTTACCCGCGACGACCCAACCGAAGGGAGTCTCGACCAGCCACGGACGTCCCTTGCCAAGCGACCGTTTCCTTCCGGAATGAATCTCCCAGAACGCATCTCCCCCGATGACGATGTCAATTCTGCCTGGGATGTAGAACGATGGATCCGCCAAAACTGCATCTACCGGCATCCTCCAGGAAGACACGTCAGTGGGAGTCGTTGGGATGTCCGCCGATGGGTTATTCAGGATCAGGAATTCCATTTGAGTCGCGAATGGTTGTATCTTCGACTGGACGGTTGCCACAATCGACCCGTTCACCAACTGCGACGCCATACCGATGCCAGAGATGGAAACGTTGACCTTAGACCGAGAGGCCATTAATTTCCGAGCGAACGCTTCCGAGATGAAGTTAGACATCGATCCGGAATCGAGAAGCGCTCTCGCCTCGTGCCTTGTTCCGTAGTCATCGACGAGATGTAGCACCGCCGTCTCAAGGAACACCGTTTCGTCTTCCGAGTTCACTCCCATCGATATCGTCGAAGAAATGTGTAGCAGTGAATGATGACGCTCCCCACACGTGCGACAGGATCGATCCGACTTGCAGTCCTTCGCTAGATGCGTATTGCTTAGGCAATTCCAGCAACAGCGCTTCTTTGCCACGATGTCGCGTCGCTGCTGCACATCCTTGCCGTTGAATATTGGACACATGCGTAGCGAGTGATTTTCAGCGCACTCCAATAAACACCGTGGTTGCCCCGAGGATTTGTGAATGGCTGCGGTGTTTGTAATGGCTCTCCGTGAGGTATTTTGCCGTGCGTTTCCGGCCACCTTAATCGTCGAATCCTCTACAATGGTAAGGCTTTTAGTGGATTTGAGGATCTGGATCCGATCTTCGACAAATTTCATCAGTTCCTGATATTTGTCCCGCTCGAAGTGGACGGAATGCTTCTCCCACGCAAGAATGGTCTCGCTGTCGAACTTCATCAGCAGCATGTTGGACAAAGGAGTATCCCATGCCTCCACAGGTTCTTTCAGCTTGGCCAAACCATTCAAATGCCGTGTGAATTCATCCACTAAATTAGTTAGATCTTCGACGCTCTCTGATTTTACCACCGGAAGAAAATGAAGTTTCCGCCAATACTCACGAATAAGGCTACGTGTATTGTCGTATCTTTTCAACAGCGCCTTCCAAGTGACCGCGTAGTTTTCGTTTGTTAACGGTGTGTGCTCGAAGGGTAATGCAGCGTCGCCCTTTAAAGATGACAGTAGATACTGCAGTTTAGCAATCGATGACAATTCTGCCGAATCATCGATCATCGATACAAAACGGTCGCGAAACGAGAGCCATTTTGTAGAGTCACCGTCAAACGTAGGCAATTCGATTTTTGGAAGCCGAAGATTGGTTGCAGTTGGCCGTCCAAATGCCATTGTTGAGTTTGCCAGCATCGAAGAATCTGGTGTCTCCTTCGGAAGATTCGTCCGCAAGAATGCCTTCAAACGTTGGCAACGCTCCTCCATGTCAATCCTATCGCTGATACACGATTCCAACGCTTCACTGCTATCATCGAGTTCTTCTAATTTCGCCATCGCTGCGAAGAAATCCTCCTTTTGCTGCTGAAGCCTCTCCAATGCACCTGGAAGCTGACCCACTTCATCCTTGGAGAACGTGGTCACAAATCTTTCAAGCGATTTGATATTCTCCAACGCAACCTTCTTTTTATGCTGAGCCGCTTTGAGTTTTTTCTCCATTTCTCTTAAAAGTTTTTTGTTTTCACTGTGGCCTTTTTTCGCTGTCCCCCAAGGGTTAACCGGTGACGCGCTGGAAGATCAAATGCGCGCGAACTCTCTCAAACTTTGATGGCGCGCAAAACGTGATGGCGGTTAGATGATGCAGCACTATCGAGATGCGGTGAGATGCGTAGGCGACTCTCACTAACTTCGTATTGTGTGCACTCTTTCTCACTGCACTGTTGTTTGCGTTGCACCCGTTGTGCAAATCCCTTGCGTTGCACTCGTTGTGCAAATCCTTTGCGTTGCACTCGTTGTGCAAATCAGTGTTCACAATTGACGAGGAACTCGTCGAATGTTCTCCTAACACTTGCTTCGCGGTCTTGACGTCGTGAACGTCGAAGAAAACAATTGTCCGTAAGACACTGCGTACGTCGTAGACGTAAACCGAGATAATTGTTCGTAAAACAATTACTGAGTAAAACTTTCACTCAACACGAAAAATCCGGTTCGAAGGACCAAATGTATGAATTTTCGGATGGTCTTCGTGCTGTGCAATTAAACCTTACACTTTGAGCTCCAGTTTGCTACTGTTTATTAATCTGTCAAATATAGTTCATTCGCGTTACCTTATAATTCATTTGACTTAGTTCCTATTTCCCTTTTCATTAATCCTTTTCGTTAATCCTTTTTTCTATGCCAATGATATCCGCCAGAATGTAGGCAACATACTTGACTTTAATTTCCCACACATGTCAACATAACAACAAACAATCATAGATTGAAAAGCCATTGCCAGCAAAGTTTTGCTTGCGATACCTTACTTGTTAAATGTGTTCTTCTTCTTTCAGTTCATTTTCTTCAAGTAATGCAGTTTGTTTACCAAATTGTTCTTCTTATGTATCAACATGAACCAGCACTGCTGCTAGAAATTTGTTTATCAGGTTCTCTTAAGTTATTTTTACTTCATGGCGACCAAAACAAGCCCAGCTGCGCGGATGCCAGTATCGTTATCGTTTCTCGCATCCGCAAACGGTTTCGGACGACAATGCAGGGGTGAACAACTTACTAAAGCGCTAAATTGATTTCAAAAATTAATAAATGTGGTTCGGAGGAATTGAAATTAATTTCAAAAGTAAAAAAATGTATGAAATCAGCTATGATACAGGTTCATTAATATAAAATAGCCAACTATAATCTTTTAATTCAGAAGGACATATATTACGTTCAAAAGTAATAATGCATTACTAATAGCATAACGAAAAATATTATCTGTAAATTTGTTATTAACGATTAAAATTTCATTTAGTTTCAATTTCACAACATCTGGAACACACAACTGAACAACAGACGTTGCCAACCCCAGCATTGTTCCATATAAAAACGCTCCATCAAGCGGCTCAAAATGAAGGCGATCCAAGAGGACGAGTTTAGTGTTGAGTGTCGTGTCGGCGCGAAAAATCCTTCTCAAACATGTGTTCCAACATAAGAGTCGTTTGTTATCATTTTGTGCTATTCTGGACATTCCTTGGAAGTGTCTCTTGTTCTTCTGAATCAAATTCTACCGACAACTCGATCGCTGGGTACGGATTCGAAGTGATGATGGCCAAGCTGGACTACCTGCAATACAAGCTACACGAAATGGAGCTGGGGCAGAAGGAACGCGATGAAGAGTTTGCCGAGAAATTTACCAAATTTGAAGGCTCGATCGAAAACATTCAGTGGGCCATCACTCGCCACGATCAGGATGCTGGACACAACCTAACCGCACTCCAGGCCCACTCCCGGAAGATCCTTGCTCAACAAATAGCGTGTGCCAATCATGAAAAGATGCGGATGGAAATCTCACAGTTGACCCAAAAATTAAACTTATCTATTGGTTCCTACTCTATGCTGTCAACTCGAGCTTTCAGCGTCAATTCCACCTATTCATCAGTGCCCTCTCGTCTGCGAGGATCGTTTAAATCGTGTAAAGAAGCTCCTGCAAATGTTTCTGGAGTCTATTGGATCCAATTGAGTGGAAATTCATTCACATTTGAAGCGTTTTGTGAACAAAATACTTTTGGTGGCGGATGGCTGGTTATTCAGTACCGCTATGATGGATCCCTGGACTTCTACCGGAACTGGACAGAATATCAACAAGGCTTTGGAAATACCAGCAAGGAGTTTTGGATCGGATTGGAGAGATTGTATCAACTTACATCGCAAGGGTCGTACGAGCTGTTGGTTGAACTGAAGGCTTTCAATGGTAGTTATAGATATGCTCATTATGATGAATTTCAGATCGGGAGCGAATCGGAGCAATATCCTCTGAAGAAATTAGGAACTTACAGTGGTACGGCATCCGACGCTTTGATCCGGCATGCTGGGAAGAAATTTACTACGAAAGACCGAAATAATGAATCTGGATCAAATACTGCTGTTCAATACGAAGGTGCCTGGTGGTATAGCAGTGGCAGTGATTCAAACTTGAATGGAAAATACAAGAACACAGACGATAGCAAATCAATGTTCTGGTCAAAAGGTCGAACAAACATCCAAGGGTGGGCATTTTCAAAATTGATGATTCGCAAAATTTAAACAAATAATAATGTACGTTGCATAGAAAATATTAAAACAATATACAGAACATAATTTTCTCCGATCTGTTCTATGAGAGTCACGGTTTTGTTTTTGCTTCCAAGTTTGAACAAAAGCTCTGTGTTTTTTTGCAAATACCCAATCGTAATCGTTAATTGTCGTTGTGAAATAGTAAGAAAATGTGAATAAAATAAAGTAATAAGGGACTTTCATACTTTATTGATTTTTTTTAATTTTTACATATTGAAGCGTTTTACGCATTGAAGATGTTAGTCTGGAGGAAGTTATGAAGCATATTATAATGCAATGCATGCTAGAATCTGGACATGTTCTAGTAACATGTATCGCAGACATCTGTTTCAGACATCAGCATAAATTCGACCTATCATCATCTCGGGTGGTACAGCGTCATTATGCTCTGTGCATCTGTTCTTTGCTGGCAAACGCTCTAGGTAGATACTTCATTTAAGTGGCTGCCGCAGGTAGCAGAGATTGGCGAAATGCTTGTTTGATTGGACAATGTAATATCGCTCTCGATGCTTTGCGGTCTACAAGGTGTATTCCTTTTTGTCGTGTTCGTAAATGATGGTGAGAACTGACGGTGATGGAAACATGAACCATTTATTACCGTTACAAGTCAACTGAAGCTGGTGTTTAAAGTTATAAATGGAATATAATGTTTGTTGCATAATATATGTAGTGTATATGGAATATAATGGTTGTTTAAATTGTTTAAGCCTCAAGTTTCCTAATAAGAACTATTTTTCCAGAACACCGAATATTTGAATATTTAGGAAAAAGGGTTAGACTGTATAAAAAGTAGCGATGACAGCTCGTGTGAACGTGATTTCTCTCGCATTGAAAAAGAAGTTTGCTCGTTCACAGTAAAAAAAAAAAAATTCGACTATACTAAATGGCTTTTTTAGAGAAGTAAGTTAAAATACACCAGACTTTGCAGATTTATTCTTTCGCCAAAATAATTAACTCCCAATGAACTCTCATTACTCTCCATTGTCCGGTTGTGTGTTCCATGTAACCGAGTAAATTAAATTGTGCACATTTCATCGTCCCTTCCTTATTGTTTCAACTCCTCCGATGAAAACTACGAGGAATCTTTTCTTTTACGAGGTTCGAGGATTGGGAAATTTTCACCCATTCCAGGGCTTTTGATACGATTGGAATCGAACCAAATCGGATTAAATTCCTGTCGTGTCCGCAGCATGTTCGGCCATAGTATGGGGAAGCTTGGGGTGGACAGACGTAACTAACACTATCCACACTAACCATATGCTCCAGGGTTGGGCGATATTTTGGTCGTAAGCGCGTGGGCCACTTTCCTTCGCCTGGGGGATGTTGTTTCTTTAAGCCGCCAAGCCGGTCGGTAGGCTCTAGAGAGTCGATTAAGGAGAGGGTTTTCGGAAAATAATAGAAATCTTAAAGAGAAAATTATCTTTCCTTTTCGACCATTTCCACCCACTCCTATGCGGTGGTTTGCGGGTTGGATGGGCTATATTTTCTTTATACCCTTCGTAAAGCTCTCGGGTAAAGGATCTCTTGGGCGCTCCGAGGGAAAG
This sequence comes from Anopheles coustani, assembly GCF_943734705.1. NCBI lineage: Eukaryota > Metazoa > Arthropoda > Insecta > Diptera > Culicidae > Anopheles > Anopheles coustani. The sequence goes on from NC_071288.1 coordinate 84,118,079, forward strand.
TCGGATTAACGAAGAGCAACGATGTCCGGTTCGGGCGAACCGAAGGGTGGTGAAGATGCATGCCTTGGAATTAAATCTCTATCCCTTTCTCTCGTCTACCGTCTAGGCCCCACTAACCAAATGGCTCACTTGACCCGTGTGGCGCCCTCGGGCTGGAGAGTGTAATCAGTAGTCAAGCACCGAAAATGGGAAACGGAAATCCTTAATGAAAGGGTTCTCCAATTCGACCGAGGCCGCCCGAAAGAAGCTGGCCGGCTGGTTGCGGGCGTCTTAAGCCAACCATAAGCTCGGCGTGCAGAAGGTGTTGGCGGGCGCATTGAAGCAGTCATTTAATTTGCAGCGAAATCTTCCTAAAGAAGGGATGTCGCCGTTGAGGAGAGAAGGTTTTGCGACGGTGTGAACATTTGAACCCGCAGAACGCCAACAAGGGCGCCCACGTGCGCTCGCTTGGCAAGTGAGTAATGAATAAGTGATGCATGGGTATATACTTCTCATCATCTTCAAGCCGAGAGCAAGCTTGAGAGCGTCCACACCTTCATCATCATCATCAAACGGAACTCGTTCTTATGACATGTGGTAAGCCGATACTTACGACTGAAATATAATTGAAAACGGTGTTAGGATGAGTTGAAAAATGTGGCTTTCTGTTATTTTCGCAAACTGCAGCTTAGCGGTATGATCAAAGCGAAAATTATAATCCACCCAGGATTGCATGCAAAGCTATTTCAATGATGTATTTTGGCCTTTGTTTTGTCCTGTAAGCTACCAATCATTTTGTTGAACTGTTTCGCATCTTTTTGATCTTTTGATGTGTTTTGAACCTCACTGGAGAAATATCATTGCTTAAAATATTGGACCAAATATCAGTGATTTTGTTCCATACTCTCCTAGGCTTATGACGCCCTAGAGTTTGATAGTACAAACCAAGTTTATAGTACATTTGAAAATCGTATTTATTATGACTTACATTGATTTTTTTTAAACTTACTGTGGTTCTTAAACTTTTATTCTTTCAATTTGTATTACTTTATTATGTAAAGTTTATGATTTAATCCACGCGGAGTGCAGTTTTTCGTCAATCTTCAATTATAAATGTTTCAATCATAACTCTAGTGAATTTTTTAAAGTGTAGGAGCATAACTGTCTATATGAAGTATAAAAAAATATTAAATTTTTTATTTAATTTATTTAATTTTTATTTTATGATTGAATCACGCGGAGTGTAGAAGTGTTTAGTTCAATAATTGAATGACTTTTTTTAAAAATACCTTAGTGTATTTTCTTAACCTCGATTTGTAACGATTTTGCTCTAATGGTTGACAAATTTGTACAAACTATCGGCAACCCTCTTTTCTTAAGTAGACGTAAAGGAATTAGAAGATGAAATTGAAAAAATAAAACTTAACCGAAAGCTGCTAGTGGGATTAAGATACGACATTGAATCCCCTTCTTAGTTATTCTTTGGGGGCTGTCGATCCCCAGCTCCCCTTCCATTTGACGAGAACCTCTTCAAGGCCGCACTCGCTAGCTGCCGTAGAGGGAGGTGGAAAGATTGCGAGACGCCGATAAGCGTGTTGACAAGTGTCAGCGTTCGGTGCGATCGCCTGGACAAGGGAACGATTGCAGATTGAAGTGCACCGTCTGGGTGTGGGATTAAGCGCACGTCTTCTAGTCGAACGAACGGCGGGCCGTTTGCAGCTACGGCCCACACACGCTCTGTCATCGCCGGTGCACGCTACACACGATGCTCCAGCGATGCTGCCGGCCGATATCGGTTCCAGTTTATCTCCTGCCGGCGCAGAACGGACGATCTTTCAGTGTTGCTCAATGGGAAATGTTGAAGAGGTAGCGTTCGCTAGTTGCTTCTCGTGGTATTTTTTGTTATCGCATATATCGTGCGCATACTGCACCGAACCTCGACAGTGTGCGTTGCGTGAATGTATCGTTTCCGGCGAACAGTTCGCCCACGTGGAGCGAAGCGAGAAGCGATTTCTTAACGGAACAACCAGAATCAACGGTATCGCTTGGGAATGGGAAACTGTTCGATGTCGTGTATCGTGCCGTATCGGTATCCGAGATGTCAAAATCACTGGTGACAGCAGAGGAAGCTGTTCTTTGCTCGTGGACGGTGGAGCTTCAAAGTGTCGTCGGAGAAAGCAGGCAAGAATAACTAAAAAAACGAAATCGAGCCAGTGCGAAACATTTTTGCTGCGTTCTTTTCCGAGGAAATGGCAGAGATAACAAGTCGCATGACAAGCGATGGCCTTGTGGAAGCAGACGGTGCATCAAAAGATTTGCAGCCAGTTTTGTGCCACTGACGCGATTCCAACCAGTGCGAAGTGGAACATTGTTGATAAATCGAGTCGCATGCTTCACTCGGTTTGTGTTTTATTGTATTTTGATTTCATTCTGATCGCTTGGTGATGATTTTTTACATGCGCCGTTAATCACATTGAGAGCTGAATGGGGGAATTTTGATGGAAATTACTCCACTATCTCCGCTCTCAGGCAAGTATACTATCTTTTAATCACAGCCACTGGTTACTCGTTATAGTTTCTATTGCTCTAGGCGCATTTTGGCTGCTTACGATGGACAAACGACAGTCCCAGTTATTATTTACGGTATCAAAGGGTTATATTTCAAAGATTGTCGTAATGATTCAACACAGCACAGCTGACGACGTTTAAAGTTCGATCTGGTTTGGAATTCTGAAAAACTTCTCTAATTAGCTGGAAGATGTTTTTGTGTGCCAAGTTTTATTCTCTCATGTGTATTAGATGCTAGCGTTAGTCTATTCTGAGAGATAACTGTATGCTAATGAGGCATAATTAGCCACACTGTTGGATTTGCTTTCGATGCATAAGAGAAGACGCTCTGACAGCTACACACATCCGTAACAAATTACGGATTTAGGTTACGTTTCCTTTCTACGAGAAGATCAAAGTAATTTGTTTAAAATTGTTTGGTAAAAATAAGAATTTAATTGAATGAATATAGTTTTTTACGTTACAAAACGACCAATTTCTTGATAGCAAATCTCGCCTTATAATTTCAATCGTCAATTTATCATTTGTAATCACCTCTGCACATGAAAAACACCTCTTAGGGCTTCACAGCCAGACAACTCTTTAAGACATTGACTAAGAATTGACTTCTTTGTGCTCCAAGAAACCGGTTTTTTGGTTTCCTGGCGTATATAAGCGGGACCAATTTGTAAGTTTAGCATAACAAGTTTCTTGACCATTGTGTAGCGTGGGTCGCGTATAGTGGTCGCTTCTTTTATTCAAAAATGTCTTCGGTACTTTTGCGTTGGTGTTTCGTGATTTGTATGTGCTTGTCTACCGTTCGAGCAAATTCTACTGCTAGCAATATTGCGGATCAGCCGATCGCAGGTTATGGCTACGAAACGTTAAGTGCGAAGATGGACTTCCTTCAATACAAACTGCTTGAAATGGAGCTCGGAATAAAGGAGCGCGATGAGGAGTTAGCTGAGAAGCAAGTTCAGTTCGAAAAAGTGCTCAGCAATATGCTGGGATCACTTCACCGGCTTGAACAGGCGGTTGGAACGAACCTTACAGCTCTGCAGACCGACTCATGGAAGATCCTCGCCCAGCAAAGTGCATGTGCTAGCCACGAACAGATGCGGAAGGAAATAGAACAGATTGCACCAAAGGACGGTGTGTCTAAACATGTACAATCATTGCTGGCATTGCAAGGTTATTACAGCAAGGGACCATTTCAGTCTTGTATGGATGCACCTGTAAAAGAGTCCGGAGTTTATTCCATTAAAGTAGGCGATAAAAAGGAACTCTTAAAAGCGTTTTGTGAGCAGAACAGTTTCGGAGGAGGTTGGCTAGTGATACAGTATCGCTTCGATGGATCGCTGGACTTTTACCGAAACTGGACAGAGTACCGGAATGGGTTTGGAAATGTGTATCAGGAGTTCTGGATCGGATTGGAGTGGCTCCATCAGCTGACTTCGCAGAGCACCTATGAGCTCATGGTTGAGATCAAAGACTTTGATGGGAACTATAGGTATGCTCACTACACGGAGTTCGAGATCGGCAGTGAAACGGAACAATATCCTTTGAAGAAACTAGGAACGTACAGTGGCACAGCGGGAGATTCTCTTACGTACCATGCCGGTATGAAATTTTCAACGAAAGAACGAGATAACGATAAATCTACTTCAAATTGTGCCGTAACATATGAAGGAGCTTGGTGGTACAACGAGTGTCATTATTCACACTTTAATGGAAGATACTTGAACAAAGATGACCCGAAATCGATATCATGGTACTACTACAAAAATTCCCATCAAGGATTGGCTTACTCGAGAATGATGATCCGCAAGATCAGTCGTAGTGAATAAAACTTTGTCAGAAGACAGCGAATGAAGTAGGTTGATATTGTTAAGAAGGCTTCACTTGAATGGCGTTTTAATGAGACAAGAATGTTGTACTAGCAAAAAACACAGAAATGTGTATGATTGATGTAATGAAAGTTTGTTTTGTTTCGTCGAATCTAAAATGATATGCAAGATGTATAATGAAAAATGATTTTAAATAAATTTAATGATACTGTGAAAATGAAATTTATTAAATAAATAAAACAGTCCATTAGTAGCATGCTACATATTTCAATGAAGAAATGTCTTTTCAATTTGCTACTTGTCTAGTATTATTTGTAAACATTTATAGCAATCTTCATACAACAAAAGCATGTTTTGGTTTAAGGGAATCAGTCTACTCTAAGAGATAACTGTTATCAATGTTGTGATGAGCTGTAGAGCTGGTGGTAATTTTTTGTTTGTAATTCATTTTAATGTTATCATACACGAACATTGGCAATTCATGCAATATGCACGCATACACATTAACTGATGTCATCAGCTTCCCCTAGCCAAAACAAACACGCGAGCCTCTACGGCTACCTCAAAAATTGATTGCTATAGTCTTATCTCGTCCATTACTTTATATGGTTTTACATCATGGGTAGTATAAAAGCGACGACAAATAGCTCATTATAAGTTTCTTGAGCAATGTCTTGCAGTTGGTAGAGTGTTGCGGATATTTCTAGTGATTCAAACATGCTTACAGTCGTTTTGCGTTTGTGTTTCGCGATTTGTTTGTACCTGTCTAATGTACGAGGAAACTCTACCACTGGCCATAATGCGAATCAACCGATCGCAGGGTATTGTTACGAAATGTTGAGTACAAAGTTGGACTTCCTTCAATACAAACTGCTTGAAATGGAGCTCGGAATAAAGGAGCGCGATGAGGAGTTAGCTGAGAAGCAAGTTCAGTTCGAAAAAGTGCTCAGCAATATGCTGGGATCACTTCACCGGCTTGAACAGGCGATTGGAACGAACCTTACAGCTCTGCAGACCGACTCATGGAAGATCCTCGCCCAGCAAAGTGCATGTGCTAGCCACGAACAGATGCGGAAGGAAATAGAACAGATTGCACCAAAGGACGGTGTGTCTAAAAATGTACAATCATTGCTGGCATTGCAAGGTTATAACAGCAAGAGATCATTTCAGTCTTGTATGGATGTGCCAGTAAAAGAATCCGGAGTTTATTCCATTAAAGTGGGCGGTAACAAGGAACTCTTAAAAGCGTTTTGTGAGCAGAACAGTTTCGGAGGAGGTTGGCTAGTGATACAGTATCGCTTCGATGGATCGCTGGACTTTTACCGAAACTGGACAGAGTACCGGAATGGGTTTGGAAATGTGTATCAGGAGTTCTGGATCGGATTGGAGTGGCTCCATCAGCTGACTTCGCAGAGCACCTATGAGCTCATGGTTGAGATCAAAGACTTTGATGGGAACTATAGGTATGCTCACTATACGAAATTCGAGATCGGCAGCGAAATGGAACAATACCCTTTGAAGAAGCTCGGAGCCTACGATGGAACTGCGGGAGATTCTCTTACGTACCATGCTGGTATGAAGTTTTCAACGAAAGACCGTGATAACGATGACATTGGATCAAATTGTGCCGTATCGTATGAAGGAGCTTGGTGGTATAAAAGCTGTCATCATGCTCACTTGAATGGAAAATATATGAATAAGGATGATACGCACGCCATTTGTTGGTACCATTACAAAAATAATAGACAAGGATTGGCTTACTCGAGAATGATGATCAGGGAAATATAATAGTAGAAGTATAAATGCAATTGTGTGAGATTATTTTGTTTAAAAAAGAATAACTAAAGAAAAAAAAGGTAAAAGAAGTTAAAAATAATATTTTTTACGAGAAATTCTGGTAGTGTAAAATGTTTTTAATCGATTTGTTATCTATAATAATGTGTAGTCTGGTGGTTCCTGCTTTATTTGTGTCCGTTTTCTTTGACGATCTAGTTGTAATAGTTAACCGATTCATCTTCCCGATCTCTAGTGTCAGGTGATGAAGGAGAGTAAACTGTTACATGTGTTGTACCATTTATAGCAATATATTTTCAATAACTAATTATTATTTTTAATAATTTGATAATAGTTTTTAATAATTTACGTAGATCAAAGGTTTGACTAAGGCATGGCCATGGGTAATCCAATTAAATGATAATTAAATGATCGATAGGGAACTAATACAATTGTATAAATCCAATGTTAATCTGAGAAAAATAATAGAAGCTCTCCAATTCGCCGCCATTATTTTGACGGTTAGTTTGAAAAGTGTTCAAAAACATTATTGCAATAAGTAAGAGATCGTCACAAGAATCTCTTACACGAAATTGGTAACAGGAAGTTCTGGATCACAGGGTTTCAGTTGTGTCACATGACCTCGTGGATAGTGTCATAGAATAACATACCGAGTATTGCTGAAAGTGCTCCTCATCTGTTCATCCAACGCCTCAATTACTTATTTAGTAAGTGAAATATGCGAAATTTTGTGTGTTACACAAACATCTCAAGCCGCTCATGATAGGTAAAAACAATTAAAACATACTGTAAAAAATATTCCCATGGTTTTTGGCTCTTTAAACGGTATCCTTCGCTCTCTGTTTTCACCGATGTTGAGGAAACCCTGTAACTAAATTCCAAGGGTTGCCGTGCTTCCATGTATGAGATGATTTAAAATGTTTATACGCAAACCAATAAACGAAAAATTCAATAATAAATCATGTTTTGATCAACAATTATTTGATGATTTAATTTTTTAAACATGGCACGTCAAATACACAGGCTAATGAGTTTCGTAACACCTTGCACATTTTCGCACCTGCTTTTCTTTTTTTGAATGATGTTATGTTCCGGAGCTTAAGGTCATGCAAAAATTATACGAAATTATTTCGATCAATTAATGCCAGCATTGAATGTTCGCTCGAAATAAATCCTCATTATCTTCTAAAAACGACCGAAGCGTGCAGGGAAGCATTCCATCGCTAACTTAATCTCGTTTTCGGGGCAATAAATTTCAGCACCTCGTTCGACCCGGCGTTTGGTTCATGTTGGATTACATCGGTCCTAGTTGTAAAGTTGGACATTTCTTTCGCATGATTGTCGTTTTAGTTCCAATCTTCTTCCTTTGCCACCTCGATCGCTATAACTTATCCAGTCAATTCGGCCAACCGGGGGCCGCGTCGTTAAAGTGAGTAGAAATTATGCGAATAAATTGCGGCCGTAGATAAAATTTACGCGCTGTACTCTCTTTTCGCACTCCGCGCCTTTCTTGAACGGCGGATGATTGTAGTTCGTGAATAACTGCCACCGGTTACAGTTCGCTCGGCGCTTCAGCGAATCCCGTCCTGACCGAGCAAGTTAAAAAGTATAGCCTCTGCTTGGGAGTGTTTTCCACTTGGCCACCAACACTAATCTTGGTTCCTGCTGCTTGCGATGGCCACCCAGCGGTGGATGGATCGAAGAGAATATTCAAACCTGGATGAATTTTGTTCTGGCTTGCTGGCCGACAAGATGCTAATCTGGAAAACTTTGAGTCTAGCACCAAAAGAGATACTTTTGCTTGGCCAGAGCAGCCCCCTTACAATGGTTAGCGAAGTGTTCTACAATTTTAATTTATCTACTTTCGTACCATTCGCTCTTGGTGGGCGATTTTATGACTGGCTGTAGGTGGACTGTGCTCGGGGAAACAGTTGTTTCCTTCACTCCGTGCGATCAGCGTGGAAACAATGAAGAAAATGTTACTTTTTTCATTTTACTGGACAATTTATCTTCCATTTTGCAGTCACGTGCGGAATCCGATGGAGAGAGGGAGCGGTTAGTGAGTTACAAGTGATAATAGCAGGGTGCTTTGAGTAACGACCGTCAATGGTGTTGCTTGTTAGGACGGAAGGTAATGAGATCCGGTTCTTAAAACATTCGGTTTACATGATCCATGAACAAGTGTTTCCCGATGCGATTTGTTAGAGGGAAATATGGAACTTGAAATTAAAATTACACGATCAAACAAAAAGGTTAACATAAACGTATGTACGACGTACCGTATGATAAACGTACCAAGTGCCAGATTAAAATATTATGGGCATTATTTAAAAATGTTTAAAATAAAAAATAATTATTTATTTAAAATTTAAAAATTGAATACACAGAGTTTTTAATGTGAGAAAATTTAAAAAAAGAATTCATATTATTTCTTCTTATTACATTGAATACAATGAGGGAAAACTCTTCGCTATCTAACATATACGAATTTGTTTGGTTTTTTTGTCTTTGAAATGGTTACTTCACGATCGAGAAGTTTTGACTGTGTTAAATGGTGTCGTGTTGTCTTGGCATTGTTTAAACGTTAGAAGCTCATGTAGGAAGCAACTTGGCAGACATAAAACGATCGTGTCTATCGCACACCTTAAATATTGAAACATCATGCTAAATTATGCATGCTCACCTCTTAAACTCAATGGAAGGTGGATGTTTTTGTGCCGGTTGATTTTTAGACGGTAACGCTCGGGAAAGTTTTTACTTTTTCTAATATAGTTTGCAAGCAGCCCGCCATGTCCGGTAGTCGTGTCGTGTTCCGTGCTTTCAATTCGACATTACTTGTTTAATTTGGCTTAAATTTATCATGACCGTGCGTTTTTCCTTGCCATGTTGATCCAACACCGAGTGAAAACAAGACACAGTTCCGACTTGTGGATGCCTTTGGAGCGTTTTGTTAAGTAATTTTTTTATGATTATTGCTTCCATTTGCATACAGATTTGCTACTCGCCTTTGTCAGCCGCGTCTCGATAGACAAAGAAAGTAACCTAGACCGTGATTACTTTGGCACGGGTGGGTACTCATTACTTTCCGGAAGGTTCGGGAACACTTCGGTCTTGGCCTGAATCCTGCGGTTGCACGAGGGGATGTAGTGAAGCAGCGTTGTGAAAAAGTGTAATAGAAATAACAAGAGATGCTCATTTAACTGCTACCCATCCATAGATAGAGAGGGACGGTGTGGAAACGAAACTCATTCTGTTAGTCGTGATGTGTACAAGAGAATTTTGACTTTGTGCCATCTCTTTTCATATTAGGAAACTAAACACTGAACCTAAGGACAGAAAGGGATACCCAGAAAAGGAAGGAAAACTTCCGCTTTTCCAGTCTTCTGGCAAAAGCAAAACCTGTACGTGTGCATTGGTAGCAAATGTGGAAGAAGATGAAGGCCAAGGATTCGTTGGTGTTGAAGGTTGTTTGTGGTGCGTTTGAATAAAATATTTAAGTTTAAACAGGCAGCATCGACGGCGTGTAGAAATCATAAACGCTGATGAGAACGATAAGCATTATGGTAATAGTGGCAAGTCGGATTCGCTTCATCCGGCTCGTTCATCTACGTGAAAAGGAGTGCTGTATTACATAACATGTAAGCGTAATTGCGTATAAAAACATGGCTCAGTTGTGTTTTTTCGTATGATTTATAAGTAATATTGATCTGAACTTGCATCTACATTTTTGCTGGAGGTTATTATCGCGTTCGTAATAAGCATTACACAGTATTTGTTCTGCTTTCTTGTCTTCAAATCTACTTTCATACAGCGTGTTTTCCTCTTTCAATATTCTTCTTATTAGGCAAAACACATTTTTCCAGCTCTTTTAAAACTTTTTAGTAGGAATTTGAATTTGAAATGTTACTAAATAACACGCTTCTAACAACCGGAAAATTTACTATGATTTTCAGATGAACATGTTTCTACAAAAGCTGTCGGAAATGTGTCGAAGTAGGAAACGATGGAGCGCACGCATCGGTGCTAAGTGTCCCCATGCGGAAGCTGTCCAACGCCAGGGAATGTCTTATTGAGATAAATTAATTTCAATTTATTGTTAAATCATCCACGCCAAACGCACCGCTCGATGGTGGCAGCCGGTAGCCGTCGGGAAACACCATCAGCGGTCCCGGATCGATCTGGTTCATCGGGACGGTAGGCTGGGAAAGCATAGGACAAACTTCCCGCAGGCTGGTAGATTCGGCCAAGTGGAATGCTCCACAAGACGACCGCTTTTCCACGCCCCATCAGCCCTTTTCCACCCGATTCGACAAAGAGTAAGCGAATAAATCATCAATTATTTACGATAAATTGAGTTGTTTTGTTTTTGGATGTGTTCCTCCTCGCTTTCACTTTGCCCCTCTCTCGTTCCAGCATTAGATCACTCGTTTCCCTGCGAACCTTCGTCCCGTCTCTGACCACTGTTCCAAGGGGGTGTGAAGCACTGACGGTTCTTAAGAGCTGCGGTGGTCGTTACGGTGGCTCTAGGGGTGGCGGAGGGATAATTGAATTTTCTCGTCATTTCATGATTTATGTAGTGAAGCTAAATGTTCGACTAAATGACTGTCCGCTGACTCGTCTGCGTTCGTTCGGACAGGCGGTGGACAGTTTATCAATTGCGTATAATGTTTGCGGTCTGCGTGTGCTCGCACCGCAGCGGTCAAACTGGAGGGCTAATAACTTAGGAAGACTGATTGTCTTAGGCAGTGGTCGAGATAATCCGATGGGAGATACTCCGCGGCCAAAGTATTCGCGGCGTTGAAAGATAACCGAGAGAATGGCCTCAGGCCTAAATGCAACGGCTTCTGCCAAATGAGAGTTCATTATCTCTGCACAATTTGCTCTTGGTGTCCATCGTTTTGCCTTTAAAGTCATACTTAAACTCAATACAACAATTTAATAAAAGCAAAAAAGTTCACATCAACTGGAATCACCACAGATGTTAGAGAAGTATGCAGAAAAGTTTTAAGTTCCTTTTAATGACATATTTTCTACAACAGTAAGTGTTTCTTCTGTTATTTTCATGTATTTTGGTCAGATTTAATTTTGGTATTTTTTTAAATTTTATAGATGCTGCACAAGGCAGCTATGGCTGGACTCTTATCTGCGTTTTTTTATTTGAACTTTTTAATTTGTTTTTTTTTTTCGTTTGAAGATTGTTATTTCGTTTCGTTTAGAAATTCCTATATGAGTTTCTTATTGTTTTACTATTTTTTTAATTTGACAGATGTTTTTAATGTTCCTTAAGTTATGTGCTTTGTTCAAAAAACTTAACATCGTTCTTACGGAATTTGCTGCTTAGCTCATGCGCTTTTCATAATCAAACGACAAGTTAATTGACATCATTGGTTAAATGACATTATTAATGAACGTTTAACAAATTACCTATTAGCGTTTCATTTTTTTTACAGTATGTTCATCTCGGGGCACAACCAAAACTTGAACAACAGAATGAAACTTTTGAGAAACAAAAGAGTTATACTCAATAGACGGCATTCATGTGTAGCAGTAGCAAAATGGAGCATCATAGGCTTCAGGGGAACAATTGGCGAGCTCTGATCATTTATTTCACTTTACAGGATGTTGTTCGGGAGTTAATTTTAAAACTACTAATTATAGCGCTTCATCACTATCGTAATATACATCCCGCACATGCATAATCGGTAGCGCCAGGGAAGGCTGGAATGAAATAAAAGCATTGTGACAGAATTCCGGGAAGGGCAGTTTATCCTCCCCACCGGAAACGGCGCCATCCTCCACGATTGGTGCTAATTATTCCAAAATGACAACACGTAAGCAGGTAATAAAAAGTCATAAAACAATTTTCCTGTGCAGCGCAGAATGATAAACTGAAATGGGCCATCGACGTCGACGGGAGCGGTCTCGCAGTAATGCCATAATGTTTTCCAATGCAAAAACCTACCGGAAGCGGCTTGGGAGGGGATTGCAGTGTTTGGATTGTACTTATGCCGCATACGTTGCCAGCGCAGGGTTCACTCTTTCTCTACCCGCAGTTTGAGCCATAATCCAGGCTATGGTGTCACATTTGGTACAAGCAACTGAACACGAGCAAACATGAGCTTTCAGCAGTCAACATAGCATTAATGGAGGAAAAACTGAGCAAAATACGTCTGGCCACGTGCAACGGCATAAATTAAAAATGACAATTGCTGAGTGGGGAGTATTCTATTCATGTTGAGTGTGTATGCTTGTTTTTTATATTACCTGATTGCTGCTCCACTTTTTCTCGTTTTATTGACTCATTTACTCATTTTCACCCTGTTTATTTATTTATGTATTTTCCGGTGCTGATAGGATGATCGTTGGTAGAGCGCAGGAGAAGGATGGCTTAGCGGAGAATGCAACGGATTCACAGCGAGCAGGATATTGGAAACCTCTGGCAGCGATGCGGATACTGATGGTCATCCGTCGGATGGTGCAATGTTGGCTTTCGGATGTCATAAGCTTTTATGATCCGGGGTTTCGCTGGACCGTTCGTGATGTTCGTGGGCTCGAGCGAGTGTCAACCGCAAATCTTTACCGAACTGATCATGGGATTGCAAAATGCACTGTTGCGTAAGAGCATTTGCACTTTTTTTGCTCCCTTTATTCCAAAACAATGTTTAAGTAGGTAACATATTTATCAATCAATGTTAGTTTTACTTGTAGTCAAGATTTTAAAGAATCTAAATCGTTTAATTATCAATTCTGTTGACTGTTTTGTTTTGTTCTATTGGCAGTCTGTTCAATTGTATTCAATGTATGCTTGTTGTGCATTGGCTATACACGTTGTTGTATTTTGCTAAAGGATGTTTATATTTCCGTGCCCAAAAAAATGCACGTAAAGAAGAAAAGGAAGAAAAACAAACATCACCTGCAGCACATTGAAATTTCGATTGTGATGTTTGGATGAAATGTTTAACGCTTTATCTCTGCATTATTTGCGTTCTTGCTTGTTGTTTCTCGGCATTTCTTCGGTCTTCCACGATTCCAATATACATTTTATGTTGCATCCAGAATCGTGCTCAACATATTTGTATTGTTATGTTTGATATGGAAGGAAAATATCAGGAATTAAAATAAATAAAGCTCAATTGCGATAGTAAACGGTGGATTAAATCGCACTTCGACTGGTGCGTTGGTGAACGGAAAAGCCAAACAAACTGGTAAGACTCAACCAGCGGTGACCAATCATTTTGAAAAACCGAAATTGGATCATATTTCAATCGAACGTTCGAAATGCGGGGGTTGATCGAGTGCGATTTATTTTGCTCGTCATCCAAACGCCACCGCTCCTGCAAGCATACGGTGGCCTATATTTAGTCCTAATAGGCGGTATATCCTGACTTTTTTTTGTAAGCGGTACAGTGTTCGGAGAAAGGGAAAAAAACAATCGTCGATCCCGCGAGTGGGCGACGGTTTCATTTAATTCATTTATGGCCAATGTATTTGAGCGATTGACGCTCATTAAACTTCAATTGGAAACTTCAGGCCCCATAAATCAATTATTGAAGTATCATTAAGCTTCGTATTTATCAAATATTTGGTCAGCCCCTGTTGCTGTCGCTGTGCATGCGGGATTACTGGTGGTGCGATGGAAATTGTTTGAAAATAATTCCTTTACCTCCGGTAGTATTATTTTGTGGGCCTATGATTGATGGAATATCCTGTTTTGCTACATGTATTGTGTACGCCAATTATTTAATTAAATTTGTTTTTTGTTTTCGATCTGTTATGATTTACCTTCTTTCGTTATGGGCTTACTCATTTTTTGAGGTTGAAAAGACATAATTTTGAATGAAAGATTCTATTTCCCGATGATGATGAATGGATGTTTCAGTGGATACAAATGCCAGATTTACAAATACGTATGCCCGTCAGTGCAACAACTGAAGCCTATTGCACTTTCTTTGTTGCAGTAAAGCTCTACCAAATTTAGGTGCGAGTGGTAGATTTTAATTACCACGAATCTAATTTCCTTACCCTTGTTTACTTCCTGTTCAATTGAAAACATCGATTGCTGATTGCTGACTGGCTGGGTTAGGTCCGAAGGTGCCCGGTTGAACTTCAGAAGCATCGTTCAGGTAGAGATGGAATTGGTTTGGAAGTATTTTACGGCTTAACTGAACATCCTTTGTTCGACGGTAGTGTGATACCTTTTTGCGATATTTTCCCCAGGATACTTTTATGGACGAATTTGCTAATCGAGTAAATGTATGCTCAACAAACTCACCCTGACCCGGTAAAAGCTTTTGGGCAAGCATCTTGTATGGTTCATTTTATGTGGTTACCATCGTGATATAATCCTATCAATTGCCTTACTTTTTTATCCTTTAGATTCAACTTGCTGTTAGTTAGTAATTTCATGTAGTGTTGAAAACTTCATTTCAACAGAAGTAACATTAATTTTAAATGTACTTACGCGAATGAACTAAAATTGTCGTACTCTTTATATCTCTTCCTATCAGGTAATCTTTACCTTCTACAGTAAGTACAGAATTATATTTCTCTACTTATCTTTCATGATGGCCACGATGGTCAGTGTCGCTAAAATCGCTTTGTAAGGTAAAAGGGAGAAAAAATGGCGTTTAAATGCAAACCCATCAACCGAGCCTTCTAACACGTGCCACCGGCCGTTGTGGCTTAGTTATCGGTTGGTGCGGTTGTAGATTATGTGTTACACGCGGTGCGGTCCCTTTTCCAGCTTTATGATATTTGCTCACCCACTTGCGCGTGAAGTTTGCACCCCGCAGGAGCCGCAGCGTAACGCATCCGACCGGAAACCGCTTTCTCGCAGTGTGGGAGCAAGTTTACGCGAGCGCCATTTTTAGTGCCCATCGCTGTGGAAGTGCGACCGTTGCAAGTTTGTCGCCCGAGAAGCGCCTGGCTTGCTGTTCGGGGGTCTGGTGGTGCTGATGGTAGCGTGCGGGTCGCAGGTGACGCGTATCGGTGATGTTAATTTGACCGAAAGTTGGCGGTCTGCTACATGCAGCATCGATGGGAGTTTGGCATCGGGCGCCGCCCGCGAGCGGCGTTGATGAAGGACATGGTTTTACAATTTATGCTACGACATGCCCGTAAGTTATTGGACCGTTGCCAATCGCTCGCCCTCCCTTGTCGCGATGGCTGCCGGCATTATGGAGCATCAAAATTGAGTGCGGAAAATCGATTTGAAAGCTGGCGTCATAATAATTTTAATGAACAAAAACACTGTTTAAAAACAAATGAAAATTATCGAATACGCTATGGAAGTTCCTGGGGATATCTTCAGCTGTTATCACCGTCGCAACTGGTACTGCCGAACTATCTCAATTTCCGGGTATAGCAATCGCAACAGTGGTCATCAGTTTCCTGGTACGATCGATGATAGTATCCTTGGAACCCACTTTTGCAGCAGTTCAGTGATTACGGAATGTTGACAATATCAGCAACTGGAAATTAATTACTTGTAACGAACGTTAGTGTGGGACATAACTGCGTTCTATTGTTTGTTATTGAATCTTAGCTGACTGTTTGGGACACCAAAAAGGCAGTAAAACTAGTGATTGTGCAGCAGTAACTTGATAATTGGCAATCATTTTCTTGTGTTGTAAGATCGTTTCGAACGAGAGAGCTTTTCCAAGAAAGTCAAATACAACAATTATTGATGACTGTTCCAACAAAAATGTTGATTTTTTTCCTTCTACTCAAGCAAAATGTTTGTTTTCTTAGCATTATGTACCCTGTTTGGAATAGATAATTTAGAACTTGCACGTGGATTTGTATTCGATGAATATTCTGGATACCGTTTTTAATTTTTGAAGAAAATGTTGATTTTATGAAATTTTTCAATGCTTTTCGGCATCTTCCTGAAACTCCCCAATGGATCGGGTTTATTTGATGGCTAAATATGCATCATTGACAATTTCGTGTGCTCCGTGAATGTTTTCGCTACGACTATTTGAGCCAATCGCAGTATGGCGATGATACATTTTGTGAAAGGAAGATGTAGTGTTTATTTGACCTGCATAGATATGTCTGATTTAATTTATTCAATGTACAACATACATTTGATCATCATCCACCAGGCACCTCCATCGTAGTTTTTTTAAATATTCCGTTTCTGGTCATGTTTCACAGTTTCACATGCTTGGTTGGTATAAAATTTGGATTTTTTTCAGGGTGCAGTCTTCAGTTGGGTACAATATTTGAATAATTTATTTAGATCGACATTCCTGTTTACTATAATGGAGGTGCCTGGTAATTCATGTTTTAAGAATTATAGCCCGTTACGTAGTTAAACTACTTCATATAATGTTTAGCATGTAAGATTATGTTGGGATCCTGAAAATCAATATTGCTTCACAGTACACGCAACAATGATACGGTACACGCTTTTACGTGATTACTCCTTTATATGGCATTTTATGCAGGCATAAGTGCACAGCTAATGGGATCTGCGTAAGTTGACAAGAACAGGCATAATTCTACATGTCAGTGAAATAGATGCTAGTTAATAGAAATGCACACAAAACCAGATGCTATTTGAGCACCGACGAGTGTGTGATTTCCATTGAAACCAGTTCTACCAACGTTATGGTCGCCACCGTTGTGTGCATGGTAGGAGGAATATTTAGTGCACTGTCGGAGTGGTCCGTAGACTACTTAATCCGCATTTAGCTATCATTGACAGTGCAATGGTCCTTTTTGAGTTGAAAAAAAAATATCCCTGTGGCTAAACCTCGCCCTGACGGTGGTGTGAGGTATAAAAACAAATAAAACCAATTAATGCCACCAGATTACGGCACTTATACCCACTTGTATCCTTAGTGTCATACACGACAATTCGATCAACCCATCAACCCCGGACCCATGTTCTGCAATCGAAGGCAAGCAAGCGGTTTCCGATCGAGTCCGAATGGGGACAGAAACCGGGCAAAATGGTGACATCCACTGCACCAGTGCCAATCTGATCGACGAAAGCGTGAAGCTTAAATTTATTGCATCATTTATCAAGGCCCTCACTTTTCTGCCCCTGGCGGGAAACAGCCAAGTCGTGGCATTGGTGGACAATCGAGCCCCTTTTCCGGGGAAAACTCCCTTGGGACTCGACGGTGAAATAATCAGCAGCTCGACTGTGTGCCGATAATCGAATTTGTACGTTACGGAGCGCACCGGCGTTTGCCGACTGTTGCACACGTTTGCATCGCTCGGGAGGCACGAACAGCCAGTGACCACGGGTTAATGTGATGTGTTGAAAAGGAGGAGAAGCGAAATAAAAGCCAGCGGAAAAGAAGCCACATTTGAACCCGTTCATTATCGCAATCCGCTGGTGTCGTGGCATGGCGTAGGTGGCCGTGCGGAGCAGGTTGAGCGTGATTGAACCACCAATTTATTGGTTTGAACATTGGCTTGTGGCATCGGTGATTGGTTGTGTTACAATGGTTGGAATCCTCTTGCTGCAATAGGGTGGAATTTGCGTTCTAGACTTAAACATGCAGATTTTAATCGGACTGATTCATAAGTTATTTTCTAAAAAACAATGGCTGATAATTGATGAGTGTCTAGATGCTTTCTTCTTTTTTATCAGAGAAATTATACATTTACGAGTAGATATGGTATGAGTTTTAATTATCTGGAAGAGTGTTTTGAAATTTGTTACATAACTCTTGATTTGAAAGTTTGAAAGTAAATTTGGATTGCAGACAAATAGGGCAAATTAAACATTTATTAAAAGCAACAACACGACTTATGGTCACTATAAAGAACGTGGTACAAAAGTTATCATTATCATACTTGATAGTCCAAATCAATGACTTTCTTTATTTTTATGAAATAATGGGTAGTAATTTATTTCTAATGTAATCTATATCATTTCGCCATGACCATATAATAAGCAGTAACTTGTTTTGGGTCTTTTGTTCAAATCTACCCTAACGCAGTGTCGTAGGCAACACTTGACCGTGGTCATCAACATTGGCCATCATCATAAGCCGGCATGCATAAAGAATTTAATTCCGCCCATTGTTTTGAGCAAATCTAAGGGAAAAGAACGTCCTATTGCTATTTCAATCTCCCACAAGTACCGCACATAAGCCACGTATGGAAGCGTTGAAAACACGATTTACGCACACCACAAAACATGTCTGATTACAATGTCGCTCGCCGTACAGTTTAATCATTCGAGCTTGGTTGTCGTGTGTTAAATCTCTTGTGCCGAAATGTGGAACCGCAAAAATAAAACCCAACCTCCCCCTGCGGGTACGAACAGTGGAAACCGCTGTGGAAGAAAAATAGCGTTTACAAAAAACACACACAAGCACACACATGAATAAAACAATCCCCCTGCACGGATTATGTTATGTATGAATGTCGATTAAACCCTTCCGGTTCGAAGGAAGAGCATTTTAATTTTATGAACCAAAATGCGTAGTTTATGATACCGACCACCATCTAAAACGAGTTCTGCTTCGGTGAAGGAACCTTCTTTTCAGACACCAAGCGATATGCTATGGTGTAATTTATAATATTTTTTATGTGTATTTTAGCAACATGCGTTACCGTAATATCCCTTTTGAGTCTATAAAATAATGGAAATGGAAATTGTAGACAGAAAGAACATGTTTATGAGCATTATGCCGGGACACACGAGAGTATAATAGAGTGCAAGTGAAAGGTATTCTTTATTGCAAAGATTTTAATCGATATGGTAGTTAAATTAGCATGTTTTTTATTTGTAACAAACCGGTTGCAAGTTACATTTAAAATATTTTGACTCTTTAAATAATCGAAATATAGTAATGTGTTCTCCAGCCTATACTTTTGTGGTAATTTTGAAAATCAGCTTTAAAATGCAAAGTACATCAGTGAAGGTGTAAAACTAGCATACAATCCAGTTAGTTGAGAGGATGGAAAATAGAAATGTCATTACCATATTTCATTATGTATGATAATTTTTCTTCTCCCTACCGCTCACACATGAGACAAATAAATTGTAATTTAACGGGTGATGATAATCAACACATTCGTGGTTGGGCGGTTGTGGCCAGCAAGGGCTGGTCAGTTTCATCATCGAGTTTGGGGAAATTTTGCAGGGCCAAAAGGGAAAAGAAAAACCAAACCCGGTATCCAAAGACTCAATGAACGGTTATTATGATCCTTGCATCGAGGGAAGAGCATCCTACCGAACAATGAGACATCAACAACCCCTCAAAGGTCCTCGGTTTCGTTGCGAAGCAGCCCTTCAGTGGCAGTAGTTTACCCGGGAGGCGGTAGTTTGGTCCTGGCACGCCGGGAATGGAGCGAGTGAGTTCGTTAAAGGTTTCGGCGAAGCGTGTAAATTTCTGTACGCCCGGTTTTCCCTGCGGCGGCGGTTGCGTAAAGTGGACGGTTTTGCTTTGTGGTGTGGAAAGTATTCGATGGTTGGGGAGATTTTTCCAAGTGCCACTTGTAGTTTGCTGCCGTAGTGTAATGTGGTGTGTTGCATAATGTCGCTTTGCTTCGCCGTTTTGCTAACTCTCTCTCTTGCTCTCAATGTTTTCTGTTGGCATGTTTGCATGTTTTCCATGCCATCTCCCAAGCCGTCATGGGTTGCGAAAATATGCACATTAGGAAGTGAAAATTGACTTTTAAAGTAGGGTAATAACTGGAATGCAGAAGTACCGACAATTTCTCTCTAACCGTTTGTAGTTTGGAACGACAAAAGAAGTACTTATCGCACCAACCAGTAGTTACAGAATTGGATAACAAGGCTAAGGTTTGATTTCAAATATTATTATGAGATCTTGAGGCGAAAAAATAAATATAAAATCAAGATTGAGAAAAACTCTGTCTAAACAAGTTGATTCCAACGCAAAATTACCTGGTTTTGCATTTAACCTAAGTAACATTTTAAGTTTTATCATGGTTCTAACGATGTTGTTCATGCTCATCATTGAGTCTCATCTCAAGAGTAAAATATCTTAAAGGCTGTGATAAAACATTCATAAACCCGTTTTAAGTGTAAGAGGGCCCACTCTACAGAACGTTGTCAAAACCATCCCTTAAAACCTTTTCTAGACCTAAAATCACTGATTGGTTTTAAGAGAAGGTTTTAAGAAGGACTTAACAGCGTATTTACAGACTCTTCAAGTCTACTAATATTTTAGACTTAATAAGCGGTTTTATAGCTATCCTCAAAAGGTTTTAAGGATGTCAAAATTATTAAAACTATTTTGCCTGCTGAGAAACCTCTATAAAACCAATGGGACTTGGTACACCCATGTTAAAACATTGATAAAACTTGTTGAAGTCTAATAGGTCTTGGAAATGTTACTTGGGAAGCAACATATATTTTAAAAGCCTTAAGTAATAATAAGTCTAAATAGTAACAAAGTCTTATATTCCTATGAAATTAAAGATTTCGTAATTATTTCCAGCATCAATAAATACTTACAGTTCTGAGATTTATTGCGGAGACCTGCATCACCGTTGCCAAAACCCAATATGTTGTTTATGTTGTTAACCCAATATGTATTGCTGGTTTTTTATCAAATTAATTAGTGCAACTGAGCGCAAAGCTAGCATCTGCCGCAATTGGTTGTGGTAATCATTCACACATGATGCACTTGAAACAATTTCACCGACGAGCGCATGGAATGCTAATGATCTCGTCAGTCGGGTCAGTTGAATAGTGTGCATCCCTTTTTTATTCTGGATAAGTGTGTTTGGTAATTTACCACCAATATAGTGAATAGTGGAGAGTAATTTTACAGTTGGAGAGGTTTTTTTAGAGTCCAGCCGGTTTGTTGCCATTTTCCTGACCTTACTTAATAATTCGTTTCATTCGATCATGAAGATTGGTTTTAGATTCAAACCTGTGGCGTTGTTTGATGGATGGATTTCGAAAACGATTTGTAATTTGATTCATGCAACGATTAGCTTCCCACTTTTATTTCGTCAATATGTGCCTTCATTCTAAGCTACATGTACCTAGTAATTGACTTGAATTGCACGGAATGTCGTTACATTCCTCAATTGCAATTTCCAGGATCTGGGTGATCAATCGCATGGTTTTGATTTTTTTTTATTTTAATTCGCAGCTGTGAGGGGATAGAAATGGCAAACGCCTATGAACAAATTGGTTGCAGAATGGAAATCAAATAGTTGAGAAATATGTTCCCTGTCTTCTCGACCGAACCGGACACGTCAGCCGTGCTTTCTGGCTTGATTTACGGACCTGACCGTTTTTTTCACTCTACCAAAAGTGTTGACTAGTTGCCGTCCTCTTTATCCTTGCTCGTTTATTTGAAATTTTGCTACAAACTAAAGGTTCGTTAACCGCTTTCAAAGAATTGCATGGTTGAAGGTATAGGGACAAGTTCGGGGGCCGCAAAATGTTTGCAATATTTTTATAAGTTTTTTACTTTTTGCTTACTCTTCTGACATCCAAGGTATTTATTTTTGTTGCAGCAAATAGAAGTCTCAACAATAAAACGTTTTTTTTTTGATAAATTTAATATTTACACTGCTCATTTTTCGGCCGAATTCCGTTTTCAGAGTGAATTCCACTGTGAATAGTTTCGATAAAAAAAATTTCAACGCACACAAAAAACAGAAACGCAGTCGAAATACGTGAAAATTAGATGTCCGCCAAAGCGATATGGAATGAAATTGCATAACGGCAATTTTATGCACTTTCATCATTCACCGATTGACGCCAAACTCATTCTCGCTTCCCCGGACGGTGTCATACGCAACTGGCGGTAGAGAGGCCCATCCGGAAAAACCGATGGAGCCAGGGCTGTTTGTTCGTAATTAAAATACGTGTTTCAAATAACAATCAATACTGCGGATTGCAGCAGCTGCGCCGGCTGTGAAATGATGTCAAACCCGGCGGTCCCAGCGGCCGATTTGAGCGTGGCGTTGCAACTTTGGCGAACTGAATCGGAATCGGCAAGTGGTGCATGTAGTGCGAGATTTTGTCAAACGCACCGAATGGATAGACACCGATGTCCTAATAAAACACAAGGGCTTTGCAAAACGGGGTACATGTGGCTAAGCCATATTCTACATGGTAACAAAATCGAGGAGCCGAATTTTCCCTACTCCCGTTAGTTTGCCACTGGTTCGGGGGGAAAAAGCCCGCTTTCGGGGGGACAAAATAAATACACAACATTCGTTTGTATTGGGCGCGGTTCCACTGGGCGATAGGTTGGTTTAGGAAAGCAGTTTAAATCTTTACACCATTTTGGAAAATAGGAATTTATAGCATTTGCATGTTTAATTGAACCGTCTCTGTTGATGCTCTGATTGATTGTTGTGGGTTTAACTGGCATCCATCCGTTGCTGTTGTCACGTGTCTCCTTTTTGGGAATCTGCTGAGCATTGTGATGATGTTAGCAAAGACTATAAGTTATCTAATATTTTTATCAAATCTTAAGTTTATTTTTACTAGTTTCTTATAGTTGTTCTATAGTAATAATATATTCGTTTTATTTAAACAATTCTTTTGGAGGAGTTGAATAAAGTACCAAATCGAACTAAAACTGTATTTTGAATGAAACTATATGGACTTAAAATGCACTTTACAAATATGTTATGTAATCAGTTTAACTAAAGCAGGAAAATTTATGTAATTACAATCGTGCAAGCCTGAATTTCATGATCTTGTTTTTACTATAGGATTTCAATTGAGTAAATTTATTGTAAATACAATATCAATATTTAAACAGGATCGTTTGATACCAAACAAACGACCATTCGAATGTCGACTTTTGCGAATACAACAATGTGTGAACCATTGTTTGGTAATCATTTGATTTTCATTTTCATGAATATTCAGCTGATAAATACGTCTGTAAATCAATTAAACATATGTGAACATCATGCCCGCGCTGTCGTCGCGTGGCTTCATTGTCCCATTTTCCTGCACACTCCTTACTTCTTGCGTAGCGTCTCTTCCTGATGGCAGATTTTCAACGATGGCTCTTGTCGTCACTTTAAGTTTCCCCTGCAGCTCTCTGTACCCCTCCCATTCACCCCTTCCCACCCCCCTTCTCTTCGGCACTCATTGGTGAAATCTCTTGCATCGGGCTTTGCTGGATCGATCGATGTCATAGCGAGTGTAATCTGGCTGTCAAAAGGATGAAACAATTTTGTTTGCGTGCTCGCAGCCGATAAAACCGTAGGTTTTTGTTTTGTTAGTGGTGCAACGATATATTTTTTTTTAAGTTGAGCGCAATTGAATCAGTGCGTTTGAATTAATTCGCGGTGTACTGAAAGTAGATGAACAATTCATTTCGCTTTGGACCATTAATTTTGCATCAATTATAAATATGCTTGAAGGTGTCAGACGTCCCTGTTCCAAATTTGAGAACATAAAAATTGTTTCATTGAAATGTATTAAAATGTCTATAGGTCAGGGTAAATGTTACCGCGACGTATTTAGATTTGCTTCAGAAACATGTAACGTGAACATATTAGAATTCTGTACGATCTTGGGGTTTTCCAAGCTTGCAAACCTCGCTTGCGATTTTTATTATTTTATTTTTCTTCTGCTTGTTAAAGAGCGCTGCTGCCAACACGTGCTTGAACTACAATGCTTCATTATTTATTTTTTCATTTCCATATTTTCCATCGCTTCTGCAGGCGCCAGCAAATCAACAAAACTGTAGCACGTGTTCTTGCTCGTGTTGATTCAAGCAAACAGTTTTAATTGTTGTGTGCCGTAAAAATTTAAAACGACCGCATTCAACGTTTTGCCAACGTGAAGGGGCTTTGTTTGCTTTTCCGCGCGTATGTGTCCAAATCATGGAGGGTAATATGAAATATAATAAAAAGGAAATACGGAAAAGGTAGAACCCCTTCTGGAAACAAATTGTAGCTTCCATCTTTTTTATCAATTTATTTCAAATATTAACAATTATAGTTAGAGAAGAGAAAAGGTGTGTCATACCACCTTTTACTAATTGCAGACAATTTCTGTCCAATCAAAATACAAATGTAAGGATGTTTCAAAACTTAATATTTCTGGTAAAGATGCTTCTGTTCGACATTGTGCAATGGGACGGAATCATTAAAAAAAGAAAACAAGCCAATAAAATAATTTCACAATGTTTGAGCTGTAGAGCACGACGTGAACAGCTTTTCCTGTGCGGTGTCTCAGGATCTTCCGGCATCTGCACCGAATATATCTGGCCCAATGTTGAACGCGAATGGTGGATTCGTTGCGGCGGTGTCGTAAAATAGAGTTGTGTACCGCGGAAATAGCTTGCAGCTGCAAAATTGCACAGCATTCCGATGCAACACACATACCAGGCGCGTCCAAATTCTTTAGGAAAATACAATAAAATTGAAAATTGCAATTGTTCGTTGCTTTTTTCCGCATGCAACTAATTGTCTTTCTTTGCTACTTCATCCATTTCGCTCTATCTGCCTCATTGTTTCTTTCCGTATAATTCCATTTTACTCGCTTTTCAATATTATTGCATTGTGAGACCGGGATGCACTTGGTGTGGGGTTTTTTCTTCAACCGAGGCTATTTTTCTATCCTCGTACTTCTGGTTTGCTGAACTGCCCGTGCCACCGGTTGGAATTTCTACAACGAAAAACTACTATTAGAAGCTATTTAATTAGTGTTTACTCTCGGACCGTGCTGCGGAAAATCCCCAATTTTCAAACACACACCCCGTCGGGGATTTCCTTATCCGTACGGCTAAATCTTCACGCTTTCCGATCGTTTTTTCTTTTGAGGTCGCATGACTGAAAAGAGAAGAACATGGGTCGAATGGGGAATGAAAAAGGGTAGAAACGAAAGGAAGTGAGACGAGAAATAAAATCCTTCCTCTGCACAACCCGGTGGCACCGGTGCAGCTATTTGCGCTTGGTAATAATTCTCGGCTGCTCCCGGAAACGCTTTTTACATCGCGAAAACGATGTCGAAAGTTTCGCTAGAAGGTGGAGGGAAAATTCCACGCAAAAATTGGACCTACCTGCGAGGAGCTTAAAAGGGGAAGGGTGGTGGGACGTGTTGGCTAATTAGACGATTGCAGCCCCAGATCCGGCAGGAGAGCCTGAGCACAATCAAACGCAGATGGATGCAGTTTTCGGCCAATGGGGGGAGGGCTGCATCGTGGAAAGGATTTAACTTTTCCCCTGCTTGCACAACGTGCTACTGGAGGATAGAGAAGGAGAGGGCAAAAACACGGACATGCACACACACACACTTCCACGAAATTGCAGCCCACAAGGCTCCTGGTCCGGCAACAGATGTCCCGCAAACGGTGGACAGGACAGTTTCGGTTTTAATTGATTCAACAAAGTAAAACGGATTTGGTACATTTTCAACGTTGCTTCCGCAGGCACGGTAGAAGTCAGCTTATGGAAGGATGATGGGAGAGCGGTACCACCGGGATAGTTGTACCGGGGAGTTGAGCATGAAATTGGTTCATTTCTACATCGACACACAGCGCTGATTGAGGTAGTTTGGCAAGTAATTCGGCTTGTTAAATTTAGCGGGATGCTGGTTCGTGGAACCGAAGTAAATTGGACGAGTTTTTGTTCCGTTCATCAGGGTCGGCGAAGGTTGGCTGGCAATGGGTGGCCAGAAAGGACAGTATAGTCAATAGTCTTAACAATTCAGAAGATCTATCTTTCGGAGAAGGCGCAACTTTTCTTGTCACAAAGAGGCCAAGGAGATAGCAAGGTCGGAATAAATGAATGAGAATGTCACGGAAAAGAAGACAAATCGAAAATTCACATTAAATATTCAGATGTACGCTGACCTAAACAATCATTTCGATGAAGTTTTAAATAAAAGCTACTGTCTGTTGAACAGTTTGCGAAGTGAATAAAAACCGAAACATTAGAATAATCAATAGAGAAGGCTTATGCCTACTCTGCTCTCTTTTTGTTTATGATATAGGCTTGGAATTCATTGAAAATTTTACTCATTTTTATAATTTAGTCAATCGTTTCAGTTTTGATTGCGAAAAATTATAAAAGAATAGAATGATAAATACATACAAACATAAGTACTTTGCAGAAACTCTGTGTGATTGATATGTCTGGTTGTATTACAATTTTTGTGTTGCAGATAAGTTAGCTTGAAGGTAACCCACGCAGTGGATAATGCTAGTGATTTTCATTGAAAACCTGATTTACGTGTAAATAATTTGCGCTACAATTAAATACTCAGTATAGAGACGGATCAAACTCCACAAGGTAAGAACATAAACCAGCACACATTTAACTACTTTCTAAAACTGAAGAAAACAGGTACTTTCAGCTACAACATCAAATCATTAAAGCGGGATATTTCAACAGTCGATAGTGCGGAATATGTCTGCTTTCTGTTCGCTTTTACTCTTATTTACTCATGCCATCTCCGAACCGTTCTATTTGGTTCAACTGCTGAAGAATTCTAGAGTTCACCCGGCCCAACAATTCCCCTCCCCTATCGATAAACCGTGGCACCTATACGACATTGCCGGTCGATCGCTAGATACGAAGGAAAATAATCCTATTATAAAATTTAATTATTCATGGATTAATTCACAAAACATGTCGCAGCTGTTATTACCACCACCATCGCTGGCCGTGTAGCGTAAGGAATTGCTCTAAACCATTTTCTTCGCCAGGGACGCACCCTGCCGGTGGATGAAATTGGGCGCGGAAAGCGAAGGACTCGAATGGTCGCTAGGGAGTGGGGAGGGGACGGTGAGATGCCGAACAATGTTCCGTGCGAGTGTTTCGGTTCGTGCGAATGGTTTTATGCTGCCCGGTGTGTACCTGCGCTGAGGTTGGGTGTGGAACGGGAAAACTAAACAGATACGGGTATTTTAACACCTTCATTCTTGGCACGGCAAGCTGGAACATCGTCGTTTGTGGAGGTAGTCGGAGGATTGGGCTAAAGTGGGTGGGAAGTGAAGCGGAGCGGTACGGTTCCTAGGCGAGGAAAATAATAAAACTGGCACCCGTAACACATTGGATGAATTTCGTTTCTCGATGTGGTGCGAAATCGGATGTATGCGCCAAAGGTGTGTTTTATAATCGGTGAAGTAATGCCTTTACTTTTCGCACGATGCCACTGCGGACCGTGCGTCTTGCGCTTCCGCCAGCCGGTCGGTGGTGGTGTCCGTCGTTTGGGCCCGTGGTTTGGCAGGATTTACGGGCACAATCACCGCAATATGGCAGAGAGTCGGGAGGGTTATTTGGGGGGCCTTCTTGTAGTTTCCACCTTTGGGTGACGACATTGCGCTGGCAAGTGGCACTCCGAAAGGCTTAACTACGTTCCGTTAGGTGTTTATCATTAATTACTTGCTTTCTTTGGAAGGAGAAAGCAGGCTGTAGGTGCGTAACGGGCATATTTTTCTCAATTAAGAAGTTCCACAGGAGAAAGTTTAACGCTCTGTGTGTTTGTGTGACAATGAGGACTTTGTCTTTTCTTTTTTTTACTAAGAAGTTTAAAAAACAAAAACTGTTTACCTTAGAAAAAGCATGTTGTTACGGCCACGAAGGACTTAGATTACTGATTTGCATAAATGTGACTTTCTGGCGGGTTTTACTGAAAAACAAAACGGTACGGGCGACATTTCTACGTTCTATTTGCTCTTCAATTTTGCCTCGTTCTAATCATTGCTATCTAGATGCTGGTTTTCTTCACACCATTCTCACAGATGATACGGAAGATACCAACCACGTTTAATGACTCCATGCGCAAGATGGTACTCTAGTCGTTTCATACAATGATTAGATTGCTGCAATAACTATTATCTGAATGGTTTTAGCTGCAAGTTAGTGCGACCATTGGATTTTTGTTTGTTGAGTGTTGGATTCTGTTCATGTTCTTTTATGGTTGGGCTAATGAAAACGTTATACAGTGAGACAAGGAAATTGATTTGATTTAGCATATTACGGAAAAATAGTAGTTAGAAAACATAAATTCAAAACAGTTTTAATAAATGCAAACAGAATAATACAAACATAGAATTCAATACAAATTAAAACGTGGACTGGATAACGTGGCACTCATTTCACGCTGACAGTACTAATCTTAAATTTTTACAAAAATGTATCCTTTGGGAATATTTTGGTGTGTCTTTGCTTGTTTTTTTTATTTAAATATTGATTAAATTTGTTGTATAAACTAACTTTTTCAGAATAAATTCACGCTTCACTGACAAAGTGTTGTATGTCTTGAATTACGTAGATATAAAAATTTGAACAAAAGTTATAATTATCCACTAAACAATCGATAAGTATAGGAAGCAAACGTTTCTCTAGGGGTTGCTGTATTATTGGTTTGATCTCTGATCGAAGCGGATAGAGCTTTGTTTGGTTTCGATCGCATGATGGACAAATAAACAATTCTTAAAGAATGGTTAAATGCCGTGATTGATAACCGAGCAGCGTGTGGGAACAGAAGGTTGCTTCAACAGCTGGTGAAAACATTTCCTGATGTCCAGGGGCAAGCGGGCTATTGAGTGATTAGCTTCCACTGGAGCGTTTGTCCAGCACCGACCGGTTCCCGTTATCTAGTCGGTAATGTTTCAATCTTTTATACTCGAGGAATCGTGCTGTCGAATGGATGAAAGAGGAGGCAGCTGCTTTGTTTCCCACCTGCTATCGATATCTTTGGCTTTGATGTATTTTGTAGAATTAATTTTCATAGAAAACCATTAATTCAGGTTAGTTTTGGTTCATTACGAAATGGATGCATACCTGTTTACTAGGTGAAAAATCAAGATGTAAACAGCTGCTCGAACGAAGTATAGCTAACATTCCTAAACGATTTAAAATAAACCCAGCCCAAAATTTCATCTTGATTTGCGACTTCTTTCGAATCTCATGCATTACACGCATTTGCACACATTTTCCAATAAATGGAGACGCCCAGTACTTCTCTGAAATCAAATGAACAATATTAACGAAATTAGTAATTTGCTGCATTCGTTGTTCTACATTCCAGAAATGAAGAAGTGCATTATTGGACTATTTTACTGCTCTTTTCAAATACGATACGATTATGTTCTTGAGTGTTTTTTAACGAGGTTTTGAGGAAAACTTCCTCAACGAATTTTCCTCCTCATCATTGTTTTTACCGTGCCAGGTAGCAACACCATCGTTACCATTAATTAACAGAATGTCCGTGGGTGTTTGTGTGTATGCGTAAGTATGGGCAATTGTTCATCCAGGATTAATGTGTCGGAAAATTGGACAGGCAATTAGTACGAACTTTAGGCTGTGTGAAAGTCAGTTCCGGTCGGGGAAATTAGACAATAAAATGAGGCAGGCAGTTTAGTGTTTTACCTGCCCTATACATGTTACGCCGGAATAGATCTTGGCCTCATTTTATTCGCCAACAAAAGTAGGCCATTGACATGTTAGATGTTTTAAATAGATCTAAAATGATCGAGAAATTGAATGAAAAACGATTTTTTCAATTATTTTCCCACGCTAAAGATTCTCGCTTTAATTTTCTTCAATTTTTAAAAATATAAATATTATACAAAAATATAAATATTATATTAAATACAAAAAATATTATCTCAACAAAAATATACATGCATCTTCAACAAATTATTTTGCTTCATTGACACTATTGCAATAAGAATGTGAATTGTTTATAAATTCTGAACAAAATTGCTATTTAAACTGCACGTAAAACTACGAAAATTAATCGAATTTCTAGTGTTGATCAAATAATGGAATTCTCACCAATTGAAAAACACGGATGAAGATAACAAATGGAGTATCCCTGCCCCTGCTGAAATGAGTAATCCAAGCCTATAGCATAAAAAAATGTCACACTGGAATCCCATTTGCGCTCCAATATTAATGATCGATGAATCACTCGCAAGGCTCACGATGCTTACTTGCAATCGGCTTTGTTCGTTTGCATTATTTCAATTCAATGAGCGGAGATTTTTTTTACGATTTCTCGTCCAATCGTTTTCTTTCACTGTCATTATTGTTTCACGTTTGCTCAAACGACTTACCATGTGGGGGGTATTACAACCATATTTGTGAGAGCTACTGAACAGTAAATATAAATTGTAATCAATTTCGAAATGAATGCATTCATCTGGCTGCAGCATGGGTACAAAGGAAAGCTTTCGATAGAAAAAAAGGAATAACATAAAATGAAATAAATGAAATCAACAATGCTGCCAACGATGGTACTAAAGTGTCCATCCTGGCGCACATGTGGGATGCACTTCCGTACGAAGGCCGAATGAACAACCATAATGCGATTAAGCGCCCCATTTTATGAGCTAATAAATCCTGGACCGGAGTATCGATGGTGATGATTTCGGAATTTGCATTCTCACCCCCTGATCATATGGCGCCGTCAGGAAAAGAAAATATATGCCATGCAGTAAAAGCAAAGAAAAACCATAAAACAATCGAAACAAAAATTCGTGATATCGGGTGATATTGTTCACATTGCTTGATTTTTGCACGTTGAAATGTTAATCCCAGCTCGATTGAAAAATCAACATGCACTTAATTTTCGGAAGTTTCTTCAGCTGCTGCCTTCAAACAACAACGTGTATCAATTTATTATTCGATACAATTCTGTTTATTTGCAACTTACTTTCGCTTTACAGATCTGGTGTTTTTACCATGGTTTGTTTGGTTTGGTTGTTGTTTTGTTTTCGTTCGAACCGCTTCAGTGGCAAGCCTCACGCACTCACCGGAAGGCTCCTTTTTAATTTTCTTATAATATATCAAAATATTAAATTAGCTAATCATTTTTGCGACGTTACAACGCGTGACCGCAACGCATTGTTAGCTATCTGGGGAAGGGGATCCGTGAGGATTGTTTTTACAAAAAAGTGACACAACAGAGAATCCAAATTAAGAGCAGGCCTCGAATGTTGTGCCTGTTTTTGGCACCAACCTGCCTTAAGCTGTTTTTTTTTCGTGCGATTCTTCCAACGATTTGCACATTTCACGATCATTGTTATGGTTCTGTGTGCCGATTTGGTTTGATTATATATATATTTTTATAAACATTTCTTCAGATTTGTTGCAGTTACTTTGTTTGCTGTGGTTTCCTTTTACGCGTGTATTATTTTCTTTTCCGTGTGTTGCTATGCTACATAATACATTTGTCGGTTTATATTTTTATTTTCGCATTTTCCACTCACCGTCACCGTTTCGAGATTCTCCTGTTTGCTTTGTATAACTTTTATTGCTTTTTGTCAATTCTCACGATACATATCAGCGCTTCATTCTAGAATTTTAAAGATTTCATTTGTTTTCTATATTTTAATCTTTTTTGGTTGTTGTTTTGTTCAGCTGCTCCATTATCGTTTTTTGTTTTGTAAGTTTTACGTAGCAAGGGTTTGGATTTTTTTAGCTTAGGGTGTGTTACTGTTAGAATACAAAATAAATAAGCTTCTCTGGGAAACAATTTACAATTTCATGCATTACCTTCATGCATAGCAATACATGATTTCGGCATATATGCTGTGGTACCGAAACAACCTTACCGTCCCTTCCTCCCTCAATAGGGTTACATCTAGCCGTAAGTATACAAATCACGTTGCTGCATGTGCTGATTGAAAAATGTGTAGATTTTATCTCGCCATCTGCAGGAACATGGGGAAAAGGTTTTACAGCTTAGGAAAACTTTCCATAATGACCTATCAAAATATTTACTGTACCTTCTCCAGCGCTTTCGGAGTGTTACGCTTTGAAATAATGTCACAAGAGATCCACTGTTTCGACTGTTTACTTTGCTGGGTTGTCATTAATGTAATGTTTTCTCGTTCTTTTCCCCTCTTCCCCCCTAACGAATGCCATTACTTTTCTCTTTTTCAGAACCTTGTGCCTGTTGATTTAATTTACACAATTTATGCATAACCTGACCATACGCTTGGCTGGTGTCTCTAGTAGCTGATCCATGTCTACAAAACCTTCCACATTTTTTTTCATCCCGTCATTCTTCTTCATAGCCCTATTTTTTACTCTCTCCTCTTTCCACGTCACCGGCCATCATCGTTTTCTGACGTCACCTGTCACCGCACTTCAATCTTCATTTGCGCTCCCGATCTTGGGCCCGGTGGTGCCGCGCACCTTGGGGGTCCTCTCACTTTACACCATGCCCTTACTGCTTGCTTCCGAAATTCAAGGATAATCCATTTCTCGTTCAGTTAGACTTTTTTGCCATACAATTTTTGCATTTTAAAACTACCCTCACTTTTCGCGTTTCGCTTTTGATGGACATTTGGAGTGTACGGTGCAAAAAGCTTAATCCTGTTGTACGTATATCTTTGGTTGGGACTTCTTTTGCATATTTTCACTCGCTCCGGTACCTTCATTTCTTCGCCTGAAGTCGGTGTTTACGAAGTCTGTTTTCATTTCCTTTTGCTTGCCGCTGAAAAGACTTACCATGTATCCGGTATTTATTTTTTCGTTTGTTTCATGCTGTAAAGCATCTGGCTAGAAAGAACTGCACGTTGTAGAACGAAGGGCGAACATCAATGGATCAGCACCAGATAAAGACATTAAAAAAGTGGAGAAAACATTTTCATTAAATACAGATTATTGCTAATATCACAGGTATATGGAATAAAAATATTGAATGTGTTTTCTTTTGCACGGATAGAACGGGCGATAAAGCGAATGTTGATGATGTTGATGAGCAAATACCTCTGAAAGGTAGAATATTGCAACTAGAGATTACACAGACTTTTTCAGCAATTGGCTGCCGTTCAAAGGAATTTGAATGCTATATTAAAGAAACAACAACTGATGGAAATTTAATGAATATTATAAGACAACCTTTGCCTCTCTCTTCATGCTTCAGCATGCACCGTGTTATCCTATCGGTTTCGTCGTCGTCTGTCAATCTTCTTTAACCGCTGGCAGAAAATGGTTTACCATCGGCAAAAATTAAAGTGATGCGTCCCGCAGTCTTTCCCTTTGGCGGGATCGTTTAGGTTCGTTTGTGAAACAATTTCCCAGCTACGATTATGTGAAGGATGCTGATGATGATGCTGAGCACAACGGACGCAAGGCGTGGAGCACGAAATGGGACCGGATCCAAACACTGCAGTAACAGCTGGTGTACACACATACACACACAGTGAGAGAAAGGGTGTGGAATCCTTCCGAGTCCTTGGCATCCGTTCGCTTCTTGTTCCGGGTTGTGTGTTTTTATTTTTCCACTGGACGTTCGCCGCGGGGGAAAATGTTAAATCGAAATTAAATTATCATTTTCTCTGTGCTGCTGTGTTTTCCGGGGGTTTCTTTTCTCTCTTTTGTCTCACTCCTTCCCTCGATCAGCATTCGCCGATGTCTTTTCAGTTCGCGTGCAGGTGCTGTTGATTTCCTGCAGACAGAAAGGCGGCGGGCTGCTTTTCAGCTGCTCCCGGTTTTCCTCACTGTTTTTTCCTCTACTTGGCCTTAACCGAATTGCCGGTGGTTGGAAAAGGCAAATCGTCTCTCGCCTTCCTTCTTTTCAGACCCATTTTCCTCAACTCACCGCGGGGGTTCTTCGTTATCAGCGTTTCGTAAAACGACGCTGGCAATGAATTTTGTACCAGAGCAACGTTTGCTTGCTTTGTACCGATCCGAAATGTCCCCGATTC
Source organism: Anopheles coustani (assembly GCF_943734705.1). NCBI lineage: Eukaryota > Metazoa > Arthropoda > Insecta > Diptera > Culicidae > Anopheles > Anopheles coustani. The sequence continues at coordinate 84,151,845 of NC_071288.1, forward strand.
TTTCGAACCGTTCATTTCGGCAAACAAGTTCGGGATACCAACCCTATCTCTGGTGAAACATGAAACCTAACGGTACCATTGAAAAAAGCGTTGCAAAATCGTTTGAAACAGCCGACCGGTTTAGCTCAAAGGCTCGAAGGAGGTTCGGTCAATATTGAAACATTTGCGGTGGGTTTTGTTTTTTGTCCGAGGTCTTCTAATTGGTTTGGTAAAAAAACATGTGTGTGTAAAAAAACATACGAATAGTAGAGTAAATAGATCTTTTATTTATAACTTTCTGCCGTTCAAGAGAACGTTTTACCGCTTGGCAGATTTTTTGGAAAGAGGCAATGTCTCATTAAAGTTGCATTAAATTGAAAAGTTTGTCGTGCTTAAGAAGGCAAGTTTCATGAGCTGATTGGTAGAAAACTACCATCATAGAAATGGCACTGTCAGTGATGAATTAAATTACTACTCGTTAAACTAGCCCTATTGCGGTAAGCGATTTGTTAAAAAATATTTTTATCTTTTGTGGATATGAATACCAAATTTACCATAAATCAAACATTTCCGTTTTGTGTAAGTTTCGTTCTAAAATAAACAGCCTCATTCAATTGTTCATGTAGCAATCCGTCATGTGCATCTGATATTTCAATATCCTTGGTTTTTCTTACGATGTCGCAACGCTTTTATCGGAAAGATAAATGAATGCGTACGACGCGCTGAACGCATAGAAAGAAAGAATCTCCATCCAGTCTGATTCCTCCACAGGACATCCCAAAATTTATGACCCACGGTGCGATCCGTATCATAAACCATTACTTAGCGCTAACGGATGCCCTTTCGCTGCCGGAAACAGCAGACGCACAAGCAATTCCCTTACTCAGCATCGCTCATTCTCTTTGACGGGTTGGTTCCGGAGGTTTTTTGTTTGTTTTCTTTTACGCCAGCTCGAGACGTTTCCAGCGGTTTGGTTACCGTTCCATTGACGATTGACAGGAAATGGGCATCGGGCATCGAAATGGCGCTTTGGTCATTTTCCTCGAAACGAACGAAAGGATGAGTTTTTGCCACATCTCATTCGTCGCAGCATCATCAATAGAGCAAGGACCTATGTGGGGTTTTTGGTTTTTCGCTCGCAAAGAAACGAGAAAGGTTTTCCGAAGGGAGGAAAAAAGGGAAAAGCGTATTGGAAAACAACAAAGTCGAGATCTGTAGGCTCATCAGCGGCAGAAGGCAAAAATCGAACGGCAGATGATAAATAATTCAGACGATGTCTTTTCCCCGGGACCAGGTTGAGTCCGGTTTCGGGCCCGTCCAAAATGGATCGCGGCTGTGCGGATGCCCCAGCGCCAGAACGAAGACAAACGATATAAAAATGGTCCGTCTCGTGGAATGGACGAATGTAACGGGCGATCGAGCCGGGAAAAAAAGGTGCGGTAAATTTAGGCTACGCGTTGAAACAAAGGCAAAACGAGACATTCGAATGCCAAATCGATTCACTAGGTTCACTTGGTCGGGCGAATTCGCACAAACCAGGGCCCCCTGGATGTGGGACACGTGGCCTATCGATTGGCTTCCGTTTCCACGGCGACACCATCATGTGTGTATGTGTGGGTGGGTGGATGGATTGAGGATCTGCGGAAGTGTACGATAAAACCGGATACAGCAGTTCCTGGAATGGTCGGTTGTTTTCCGTTTATCCCACTCTAATGAGCATTCGAATGCGATCACATTTGGCACAATTTGTGCCGCTTTGCTTTCGGCTTGAGAAGGAAAAAACTACACCCACGGAAAATTGGCAAACCGGAAGTGGCAAGAGAAAAAAAGACGGACGTGTGGTTGGATGTGAACGAAAGCATTTAGGTCGAGAGACTGCGAGGGGAATCGAAGATCGATTTGGTCGGCTGGCGATGATGTGTTATTGAATTAGAGCGATACTAATTTGAGCAACAATCCGACGATAGAGTATTTTACGTTACGTTGAGCAACTTCTGCGAAGAAATGTGCTGTCGGATATTCATTCGCCTCAATTGATGTGATTGCGATGATTTGCGTCGTTTCGTTAAGAAGATTTTTTTCCTACCCTGTTTTGTTTGGTTTGTAAATTACTGTTAGAAAGGAGTCTTCACTAATTTTGTCCTATAATTTTACATTCATCTTCTAAAAGTAACGAAAAATATAGTTATTCTCGTAATCCATTTCACAGTTCCCCAGTCATCCAAAAGGTTGATTTAAATTCCAAAAGAACTGTATTTTCCTAACCTACAACAAACTACCATCCTCAAAGCAAAAAACCGGAACTTTTTCATACCGACAGGAAACCAGGAGAAGAAACCAACATTTGCCCTTGGGTTAACATCTGTTGAAATTACTTTCCATTCAAATAAGCCCTCAGTCTCAGCCCTAGGATTCATCAAGCTTGTTCATTTTCCTGTATCCTTATATTTTTTCGGCAAAAAACTCGATTGTGGTTTAGTTTCTTCCGAGCACACCGAGTGCTGTATTTGACAGAGTTCGAAAATCAAAAGAAGAAAAAGAAACCCGACTTAAATCCTGCAAATCCGGAAGCAACACCAACAGTGTACGTTCTGCTCGCAAAAGGAAAGAAATGATTGTCAATTCACTAGTAAAAACCGGAAAAATCTTCCTAAGGCCTTTGTTAGTGATGGTTTTCCTTCATGCCGGGGCCGATGTAGAAGGTAAGACTACTCCCCGGTGGTTTTCTTTTTTGATAAAAAGTAAATGTGTATTCAATCTCTATCACGTCGCTGAAGGAAAAGGGATCAAGGCAAAGGGAGGTTGGGTTGCGTTGGAGGGGGAACAAATTTCCGTTTTCTTTCATTTCCTGCGCGCACGGTAGTTCATAATAAAGAACGCACCGACGCCGTATAATAATCCTCACCTTGGATCAGTCGGTTTCTATTTTTCTGATGCTGAAAGATTCGGTTTTTTGTTGTTGTGGGTTCCATACTCCCATACACTGTAGGTTCAGGTGTGGCCTACAGGTGGCCCGAGGTCGAGGGAAACGGTACCGGTGGCGGTGACAGTGAAATGAAAGCGAGCAAATAAAAGATACATTCTGAGTCGTTACATATTTATCAAGATGTGAGGGCACGTCCCAAACGCCGGAACGACCGCCACCTCGAGAGCCGTGATCTGAACCGTAATGGACATAGTCCTGACGGTAGGCATGAGCGTGGTCCGGAGCAACACCGTCCATTTGTGGAAAGATTTATCGCCAAACGCACCATCCCGGTAAGATGGCATTGTACCGCTACTTATTAAGTCGCCTAGGTGAAGGTGGGGACAGGGCCGGGGCGGAGAGAGGGGAAAAGCTCCTGGCTTTTGGTCGGTCCCAATAACTCAAAAAGGAGCGCAATATGTTTGGGACGAAGATTTTCCGTTAAGTGCAAATATGCTATTCATTCTCCGCGTCGGTCACTCGAAGGTCGGCGAGCTTTAAGAAGGTAAATAAGTATGTGACAATAGCGAATTCATTGTCACGATGGGAGAATAGGAACACTTGGTAAATAGATAATTTATTCGCCTGAAACATATGCGAGAAGATGTGGGGCAATGTGAAACGGAATTTAAGGCGATAGTAACAGATCAGTAACAGTGTAAACATTATACAGGGTAGAGCAGGCAGACTTGACAATTTTAAACAGTCTCCAATTTGCGAAACGTAGTCTATATGAGATGGTAATATACCTATTTGAAAGAATAGTTTCCAATATTTTTAGCTGTCAGACATGACACATGTCAGCAAGCGTTCGACATGAGGGGAGTGGACGTTCGCCGTAATGCCGGCTTTAAAGCCTTTTTTTACACGAGTGCTTATTTTCGTTGAAGGGTGATGTGCTCTGGAAAGCGTGTTTTTTCAATTAAGTTTCCTGTGACTTTTCAATGTGGGTTTCCCAAATCTATCCAAAAGACAAATTTCGTACCCTGAATGAGCTGGAAAGCAACACAAGCTACGCCATAAGCAAATCAACAAGGTGAATACAGTTTTTACGAAAACAAAAGACTTTATGTCGAAAAGAAGTACAAATGTCGATAACAATCCTTTGGATATGCTAGGAAGATTGCAGTAAAATTTTAAAAAAGGTCGAAGCATGTCTTATTTATGAAGGTCACTCAATGTCGATTTGAACATGGCATAAACAATAATTTTGTAGATTTCAATAGAAAAAAAATGAACTAACATGATATGATTGTACTTTTTCTCATAATGATTTTTCAAATCGTCAAATTTCCCTGCCCTACCCACTAAAGTCAATTTTTTAGAGAATTGCTCTAAAGAAATGGCGGTATTCTCTAAATAGCAGAAGAGAAAAATAATTCAGATAGCTTAAAATGAAGAAAATAAATTGGGAATCGTTTTATCATTTTTGGACAAAAATACCGTTCGTTACAATGCGCAAAAGATACAATATTTTTGAAAAACAATACTATGAAATTCATTTTGTAGTATTCGCTTTTGCTTTGCTCGATAAATCCTGTGCAAGGATACTTGTAATCCAAGGAGAAATACAAATTCAACTAATTGTAAACATCTGTTTCGCTTGCTTCAGTCCTCCCGATTTCCGGAAGCGTTTGTCATTACGCTTCCTGAGGTGTAGCTCATCAACCCATCAAAATGCCTATCGCACCATCGAAGCGTGGCATGCATTTGCTTTCGGCGAAGCTGCTATGGAATGTGGGGAACTTACCGGTTCGCAGGATATTAGACGGCGCTTTCGAATTCCAGCAGCGGCGTAACGCTACTAGTGCTCCGTCGGCCCGTGCAGTAACTGCGGTGACGTCGGCCGGTCTAGAGTCATACGAAAACGATGTGTGGACGGGAGAGTGTTCGCTTCTGCTGATGTTGCTGCTGCTGCTGTTGCTGTTGGTTTTGGTGTTGTTGCTGATAGAAGTCGAGCGTTTCGTAGTGGTCGGTGGGGGCAGGAGGAGGACCGGTGCCTGTCGCCAGCTCCCGGCCGGTCGCCGCGACACTGCCGTACTTGAGGTCCTCCTTGACCGGCAGCGGTAACTCCCAGGGCGCCCGCAACGCTCGGTACTCGTTGACGAGTGACTGCTGCTGGGCGAGATAACGTTCCAGCTCGAGCCGGTCCACCTTCTGCGGGTGCGGCACGATCAGCTCGGTGACGCCCGCCTTACGCCGCGGGTCATCGTCGTCGGCGAGCAGCTGTTTGCGGCGCCTCGAAGCCCGCAACACGTACAGCACGCTCGCGCCCGTCGCCAGGACGAGCAGGACGCTGAGGACGGCACTGATGACGGTGACCAGGTGCGTCGGGCAGTCGATGTCGCTCTCGGTCATGGCCCGCAGCAGGTGCCTCGTCCTCCGCCCGTCCTCGTACCGGTCGCACCCGATCTCGTCCCGATCGATCCGTAGGCCCCGGGGCGCCGCCGGGAGCGGCTCACTCTCCGGCTCGGGGGGCTGGGCCGAGGTGATGAGAGCCGCGGCAGCCGCCGCCGCTGGCACGATCAACCGGAAGTCGGAGGACTCGTGCAGCCCGTAGCCGGTCGTAAGCCGCCAGAGCCACAGCAGCGAGCAGTTGCAGACGAGCGGGTTGCCGGCCAGCTCCAGGCGGTGCAACCGGTCGAGCGGGAAGTGGATCGCGTCCAGGCGGATCAGCGCGTTGCGGCGCATCGAAATCTCGACCAGGTTCGGGTTGCTGTGGAACAGCCGCAGCGGTAAGCTCGTAAATGATGGATTATCGTCCAGGGTGAGAATCCGCAGGTTCGTATTGTCCGCGAACGCCCTAGGGAGGGAAGAATAGAAAGGGAGCGGCGTAAGCTGGAGGTCGGTGCGGAGACAGGTGATTTATGCTTTTCCCGGACATCGCCGGCAACTGGCATAGGACTGGTGTCCCGAAAATGGGGTCATCGTGTACACGACCCGACACAAATGAAGATGTATGACGGTTCTGGTTTGGCGTTTCTACGCGAAACGATGGGGAAATCCATTTCGCGATGGCTTTATCAACTAAAAGGAATGTAATATTTTATGCCCAACTGAGGAATAGCGTCCATGTTGTATTTGCACAACTTTCCTTTCATTTGAAGAGTTTGAAGAAACTTCTAAATGATTGAGGTTCGACAGATGGAATTTCCATCAGACCAACAAACGGACAGTTAACTGTATTTTCATGTTCCTATTAGTGGAAAACATAGTTAGGTATGGTTATATGTGAGTCTAGTTGATTAAATCGTACCCAATCGTACAAGAACTGGATCTTCTGAATCGAAGAAAATATCTATCGATCACTACTTCTAATAGCTACAAGGAGTTTTGAGAAAAATTGGACTTGGATTTTCGTAAATTGATTGATTAGAATTCAGTGTTTTTCGCACTGTTTAGAGGGTAGGTCTTAATTTCAGACATTTGAAACAGATGTATTACAGTTACGGAGTCTTATTTAGCTGCTGGCTATGTAAAAAGACTACTTGAAAAAGAGATAAATGATTACATGAAAAAACTGTATCTATTTTGAAAACCGTTGCTCGTCCCGGTGGGGGTTAAAATCATCCGATTGCCTTTCATTAGCTACTCGGACATGTTCATCCGTTGTCTAGCCATCGCTGCTGCTGGCCACAGCTGGTACGAATTTTCCGCCCGGACTATCCGTCTGATTTTATCCGAACGTGTCACCGTTAAGCCTGACTGCATGAATACCAAAGAGGCGGAGGGCGATGGATCTGGCGAGACATCCGAATCAGTCTGCCCCAACGGCACCAATGCAATGTAATGCAGCTGGGCTCGAACAATGTGGGCAATTTTAACGCCTGAGGGTGGTAACAGACAGCGTACATGGGCAGAAGGATTAACCAAATACGAATCCGTGTTTTGGGCAAAGGCTTACAGGGAAAAACGTATCCATGCTTTGGGGGTAAAGTAAAGAAGGATCTCTCAAGGAAGTATTGCTTTGATAAATATTGATGTGATTGGATCTGAAACTGGAATGTTTTAAGAATGGGTTTTAGGAACAAGCGTAACCGAAAATTGGTCCTCCCATGCTTGTTAACACTAAAATACAAATAGCGGTCATTTTGACCCCGAGTTTAATATCTCAAGAACGACTGAATATTTATACAAAAAATAAGGCTTTTAATAAAATTCAAAACTACATCTAAAACAAAAATTTCAGATTATTCTGTTTTATCAGTTCCGCGAACCAACTTAACTATCACTAGAATGCTTTCTAGGGGTCATTTTGACCCCTATTTTTAAAACACTACAACTTCACAATTTTTGCAGATTTTTCAAGTCCGTAAATCGTTACTTTTTAGTTTATTTGTTGACTATTTTTTGTCGTTTTTGGTTTTTCGATGCATTTTTTCATCATTCCGCTAGCTCAGTGTAAAGTACAAATGGACGAAATTTGTTTTTTTTTTTCAGTTTTTATTTATTCCAAATCGGTAATGTAAATGCAGAAAAAAGCGTGCGCAGGAAAAGTTAGTATGTTGATATACTAACATACATATTTCTGCACTTACAAATGATTCTCGCGTACGGAATAACTGAACAAAACACGGAACGGAAACAACTTATGAAAAATTTCAAAATTCACATCTTTAAGTTCAATTACTGGTGTCATTTGTAATATTAAAAATATAAAATTGTATTTTAAAGGTGGCTTAATACATAAGCATTACAGTGCATTTTTTCTGAATTTACATGATACGAATTTACAAAATAGAAAAATCTTCAAAAATAGTGAAGTTATAGCATTTTAAAAATAGGGGTCAAAATTACCCCTAAAAAGCTTTCGGGCAAGAATCAAAAGCAAATGGACTGGAGTACAGTGTTGGTGGAATAAAAACATACCAAACCAGTGGCGAAGCACGAACGGAAGTGTTGCCGTCGCACAGAAGCGTCGATAAGGCTAGCCTTCAAAACGCCTTCAGTCTTCGTACGCTGTGTCGCTTGCGTTCAAGTACTCATTCGCCCCACAACCGTGGTCACGTCGAGACGTTGTACCGTAGTTGTGTTATCGCCATAGTTCTCCTGACAGTGCGCAGATCCCGCCGTAATTCCCTATTCGTGTCCAATTCAGCTCGTGGTGTGCGTGTGTGAGAATGTGCGTTCTTTCGGGGATGCCCCATTTTGGGCAGGCACAAGTGGTCGTTCGCGAGCGATAGATACGCCCTAGCTACCGCGGGCTGCGAGGCAACATTCACTCATCAATGTCACCGGGTGACAGCGGCAGATTAAAATCTTCTCCGTCGGCGTGGTCATGCCGTGCCGAGAAGCCGAAAAAAGGAACAGAGCTAGCGTATGCGTATGTCATCGTCCCCGTCTCGTCCTTATGGAGGCGACGTCTTTGTTCTTTTATACGGCGTGAAACACGGGAAGCAAGCGAACGTCGTGCCCTAGGAGGATCTCTGGAGGGAGTTGTAATTTAATGAAAGTGACTTTGTGAGGCTGTTCGGCGAAGGTAATTGCGTTGGGGGTGTCTACCGGTGTCGCGCCGTCACGAAAAGAGAACCACCCGGGAACCGCAGGCGATGGACTGGCCTGTATCGGGGAGGGAGGTGTTGCCGACGGGGGCTACGAGCACCAGCCGGAGGCTTTGCGGGAAAAACCCGGCTGTTGCGGTCATGATAATGTGACCCTAAAGCTCCCCTCGGGCCACTCGTACAACAATCGGACTCTGGCGTGGATAGGACTACCCATTGCCAGCTTTAGGCACGTTGACAAAGATCCTCCACCGGCTCAGGATCCTCATCGTGTGTATTTGTGGCATGGGGAATGTAATTAAAATTCAACCAGAACAAACGTTACATCTTCATTCGCCGCAATCGTTTCGAGCGCCAGGCAATGCCGCGACGAGCCCCGACCGGGTTGGGACTGTATCGACTCCTGGCGCGTAGTTCGGTGGAGAAGTTGGAAGGCACTTACCTCGCATCGATCCATGCCAACTGATCCAACCGGTCCAGATGGAGCTGCTGCAGCTGGAACAGGTTCAGAAACGCCACCGCCGGCAGATCCTCGAAGTAGTTTCCACTCAGTGATAAATATGTTAAATTACACAATTTTGATAATTGCAGTGTTGGCACAACCTGTGAATGAAAACCGGAGGTCAGATATTGAGGTCTGAGGCGGAGGCTGTGTCTAGAGGTCGGAAGGTGGGTAAGCGGGCGAGCAGTGAAAGCCATCGGAATAATGTGTGCACGCGTGTGTACGGATGTTCCCGGAATGTCCCCGGACCGAGTCGTGCGAGTGAAATCACTCATTCTATAAATTATTAATTAATTAAACATTCAGCCAGCGGGGACTCGTGCCGGGCGCGCCAGACGACGTGTGCCCGACATGCAGCATACGCAGCAGGTGCTGGTGGGGCGGTGGCCGGCGGATGGATGGCACAACATAACCACCGTCGATGCGCCACGATATGACTTTGGCCCGGTCACCGGTTTTGTAGTATTGTTTCTGTTTCGCACGACGCTGTTCCGTGGCCCATACCCGGCGCGCTGCACGGGGGGCCAGCATGTTTGGCCGGCACGATCCACGGTGCCGGTGCTTTATGTTCCGGCCATTCAAATTTGCAGTGCACTCCCGGGCGCTTTTCGAGGGTTCGATTCGCTCGCTTGCAACATCATCATCATCATCATCATCATTTTCATCATCCTCCCCGTCGGCGTCGTCATCGTCGTTGACGATCGGGCCGCACTCCAGAGCATGTATCCGGGGCCTTCCGGCCATTGACCGGGCCCGGTGCGGAGTAATTATTCGAGAATGATTTATGTAAATTGTATGAGTTTGCATATTTTATGTGCGAGTGCGAATGCCACGGCCGGACGCTTTGTTTAACGCACTTGGTGGATGGGAGAGGACGAAGGATGGGCGGGCGGGCAGGCAGAGCGGCGGATTAGCGACCCGCCCCGAAACTCTGCGGTATTGGTCGTAGTTTCGGGGCCACCGGAACACCGGATGGAGCCGGTGCGGATGAACGCGCTGACTTGCTGGCGATTTTAGCCCGCGTAAAGTATTCAATAGCCAGCGATAATGTGGCACATTTGATAGTGCACGAAAGGGAAGCATTTCATACGTGGTACCGGCACGGATTTAGGATGTTCGCTGTGCTTAATGGCTGCTCGTTCGATACAATGAAAGCAATTGCACAAAGTAGTAGCGCTTCGGGGAGATTATGGGGAGCCTTAGGAAGGTGTTATTTATTTAGGCTGCCATCGGACACGATGGTTTTTGTCTGGGGATGCGAAGAGCTCTTCCCTCTCAAAGTGCAATCTTTATTTTCGGTGAAGTGAATACAATCATGTCCACTGGAAAATTAGTTTTGGACTTAATTTTACTTTTCACCATTGAGTTGTATGATCTGGTAAGATGTTATATAAATTTAATTCAAATCTGCAAAGAATAAATTATATATCTTTATTTTTCACTTCTACTTTATTTCAAAAAGGAACAAAAAATATATAAATGTTTGTCATAACGACAGAGGTAATTTCTATTAAAAAATGAGTTTCCAAAGCGGTGAACTATTAGTTTCCTAAGCGGTTAGATCATTTCAAATTGAGAATCATACTTAGCTTTGCATGATAAGTATTACCTTTAAAAAAACTTAAGTTACAAAATTGTAAGTGTATTGCTCAGAAGAACTCAATTTAAAGTTTACTCCTATTATTCTTATAAAAAATTAGTTAAATTGTAACTATTGTAATTATTGCTACAATATTGTGGATTGAGAATCATTTTCAGGCTTTACTTAATAGGTATAACCTTCATAAAACTAATGTTACAAAATTGTAAGTGTATTTTTCAGAAGAACTCTATTTTAGCTAAAGTATTTTTTAGCTAAAGTCTATTTTATTTAAAAAAAGAACAAATATTATTTGATTGGTCGTTGAAACGAACTGCAGATAGAGCATCTTCCTGTAAAAAATTTGTTTCGAAAGAGTTGAACTATTGATGTCCCGCTGCGAATTTGGAATCATAAAAAATAAAAATTACAAAATTGGAATCCAATGTTTCAGAGGAACTGATGTTTTGATAAAATACAATTATTTTTTATTTGTTATTTATTCATTTATTTATTTATTTATTTATTTCATTATTTATTTATTTATTTATTTATTTATTTATTTATTTATTTACTTATTTATTTATTTATTTATTTATTTATTTATTTATTTATTTAAAAAATACAATTATATAAGCATTACAAGAATATTAACCATGATGAGAAAACGATTGCATGATTTTAGTGGTTCTTGATGACGTTCGAAAATGAACCTCAATATGAGCATGCTTTTTTTTTTTGTAAAATATAAACTATTTATTTTATAAATAGATAAGGTGTACAAACAAAACTTTCTTATACTCTATAATCACAAATACAGTGCACACTTAAGGACATTTACATCGATCGCAGCATCATTGTTTCCAATGATGTGGATGATGTAGTTTGCAAACAAACGAAGGACAACCTTCCGCTGCGCAATGCTTATATTCCCAAGCACTGGGAATCGGAGACACTCGAAGGACGACTGACACCCTGGAGCTTCATTCCTGATGCACTGCTGCAGCAGGTCCCAGGCGGCAATAACGCGAGTGCAGGAGGTGAACATGTGTTCCAGGGTGTCACACTCAACACAGAACATGCAGGAAGCCGAAGGCGTGCGTCCCATACGCATAAGCAGCTCTCCGTGCGGGATCTTGCCATTCGCAAGCAAATATAAGGTGGATCTTTGCTCCGCTGTTAGTTTGCTTCGGTGGATGTTGTTCCACACCTTTTTCCAGGTTGCCTTCGGATGGGACTGAATCTTGGCTGGGGGTAGTCTGTTCACTTGCAACCTGCGGAGGGCCTTGGTGGATAGCTGTGTTTTTACCGTACATGGAGTGTACGCCAGTTGCTGGACAACACTGCGAAGGCACGGATACGTAGACGGTATCAATGTAATATCTGGGGGGTTTCCCGCACACAAGATGTGTTGGGCTCCAAATGAGAGGCTCTGATGTTCTGCAACATAGCGGTTTGTGAGTAGGGCTGCTGTCATCACGGCTGGGATGTGTAGGTTTAAGCCACCACGGTCTCGTGGCAGGGCCAGCTGCTGGAGCGAGACACGTATACCCCCAGATCCGTTCCAGAGGAGAGACCCGATCAAACTTGTCACCTTGGCTATGTCCATTGCGCGAGGGCCACAGACTGACGCAACAAACCATAGCTTAGGGAGCAAGAATGAGTTGAGCAGCGTTACCTTTTGCAGCAGGTTTAGATCTCTCACCCTGTGCAGCCATACCAACTGACGAAAGTGATTGATAACAGTATCCCAATTGTGGCCCGCTGTTTCCCGGATACTGTTAGAGAACAGAATTCCAAGTAAACGGAGCCGTTCTACGGTGTGCAGCCATGGCAGGTTGATTCTGTTCTCGGTTGTCACCATTCCGATGTCCAGAGCCGTGGTTTTAAGGACGTTTAACTTCGCTCCAGAAGTGACTCCAAAGGCCTCAATTGCTGCTCTCACCCGCTCGATTGTGGAAGGGGAAGTACTCACCACGGAGACGTCGTCAGCATACGCGTTGATCAGGTCGTCCTGATCGCAGCATATATCTTCGAGTCTATTGATGAGGGGGTGAAGGTAGAGGATGAACAGGTGCATTGACAAGGGATCTCCTTGTCGCACGGAACGTTGGATGGGAAAGGCAGGTGATAGGGATCCATTTACAATGACACGGGACGAAGATTGCTCACCAATTTTCCTCAAAAGCCGCACTAGTGCGGGATTAAACCCTAACGAATCCATCGTTCCAAACAGGAAGCCCCTGTCAACACGGTCAAACGCCTGCGAGAGATCGAAAGAGACGAGTTTTGCACACTTCTTCTTCCGTTTGAGTTCGAATATTCTCTCCTTAACAGAGAGCACAGCTTGGAAGATATTGCAGGGTTTATTGCTACACTTCTGCGACGGTGAAATGATTTGCCACCTAGCAATAATCTTCTCGAGCCGCTGCTTCAGAATTCTGGAAAGCAGCTTGTAGTCAGTGTTAAGCAGAGAGATCGGACGGTACGAAGATAGTGTGCACCCATCTCCCCTTTTCCTCGCAAGCACTATGACCCCATCGACAAAGGCCGCCGGGAAACGACCGTTGAGAGCATCGTTGAGAATCAATATGATTTCTCTCCAAATTATCCCAAACGTTCGCTGATAAAATTCAATCGGAATTCCATCCGGCCCAGGAGACTTTCGGGGTTTCGATTTTTCAATTGCATGAAGGACATCACCGTAGGTGATCTCATCCATGCAATCGTTGTTGATTTCGCAATCTTCGGGGATTACACGATGACAGGCAAAAGTATCGTCAACGTTTGTTGTCTCGTCGGTGTATAACTCCCTGTAGTACGTATGTATATAGTCTGCCAGTTGTTTTGGAGAGTCCAAAACAACGTTGTTGTCACACGTAAGTCTGGTGATCACGGTGCGCTCCCGCCTTCGTTTCTCAAGCTGAAAGGTGGAGAGGTTTTCCCCACACACCCTTGTTTCGTTAATCCTTGTAAAGTCCTCGGAGAAACGCCTCTGAAGGAGTAGCATTTCTCCTTTTATACGGTTGATATTGACCAACTCGATCGGATTGGAAAGATACCGACCGTATGAGGACTCTAACTTCGCATAGAGAATGTTATGCTGCAAGCGGAACATGGAGTATTTTTCATTCGTTTTCCATCGGAAGAACGATTTTATTTTTGGTTTGGCGAAATGAATCCACCATTCCATCCAGGAGCCAAAGCTCCTTCGCTGTTTTGTCCAATAGTTCCACTTACATCTAAACTCCTCCATGTTTTCGGCTGTCAAGATATGTGGCCGAAGTTGCCAGTATCCATTTTGCCGCATGCGAGGTATGTTTGGAAGGCAGATGCGCACCGTGAGCGCCTTATGGTCCGAGAAAGACAATACGTGCATGTCTGTTGCACGCAGTTGATCCTTCATGTCCTTAGAGACGTAGCAGCGATCGATGCGAGAGCCCGAACCACGTGTGATGTGAGAGAACTCTACAAAGTTTCCTTTGAGAGCCTCCCAGCTGTCACACAACTGCATACTGTCAACAAAGTTTTGCAAAGTGAGACTCGTATTCCCCATACCCGTGGCGTCCTTGGACTTCAGCACGCAGTTGAAATCCCCTGCAAGGATGACCGGTCCCGGTGCATTCCGCAGGTAGTACGCCAACGAGCGGTTGAAAAAGAGTTCCCGCTCAGCTCTGTTTTGACTTCCCGAAGGAGCGTAAATGTTGCATAGCGTGGAAGAATTCTCAAGCCGGACGCAGATTAGTCGTGAGTCCAAGCTACGCTCGACGTGAGAAAATTTTAGGTTCACCCGCAAGGCGATCGCTGTACCTCTCCTTGTGTGGTCAATGTTTGTTACAACATTGTACCCAGGGAGCACTAAGTCTTTGACAGAAACTTCTTGTAGGAAGATTATGTCTGTGTCAAGAGTGCGTATGAAAGTTCGTAGTGCATCTAGTTTGGTGGAATTGGATATCGCATTGATGTTTATCGATGCGATCGTCACTGATGTCATCAACTCATCCATTTCCACCAAACTACTGTGCGTCCACTTCCATTACCCCAGTCGGTTTCGCTGCCGTGGCATTGGTCTTTTTGGGAGGACGACCTGGCTTACGCTTGATCGGTTCCTCCCCAGACTTGCACGACACGTCGCTGTCCGTCTGTTCGTCCGTCTTTCTCTTACCTGCCACTGTTTGCCAGGAAAGGGATGAAGGTGTAGCGGAAGGTGAAGGGACACGAGGGGCTTTGAACGTCGATGAGGCATCGGCGTCCACCTGAAGTCCGGCGTTGTCCATCTTGGTGCTGGTCGTAGCTGCCGGTACGGTCAACGCACTTGCCCGGATGAATGATGCTACTGCCGGGACGGTCCGTGTACTAGCCGCAACACTAGTGGCCTGCATCGGGATGATCGTTGCTGGTGCGCCTATTGTCAGGCTCGAAGCACCGGCCGGTGCGCTCGCCGCGACGGTCGATGTGCTCGCCGCGACGGTCGATGTGCTCGTCGGGACTGTCGGTGCGCGGACGGCCGGTGCGCTCTCCGGGACGGTCGATGCGGGCGCCGGGATGATCGGTGTGCTCGATGGGATGAGCATTGTGCTTGCCGGAACGGTCGGTGTGCTCACCGGATCGGTCGGTGCACGGACGGTTTGTGTGCTCGCCAGGGGGACTGTTGCTGGAGCATGGTTTTCGGTGCCATTCTGCACCGCTGAGGCATACGACAGCCTCTCGTTGACGCTCGTCTTCTGAGCCACCAGTTTCCTGCCTTGGGTGCAGGTCATCCCATGGTGTGCAGCAAGACGGCATGTTCGACACGTTTGCTGCTGTCCCCGGTATGTTACCAGCGTCTCTTCCCCTCCAATCGAGACGTATGACGGCACCGGCTTAGACAAGACCGCTGTGACGTAGCGGTATCCGTCAGGGATTCCGGCACACGGGTATGGCTTCGCCCATACTCCGGCTCGGATTGACCGGACTTCTCCGTAGCGAGCAAAGAAATCCGTAATGCATCTGTCCGTGATGTCCTCGGACAGGTCGTGGATTTTGATGACCACGGAATTGTCGACCATTGCGATCGGAATCGGGAATTTCTTCCCGTCGCATTCGAGAGAATGCTTGCCGTCGTTCTCCTCGACGGTTCTTAGAGCAAGGCTCTGGTCCTTCACTCGGATGTGAAGGAAGTGGGATGCCGGCTTCGTCCGGATTGAAACGATTGAAGAGCTGCTTAGACCCAGCTTGGTCATGGCGAGGGTTGTGGCCTCCATCAAGGACGGCCTTTTGGGGAGCTTCGAGAAATCCACCCGCAGGGTGCTTCTCGAAGCAGCCATGATGTGGCTTGCTTTTGCACTTTTTTTTTAACACTCTGTTTTGGTAAAAGTGCGTCCGATCGCAACGAGTCTCGGAGAGGAACTGAACTATTGTAATTATTGCTACAATATTGTGGGGGTCCGCGACAGCCGAGCGGTAGCGCCGGTTAGAAAATCGGCCCATGAGCGTCGGGGCTCGCCACTTCGACGGCGTGGGTTCGAATCCCAACCGAGACCGGACCCTCCCCTGTACGAGAGGACTGACTATCCACGTACAACAGGGAAACAAGTCACGTAAGCCCTTAACGGGCAGGCATGACCAAGAGGTCGTTACGCCAAGAAGAAAATTGTGGATTGAGAATCATTTTCAGGCTTTACTTAATAGGTATAACCTTCATAAAACTAATGTTACAAAATTGTAAGTGTATTTTTCAGAAGAACTCTATTTTAGCTAAAGTATTTTTTAGCTAAAGTCTATTTTAGTTAAAAAAAGAACAAATATTATTTGATTGGTCGTTGAAACGAACTGCAGATAGAGCATCTTCCTGTAAAAAATTTGTTTCGAAAGAGTTGAACTATTGATGTCCCGCTGCGAATTTGGAATCATTTTCCCGCTCTATAATGATTTGAACAAAAAATAAAAATTACAAAATTGGAATCCAATGTTTCAGAGGAACTGATGTTTTGATAAAATACAATTATTTTTTATTTATTCATTTATTTATTTATTTATTTATTTATTTCATTATTTATTTATTTATTTATTTATTTTTTTATTTAGTTATTTATTTAAAAAATACAATTATATAAGCATTACAAGAATATTAACCATGATGAGAAAACGATTGCATGATTTTAGTGGTTCTTGATGACGTTCGAAAATGAACCTCAATATGAGCATGCTTAAATAGACTTAACCACTTTTTACGATCGAACATGATGATCATGATGTTTAAACTATAATAAAAGAGTATTTGTGTCACTTCCCATTAGCATTGATGAACATTACGAAGTTTACTTGTAGGTTATGGCTTTCTCTGCTACGCATTTTAAAGTTGGTATGGTTAATTGAAATTTGTCGAATTTATACTTACAGTTAGATTATTGTCTACGATATCGAGCGCCCGCAGTCCATTGAGACCGTGAAATGCGCCGAAATCCAGCTCGTTTAGCACGTTTCCACCGAGCTTGAGGGTGCGTAGTTCGCGCAACCCGACGAAGCTATCGTTCGCCACGTACTTGAGCAGATTGACCGAAAGGTCAAGCAACTGTAGCCGGCCGAGATGCTCCAGGTTACGCTCGTACGGAACCTCGAGCAGCTGGTTGTTCTGGAACGACAGCACCTCGAGCGAGTAGAGATGTCGAAGAGTGCCCGGCTCGAGGCTGGTCAGTGCATTTCCGGACAGGTCCAGCTCGATGAGATTACGTAGATCGTGGAAGGCGGCCGCATTGACCGTCTCGATACGATTACGGCAGAGCTTGAGCACTTGGAGCCGCTTCAGCCCCCGGAAGGCATCCTTCGGGATGGTAGCGATAGCGTTCTCGCTCAGGTTGAGCGTCCGAAGGTTCGCCTGCGTGTCGAAGTTCCGCGAACCGAGCGCCTCGATCCGGTTCATCGACAGATCGAGCACCTCGAGTTTGTAGTAGAAAGTGAGCGTAAAGTGCACGTGCGTGATCTGATTCGCGGTGAGGTTGATGAACCGCACGTCCGGGTTGAGCTGGATCGGCACGACGTCCAGCCCAACCCCTATGCACCAGGTGCGCACGTTCGGGTCGCCCTCGCAGGTACATATCGAGGGGCAGAAGGTGTAGACTTGCTGCAGGAACACCAGCAGCACCAGTGTCGACGAGTAGATGATGATCCGACAGTTTGCCTTCGTCTGTACCATTGCGCAACCGGGCGGGTTCTGTTCTGTTGCGGGTAAGGCGGATCTAAAACTAAGGAGGTTCACTCTTAAACTACACCTAGCTGCACCAACTATAGACGGTTCTACGTTCCGCACCACTGTTCTCTCCACGGGAGAGGATATTTACTCCGAGGGAGTGCTGAAGATACTAATTAAATCCACCGTATCACGGACTCCCGAGCCGCACGGTTATCGCACGGAGTACTCGCACTGCCACCCTGGCACTGACTGGCGAAACGATCAACGAGTGGACTGTAGCTACAAGCCGACCAGCTGACGGCTACACAGGATGTCATCGTCGGATTTTGACACGCCACGCAGTCTGCAAATCAGAAACGAAAAGAGAAGAAATGATTAGTCTCGTGAACTGCGAGCACTGTGTTGTGGAAGATTGATAAAGAAATGCGGTCCGAGAGAGAATTTAATTTTCATTCGTTCTTTCTCGGGTTGGTGTGACACGTCTTAAGCCTTGTCCATTCTTGGGTATATGTGGTAAAGACCAGCGTACTGCTTTGCCATCTTCTTTTCGCATAGAAAACCATCACCCAGCCATAGCTCTTCATTGTGTTATACATTCCGTTGATTAGATATTTAAATTTAACTAATTAATTTTATTGGTCCCCATCCTCCCAACGGGTATGGGGTGTAGGGCAACTGGGCAAAGTGTCATCCGACGTAACATGCTTCACTCTGGCCAACGCGACCCCGAACGCTGGTTCGTTTTCATCTGTGCCACTCCCAGACTCATATTGCAGGAAGCGGTACAACCATCACGAAACGTTGCCGGAACCAGTCCGTGACTGACAGCCCGATTTGACATCTGTGGGGGTAACTGTCACGTTCCGGGACGGGAATTTCTTCCGAGATTGTTTGTGTTATTGTTTTAGGCGAGGGATTTTCTCGCTTCGCTTCACGTAAGCCTCCGCCTTTGCTGTAGTTTTCCTCAGCAAAGACGCGCGTGATAGCTGTAGCGAGTAGTCGTAATCGGATTAAACCGTTCAGTGGCGGATGATTAAAACTGGAACAGTACCAGCAGCGTGTGCTGCAGCCGGGGCAAGGGTGGGGGTAGCGAGCGGTTTGAAAAACAATCTGTTAACTCTTACAAGAACAGCTGTTTCTGGTTCCTCTTTGCATAGTTGCAAGACGGTTGGTTTGGACCGCGGAGGTAGGGAAATTAAGCACTTTAGAACATCTCTTTAGCATTTTCTGCAGGCTTCATTTAAATCCTCTTCCAATTAAACCAAACTAAATGTTTGAATATAAATTTTATAATGTTGTCATCGAATAATATTTTCTGATTTATCTCATTTTTGAAATTAAAAGTGGTACAAATACTAAAAATTCTATATGAATATGAAAATACTATATTAAATCATATCGAATTAAATAGAAAAATGGATAGGTTCTTCAACAGCAAATAAAATCAAAATGGAGGCATCAAACGGATTTAAAACAAGTGTAGCTAAAACGATGTCACAAAATAAGCAAAAGAAACGGTTCCTCAACGTTAAAGCATACCGATATCCAAAGGAACTGCTTACTACCTTTAAACTAGTCTTTCCCGAATGTCCTGTACCACGTGCCGCCTTCCAAATGCGCACTGCCTTGCGGCATACCTGCACGTTTCCTCTACTCGGGTAGTGTTTTCTTGGCGGGGCCTGTTCTGAGCGCTTCCAGCAGCAGTTTGCCCCAGACGATGCAACCGCGTCACGTAAATAATGTTACGGTGAATTTTTAATAATTTTCCGTTGGCAACCGCCGTAAAGTAGCAGAAGTCGAAAGCGCTACTAACTGTCTCAAGAGCGCCGTACGTGATCCGGTGCAATATTTACGGTGTTTGTCCAGTTGAGGCGCTGGCGGGAGGGTTATTGGCGTGACGGTGGAGTGTAGAAAGGATCTTTCGGGAGTATCTTTCCGGGGGACGCCACTGTGGCACGTGAACGGTGCACAAACTCCGGCGAAGGAATGATCCAGGCTAACCGTGGGCAAAGTGACGAAAATACCCCCACAACCCGCTTTGGAAAGGGTTTCGAGGAGGGTGAAGGAACTCCGTCACGTTCGGGTACCGCTGCCATTCACCGCACTTTACTCACAACCAACCCACTCAACAATGTGTCCTTAGTGCATCCTTTGCTGCGCGCGGTGACAGCATCATGGCGGTCAGGACCAGGTAAACGACTGTGTAAGGATGTGGATGCTGCTCCTTCACCGAGTTCTTTTACTACAATTCAACCTCCTTGAATGTTTGCACTAACCGCAGCACGGTTTGAAAAACAGGTGAGCATGTCCTTCGTACCTTCTGGTGGAAAAATGCAGTGTGAAGAAAACAGGGACAAGCGAAAAACCGAACTCAAGATGCAGCACACAAATAATCAGTTGTACAAACGGGAGCGATGCAGGTGCAGATTTTACATGCCCGGACAAACTCCGCTCTACCCGTTGGGTGACTTCCTTGGCTTTTTTTCCTGGTCCACCGCAGGTGTAGATTATTCATGAATCATTGTTTATTTGAATTTCTTTCTCCCTACGAAAAAAAAGTACAAGAACTTGAACCGGTGAGCTTCGTGAGATGGCGTAGACCCGCCATCCCTGCTGGTAATGTTGGCCTTTCACGTTGTCATGCAGTCAGTTCCAGCCATCCACTTCCTTTGCAACAACACCACCCCCCGGGGGCTGGAGTTTTCTTGCAGCAGCTTTTCCCTTGCATCACACTAGTGGTAAAGACTAAACTTCCACATGGAAGCAGCGTGGCGAGGAATAATGAGACGTGCAATACATTATGCAGTGTTGCAACCATCGGCCGTGATGGGCTTTGGGACGTCTCGTGTTGAAGGAATAACAAAAAAACACACCATCGGGAAAAAGAAGCTGTGCCCGTAGGGGAAATAGGGTTGAAATTCAATCCTAGCGTAGAATGATAGTAGACAAGCTTCAAAATGGTTCAAACCACTGAAAGAAACGAAGTATCAAACCACAATTGAGGAGAAGAAAGGACTTTACAATTTTTTTAAAAACATTCGGGTATATTTTCCAGAAAAGGTTCCATTAAAGTAACATTTTAAAATCAGCCACTACATATAAATTAGCATCTTTGATTAATTTAAAAAATAAAAGATAAAAAAGTAACAAAAACAAGATGTGTTATCTACAGTAAAAGGATTCTTTTATCTGATTATCTACTTCCATTCTAAGCTCGAAGGACTCCCTGTACCGGACTCTCTAATGAGCGACAGTGATCCTTTCGGTCAGGATGATCACCGGCCAGAAGCAACTCTTGGAATGGCTAGAAACGGATGAACAACGTCGCTCATTTAGAGCAAATTCCCCGAGGAATACTAAGCAAACGTCACCCGTTGTAAATGCTTTTCCCTTTTTTTTGTCTTGTCCTGTTTTACTCAATGTTTCGCCAGTCCCCGACGCTGGTCGGAGTACGTGTTAATGAATGCTGCCGGTTGCCATTACGCTCATTAAAACAACATAACACGAGGACGACGAAAGGAAGGCGGAAACATCCTCGGTGACGGTGCAGTGTCACGCTATTCAGGACGTTCGTGACGACGATGCGTTACAGCCTGGCTGTACCGGGCTCGCCAGGTGAGTAGCGAAAACATACGTCCACAACTTCATCTTTGGTTGCTTCATTAACGGAATGACATTCCTGGCCCTCCGGGTGGCATAATGGACGTCTCCGTGTTTCCCGCTCAAGTGCAGCAACTTCTCATATTGCGCGTTTCAGCCGAGGGTTTCCCGAGTCCGACGAGTGATGGAGGAATTCGTTGGAAAAAGAAAAGAAAAACGAGAATTCCCTCCGGAGGCATGATACCGCACGTGATAGAAAACAGGTAAACACACTCTTGGAGGTCTACGTAACTTAAGTTGGAACTTGTTCTGCTTGACTTTTAAAAGGTTTTATATAAAACTTTAGTAATTCGAAGGCAAGTCTGTGCGCTCTAATGGTATGTGTCAGTTTTATTTTCAATTGATCTCACTCGTGCATCAGTTTCGCTACTGATTATTTTACTTTTTCAGTTATTTTTGTTTTTGTATTATCTAAGAATATTAATGATTCTTTTTTAAACGTTAAAAATTGTTCAAAAAAATGTGGAATAATATTTAAATAGTTTTACTATTCATTTAAAAGGTTCAAAAATATACGTTATGGCTCGTTTGAAGGAAAAAACAATGGTGCTGTGTTAGGTTTTCTCAGAATCGCACCGGACCGATGTGGCGTTGAGAAAGATCTTGTGGAAATTAGTGCCGACGGAAGGTGACACATACACGCGTACACGTCCTCGGGGACACAAACACCACAAGCACGTCCGCATTCCATTCATGCCCCTCTCTCTCTCTCTCTCTCTTTCGGTAAGAAAGGATGACTTTTCCGGGAAGGGAAAAATATTTACTTTTGTCACTTCCAGCAACAACGGCATCGAGGGACCGCATCGGTACGCGCTGACGGTCTACGGAATGTCACCGAGCAAGGTTGCTGTTGTCGCTCAAAGCTCACCGCACCGACTCCCGCCATGGCGGTCCATGAAAGCTTCATCCATCTTGTGCATCGTTGGTTCCTTTTTACCGCTACATCTCTTCGCCTCAGTTTTGTAGATTCTACCCAGAAAACCCTAGGACTAGTTAGTGGAAACAAGTGCGACAGGCGTCATCCGAACGGACTGACTGCTTTTGGTGCTGGTAGTTGCTACCTGTACTCTCTTATATCACTTCCCCATCCTGGGATTTCCGTATTACACCGGTACCAAGATACGGAACCGTACGTTCTACTTAACTTCCCCGTCGGATTCCATCAGCAACCTGAACCACCTCGGTATGCTTCGTCCCGAGCCCATCTGTTCGGGATCTCGTGGGCGAAAGACTAAACCGGGTTGGAATGCCGGCCGGAGGACGGAACTGTATGACTGAAACTATTATTTATCCCAAGATGACACGGACGTGAGTGTGATTCATTTCTGCTGTTTAAAGTGACATATATTTTTGGAGGCGGTGATGCGACCTGCTTTACGAGAGAAAGGGCAAGAAAATTCCTCCTCTGAAGGGAAAGTAACGGTTCCGGGATTCAGGGTAGCATTTTCCTGCCATTTTCCGCAGAAGAGATTATACACCCAGCTTCATGATGACGGTCGTCGAAGACCAAAGTTGGTTGAATATACTTATTAAATTAACTTTCCGATGTAAAGGGTAGTTTTGAAGATAATGTTTTGATTACATACATTTTCAATCTTGCCCTTACTATATCAGTAACAGTTTTCGAATTTTATCAATCTATTTCAATAAGCTAGAAAATAGAATGAATATGTATTCCGCATCAAAACTTCTTTGAATCTATTTTTGTACCGACTTTAGAATAAAATCAGAAAAGCTAAAATGGAACATGAGGGAAATAACTTACAACATCATGAAATTCTGCATTATCTAAAATGTCCCGTGTAAATTTCCCTTCTTAACACTGGTTCAATTTATTTCGAAATCCTAATCCGAAAAGTTTATGATTAGCCTTTTAGTCCTCGTAAAACACCCTCTTCCTAAGAAACCACATGAATTAATTTGGTTCCTCCAACGCGTCCCGTTACGAGTTTCCCGTGTTGAAAGAAACCTTTGTACTAAATCACACTATTTATCGAAGCCACTTAACTGATTGGTTTTTTTTTCTCTTTGACTCTCTGTTCCATGTCTTCCTCCTACTCGCGCTCGGGAATGGGTGATCTTTTTTTAAATTCAAATCGACCGCTTAGCCACGTTGCACTGATAAGGCACACAACGGACGTGTCGCGAAGGGTTTCCCGTGCTTAGCGGTGGAAAATGAATCGGTGCTTGATTTCTTTTCCCTTCTCTTGGCCACCCGGTGCGCACGCCTCGTTCCACTATCGGGCCAATTTCAATTGGAAACCTTGCATGATCTCCCTCTCCGCACCGGGGAGTATTTTTCCGCAGTGTGAATCACAAAAGAAAAGTGTACAGACGAGAAGAAAAAGTGCACGAATATGGCGATGCTTCGAAGGGAAGCCGCTTGACACCGTTATTACACCCATAAATTGATCCCGATGCCGTGAACCCGAAGACTCCAGTCGGTTCGACTGCCAATATGTCAGCCACGGTTCGTTTACGGCTTGTGGAAACTCGTGATTTTTTTGTCCGCGTGTGTCTGCCTAGCTGTATGTATCGAGGGTTTTACTTGGCATAAAAATCCCTCCTGACGGTTGCCAGATCGCTTAAATAGAACAAAATGAACGAGAATAGACACGACCCATCGTCCCCGTTGCGTTTCCTTTTTTTGCCCGTGTCCTTGTTTGCGGAACTAAAATTATCAGAAGTGGTGCTGAGGAAAACTGCCTGTTCTCGAATAGCGTTGTTTCCTCGTAATCTGGCTACGTCCTTTCATTCCCTAGTGCAGTTGCTCCACCATTCATAGCTTTCGTGTGCTGGTGTAGTGTGGGTGATCAAATAACAGCTATTAAACCACAATCACTGTGGTTTTGTGGATAAATCAAAACCACCTCCGGGAAAGGTGTTGGTTTTTGTTTGCACTACGATTTCAGGTAGCGAAGGGTCAACACATTCTAGTTTCTTGCGTTTTACCGTTTTACCAGTCTTCTGTTTGTGTTTTATTCTAGTGTAGACAATTATAAGATTTTCATGAATTGGTTAGCTGTGCATTATACAATAGTTATGTTATATAATTATTAACTAATTATATTTCATTTAGTTATTATTAGTTTAGTGAGTTAGGATATTGGCGAGATTCAGATTCAATACCTTCTTATAACTCGCGCTGCCTACTTCTACGACTACAAACTTTAAAAAAACGACGACTAGTACAACAGGCAGTTTTTATTGGCAAACTGATTCAGGGTGAGATTGACGCCCCCAATCTTCTGGAACTAATTAACTTTAATGCTCCCTCTAGACAGCTCCGCACCTCGGAAGTCCTAAGAACAACCGCCAATAGTACGCGCTATGGCCAGTTCGCTCCAATGACCGCTATGAGCTACACTTTCAATAGAGCTTACTACGCCTTCAATTTTTGTGATAACATTAATACTTTTAAGATGCGCCTGACAACGGACCCAAATTTTGTATAAGAAGTATGTATTTTGTTTTGTCGCGTTTAAGATAGATTTAATTACTCATTGGGACTTTGTCTGTCCGTTGAGTTTACACTCTAAATAAACAATAAACAATAAACAATATCTGTGAACGTTTATATGTGGCAATGTTACAACAATCCGGTATTGTACGTTATGGATACAATTATTTCCATTTTGAATTATCACGTATCTAAAAGTAATCAATAAAGTATTTCCTCATTTTCCCAAGAAACATGTGCTGAAGCAAAAGTAAAATCGTAGTAATCGCTAAACTATGGCCTAAAACTCCCTATTTGTAGGGAGCTTGTGCTTGACATCCATAGCCTTGGTTCCGTTTTGCTGTGATATTAAATCGCTGTATTCACCTCCCATTGGGTGCTTCAAGTACAACCGCCTGCAATTAAGGATTAAGAATTGCAGGAGCAACTTGAGAAGCCAAAGTTGTGGAACCGCGTTGAAGAGGTTAGAGAATGTGTACGTGCTTGCCTGGTCTGTTTTGTTATTGTCTACATCAAGAACACATCACCAAAGGCTATATGAGCGTTAAGTTTAAGAATGGGGGAGGCTGACATGGCATATACTTGAATTTTTCTACAAACGAAGTATAGCGTAAATTGCACGCTGGTGAAATCGTGCGATATGGTATTGGGCAGGACAACATGACCCTCCACCACCAGCATCCCACCAGGGGTTTGGGTTTGTAAAGGACATTGGAAGGTGCAGATAAAAAAAAAAGATTCAAACATGTTCCAGAAAATGTCCCTGAATGGACGTACAAGAAAACAAAAGGGAGGAGGTGATTCCAGAAGGCTCTTTCAACCAAAACACACCCACACACCTATTCACACACTCGATAAATAAAGGATCCTTAGCTAACGACACTCGCACCCGGTATGGGAGCAGGTCGACGAGCAAAGCGTGAAGGGAGGATCGAAGGGATGGGGGGAGGGGGGGGGAGGGTGAAGAGAAAGGATCAATATATGAGAAGTTATGCCTGCGTCCGCTGCTATCTCTCTTTGCGGCCTTTGCTGAACGACATTATGAAACAAGTGTAATGTGTTCAGATGAGAATGTGAGAACGAAGTGGGATGGTAGAGGGTGAGAGAGTGAGGCAAGGCGGGTGGGAAAATGGATGTCGATGATGTGGGCCCATGTCGAGTGGCTGATGACTTGGTGACACATCATGTAATATTCATTCCCTCAATAGGTATTTGACATCAATGCCATCCTGGTTCCGTTTTCGGATGCTTTCGCGTGTGCGAACAAGTGTTGCCCGTGTCCTTTTTGTTCGTGTGTGAGTGTGTATGTGTGTTTGAGAAAATTCAATCAACTATTGAACAGCTTGTGGCTGCGTAGAAGGGGAGGCGGTGGTGCGACGGTAGGATTGTCTTCTCGGGTGACCTCAGTGGATGGCTGGGAAAACATGGCTCGTTACTAGCGTGAAGCGTGGAAAACAATAAAAGCGCGGTGTGGGTGACGCGGCGGGAAAACTCGACATGGTGCCGCTCGGCTAATGGGAGGGATGATGGCTTATCTTGTTTGAGTCACAGGGCTTCAGCGTATGAGTGGCACGAGCAAGATGTCACAATGTCAGACGGTAGGCAGCCGCCCATCCGTGGAAGTCATTAGATCGAAGCTGTTCGAGAGTTTGGTGTCTGTTTTTCTTTTTGTCCAGTGGAAATCGTTTGTGGGAGATTTTTCTTCCTTCCACCTCCTAAGTGATGATAACAAGCGACGTCGGGAAGCTGTGATGATTGATTTAGAAAGTGTAAGATAAGTGTGTATGTGTGTCGCTCGACAAGATGTGACACATTTCAAACACATTCTGTGAAAATTTATCAGCAATCTATTTCAGATTACCAGGGTAATTAATAAATGAAATAAATCAATTGATTTCATCAAACCAATAAGAAAAACTCTTGAACTAAAAACTGACGGGAGTATATCCCTTTTTCACCATTTTTTTTAAATAAATAACAAGAAACCATACCAAAAGCTATACAATGAATGCGTAATTTTTATCTTGTGAAGACACTCATGATTTGATTTGTTATTCAAGTTATAATTATAATCATACGGAAAAGTTTAACTCTAAAAACATTTGGACGAGCAAAGTCTTACAAAAAGCCCGGATCGGAATAAAAATTATAAGTATGAATTTTTTAATTTTCATTTCTTTATTATAACGGAAACGTCCTTGACATTTTATTTTCAGAATCTTTTTGGTCAATTACGATGGTGGCATTAATTTTTAAACTTCTTTTACCATCATCCTGGAATAAGCCAATCCACGGCAATCGTTTTTAAAGTAATACCAACTCATTGAGACTGTATCAACCTTATTCACGTATGGGCCATTCAAGTTAGAATAATGGCAGGATTTATGCCACCATGCTCCTTTGTAAGTGGCAACACACTTCGTACTGCCGTCATTATGTTTATCGAATGTTGAAAAATTGCCTCCAATTTCGTATTTCAGACAATCTCCAGCGTTGCCATTATACACTCCCAAGTATTTCAAAACATACTGCTCCGATTCGTTACCTATCGTGAATTTTTTGTAATTTGCATATGCGTAAGAACCACTGAAGTCTTTAACTTCTACCATCAATTCGTGCGGCCGACTCGATGTAAGCTGGTGAATCTTTTCCAATCCAATCCAGAACTCACGATCCAAGCTTCCGAATCCCTTTTGATACTCCGTCCAGTTTCGATAGAAGTCCAGGGATCCGTCATATCTATACTGAATGACCAGCCATCCGCCGCCGAAGCTGTTCTGCTCACAAAACGCATCAAACGGATTTCCTTCTTCACCCAACTGAATCGAATAAACTCCGGATTTGTTTGCAGGAGCCTCCTTACACGATTTCAATGCTTCCTTGACACGAGGGGAGAATGAGGTTTGTTTTGTGAACCATTGCATGTAGCTGGTAGTATTTGACTTCGAAGATAGTTGTGCGATTTCCTTCCGCATCTGTTCATGGTTAGCGCACGCCGTTTGTTGAGCCAGGATCTTCCGAGATTGAGCGTTCAACGATGTCAAGTTATGGCCAGCATCTCGATCGTGTCGATGAATCGCCCACTGGATGCCATCGATCGAGTCTTCGAGCTTGGTCAGCTTTTCCTTCACCTCCTCATCACGCTCTTTCAGACCGAGCTCGATTTCGAACAGCTTGTACTGAA